>NC_060189.1:27753059-28498059 GCF_021184085.1 Oncorhynchus gorbuscha
CAAAAACAGGAAAGGACAGAAGCCTTCTCTGTTACGTTCAAATATAGACTACATTCACCACAATATACAATGCATTCGTAAAGTATTCAGACCCCTTGACTTTTTCCTCATTTTGTTACGTTACAGACTCATTCTAAAATTGATAAAATTGCTTTTTTCCTCACAATACCCCATAATACTCCACAATACCCCATAATACTCCACAATACCCCATAATGAAAAAGCAAAAACAGGTTTTTAGACATTTTTGCAAATGTATTTAAAAAAAATAAAATTAAATATCACATTTACACAAGTATTCAGACCCTTTACTCCGTACTTTGTTGAAGCACCTTTGGCAGCGATCACAGCATCGAGTCTTCTTGGGTATGACGCTACAAGCTTGGCACACCTGTATTTGGGAAGTTTCTCCCATTCTTCTCTGCAGATCCTCTCAAGCTCTGTCAGGTTGGATGGGGAGAGTTGCTGCACAGCATTTTTCAAGTCTCTCCAGAGATGTCCGATCGTGTTCAAGTCCAGGCTCTGGCTGGGCCACTCAAGGACATTCAGAGACTTGTCTCGAAGCCACTCCTGCGTTGTCTTGGCAGTGTGCTTGGGGTCGTTGTCCTGTTGGAAGATGAACCTTCACCCCAGTCTGAGGTTCTGAGTGCTCTGGAGCAAGTTTTCATCAAGGTTCTCTCTGTACTTTGCTCCGTTCATCTTTCCCTTGATCCTGACTAGTCTCCCAGTCCCTGTCGCTGAAAAACATCCCCAAAGCATGATGCTGCCCCCACCATGCTTCCCCGTAGGGATAGTGCCAGGTTTCCTCCAGCCATGACGCTTAGCATTAAGGCCAAAGGCTTTAATCTTGGTTTCATCAGACCAGAGAATATTCAGAGTCAGAGTCCTTTAGGTGCTTTTGGCAAACTCCAAGCTTAGTCTAAAGTAGTGACAACTAAAAGATACCAAAGACGATTTAGTCCAATCAACGTAAGCTAAATATGATTAGGATGTACATGGTACTGATTTCTGTGTGTGTGTGTGTGTGTGTGTGTGTGTGTGTGTGTGTGTGTGTGTGTGTGTGTGTGTGTGTGTGTGTGTGTGTGTGTGTGTGTGTGTGTGTGTGTGTGTGTGTGTGTGTGTGGAAAAAACATGTTGACTCAACCTACTTGTAGGAAATGCCAATGCCGTCCTCCTCTTTCATGTTACCTAAACAGTCTATTACTCTGTCATGATACAGTACATGCTTTTAGTTTTTGTTGTCCTAGGCTATGTTAGCCTACTACATCAAGCTACATATTGAGCTTTCATCCTCTCAGGTCGGGGGCACAATGTATGAATTAACGGTTGGATCAGAATCACTGTTATAATCACTGGCCAGTACGGAGAATTAAGTAGAACCACAATTCCAAATCCCTATCTTCATCCATGGCTAATTTAGGAAAGGGACAATTTCAGCTCCCCGGAAGACAAAAACATAACAAATGCAATAGTTTTTTTTTTTTTAAACATGTAAACAACGTTTGGCTTTTGGGGTGATGTGATTAGTGTGAAGCCAAATTCAAGCTGGCTTTCCTTGACACTTTTTTCTGGTGCGCCAGGACCATTCACAGTTGAGCTGACTCAGATTGGCTATTCCCTTGTATTCAATGTCTCTGGAGGCAACAATATCATATTCTTTTTCACCAGGCAGCATTAGATAGATGGGCTTCACATACAGAGACAAAGGGGCTCTGTTTCCCTCGCTTGGATGCTTTCTTTGGTGAGATACATTCAGCCTCTTGCGAATTGAAGGAAAATTATGAAGCACGGAGAGACATACATTATTGGACTTTTTTGTACATTTTTGGGGAAACCTGACTTCCCTTGGCATCCATGAACACACGCCACTGATGTTGTGTAAAGAATGTGGTATGATGTGTAGAGGCTAGAGTAGAGTGTGTTTATGAATGATGGATCACTACATGGTAGAGAGACGTATTCATAGAGACTTGTTCACACATGTTGAATATTCATGTGTCTTTTGAAGCAGGACCTCTCTAGTCACATCAGACAAGACATGGTGAAGGTCAAAGGAAAACTGACTCATGTGAAAATGACCCCTCCCTCCCTTCTTCTTCCTCAGTGGCTGTGTGACAGATCCCATCTGCATGGTATCCAGACAGTGACTAATGACATCCTCTTCCACCCATCACTCACGACAGGACCATGCTTCATCTCTGGCCTACGATCGGCTGATTCAGTATATGTGAGGCACGATTCTTGAATTGTGATTGGCATATTCAGAGTAGTGATTAAGTTGATATATTTGACTGACTGGTACACCTGATGTTCATATTAAAAAGGTTTGTGTGAAAAGCTGTAAGGGATCTGTTTGAGAAGACTGTTAAATTAATGGTGAGTAGATTCATATTGGTACGGTTTGGGGGATACTAATTTGTCTCGTAAAGCAACACAAAAAATGTAGATCTATTAAGAAATATTTAGATAAATGAGGTTCAGAGAGATACGTCAAATCATGGGGGAAATAAGCTTAATAGAGTTCATTATTAGTTTTCTTGGTTTAGCTTTGTCTGTGTGTGTGACAGATTGAAGACCAGGTGATTCTGCTGCACAGTTTCCCATAAAGTACCTGTTTTCCTCTGAAAATTCAATTTGCCGCTTCCTCAGTAGACCATGATGTTCTCAAATGTTCCTTCTGTTCCGTTTGCGACAAAGCTGGGCTGTTTCCGTGGTTCCCATGGCAAGACTGAGGCCCAGGGTTTAATGCAGGCTCAGCGAAACACGCAGAGAGAGATAAAGAGGACGAGAAACTAATGACGAGGGAGAGGAGACGGAGGATTCAATTAGACTTAGAGGCGGCTTTCCTCTAGAGGCAGGAGTGAATCGTGCTGCCAGACCACTGGCCTCCGTCGGCAAGCTTAGTCTCACACAGCAAGGATCTATTTGTTTGGGGATTATATGGTTACAAACCAGTTGACCTTAATTCATCAAATCACACTTGGTCAAGTCGACTCTGATACAAAAGTAAACTTCTCCAGCAGGACCCTGACTCCAAACTGCCCATCGTGCATGGACCACTTTGAGCAACTTGCAACATACAGTAGGCCCATGTTATATTGAGCAGAACTGTAATCATCTAACTGTTTACGTAAAAATAGCAATAATAACAGATGGGGGAAAAAACATTTGCATTATCATAATTATGATTATTCAAAGTGTAAATAGTGTGACTGAGACAGATGACTCTCTCATCTCTACAACTCAATTACCCTCTTTTACTCCTAAATGGGGATTTTATACACTCCAACAACCACTTCTAATATCCCCTTTTAGTATTAGCACATAGAGAGACATATATAGAGAGAGAGAGAGAGAGAGAGAGAGAGAGAGAGAGAGAGAGAGAGAGAGAGAGAGAGAGAGAGAGAGAGAGAGAGAGAGAGAGAGAGAGAGAGAGAGAGAGAGAGAGAGAGAGAAAGCACAGGAGGTCTGTTTTAATGTGTGCCATTAAACCAAATGAGTCCTGTGGAAAGGGACCAGAAATGAAACATGATGCTCCAGAGTGATGCCCACATAACAGGGAATTACCATTATCATGATTAGCAGCATCATGTTTATCTGACCTTTCTATCTCTCACTTATTGCCTCATTATGAGATTGCACATTTCTTTGTCATATTGCCATTGGGGAATTCATTTGAACTGACCTATTGTAGATTGAGGGCAAAAATATATTAAGGGGCTGGCCTCCTGAGTGGCGCAGTGGTCTAAGGCACTGCTGTGATACTAGAGATTCTGGGTTCGAGTCCAGGCTCTGCCGCAGCTGACTGGGAGACCCTTGGGACGGTGCACAATTGACCCAGCGTCGACTGGGTCAGGGGAGGGTTTGGCCGGCAGGGATGTCCTTGTCCCATTGTACACTAGTGACTCCTGTGGCGGGCCGGGTGCAGTGCATGCGATGAGACAAGACTGTCAACTGGATACCACGAAATTCGGGTGAATACAAATTAAAAAACAAACATTATATGTATATATTAAGGGATTAAGATCTTTGCCCTGAAATTGGATAATTCAGTTTTGAATTGAAATGTTATCAAGGATAACTAACTCATTAAGGAAAGTCAACGATCTCAAGAGTCTCCATTGTACCCCAGGAACAGCTGCAGGTGCACACACACACAGTTGCTATGGATACCTTATGTTGATGTGTGTTATAGATCTGTTCTCAAAGCTTACCCATTGGAGGATAACCCCCCCCCCCTATTCCCTCTGTGTGTAAGATGGATCTACTTTTCCATTTTGCTCTGATGTTGACAAATGAGGTTCTTTACCCACCGACACTTACGGAGTAGCAGCATTGTCCCTTAAAAAATACAAACATTTAGATGGTTGTATATAGATGATGTATGGGCAGGCTGGAATACATTGTGCTGTCAGTTTGTTCGGTCTTAATGACTTAATTAACCTTTCTCAAAAGGCCAATTAGAACACTTCTGGGACCCACCTCAGCCACCCCCTCCACTCCTTTCCTCTCCACTCTCTCCATTGTCAAGGGTGGTCTATACAATTTAATTGCTGGTAATCACTCACAGTCTGTTTCTACATGACTAATAGGCCCATTACTGTGTGGAGAACAGGCGCACGGTACCAGAGCAGACGCAGTCATGGTTTCCTATGTTTGCTCTATGGGTATGTCGGAGCCCGGGTGGCGAAAGGAAGGGAGCTGTCTGGCACCCCCTTTTCATGTCTAGCATCTTTCCATTTCACTACCAGATTGTAATTGCTGTCCTACTCATAGAAGTGTTAGTCACTACCCAGAAATGTGTGTTTGTGCACGTGTGTGATAACAAGTTGCTTCTCCCTAGTCTCAGAGGGGGCTAGGCTGAGGAGCACGGCTGTCTAAACACTCCCCCATATGCATCACATCACTGACTGCACAAACAGGTTGCATAACATCCATGGGAATAACCCGCTCCCCACCTTTCTCCCCACGCTGACCCAAGTGCATGGCAGCAAGCAGGCTAACAACAGGCTCTGCTACAGGGGTTAAGTTATCTGCCCAGCTACCTGCTAGGGGAGAAACCTCTGCTTAGGGGCTAACCCCAGATCAGCTATCACTGTCAGTACTGTTCACAGCTAAGGTGGGGTGGGAGGGGAAGAGGGAGAGGGAGAGAGGATACAGCCCTTAAAACAGAGGAGAAAGAGAGGGAAAAGAGAGAAGCTCACTCATATTTATGTCTGCTGCAGTGCACAGAGGGATAGAGACAGAGGGCAGGCGGGGAGGGAATGGAGAGCTCAATGAGGCCAAGCTTCACCAATATTTTATATTTGTTACATCCCATTTGTGGCAATGCTGTCAGTAGAGGGCTGCAGTCTTTTCCAAACCATGACTGTAGGTGGCAGCGTTTGTTCCCCAGTACAGTGTCCCAAATAAACCCAGCAAATAAAACTCTTAATTTTCTGAATAATTTATTCAGCCTTTAAAAAGCAGCCTAGGATCAACGAGAACTCGAGATAATGAGGATGGTCTGGAAGGAGACGGAACAGAGCAGATTTCAACATGATAACCGTGTGTGATGCAAACTTACAACTCACTAATGATCTGGGGGCATGAAATTGTACCTGCAGCGATGTTGTTGTCTGTGTTCTTGTAGTTGTTTGGTCTGTCTGTCTGTCTGTCTGTCTGTCTGTCTGTCTGTCTGTCTGTCTGTCTGTCTGTCTGTCTGTCTGTCTGTCTGTCTGTCTGTCTGTCTGTCTGTCTGTCTGTCTGTCTGTCTGTCTGTCTGTCTGTCTGTCTGTCTGTCTGTCTGTCTGTCTGTCTGTCTGTCTGTCTGTCTGTCTCCGTCCGTCCGTCTGTCCGTGTGGAGAGATATTAGGACGTTTGACAGAGTGTGGGCTGTGGACATGGAGCAGAACAATACAGAATGCTGATACAGTCCAATTCTTCCATCTCACCCCCAACACAGCTCCTCTCTCAACCCAAACACATACAACAACAGAGGCACCAGCCTCTGGGTGCAAATTCTAATTCCAGATAAAAGCCCAGAGATATCTTTTATGTTGAATTCAAATGAGATTTTTGGCTAATTAATAAGCCATCTTATTGAGGGCCAACCCCTAGGCAAGAGAGGAGGTAAGAGGAGAAGAAAGGAGAAGAAAAGTGGCCCAGAGGAGGAAAGAGGAGGGTTAACAAGAGGAGGGTTAACAAGGGGGGGGGGGGTGTTTTGGTAGATAGGGTGGTTCTGTAGATAACAACAGTCTGGTCATTACTGAAGGTCTTTCATATATTTCCCTCTGTGGATCTGCTCATTAATTTTCAAATGACCTTCATGTGAGGAGTCACTGTGGAGCTGAGTGAAGCGGAGGATGGGAGGAGTCACTGTGGAGCTGAGTGAAGCGGAGGATGGGAGGAGTGACTGTGGGGCTGAGTGGATGGGAGGATGGGAAGAGTCACTGTGGAGCTGAGTGAAGCGGAGGATGGGAGGAGTGACTGTGGGGCTGGACTGAGTGAAGAGGAGGATAGGAGGATTTACTGTGAGGCTGGACTGATTGAAGAGGAGGATGGGAGGATTTACTGTGGGGCTGGACTGAGTGAAGGGGACTGTGGGAGGAGTCACTGTGGGAATGAGATGAGTGAAGGGGAGGATAGGAGGATTTACTGTGGGGCTGGACTGAGTGAAGGGGACTGTGGGAGGAGTCACTGTGGGAATGAGATGAGTGAAGGGGAGGATAGGAGGATTTACTGTGGGGCTGGACTGAGTGAAGGGGACTGTGGGAGGAGTCACTGTGGGAATGAGATGAGTGAAGGGGAGGATAGGAGGATTTACTGTGGGGCTGGACTGAGTGAAGGGGACTGTGGGAGGAGTCACTGTGGGAATGAGATGAGTGAAGGGGAGGATAGGAGGATTTACTGTGGGGCTGGACTGAGTGAAGGGGACTGTGGGAGGAGTCACTGTGGGAATGAGATGAGTGAAGGGGAGGATAGGAGGATTTACTGTGGGGCTGGACTGAGTGAAGGGGACTGTGGGAGGAGTCACTGTGGGAATGAGATGAGTGAAGGGGAGGATAGGAGGATTTACTGTGGGGCTGGACTGAGTGAAGGGGACTGTGGGAGGAGTCACTGTGGGAATGAGATGAGTGAAGGGGAGGATAGGAGGATTTACTGTGGGGCTGGACTGAGTGAAGGGGACTGTGGGAGGAGTCACTGTGGGAATGAGATGAGTGAAGGGGGGTGGGAGAGAAAGAGAAATAAAGAGGTGCAATCTCAGGATCTGCTGATTAGTGTTTTTGTGGACAGTTTTGTCGGCTGAGGGTGTTGTATGGAGATGAAATTTCCTCCCTATCGAGGTTGATGGGAGACAGCTGTTTCATAGCACTGCAGCTCTCTAGACAGAAGAGAAGTGGCTGACAGCTGAGTAAACAAAGTTAACTAAACAAAAATAAAAACCCTCTCTTGTACTGTAGGTATCCAAGGTTAAAAGGATTTGAGCATTTCATGAAGCCTCTCAGTTCCGTGGCCATGTTCAAAACACAAATAGACTCTGGCGTAGCACAAAAGAGAATAGATTGAAGATTTCATTTTCTTCAACCAATTGATAAGATTCCAAAATGCCTACATAGGAAAGCAGATGATTTGGTCATTCAGTGTCTTTTTTCCCAATAGTAAGCCCTATCTTGGGGTCTTTGGGATGGGGGGGGGTTGGAATTGGTATGGGGGCTGTCGGAAGAAGGGAGAAATGTTGTGATTGGGGCATGGGTGTGGGCAAGGAAGGACGAAATGTCCTCTAATCTTCTGACTTTACCTGAGTGGGATGTTCCACTGTCAAAATTAGATTTGACCATTTTAAATAAATTAACAGCGATAAACCCACGCTAGTCCGAACACTCACTCACTTAGTCATCTGATTAGAGATGATTGTCTCAACCAACATCATAATAACATTCTTACATGCATATTTGCAATGCTCAACACATACTACTTTAACATGTCTGATCATCCAACTCTTGTCCCACCAGTTCTACGCTGGGTCCTTAAACACAGGATTCTTATATGAGTGTGCTGTACACAGACTGTCTATCAGTGGCGGCTCCTCAGAGGAGGAAGCGAAGGACCATCCTCCTCAGTGAATTTCATAAAAATAAAAATAGTGAGACAAAAATAGTTATCATTTTTAGATAAAACTAAACTAAACTTCATGTCACCAAATAATTTATTAAAACACACTGTTTTGTAATGAAGGTCTAGCCTCAAGCACTTTGTAGGGTAGCACCATGGTGTATCCGGAGGACAGCTAGTTTCCGTCCTCCTCTGGGTACATTGACTTCAATACTAGCTACCCGGACTATCTGCATTGACCCTTTTTGCACTAACTTTTTTGGACTCATCACATACGCTGTTGCTACTATTTACTATCTGTCACATTATTCCTAGTTATATGTACATATCTACCTCAATTACCTCGTACCCCTGCACATCGACTCGGTACTGGTACCTCTTGTATATAACGGGGCGGCAGGTAGCCTAGTGGTTAGAGCGTTGGACTAGTAAAAGGAAGGTTGCAAGATTGAATCCCGAGCTCACAAGGTACAAATCTGTCGTTCTGCCCCTGAACAAGGCAGTTAACCCACTGTTCCAAGGCCATCATTGAAAATAAGAATTTGTTCTTCAAGGTAAAATAAATAACAAGGTTATCATTACTTGTTGTGTGTTTGTTTTTACTTTTATTATTACATGTTCTATTATTTCTCTATTTTCTTTCTCTCTGCATTGTTGGGAAGGGCCCATAAGTAAGCATTTCACTGTTAGTCCACACCTGTTGTTGACAAAACATGTGTTGAATACAATTGTATTTTATTTGGTTTGATTTAGGTTAAAAGTTGGTGGAATAAATATGGAATGCCCTTACATTGTTAACTCTACAAAGTCAATACTTTGTAGAGCCATCTTTTGCAGATATTACAGCTCCAAGTCTCTTGTGGTATGTCTCTATAAGCTTGGCCCATCTAGCCACTGGAATTTTTGCCCATTGTTCAAGGCAAACCTGCTCCAGATCCTTCAAGTTGGATGGGTTCCGCTGGTGTACAGCAATCTTTAAGTCATACCGCAGATTCTCAATTGGATTGAGGTCTGAGCTTTGACTAGGCCATTCCAAGACTTTTAAATGTTTCCCCTTAAACCACTTGAGTGTTGCTTTAGCAGTATGCTTAGGGCCATTGTCCTGCTGGAAGGAGAACCTCTGTCCCAGTCTCATATCTTTTGAAGACTGAAACATGTTTCCCTCAAGAATTTCCCTGTATTTTAGCATCATCCATCATTCCTTCAATTCTGACCAGTTCCCCAGTCCCTGCCGATGAAAAAGATCCCCACAGCATGATGCTGCCACCACCATGCTTCACTCAGGGTGATTTGAGGTGTTTAGTTTGCGCCAGACATAGCGGTCCCCTTGATGGCCAAAAAGTTACATTTTAGTCTCATCTGACCAGAGTACCTTTTACCATATGTTTGAGGATTCTCCCACATGCCATTTGGTGAACACCAAACATGTTTTCTTAGCTCTGTGGAGAGTACGGGTTAAAGTGGTCCTATGGACAGATACTCCAAATCTCCGCTGTGGAGCTTTGCAGCTCTTTCAGGGCTATCGTTGGTTTCTTTATTGCCTCTGATTAATGCCCTCCTTTTCTGGTCCGTGAATTTTAGTTGGAGGCCTTCTCTTGGTAGGTTTGTTGTGGTGCCACATTCTTTTCATTTTTTAACAATGGATCTAATGGTGCTCCGTGAGATGTTCGAAGTTTTGTATGTTTTTATAACCCAACCCTGATCTATACTTCTCCACAACCTTGTCCCTGACATGTTTGGAGATCTCCTTGGTCTTCATGGTGCCGCTAGCTTGGTGGTGCTGCAGACTCTGGGCCTTTCAGAATAGGTGTATATATACTGTGATCATGTGACACTTAGATTGCACACAGGTAGACTTTATTGAACTAATTATGTGACTTCTGAAGGTAATTGGTTGCACCAGATCTTATTTAGGGGCTTCATAGCATTGGGGGTGAATACACATGCACGCACCACTTTTCAGTCTTTAAAAAAAAAAAAAATTATTTAGTTTTTTTTTTCATTTCACTTCACAAATTTGGACTATTTTGTGTATGTCCATTACATGAAATCCAAATAAAAATCCATTTCAATTATAGGTTGTAATGCAACAAAATACAGAAAACACCACGGGGGATGAATACTTTTGCAAGGTACTGTATGGGACAGAAGCAGGATGTGTTATGAATGAGAAATAAATTAAACACAAAAGCTGCGTCCCAGGTGGCAGTGATCTCTGATAACCTTTAGGCCCCCTGTATTCATCATGGTTCTCCTGGAGACTTCCTCACTTCCTGTCACTGGGCTGAGGAGGAAACCAGCAGGAAGGAGAAGACATGAACACAGCGTTGGCACAACATCAGATAGTCCCAATGTGCCGTCCCTTGGAGGAGCGAAACAATGCAGACATCTGTGCAGGAGCTTTACCTGGTGTGTCTCCAGAGACATGTCAGTGTGTAGAATAGATCATCAACACGACCTCTCACAGAGACACTGGGCACACAGGAAGCCACTCAATGTGTTTTTCAGCGTTGTTGTTGTTTGTGTGAGTCATGACATCCACAGGAAGTATTGGACACAACTTCCTGTGGTCACCCAGCATGAGGGCGCATCCAATTTAGAAGAGAAAGGGGAAAATGCGGAAAGGGAAAGAGGCAAGGGGAGAAGAAGAAAGGAGATAGGAAAGGGAGCATCCACCATCCTTAATTATTCACACATTCTGGGTGTGAACTTTTCGGATCATTGTGCACTGTCTGCAGACATGCTGCAGCTGCATTGTTCACACATAGAGACGGGGTTCTTACAACCTCAGGGCACTACTGCACACAGGGAATGGGGAAAACTGAGAAGTTGTTCCCTTCAGGGGTGTCAGAGTGAGTGGGCCAAGACAAATGAACATGTCAAAAACATCATCCCGAAGCTCTGTCTGCTGCACAATGCAGGCGTTTGCTACATTGCAACATGAGTCCCCCATAACAGACAGGAAAAGGACAAGATGGCTATAGAATCCCACCAAGGGATTCATGAAGACTGCACACGAGGGAGTGTCTAAATGTGCTCAGTTTAGCAAAATTCAGCAGTAACCTTTACTGAATATATTTGTCTTATGTGAACCAGGAGGGGAGTTGATGTGTTTTGTTGTGCCGTATTGGGGGATATTGGAGAGCTTTCTCTGCACACATTTACATCCAAATAAGCCTGAAATGAATATTTCATAGCAACAACTGGGAGATGGAGAGCTTTAGAGTTAAGCAGTCTGATTTGGGTGGTTAAATTCTATTTTTGCCAGTGATCTTTCCAAACATACACTTTTCTCACTCTCCTGCTGTGGGATATAAGCTGTCCATTTCCTAAACACCTGCATAAAATAAAAACCTCACGTAACGCTCCACTGAATTCACCTATTGTCACTTATTATAGAGGTAATGGGCATTAGAGGTGGGTGGTTTTAACATGTCCTCTTGTGTTCATGGGAAAGCATGTAAGCCTACGCATGGAGCCCCAGGCTGGTATGGCATGCCAACACTGCTAGTGCTACTGGAGGGTGAGAGGAGGAAGGGGTGACTGTGATACCGTGCTTATGAGAGTGCCGTTTAACAGCTGACAACACTGACAGCCTGCCCACACGCTACAGTTAATACCAAGCCATTACTTTCCCACACATCCACATAGGCTGACACATTGATCCGCCTGTTGAGAAAGTAACAAGCTTCATTTAGCAGCGCTGTAACTGGCAATTTGGCCACCAGAGAATACCTCCACATGCTATCAACATAGAAACCAATGGCAAGCTAGGTGACAGAGTGGCATTGCTCTCAGCCTGGCTGTGTGTATCCACAGTCAACCTGCTCCTGTCTGCTCTGATATCAGCTCAGACTACAGAGCTGGACCACTGTAGAAATCATGGCTAATTAGCACCAAGGTAAATCCCCAACAGAAAGAGCTCAAATCAATTTGGCCATACTGTGGAAGGGGAGCTCGATTTACGCCGCTTTTCTCACGATCCTTGGGAGCTCTGGGAAGCCAGGCTGATCGTTGTGGAGAGCAGCCCCACTCCCAGAGGTCTCCCTGAGGCTGGATCCCTCCGCACACACACAGCCCCCTCTCTCCACTCCACCCCTCACATCCTGCTCTCCACTCCCCTGCCTCACATCCCTCTCTCCAGACTGACCTAGACATAGACTGGCCATCACATCACTGCTACAGAGACACCCTGCATCATTCTCCCTGCCTGTTAGAACCATTCACCCACCCAAACATACTGAAGAGAATACCCCCTATCCTACCTGCCTACCTACATTATACAGATACATGTGACAGGGCAGGAACCAATGTTCCTATCAGTGATATATTTTCTGTTCAATTTGAATAAACAAATGCTGATACAGTGAAATAAAAATAACTTCTAAACATATTTTTTGAATTATTTTTGAACACGTATAAACACAGAAGTGAATCACGCAGCTGGACAAATTACGGAAGATTTTACATCTGTGTTAACAGAGATTTAGTGCACAGAAACGACGCCACATAGTGTATAGACCTTCACGTACAAAAGCTCTCACCTGAAGAGAATTGAGGGAAACACTTATCAAAACATTGGTTCATACCCTGTCACATTAGCATAATTGAAGAGAATACATCCAACCTGCTCACTAACTGTATAATACATCTCGATCATGACCAGTAAGATACTTACAGTAGAGCCAATGTTATGAAAATACCTTCCAGCTGAATTTCATCTACAATCCACATTAAAGAAACACATTTCCAGCTGTTGTGCTTTCAAACATTTGGTTATTCCCCTCCAGTCCAGGTGACCCAGAACTCGCTGCCAACAGATAGATAGATGTGGGAGAGCTGAGTGGGCGTGGGGTCTTGTCTGTGGGTCCTGTCTTTCGGGACAGCAGAGAGATGCCTGGCCCAAACAGCCTCTGGCACCTGCTATATACAGACACATGATGATCCCCTTCCCCTATACCCACCCACCTGCAAATAGAACAAAACAGCAATCTCTTTCCAAGACAGAAAATCAGAGATGTCACATTTGGAGAGGAGCTAAGGACATTCTTTCATGTGCTTACATACTTCTTTTTATTTGCTTTCTTCTACCCTCTCTAGCGCTTGAACGGTTTAAAGGGAGACCTGCAGACTTCCAGTCATTGCGCTGACGCTAGTTAGCACTGGATCAGTAAACTACCTCTAACTACCTCTAACTACCTCTAACTACCTCTACTCGCACGCAGAGACATTAAAGTGGTATCCACGAGTTCATCTGACTCTGGGAAAGTAGAACAATTGAACATCACAGTATTCCTTTAAGCTACGTCCCCCCCCAAAAAACGTAAGGATTTTGACACGATTGATACTTTTTGTACTACAGCCATGTTTGCATAAAACCTAATGCATTTCGACGGCCATAGACTTTAAGGGTGAAAAATCGAAACAATTCTAGACGCTACTCCTCTTGAAGTGTTTAAGTTGTCAATACCAAACCAACGTTGAAATGTGGCGACTGACCCAACTCAGATCTGTATTCAGATGTTATACTATTTATATTTTTTGGACTATAAGCATTTCACATTTGCATAAATTCACAGGGGTTTGAATGAGTACCATAGGTATACAGAGCTACAACATCAAGTTGAAAACGTTCAAGCTGTCCTCACTTCAAATTCTTTAAAACTTTTATAAACTATAACAATTTTAACATGCCTAAATTAGCATAAAACGTCATGGATTTAATGCCAACCATAAGAACACAGTGGAAGACATTTCAAATGCTACTGCTCTTGAACCATTTCAGCTACAAACAAAATAACAACTTTAACATTTGCATAAAATAACCCACCAACAGTAATAGTAACTGTTCAAGCTAGAGACACCAAACCAACTTTCACATGTTCAGGCTATCCCATCAATCAATCAATCAATCAATCAATCAATCAATCAATCAATCAATCGTTCCATCTACCTACTGGTTCAACTATAACCAGTCACTACCATTACTACTGTAAATACTACTGCAAGCACAAACATTTTCTTTAGGAATTGTACTTTTCTACTATGAAATAGATAACAGTTGTTTGTGGTGGTTTGTGGCTGACAGAGACCTGACCGAGCCGACAGATTCAGAAATCAGACGTTTCATCTCAGGGGAATAACGTGATGTGCAGACCCCCTCCCTCCTGGTCCCAGCAGCTGTGCACACATAATACCATTTACTCAGCCAAATCCAGCCTGTTCTAATTAATTACTGCCTCTTGCAATGAAGAGAGAGAAAAAAAGAGTACCTGAGTATTTACAAGAGGAGACCGTTAGAGCAGCTGTTTGTGCCACGCCCCTCCAATGGTAAAGCTGCTATTGCCTGGATCAACAGAGGAGAGCTAACGCTGCAGCTGGTGCTGGGACTACTCCTCAGACTCCCTCTTTGGAGTCTTGTAGATCGATGCATTGCTCTGTTTTTGTTTATGAAGCTATTTTACCAAATCTCCTGTTGTGCCTAACACCATTAATAGCCTTAAGACATATGAGTTACCATACCCAGTCTTAGGGGTGGCTAACTCTGGAAATTCCTTCGGTCTCTTCAGAGTTAGGTAAATCAGCTTTTAGTTTTGTCCCACAGGGCACAAGCTCATTGAATCAACGTTGTTTCAATGTAATTTGTCAACGTATTGCGATGTGGAACCAAACACAACATTAGTTTTGTAATACAGAAAATAGACAAAAGTTAATACTATCTTACAAACTAATGTAACAGTATTTAATCAACCTTAAAAAGAGTAAGACACCCATGGCCACATTGAGATGAACCTTCTATAACTATAAATGTCTTCTTATGTAATTATAGCAAGCGTCCATGGTCAAGATAGCATGCAAAGATTGCAGGTTTATGGAGAACTTCTGTGGCGATCAGGTCTGTGCAGAATCTCAAACGGCATTAATTTATCACTTACACTATTTTTCTTTTAATGTAATCTCAACTGAAATCCAGGCTATTTGGTTGTACTAATAGATGAAGCACAGTGATAACACATGAAGTTGTTGTGTAAATACAAACTATCTGACATTGCAATCCCATTGGCACTTTATTGGCACTTTATTGTCCTTTTAAATGGTTGAATGTGCAACGATAACACATTGATATGACAACCAAAAATCAGACATTGTTTTTCCATTGGAATTAGGTTGTGCTGTTAAATGGTTGAAAGCATAGTGATAAGCAAACAAGATAATGGTCACCCAGAGATGGTTCTCCAAGTGGCTGGTGACATTAAATCTGGAAAACAAATCTGTTCTACCAGCATGTCACCGGAGGCAAAATAACTCTGGATCACCTCCACACACAGACGCAGACAAAGCTCTCCCTCGCCCTCCAATTGGCACTATCCTCCTGATTCCTTTTTCCAAGTAAAAACGAAAAAAGGAAGTACCAATGACATGCTCTAATACAGACGTGGTCCTATGAAGCGGATGCTAAAGAACAGGACTGCATCCGATAGTATTAAGGAGTTTACCTCATCGGTCACCGTTCATTAATAAGTGCATCGATGACATCATCCCCACAGTGACAGTATGTACATATCCCAACCAGAAGCCATGGATTATAGGAAACATTCACACTGAGCTAAAGGCTAGAGCTGCCATTTTCAAGGAGTGGGACACTAACCCAGACACTTATAAGTTATCCTGCTATGCCCTCCAATGAACCATCAAACAGGCAAAGGATCAATACAGAACTAAGATCAAATCCTACTACACCGGCTCTGATGCTCGTCGGATGCACTGACACTCTTTGGAGGGCTTGCAAACTATCACGGATTACAAAGGGAAACCCAGCCGCGAGCCGACAGACAACATTTTTAACATCTCCCTGACCCAGTCTGTAATACCAACATGTTTTAAGCAGACCACATAGTCCCTGTGCCCAAGAATGCCCAGGAACCTGTCTAAATGGCTATCACACCTTAGCACTCACATCTGTAGCGATGAAATGCTTTGAAAGGCTGATCATGGCTCACATCAACGCCATCATCACAGACACCCTGGACCCACTCCAGTTTACATACTGCTTTCAATTTGCATACCGCCCAAACAGATCCACAGATTACGCAATCTCTATTGCACTCCATACTGCCCTTTCCCATCTGGACAAAAGGAACACCTACGTGAGAATGCTGTTCATTGATTACAGCTCAGCGTTCAACACCATAGTGACCTTCAAGCTCATCACTAAGCTAAGCACCCTCCCTCTGCAACTGGATCCTGGCCTTCGTGACGGCCGCCCCAGGAGGTGAGGGTAGGCAACAACACATTTGCCATATTGACCCTCAACACGGGGGACCCTCAGGGGTGCATACTTAGTCACCTCCTGTACTCCCTGTTCACCCGCAACCGTGTGGCAGCGCATAACTCCAATACCATCATTAAGTTAACTGATGACACAACGGTGGTAGGCCTGATCACCGATGACGATGAGACAGCCTACAGGGAGGAGGTAAGAGACCTGGCAGTGTGGTGCAAGGACAACAACCTCTTCTACAACGTAAGCAAGACAAAGGAGCTGATTGTGGACTACAGGAAACTGAGGGCCGAGCACACCCCCATCCAAGTTCCTCGGTGTCCACAGCACTTAGAAGTGCTGCTAAATAGTCTGGGTAGCTGGTTAACTGTTTAACTATCTGCATTCACCCTTTTTGCACTAACTATTTTGGCTCATCATATACTGTACACTGCTGTTACTGTTTATTCAATATCCTGTTGCCTAGTCATTTTATCCCTAGCTATATGTACATATCTACCTGAATTATATCGTACCCTTGCACATCGACTCAGTACTGGTACCCCGTGTATATAGCCACGTTATCGTTACTCATTGGTTATTTATTCTTCATATTATAATAGCTCTATTTCTTTTCTGATTATTTCTCTCTGCATTGTTGGGAAGTTAGTGAGAATTTCACTGTTAGTTTATACCCGTTGTTTAAGAAACATGTGACAAATACAATTTGATTTGACACCACATTGGGAATTCAACAAACTTCTGTGGGTGAATAAAGGTTGACATTTCATTGATCGACAATAATACCAAATATTACCCACATTTCCACATTAAAATGATGTGGTGTGCCCAGTGGGTTTGCACCTTACTTGTGGAATAATATCCAAAAATGTGATGAATTGGTGCCTCTAGGGCATTTCAGGTGGCTGATTGACCTTTTTAACGAAGAATGTGTTTGTTTTCTGTGACTGTGTTTGTATCTCTGTTTGTCTTTTCATATTGTATTGCTGTGTATATTTTGTAGTTCCAGGGCTCATCTGCAAAATAAAGGTTAAATAAAAAATTCTATAAAATGTTGGGGTGGCAGGTAGTAGTGGTTAGAGCGTTGGGCCAGAAAGGTTGCTAGATCGAATCCCCGAGTTGACAATGTAAAAATCTGTTATTCTGCCCCTGAACAAGGTAGTTAAACCCACTGCTCCTAGGCCGCCATTGTAAATAAGAATTTACAAGAACTTAAGAACTAACTAGAAGAGTTAAATCAAGGTCAAATAAATATACAGTGGGGCAAAAAAAGTATTTAGTCAGCCACCAATTGTGCAAGTTCTCCCACTTAAAAATATGAGAGAGGTCTGTCATTTTCATCATAGGTACACTTCAACTATGACAGACAAAATGAGAGAGAAGAAAAATCCAGCAAATCACATTGTAGGATTTTTAATGAATTTATTTGCAAATTATGGTGGAAAATAAGTATTTGGTCACCTACAAACAAGCAAGATTTTTGTCTCTCACAGACCTGTAAATTCTTCTTTAAGAGGCTCCTCTTTCTTCCACTGTATTAATGGCACCTGTTTGAACTTGTTATCAGTATAAAAGACACCTGTCCACAACCTCAAACAGTCACACTCCAAACGCCACTATGTCCAAGACCAAAGAGCTGTCAAAGGACACCAGAAACAAAATTGTAGACCTGCACCAGTCTGGGAAGACTGAATCTGCAATAGGAAAGCAGCTTGGTTTGAAGAAATCAACTGTGGGAGCAATTATTAGGAAATGGAAGACATACAAGACCACTGATAATCTCCCTCGACCTGGGGCTCCACGCAAGATCTCACCCCGTGGGGTCAAAATGATCACAAGAACGGTGAGCAAAAATCCCAGAACCACACGGGTGGACCTAGTGAATGACCTGCAGAGAGCGGTGACCAAAGTTACAAAGCCTACCATCAGTAACACACTACACCGCCAGCGACTCAAATCCTGCAGTGCCAGACGTGTCCCCCTGCTTAAGCCAGTACATGTCCAGGCCCGTCTGAAGTTTGCTAGAGAGCATTTGGATGATCCAGAAGAAGATTGTGAGAATGTCATATGGTCAGATGAAACCAAAATATAACTTTTTGGTAAAAACTCAACTCGTCGTGTTTGGAGGACAAAGAATGCTGAGTTGCATCCAAAGAACACCATACCTACTGTGATGCATGGGGCTGGAAACATTATGCTTTGGGGCTGTTTTTCTGCAAAGGGACCAGGACGACTGATCCGGGTAAAGGAAAGAATGGGGCCATGTATCGTGAGATTTTGAGTGAAAACCTCCTTCCATCAGCAAGGGCATTGAAGATGAAACGTGGCTGGGTCTTTCAGCATGACAATGATTCCAAATACACCGCCCAGGCAATGAAGGAGTGGCTTCGTAAGAAGCATTTCAAGGTCCTGGAGTGGCCTAGCCAGTCTCCAGATCTCAACCCTATAGAAAACCCCGTACCTACGATGAAAATTACATGCTCACTTAAAAACATGCTCACTTAAAAACTGCATTTTGTGTTTACTTGGGTTTCTTTGTGTAATTTTAAAATTATTTTGATGATCTGAAACATTTAAGTGTGACAAATGTGCAAAAAAAATAAAAAATCAGGAAGGGGCAAATACTTTTTCACAGCACTGTATATATATATATATATATATATATATATATATATATATATATATACATAAATATATCATATATACATACATATATATATATATATATATACACACACACACACACACACACACACACACACACACACACACACACACACACACACACACACACACACACACACACACACACACACACACACACACACACACACACACACACACACACTCACATGCCAGCGCATGTCTAGACAAAACAAAATAATCAAAGATCCAAACAAGTACGCAGGCAGATCTACAGACAGACAAGCAGACAATCATATGGAGAATGATATAAACAGACAACTACTAGGCAATATACAGCCCTGGCAGATAGTGTGTTGGACAGGCTCTGTGTGTCTCTTGTAGTTCCCATTATTCTCTCCTGTCTCAGTCTTTCCCATTTTTTCTATCTATCCCTCTGCTTTCTGTCTTCCTCTGCAATGTTATGTATGCCAGTTCTCATCCAGATCGGAGCTTGGACAGATGGTCACGAGCAAATGTGTTTACTTCCACTCTGTTCCCAACAAAACGAGCAGATGCCTGCATGACTGTCTCCACATTAATGGTGCTAATAATGAAACAGAGCTGAGCTGATGGGGGAACAGCAGAACGTGGATGGGACTGAAGTTAGGATAGAGTCAACCCTCACCTTGTACCTCACTGCAGAAACGGAATGTACAGTAAACAGGCTAGACTAGGACTGCAGTATCGGACAGTTTCTCATTCCCACAGGCATACACACACACGTCATACACACACCCTATGCTATAAGCATACATCAACATATCCACACATTGATGATTAAAAATGTCAAACCCATTTGATTGGCACCTACAGTAGCACTTGATTTATGGTATGAAATGCAATTAGCTGTACACTGACTGTGTATACAGTATGCAAACAAATAGAGTGTGGGATATAATCCCCAATTAGTCTAATTTAAATATTACCATAATTCTGCCAGTGTGTGGGACCAATGTGGGCTACCTGCTAATTAGCTGTTAAAAAGAGAAATCATGATTTATTATGGCTGATATGGATTATTGTTGTGTTGAGCTAAGTGTGGGTTTATATCATGAGCACGTCCTTGAGGAAAAGCCCATCAAACAAGAAATTGAAAAGTCTTACTGTAGCCAATCAAATAAACAATATCCACCATGGACAGCACATAGACTCCAATGGCGGGGGATGATTGGTTTATCTTTATCAGATCTCTGCTACAGTATTTCCAGGCTGTCAATATTGAGAATCTGGATGACTGGCAATCTATTTAGTCAACTTTACAACCATCAAGTAAACATGATGATTGGGAATATATGTAGAATAGAGTAGCATAGTTAAATAAAGGTAAAAAACATTTTTTATTTAAAAATGATATTAATCCTTCAGAAGCAGCACATCTTGATTTGGCCTATATTCAGGCAGATATTCGGTCTCCCTAAGAGACACTCCATGGTTCTCTCATTCCCTTGACTTCTTTAAATTGCAAAGCAGATACCAAACAGAATATAAATTAGCAGCCATAAATATCTGAATATTTATGACATTAGGGAGAACATGGAGGATTTAGAAGATTGTCTTACACGCTACATTCCTCAGAAGGCGGCTTCTATATTGTTCTATTGGCTGCTGTGGTTAGTTTCTCTTGTTGCGAGTGTATAGATGACTGTGTGAGTAGGCAATAGCTGTGCAGGGAATGGGAATGCACTTAGAGTGACTTAACATTGGTGTGTTATTTCACTGAAAGGAGCCATGATCAACTAAAGGAACATGAAGTGCTTACGGCAGGTCAGTAGGTGGGAGATATAAAAACACCAGTGAAATGCTATTGTCCTCCATGGCCAATCAGCATGCTCCCTGGGTAGATATCATTATCATGTCAACTGGAGCATCTCATCTTCTCTGATTGCCACTCAGTTTTTTTGGGGGGGTTGGAAGGTTACCCTCTCTGACTCCTCTCTCCCCACATAAATAAAATACGAGTTTACTATAGAATACAACAGTACTTACTCTAGAATGATGTTATAAACTGTAGTATACTGTAGAATACTATACTACACACTGCAGCATACTGTATACCTGATTATGTGTAGTACTTACTATATAATGTTGTAGTATACTGTAGGATACTTTAGTAAATACTACAGTATAGTACATACCACAAAAACACTAGAGTAATTAATATATTATATAGTACAGTAGTTAATTTGCCTGCCCATTCCCCTCCCCCATATCTCAATTTGTGCCATCTATAACTGAGAAACCTGCATGCCAAATATAGAGAATATATTGTGTTCCCTACAGATAAAAAAAAGGGCTGAAGCTCTGAGCTGTCCACTCAGACCTCAGTCTTACCTACCTACCGATGGAAAATTTGCTCTTTGAGTATTTTTTCCCAGGGGGTTACCTCAAGGAGCGGGGCGGCAGGGTAGCCTAGTGGTTAGAGCGTTGGACTAGTAACCGGAAGGTTGCAAGTTCAAATCCCCGAGCTGACAAGGTACAAATCTGTCGTTCTGCCCCTGAACAGGCAGTTAACCCACTGTTCCTAGGCCGTCATTGAAAATAAGAATTGGTTCTTAACTGACTTGCCTGGTTAAATAAAGGTAAAAATAAAATTTTGAAAAAAATAAAAAGGAGAAAGGCCCCACTTCTATGTCAAAGATAAAACAAAAACACTATGATAAATACTACAGTAATGTCTGCAGAAACACTACAGTATACTACAGTCCACAAAAACACTACATCATTACCATAGTATACACTACCGTTTATACTGGTCAGCAGAATACCACCCTGCATCCCACTGCTGGCTTGCTTCTGAAGCTATGCAGGGTTGGTCCTGGTTGGAGAAAAGAACCCTTTTATCTGGTCTAAAAAAATATCCCACTGCCCAGGGCAGTGATTGGGGACATTGCCCTGTGTAGGGTGCAGTCTTTCGGATGAGACGTTAAACGAGTGTCCTGACTCTATGCGGTCACTAAAGATCCCATGGCACTTATTGTAAGAGTAGGGATGTTAACCTCGGTGTCCTGGAAAAATGACCAATCATCCCCAGCTGATTGGGGATGATTACAATTGGCTCATTCCTCTTCCATGTAACTATTTCCCAGGTCGTTGCTGTAAATGAGAATGTATTCTCAGTCAACTTACCTGGTACAATAACGGTTAAATATAAATAAAAACTATAGTAAACTGTAAACACTACAGTATACAACAGTCATGTCTGCAAAACTACAGTATTCACTTTAGGGCGCAAAAACACTACAGTCAATACTATAGTACTTTTAGTGTGGGTCTGTACTGGTTGTTACAGCATGAGCCCATCCCAGTGCCTGCCTGTCTGTAGAATAACACTTATTATACCCGCACAGGCAATTAGAGTAAAGACCACAGGCACAAATATCCTCCTACTATGACGACCTATTGCTCCTCCTTAGTTACTCCTCCTTCCTCCCTCCTGTCAGTCTCAGGGACATGCCGTGACAAGGCAGAGGCTTATGGAGCAGAGTAAGGTAGCAAAACAATCAATCAAATTTCAATCAAATTTATTTATAAAGCCCTTCTTACACCACAAACAGCAAGCAATGCAGATGTAGAAGCACGGTGTCTAGGAAAAACGCCCTCGAAAGAAACTACCTGAGAGCTACACTAAACACACAACTAATAGATACGTAACATACAGTAAACACACAGATACATAACATACAGTAAACACACAGATACATAACATACAGTAAACACACAGATACATAACATACAGTAAACACACAGATACATAACATACAGTAAACACACAGATACATAACATACAGTAAACACACAGATACATAACATACAGTAAACACACAGATACATAACATACAGTAAACACACAGATACATAACATACAGTAAACACACAGATACATAACATACAGTAAACACACAACTAATAGATACGTAACATACAGTAAACACACAGATACATAACATACAGTAAACACACAGATACATAACATACAGTAAACACACAGATACGTAACATACAGTAAACACACAGATACATAACATACAGTAAACACACAGATACATAACATACAGTAAACACACAGATACATAACATACAGTAAACACACAGATACGTAACATACAGTAAACACACAGATACATAACATACAGTAAACACACAGATACATAACATACAGTAAACACACAGATACGTAACATACAGTAAACACACAGATACATAACATACAGTAAACACACAGATACATAACATACAGTAAACACACAGATACATAACATACAGTAAACACACAGATACATAACATACAGTAAACACACAGATACGTAACATACAGTAAACACACAGATACATAACATACAGTAAACACACAGATACATAACATACAGTAAACACACAGATACATAACATACAGTAAACACACAGATACATAACATACACTAAACACACAACTAATAGATACGTAACATACAGTAAACACACAGATACATAACATACAGTAAACACACAGATACATAACATACAGTAAACACACAGATACATAACATACAGTAAACACACAGATACGTAACATACAGTAAACACACAGATACATAACATACAGTAAACACACAGATACATAACATACAGTAAACACACAGATACATAACATACAGTAAACACACAGATACGTAACATACAGTAAACACACAGATACATAACATACAGTAAACACACAGATACATAACATACAGTAAACACACAGATACGTAACATACAGTAAACACACAGATACATAACATACAGTAAACACACAGATACATAACATACAGTAAACACACAGATACATAACATACAGTAAACACACAGATACGTAACATACAGTAAACACACAGATACATAACATACAGTAAACACACAGATACGTAACATACAGTAAACACACAGATACATAACATACAGTAAACACACAGATACATAACATACAGTAAACACACAGATACATAACATACAGTAAAACCACAATGAGAAAGATTTAGAACAGAGAAGATGAAATTCTGTGTGTGTGTCCCACAGAGAGCCTGCTGAGAGAGAGATGGCGCTCCAGAGTTGGAGCCTTGGACACCCCAAGGTTCTCACAGTCATGCCTCAGCTTGGCTCACTGGAGCAGGTTATCAGTGTGCTCGGCAAGGCTCTGCTCTGTGGCTCTCTTAGTCAGTCAGTGTGGCTGTCAGAGATCCTATAGCAACCAACCTGTTCATCTTCTCAATTCAGCCCCCATGCTGGAACAGCCAGAGGCTGTAGAGCGGAGCCCGCCAATCCTGTTCCTGGAGAGCTACTCTCCTGTAGGTTTTCGCTCCAACCCCAGCTGTAACTATCCTAATTCAGCTTATCAACCGGGAAATGATTCGAATCAAGGGTGCTAGATTAGGGTCCGAGTGAAAACCTACAGAAAGGTAACTCTCCAGATACTAAGTTGGAGAGCCCTGCTGTAGAGCCATCACCATGCACTGTGCCACTTCAGGATGGAGCACAGTGGTGGGTGAAGCAGAGAGAGGAGCGGGGGCTGGTGAGAGAGGTGGATAGATGGCGGATGGAAATGAGGTGGTCAGACACAGGGACAGCATACTGGGCAGGCTTGGGGGTACACTGGCCAGAGTGACCAGCCAAGGCAGAGCAGAGCTGGCAGAGAAAAAAGACCACATCTGGTTGGCTGCTGTCCACTTTCTCACTCGGTGCCTGTAGGCCCCAAGCCAGAGGACAAATCCCAGTACTTCAGGTACATAACAGGTGGCCCAGATGACAATACATTATCTAGGGAACTGAGATCATCACTGGATGTCAAAGTAACTGAACAACATGGAGATATGAAGTGACATGTTATCCTTGTAGCCATCCAGACTGGAAAAACTAAACGCCGCACCAAAGGCTGGGAAAAGAAGGTTGTAAGGATCCATTCATACACCAAGTCAGTGAATGCTTTTTGTATTATAATGTTCTGTGTGTACAGTCATACAAACGTGAGATGGTTGTGGTTCACCGCCTGGTCTGGGATAAATGATTTATCTGCTGTGGGTGTCTGGGGGACGGGCGGTGTGTGTCCACAGGAGTCTGGATGCAGCTGTGATGAAGAGGATGAGGAGGAGAACCTGTTGTATGGGACCTGAGAGAGAACGGGTCTCTCAGCTCATCTCATCTCTCTCAGGCCCTGCCTGTCTGGGTGGCTCTCAGCCCAGATCCACCAAATAATGTGTGTGTATGTGTGTGTGTGTGTGTATTAGAGCTTGTGGACACACAGCTGCATGAGGCTGGAGGTTTCCAGGCCTGGTTCCCAAGGGCACCCTGATGAAGCATCGCCTGGCCTGCATGGAGGGAGGAGGGGAGACGGAAGGAGAGGAGAGGGGGAATGAGTCTGGCAGCTGTATGGAGGTCGGCCTATCTCTAGCCCTCACACTGCAGTCTCATGAGCCAAACCCTGCTGAATGATCCACAGTGAACACCTGCCCATGTACCAGTGTCTGGGACTCTCTAAGATAACACTGCACACAGTATATAATTGGGGATGCTCTAAGACACCTCGTCTATGAGCTAAAGGCTAACACTACATCTGGAGATGGTTGAATAGACCCCCTCCGACCATTCTAACCCCCACCCCCACGAGCGCCAGATAGATGAAGCCCTTATAGAAAGAGAACAGAGCCCACATGGTCTGTTTAATCAGAATCATCCCTGTCCCCCTCTGTTCCAACCCTCTAATCAAGAGCCAGGTGTTCAACCTGTGCTCCAGTCAGTTCCCTCACCCCTTCTTTGTCTACCCCTCTTTCAATCTGTCTCAGCCTCTTTCTCTCTCCTCCTATCCCTCTGCTCTCACAGGTGGTTTTGTGCAGGGCCCTAACCCTGTAATTAAACAGTGTCTTCCACCTGCACTACATAATTACATCTGGCTGGAGAGGATTATAAAGCTACTAGGCTAGCTGGAACACAACACAACACTGGAGCTCTGGGAGTTGATAAGGGCACCAGGCTCTGACCCCACACTGAGACCCATTTGTGTGGGTGCACTCAGGGGGAGGGCAGAGGAAGCATTAGTGGGCTCACAGATCAGATGAGGGGCGGTAGGTTGGTACAGACAGGTACACACTCACATACGCATGTACACACAAAGCTGGGGGTCTGGTAGATCTAATTTCTCTCAATAGCTGCAGTAAATGTGAGTGTGGGGGTATCTGACGGACGAGTTTGGTCTGTGTGTGTGTTAGCAAGGGGCTAGCATTGGAGTTGTTGCCACAGATGAGGTTCAGTAATCCCTTGATGAATTCAATTACAGAGATGGGACCATACATCAAAACTGAGCCCACAGCTGAAGTCAAACTCATCTGTAGCCGCAGAGAAACTATTTAGCCCTCCTCCTCCACATGCTGTTTACAGAGACGAGCATGAGGCCAAAAGTTGGAGGATTTATGTTATGTGAATTACAGGACGACAGAAGCTCTAGCTGCCGCTTGGACTCCATGCTATCCTTCCCAAAGCCAAGCTCGGCCGGGTGCCTAGCAGTGTTTCTCTCTCCACTATTATTACAGAAGTGAATCAAGACCTATATCTGTTACAGAAATAAAACATATCTTTGGATGTTAAACTCATTATTGTAATGTAAGGCTACTCTTAACACTTTCATGTCCTTCACAGATCACTCTCATCCAATATGTCACAGTCATACCTGTATGAAGATGACAACATCAGTCTATGAAAATCTCCATCATCTCCGACGACAATGCCTATAATGGCTATTCAGAGGAACAGAATACACCCACATTCCACACTGGACAGAACAGCCTACAGCAGGGAAGTTGGTGTAGAATGAGGTTACAAAGAGAGGGTGAAGGAATCCCTTTAAGCTAAGGTCCTAGGAAATAATTGGGGTGAGGGAGCCAGGAGGGGGAATCAAAGTGCTGATGCAGGAAAAGGCAGAATGGAGTGGAGGGAGTTTAAGGCAGGTGGGATTATTAGGGAAATGATTCTGGCAGAGCAGCAGCAGCAGAGTCCGAGCAGCCAGGGCCGGGCCCAGCAAGGTGCCTTTGAGCTCTGCTGCCCTGAGGTGGAGTTAACGCCGCTGCTAAACTGCAGCTGTCAGAGAGAGAGGAGGAGGGGAGGGTCATGCTGAGGCTGCTGCTGCCTTCATGTGTGTTCATCTGCCTGGGGTATGAGTGGGGAGAGTTGGAAACAGAGAGGGGGAGGAAGAGGAGGAATGGGCCTCTTCTCTTCACCTCTCTTGAATCTACCTCACAGCACTGCCAGAGGCCCTCTCCAAAAGTCTCATCGGCATTAGAAAAATTGCCTTTTAGTAAACTAGCATAAAAACATGTTGAAGAATGAATCCACAGGGCCTCTGCGCCTCTGGTAGCACTGTGAAAGAGCAGTAAGGTCACAGTACACCACAAAACTGCATAACCAACAATGGTTTCCTTCAACAGACAGTAAAAGGTGAGTGGAGTTACCAAACTGAAAGAATAATGCATGGAGAAATTCTTTACCTGTAAATATCATTGTCAAAGTTTTGTGTAAAAGATGAAGATTTAGATGACAAGAAGGGAGTGATATTAACCCCAACAAAGACAACTTTACAGGGTGGCCATTTTAAAGAGCATTATAAAACCATAAAAACAGTATACCAGATGACATAAAATTCAACTGCAAGCAGCAGAGAAATAGCCTGCACTACAGGCTTTGAAGGAGTAGAATTTGATCTCTTTACACAATGGTGCTGCAAATCCTCCACCTGAGTGAGAGGTTGGGTTCCCCTGGTAATGAAGTGAGAAGAGGATGATGTGACTGAGGTGAGGTGTGGTAATGTTCCAAAATGCCTGCCCAGATACAGACCCTCTCAGTGTCCGGTTCCCTGTGCGGGGGAGAGGCGACACAGACCTCTCCATAGAGTTAAATCCACACACACTTTCGCCAAGAGTGATATCTGATAGCCTCGATAACCTATACCACCATAAAAGCACATACAAAAAAGATTATATTAAAGACACAAGTGGGTCATTCCAGCTTAATGCTTCTCCACATTACCTTTTCTAAACCTTGCTTTATCCAATTGGAGATGCTCAGTTGATGGCTTTTAGCCAGCAGCTGGTCTACTCTAATATTTACCTCAGTTTATGTGATTGTTTTCCTATAATAAAAGTATTGTATGACTAAACCAGACTGACTATAAAGGCTGTCCTGACACTAATGTCAACCCAAGATCAAAGATAATACTAGCCAAGATGTCAGCAAGAAAAAGAGAACAAGACCATAGGTTTCCTGTTGCTAGGAGATTTACTGAGGCAACACTTTCACACACGTACAGTAGCAGCAAAAAGGAGAGAGGGGGCTGGGAAAATGAGCAATTTCCTCACCTCCTTAAATACAGTTGTACATCGAGAACATATTGAACAAATCACCATTAATCCTCCCAATCAACATTGAAAAATATAGAACCATAAAAGCTCATTTACAAAATAAACCCAGAACGCATTCATGTCATTCATTAGGAATGCATAAGATTGCTTTGTTCATCATCAACAATAATTCAGATATTTGCCAGTTCTACGTACAAATGATTAACACTTCCTGATCCCTTCAAAACATTTTGTAGAATATTTCTCCATAAAGAATGTCATGAGAAATCATACCACATAATGCAAGGAATAACAGCGTTGAAAAATATATAAAAAATGCTACCAGTTCAACTGAAAAACATACGCCATATGGTTTGGCATATTCAAGGCAACATTAATGCAATATTTTGTTTTCGAGAAGTAAACTCCCATACAGATTTTTCATTATTTGTTCTTAAGTAGCTGTGATTGTAACACTGATTGGACTAATACGAGTTCTCATATTAGCTGGGAGAGACAAATGTTCCCAACACATCTCACCATTAGGTAGTGTACTTTCATGTGAAGAATACAGAGACAGAATTGGCCATGATAGAGGGGGGGGGGGGGGGGGGGCAACATATACTTGAGTGACCTGTGAAATGTAGGAAGGAAGATAGACTAACCATAATGTCTCTTTGTTAGATCCAGCACAATACTACCCACAACCTCTTTCCTAGTTAAAGGAGATATCCTGAGGAGAAACGGACCCTCGTCATCACCTCCAACCTCCCTGAGAGCATACAAGTCATGTGTCATGTGTAGGTCTGTGGACAGAGGGGTCGGAGGGCTGATACAGTAGCACAACAGTCCAGAGACCCAGTAGTGCTAGAATCCATCAACAATTAGGAAGAATCGACCAAGTCAGTTCCGACTTGGTAACCTGATTCTGCACGCTATCTGCAACCTGGGCCTCAATACAGAGGTTTTGGCTAGCCTGATCCCCCATCCCAGCCCTACTGCAGGTGGCTATGGGTGAGGCAGGTGGCGGAATCCACAGTGTGATGAAGAGACATTTAGGCTCCCTCTGCAGCAGCATGTCTGAGCTCCTGCTGAACTGTTTCTACCATCCCACCTCCACCCCTCCCCTCAATGGACACTCTGCTGAGCCCAGCCTCCCAGTGATGAAAATGTATTTGTATAATAGGAGCTGGAAGACTCGTTAATTATGAAAATGAGGGGGAAATAAATAAATACATAAATTATTCTGAAGACTAATTAGTAGGTGGCTGGCCACTGTATGGGAGGAAGGGTCTGTGACTGTTGAGGAGGAGCTATGGGAGAGGCAGGAAGTCTTGAAAGCCTCTTGGGAGATAACGAGAAGACAAAACTGATGAAACTATTTTGGCCCCATACAGTTTTAAAGGTGAGAGAACTCGGTGGCCTTGGTGGAATCAGGTCAGTCATAACAGTGTGGTGGAGTCAGTGGTTCTCTACCATAGCTTACACTGGGGGAAGGGCTGGATGAACTGGATTGGTCTCTCCGCTTTAAAAGCCTGGAACAGTGAAATGAGACGAGTCTCTATTCTATTGCCAAGAGAGGTTTCTCACAGGAGCCTGCCAGCTTCTCTGAGCTTGACGTTTAAACAGGCATTTATTGCCAAGACTGTCAGGCGAAAGCAGTGCCGGGTAACTCAACACGCAGTTTTACTCCTAGGACATTTGTTTAGGTAATACAAAGAGAGAAACAGAAAAACTGCCAGGCAACAGCAAAGCACACATCTCCTTTCTCTCTCTCCCGTGCTCCTTGCAGGCATGAAAGACAACATTACATAACATGAATTCCAAGCAAACCCGGCTCCAACCAATCAGAGAAGCCATTTGATACCAGTTCCCAGGGGGTGGTGAAGGGTTGCTTAGTAACAAGCCTTGTTGACCCCGGCCGCTCGTGGCAATGTTTCTTCCTGGTTGCTGTAGCCTGCACTGGGAGATTCCATTAATGGCTGCCAAAACCACATGAGCGAAAGATGGAAAGGGAACAGAGCGGGACACAGCAGCAGAGGGATGAAGGGTGGGTGAGACAGAGGCTCCCTCCTGTATGTTCCAGCCCACACCGCCTGAGTGCAAGTGAACAACCCAGCGGGATATGGCCACATTCCTCTCCCATTAGTGAGACTGCTGCTGAAGAATCACTCTCCCCCATCTGGTTCATGGGAGACTAGAGGCTTGGTTAAGTCAGTGATGTTGTCCACAGCAATCAGTCAGAAAACCATGGGTAGTGACAGAAAGGTATAGTCTGTTTTGTGTGTTGTGAGTGTAGGGTGTAAGAGACAGAAGCAGGTGTATCATCTTACCTGGTCCAGAGCCAGCTTCTTATGGGGTTGTGCTGATATGAAGGGCCGTAACCTGAGACAAGAATACCTTTGTGAAGACTAGACCAAGTGACATAACTGCAATGAATGGCAGAGCTGATAGAACAAGACACAAATGATGGAGATACATATCATAATGTACAAAGACCGAGACAGGCAGAGGTGCTAACAGCAGCAGTAATTCCTGGGGAAGAAGATCTCCAGTGGATGAAATTAGCATCTCTCCTGGAGCCCCCCCCCCACACACACTGCCTACCCACCCTGACAAGAGAGGCTCCCCTGGGGGCTTACTGTAAGTGCCTTACTCACACTGATAAGAGAGGAGAGAGAGCGCTTTTAATTAATCTGCTTTACAAGGAGGGAGGAGGAGAAAGAGTGTGTGTTCACTGTTTAGCAAGCAGGGCATCTTCACTCCCTTTGTCCAAGCTCATGAGAAAAGTATCCAGCAGCACCAGCCTATTCTGGGTTTAGTGAGGTGGGCCCACAGAGCTTGAACTAGGCAGGACTAGGCTAGAGGGGTTCCCAAATGTGTCCCTCTTACTTTAGTCTCCGATCACAAACATGATCTTGGAGGCACCAGCAGTTATACACATACAGGAATCTATTCACTGTTGTGAGACGAAAAATGCTAATGGAATTTTAATGATATTAGCTGGATGGGGAAGCTACGGTATAAATAAATAATGATGATAATAATCAGGTCTTCAAACTACATTTTCCAGGCTGGGCATCAAGTCTCCCCTCCCTCTCCCCTTAATCAAACCATGCATAAACATTAACCACATACACAAAACTGTGGTGCCCACTCCCTCTTTCCCAGTACACACACACACACACACACACACACACACACACACACACACACACACACACACACACACACACACACACACACACACACACACACACACACACACACACACACACACACACACACACACACACACACACACACACACTCCCAGTCTCTCATTTGGCAGGCCTGGGTGAGAGCGGCCTATTCACCCTGCGGTGCATTCTGGGATAGACAGAGCAGAGCTTGGCAGCGTGAGACTGTGATGCGGCCAAAAGGAGCGATTGTTCCCTCTCTCCCCCTTTAGTCTATCCTGCACCACATGGAACTGACACCATTCATTCTCTAGTATAGCATCTCACACAAAAACACTTCTCAAACACACGCTTGAGTAAGTACACACACTCACAGTGTACGAGGGTCCAATGTTTATGATGGCTTAGGCCAGGGGACCAGCCTTGTTTGTTACAAAACATGGATGACATTTGAGGATGAGGACGTTTTAGGGCTCTGTGGAGGGGCAGAGAGATGATGTTAATGCTGCTGTCCCTAGGGAATTCTGACCTCTAAAGAGGATTTTGTCATCTGTGGCCTGAGATTTGCCCTGCATTCCCATTTGCTCCCAGCAGCCTCTGGGTCTGGGCTAGACAGACATTCAGTCACACATTAGAGTGTTGGGGTGGTGTGGGGCGGCTGGGCAACATGTCTGTCAGGGATCAGGCCGGGGGTGTTAGCTAGAAGAGTGACAGCGTCTGTCTGACACCATACCCACCAGGGGAGGATCATAGAGTAGGCTCACCACACAGACAGACAGGGAAGATCAGACGACTACTACTGTACTACCATCATACTACTACTACCCTGCCTGAGAATATCACAGGCTCAGTATCATCACACAGACAGACTGGGAGGATCACACACTACTACCACCTTGACAAGGAGGGTCACACACCACTACCACCCTGACAAGGAGGATCACACACTACTAACACCCTGACAAGGAGGATCACACACTACTACTACCCTGACAAGGAAGATCACACACTACTACCACCCTGACAAGGAGGATCACACACTACTACCACCCTGACAAGGAGGATCACACACTACTACCACCCTGACAAGGAGGATCACACACTACTACCACCCTGACAAGGAGGGTCACACACTACTACCACCCTGACAAGGAGGGTCACACACTACTACCACCCTGACAAGGATTACACACTACTACCACTCTGATTAGGAGGATCACACACTACTACCACCCTGACTAGGAGGATCACACACTACTACCACCCTGACTAGGAGGGTCACACACTACTACCACCCTGACAAGGATTACACACTACTACCACTCTGATTAGGAGGATCACACACTACTACCACCCTGACAAGGAGGATCACACACTACTAGGAGGATCACACACTACTACCACCCTGACAAGGAGGATCACACACTACTACCACCCTGACAAGGAGGATCACACACTACTACCACCCTGATTAGGAGGATCACACACTACTACCACTCTGACAAGGAGGATCACACACTACTACCACCCTGACTAGGAGGGTCACACACTACTACCACCCTGACTAGGAGGGTCACACACTACTACCACCCTGACTAGGAGGGTCACACACTACTACCACCCTGACTAGGAGGATCACACACTACTACCACCCTGATTAGGAGGATCACACACTACTACCACCCTGACTAGGAGGATCACACACTACTACCACCCTGACAAGGATTACACACTACTACCACCCTGACTAGGAGGGTCACACACTACTACCACCCTGACAAGGAGGATCACACACTACTACCACCCTGATTAGGAGGATCACACACTACTACCACCCTGATTAGGAGGATCACACACTACTACCACCCTGACTAGGAGGATCACACACTACTACCACCCTGATTAGGAGGATCACACACTACTACCACCCTGACTAGGAGGATCACACACTACTACCACCCTGATTAGGAGGATCACACACTACTACCACCCTGACTAGGAGGATCACACACTACTACCACCCCTGACTGACTAGGAGGATCACACACTACTACCACCCTGATTAGGAGGATCACACACTACTACCACCCTGACTAGGAGGATCACACACTACTACCACCCTGACTAGGAGGATCACACACTACTACCACCCTGACCCTGATTAGGAGGATCACACACTACTACCACCCTGACTAGGAGGATCACACACTACTACCACTCTGATTAGGAGGATCACGACACAAACACTACTACCACCCTGATTAGGAGGATCACACACTACTACCACCCTGACTAGGAGGATCACACACTACTACCACCCTGACAAGGAGGATCACACACTACTACCACTCTGACAAGGAGGAGCGACTTAACAGAAACTACCACCCTGACAAGGAGGATCACACACTACTACCACCCTGACAAGGAGGATCACACACTACTACCACTCTGATTAGGAGGATCACACACTACTACCACCCTGATTAGGAGGATCACACACTACTACCACCCTGACAAGGAGGATCTACACACTACTACCACCCTGACAAGGAGGATACCACCCTGACACACTACTACCACCCTGACAAGGAGGATCACACACTACTACCACCCTGATTAGGAGGATCACACACTACTACCACCCTGACTAGGAGGATCACACACTACTACCACCCTGATTAGGAGGATCACATAGTGCGGTCAAAAAGGCAGGCAGTCAGAGACCATTTGGTATTCTCTGACAAGCAGTCCAAGTACTTATTATTGCGACACCACTTCAGCTAGAACAGTAGACGTGTTCCAAAAGTCAACTTCTCCCTCACAGAAGAAAACATGTCTGACATTTCTCTCTAATAAGGTCAGGTGTGGTGTAGCTGTGACAGGAGTGACAGAGATGCCAGCCCAGTCCCCCTCCATCCTCCTTCCCCCTGCCTGTTCCCTCTGCCACCTCAGCCACCATGAATGAGCCCATACCTTGGTATAGTGCAGGCATGGACACAGCTCAACCTGGAGAGCGACACAGTAACACAGCTCAACCTGGAAAGCGACACAGTAACACATCTCAACCTGGAGAGCGACACAGTAACACATTTCAACCTAGAGAGCGACACAGTAACACATTTCAACCTAGAGAGCGACACAGTAACACAGCTCAACCTGGAGAGCGACACAGTAACACAGCTCAACCTAGAGAGCGACACAGTAACACAGCTCAACCTGGAGAGCGACACAGTAACACAGCTCAACCTGGAGAGCGACACAGTAACACAGCTCAAACTGGAGAGCGACACAGTAACACAGCTCAAACTGGAGAGCGACACAGTAACACAGCTCAACCTGGAGAGCGACACAGTAACACAGCTTAACCTGGCACAGCTCAACCCGGTAGAGCGACACAGTAACACAGCTCAACCCGGTAGAGCGACACAGTAACACAGCTCAACCCGGTAGAGCGACACAGTATCACAGCTCCCTAATGGAACATTAGTAACAACACCACACTGTCAGATGTCACAGAGCCAAAACGATACATAGCTTGAGAAAGCCCTGAAGCCATCAAAAGTAGTTATTGCTTCTAAACTTCCCAGAAAAAGCTCAAATCTAAGGGTACAGATATTCCATTAAAACGTACATCAAAACTACTAGGGACCACTCGTTAGTCCCTAGTGTGTCAATATCGCCATAGTAATAGTCTGTAGTTTTATATCCAAAGTAATGCTGCTTGATACTGATTAAGCATTGATCACTTTTAAATCATCACTAACTCTGATTCAGAGGAGTTGGGTTAAATGTGGAAGAAACATTTTGATTGAATGCATTCAAGTTGTGCAACTGACTGGGTATCCCGCTTCCCCTTCCCCCAAATATCCTTGCGCTATCCCCTCCTAGCGCCTCCTTGTACCTGCAAGGGGACACATCTTGCCTTAAAGTTCAGAGGTAGATCTGCTGTTCAAAGTTGAGCCTGCAGCCCACTTCCCCCTGGGCATTGTTAGCTGCAGTGGGGAGTGCCTCTTTTGACAGAGTAGTCATGTGACATGTATAAAACCGCCTCTCCCAGTACAATGGGACATATGATGCACTCCATTGTTGTGACGACCCCTCCGCATACTGACTGCCTCCACCTCTCTAAAAAGGTCAGACAGGAGACACTCCATCACTCTTCTCTTTCTCCAACTGCCACTCACTCTTTCCCTCTCTGTCTTTCCCAGCATCACCGCTCTCCATCTGCCACTCCTCTCAGACTCTCCCTCTCTGTTAGACTATTAGTCTATGCTGGGCTTAACGGCATGTTTCTAATCAGTTTACTGCCAATGAGACTAAGCCTGAGCTGAAAAGGCGATTGACGGAGAGTGTTTAGCCAGTGGCTAGTGACTGCTTAGAGCTGGGGGATGGCAACTATGAAATTAGAAGAAAATCATTCAAGCTAAGAACGAGTGGAGTGAGACTAAGACAGTGTGAAGATGAAAAGGAGATGGAACTCTTAAGGATAATGTTACATCAAATCAGTAATATAACAAAAGAAATGGAGATGATTAAAGAGAAACAAAGAGAAGGCAATTGGCCCTTCGCTAAACCCCACCCCCCTTGATTATCGTTGCAACCTCTGACATTTTCCTGAGAAGCCCAATTCCCCATTCAACCACTAGCAAAAATCACCTCACAATGATCCAAACTGTGTTTCTAATACAAAATTAAATTAAACACAAACTACCCCTTGCTAATCAGGAAACCCTTAGGTATGTTGTGATGGGCTGTCATTACAATTGCTTCACAGGAACCTCGTAAAATTAGCGTATCCTGATGTCGACAGCAGATGGGAGTTGTATTCAGGTCATTGCTAACTTAGCTAGCTAACATACATTTTGAGAAAACATGTTCTATTAATTGGCTAGCTAGCGTTAGCAACATTTGGTGGTCAATGAGGCGGAGCTAGCTAACCAGCTGTGCAAGCAACTAGGAGTCTTGCCTCTAGGGGTCTTTTCACTGTCCCCAAATCCAGAACAAATTCAAGAAAGCTTACAGTATTATGTAACTCTGTTCCATCTCATATTGCTCAAGTGAACAGCAAACCTGGTTTAAAAAAAAACAGATCAAGCAACACCTCACGGCACAACTCCTCTCCCCTATTTGACCTAGATAGTTTGTATGTAGGCTACATTTGACAAAAAAAAAAAAAAGTATTTATTAAAACAAAAATGTAGTTCTGTCCTTGAGCAGTTGTCTATTAATGTTCTGTATTACATCATATTTCATGTTTTGTGTGGACCACAGGAAGAGTAGCTACTGCTTTTGCAACAGCTAATGGGGATCCTAATAAAATATAACAAAAAATACAAACATTTCAGGTTTTAAAAAATGACTCCATCAGGCTCTGCATTTCAAGAATCACAGAAGCATGTCCTCCTGATAAATTGCAAAATAATTTAAGTGTATTTATTTGTTTTAAAGAAAACTATATTTTTGCCATAGCCCTCACTGGCTCTCAATGTAAACGTGCACTTGCCTGAGGTGTCGGACTCATCAACAGTTATCCAGTGGAACGCTGTGATTTTTTTGCCCAACATTTTGGGGCGGGGCTTAGACAAGGGTCAATTAACTCTTCATATAAAAGCATAATCAGAGATTTTCACAAAACCAAGTCTGTCACTAGGGGATGAGCACATCACACTGGAAGAGGGTGAGAAAGCAGCAGTAGTGAGAAAAGGAGTTGGCTGGTGCCAACAGTCAGTCCTTGTCCTTTGGGATCTCCAGACAGACCACTCTGGTTCAGACACTTCCACTGTTTAGTAGGTCCCTGTGCTTACAGCACTGACAGATTGATCGTCTGAGTGTTGTAATTCCTTGATGGCTGCTTTTGTCACCAAGGCAGGTGCTATACATACAGTGGGGCAAAAAACTATTTAGTCAGCCACCAATTGTGCAGAGAGCAAGTTCAAACAGGTGCCATTAATTCAGGTAACGAGTGGAGGACCTTTTAAAGAAGGTCTGTGAGAGCCAGAAATCTTGCTTGTTTGTAGGTGACCAAATACTTATTTTCCACCATAATTTGCAAATAAATTCATTAAAAATCCTACAATGTGATTTTCTGGATTTTTTTGTCTCATTTTGTCTGTCATAGTTGAAGTGTACCAATGATGAAAATTACAGGCCTCTCTCATATTTTTAAGTGGGAGAACTTGCACAATTGGTGGCTGAATAAATACTTTTTTGCCCCACTGTAAGTGGTGACTATAAAACAATGTACAGTGAGAAAGGCACTGTATACTGTAAGTGCAGTCATCAGTCCCTTTCTTACTTACTCAAGAGAGACTATTTGATTGGTTCAGGGCAGGCTGCGGAGCCATGAACTATGACTGCAATATCAACTCTGTCTGTCTCAACAGTTCCCTTGGTGCTTCCTGGGCTGTGGATGGATATATACTGGGATGGAGTCCAAACGCCTCACTTTGGAGCTTGTCTGAACCATTAGTTACAGTGGGAAATCATTAGAAGAACAAAGGCTTTGCTGTTAATGGCAGTTTCAAAAACCAGGGGGAGAGGAGCAGGATATCCACAGAGAAGGAAAGGTCATTTCCCAGCAGTCTAGGCCAATGTATGCCACCTCGAGTGGGGTGGATCGCCTTTGAGTCTGTAGCATTGTAACAGATGGAGCCTCAACCAGGCAGTGGTACCCAGATAGTTCTCTGTTGGTTCCTGTGAGAAGCAAACAGAGGCATCCTATGGAAATGCATAGTGGTCAGTCAGTAGCAGTGCAGTGGGAGAAGTCAGAGAGAGGCTGGAAACCAGAAGGAGATTACACTCTCCCTTGTGGCTCAGTTGGCAGAGCATGGCGTGGGTTGTGGGTTCGATTCCAACGGGAGACCAATTTGAAAAAGTATGAAGAATGTATGCACTCACTACTGTAAGTCCTCACTCCCACCTATCGGAGATATCTACTGCAGCCCTCATCCTCCACATACAACACCCCAAAGCACACACATCTCTGGGTTGCTCGACTTTTCTGTTCGCTGCAGCTAGCGACTGGAATGAGCTGCAACAAACACTCAAACTGGACAGTTTTATCTCAATCTCTTAATTCAAAGATTCAATCATGGACACTCTTACTGACAGTTGTGGCTGTTTTGCATGATATATTGTTGTCTCTACCTTCTTGCCCTTTGTGCTGTTGTCTGTGCCCAATAATGTTTGTACCATGTTTTGTGCTGCTACCATGTTGTTCTGATGCCATGTTGTGTTGCTACCATGCTGTGTTGTCATGTGTTGCCGCCTTGCTATGTTGTTGTCTTAGGTCTCTCTTGATGTAGGAGTCCTTTTATGTAGGAGGCCTTTTGACTTGTAAATAAGAATTTGTTCTTAACAGACTTGCCTAGTTAAATAAAAGGTTAAATCAAAAATAAGTCATTCTGAATAAGAGTGTCTGCTAAAATGTAAATGTAATACAGCTGCTATCTTACAAAAAATATATATATTTTGAGTGGACTGGAAATAAAGTGAGAAGCGTAGTGGTCCATGTGGGGGTGATGGGCTGCCTACTCTGCTGATGACACCGGCTCAGAGGCTGAATAGGAATGCAGAGAAAGTGATTCCTACACAGGCAGCAGAGAGAAAATCGATAGTCAGAAACTCACCACAGCCCACTCCCTTAGTGGGAGCTCTGATCCAGAATCTGGTCTAAAACTTTAGGGTCAGATTTACACTTCTGAAACAGACTAACCCCCCCCCCCACAAAATATGCAGTCAAGAATCCCCCCAAAAAAAAAAGTGTGGAATGGGCAAAGGGCTTTAAAAGTGAGAAGAAAGAAAATCAGCTTTGAATGGAAAAAGAAGGGAACAGATGGAGGAGGGAAGAAAAAGAGCACTTGAGGGCAATTATCTGGGCTATTTATGGAAGAGTGCTTTTCCATCCTCCAGTAGGAATGGAGGGAACAGGGAGGCCCTGTTTGGCAGCTGGCTGGAAAGGCATGGAGTGGTATGGCAGGAGAGAGGGAGAGGGATGGAGGGACTGGCAGGTGGGAGCGAGGGTCCTGTAAAGTACAGGCCTGTGACCGGGTGAAGGGCTTTGGGCCAGGCTGGCCATGACTGAGGGGAGACACTGTACAAAGCAGGCCTGAGACAGGACCAGGGGCCGGTTCCTACAGTGGAGAGCTCTTAAGTGAAGTGGAGCAGAGCCGTGGTGGGGAGCAGAGCCATGGTTGGAGGAAGGGGAGTAGGAGCACAACGCCTCAGTGTAGCAGTCAGTAAGGCCCGGAAGCAGGCAGCACAATGGAATTACTGTCAGCCACCGCTCTCCTCCACTTCCCTAGGTCTCCCTGACACCATGTCTCCCCTTTTAAATAACCACACAAATAACCATTTTTAGAGCTCCAGTAAGTCAGCTCCTCAACCAACCAGTGAAAGGACTCTTTCTACTGTCAACAACAGTCAGTCATGTTCTCGTTTAAAATGTCAAAATTGCCAAAAAAGGTACAATGTGCACAAAGATACCAAATGATCAACATATTATACCATGGATTTGTTGAATCGTTGTTTCTGATTGAAGGGCATTCGAGAGTGTGCATTATTTCCCTAACGCACGGTATATTTTCGTGGTAGAATTCATTCTTACATGTTCGAGCTGCTTTTGAAAGTAAAAGTCGATTTGAAAACAGTATTGGCATTGTTGAATTTGATTTTCCTAATGTAAAGCTAGGACTAATGGTTTGGTTAGTTAAACGACCAAGTCTGTGTTTGGCAACTAATGTAGCTATGTAATAAACTTGCTAGCCACTTCAGCGGATGTTGAACACATTTCTACCGGCAAATTAACACATTTCTAGTGTCAAAATGTGTTAAATTATAACCATGGTATAAAATGATAATTCACATGGGGCTCGATGTGTTGTCTGGAAAATAATGCAACTCCGCGGAAGGTCAGTTCCACTCCACTAGCGAGTCGTGGAACACACCTAGCACATGGTGTGATCACCGTCCTGTGGTTGAAAAAACTAAAACTTGTTGAGCAAGCAACACTAAAGTGCAAAGCTCTGCTTTTTCCTCAGCAAGTGGATGTGAGTCTAAAAAGCTACCTGCTAGCAAAAGTACAGTCACATTCAGCAAAAACAAGTGAAAGTGTACAATGAATGATTCAAAAACCAGGTACATAAAATATTTATTGACACGACATTAATGCACTTTAAAAATGTAACAAGCGGACAGTTAGAGGGAAAATGGCCATTCTTAAAGGTGGAAAAGATTTGTCAATGACGGCCTCTTCAATAACGGAAAGTATTCTTAACTGGATATGTCTTCAACGTGTAGGCTAGTAAATGTTAACTTTTCAAGGAAGTGCTAGGCCACTGACTGGAGCCACTAGTAATGGACTGCTGCTGTTAAAAAAAACCATAGCCCTCCACTCCAGTCCTCGCTGGGTTATTTCTAAAACCTGTGAGATCAGAGTATACACAGGGTTGAGGGTTGGGCTGGTGGGAGGGAGGGAGGGACTGCAACCAGATGACTCCAGTAATACTGACCACACTGGGAAGGGGGAGGAGTCGCACCTGGTTCCACCACTAAAAGGCTAGGTCTAGGCTGGGCTGGGTCTAAGACTCGTACACCTGCAAGACGGTTTCACTGAAATTAGATTTAGTGTAAGAGGTTTAAAAGCGGGATAGTTGGGAAACCAATTTCAGTAATACCAAGCAAACAGAAAACGTCAAATGACTTTTCTCAAAGCTGAAGAAACAGATTAATTTCAGCAGAAAGTCTCAGTGGATCATAGCGTACTGAATGTGTGCGTGTTGAGAAAGAGGGAGAGCAAAAGAGAGAGAGCAAATGAGAGATCAAGCAAATCCTGGGAAAGAGAGAAGGTAATTCTCAGGGAAGTAGAGTCCCACGGGAGTGAGTGGCAGGCTGAGAGTCCACAGCCTTCCAGGGAGAAAAAAGGAAATGGAATCATCTGTCTGCCTGTTGCTGGTGATCATTCTAGGCCAGGGGAAAAGTGCAGCCTCATCATTATTAAGAACAGCAGCAACATTGCTTCAACAGGCCGGGAAGTGGGCATGTTGCCCCCAGTGACAGACCGGAGCCTTGGAGAAGGACAAAGTACTGTTGCCTCATTCAGAACACTGTAATCCTGATAGCCTCATACTCACACTTCTAGTCATCTGCCCTTTATTCTACACTGCTGCCGTAATTCAGTCTTGAAGCTTATTCAGCCGATACTGAATAATATATGACAGTGAACAGCAGTGGGATTATTAAATATACTGAGTCGCACTGTGGTTCTGCTCCACCTACCTCTTTCCCAAGGTGCTGAGTGGTGTGCCCAGGCTCAGAGTGACATTGGTAGGTTTGCGGTATTGTCCAGTCAGCCTCTGGGCTCCAGGGGTGGCTCCTTTTGGGGACTGTGCTATCTGGCGGGCTGGACTGGTGCTGGGCTTAACGGTCAGCTCCTTTAGGATGTCGTAGTTGATTTTAGTGGAAATTTTCTTCTGTCCCATCATCTTCTCTATAGCCTCGTTTGCCGTGCTGGCATGGATCAGAACCTTCATTTTTGGAGGCCGAACTCTTGGGCTGCAGGGCACACAATGGGGTTTCAAATCACCCAGTACCATGTCAATTGCAATTACTTCGGACACATTGGTTCTTTAGCTCATTGTACAGTTTTAACTATACTTTGCACAATGAGGGGATGCTCTAGCTATGCTACAGTATATGGGACGGGGCTGATTGTGACATTGGACAGCATGGCATACGGTTGTTGGATCAGTGCTTTCAAAGCCTCCACACCTCATTAGCTATATGTTGCACTGCAGTTAATCTAGCTAGTTAAAACCAGAGAGCAGATGTTGGATCTAACAAAGGGCCTGGGCCTTGCCAAACCCTGACGTGAAATGAGAGAGAAACCCATTGGAGGGGAAAATATGCACACACACATTGACACACGAGAGCTTAGTGTCTGTCTGTTCGGCAGCGAGAGTGCTCAGAGGGCTTTAGCAAACCCAGGCCATCCCAAGCTCATTGCTTCTTTAGACTGGCAGGATGTTGTTGATTTACCTTCTCCTTGTAAATCCCAAGCTCCTTCTCTTTCGCTATCCTCTCTTCCTTTCCTGAAAGTATAAATGTGGATTGGGGATTAAATTGGGATTGTAATTATCAGTAAGGAGAGTCAAGACAAAACAGTATATTACAATATGTACATAGTGTGGTGTGGCTGAACCTTTCAAGTAGTCTTCGTTCTGTTTCATCCAAAGCTCAGTCTTGATTTTCACCTCGGTCATTCAGGAGATACTGCAGTGAAGGGAAGTACATAAATTACCTTAGTTATGCATTTCCAGTTTTTATTCACTGGCAATCCTGTCATTTCAGAATGAGTGGATGTTTCAATAGAAGGTGCCCGCTAAATGTCAAAATGCAGTACATACCAGCTCAATCTCATCAATACCACTTAGGTCGAGCTCTCCATTTTCAGTGTCCCCATCTGAAAAATAAATTAGACCTCATCATCATCATCATTATTATTGTTGTAGGTTCTCAGGTAAGTCAACTCACTCTGGGAGAAAGAGAGAAATTGCAACAGATAACACTTTACAAAACACTCATCAATTGTGTTTCTGCAAAGACAATTGTGCCTGGATTTGTATCAGTAAATAATATGCACAGCAACTTCTGATAACAATAACTAATAGGCTTAACTCTGCTTTAAGTTGATCTGCCTGTACAGAGTTTCTTTTCAATTACGATGCGCTTTCAAGATTGTAGTACGCTTTATTTTGTTGCCGAAACAACAATTTGCATTTTGATGTGAGACAATGGATGCCTGAGCTGCATTTCCATTTTTACCCTCCTTCCTCTGATGATTACTCAGGTTGTCAGAGAAGAAACAGCCACCTTTATGCCGAGACAAGACAAGAGATCGTTCAAATCCCAGCGCACTCTTCAACGATGGAAGGGGGGGAAAAAAAACTAGTTCCACAAAGGAAAAGTTTTGATTACCTTTGATAATGGAGACAAAAAGGATGGAGGGATGGAGGGTTTGACTTCGGAAAGAATGGAAAAATAAATACAACAGCTTTCACACTCTTCTCCTTGATTAGCCATTTTCCAATAAAGTAGGACTCCGTCACCTGCCTAAAGACATCAGACACAATCCCAGTCAAAGGCAAGAGGAGAATCGCGTCTTAAGAGGCAATATGTTGCAGGTTTATGGGAGTCGTTTAACTTCTGTCAGCTCCCGGTCTTTTGACGTGTTCAGAGAGCCCTCCTTCCCCGGGTTCACACTTCAAAGCCGTGCCAAAAGCATCCACAGGCAGCCTTCCCAGTTAATTAAGGAGAGGCAGGTGCACAGGACACACACACACCACACACCTTCAAGGTTGGGGTATAGTGAATTGCAATAATACTACAGAAGCAATCCAGCCAGTCGAGTTCAGTTGAGTAGCAGCTAGCCTCTCAAAAGAGCTACACAGATACAGTGGGGCAAAAAAGTCATTTAGTCAGCCACCAATTGTGCAAGTTCTCCCACTTAAAAAGATGAGGCCTGTATTTTTCATCATATGTACACTTCAACTATGACAGACACAATGAGAAAAAAAATCCAGAAAAATATTTTTTTTTTCAAAATTTTGTAATTAATTTATTTGCAAATTATGGTGGAAAATAAGTATTTGGTCAATAACAAAATTTTCTCAATACTTTGTTAAATACCCTTTGTTGGCAATGACAGAGGTCGAACGTTTTCTGTAAGTCTTCACAAGGTTTTTACACACTGTTGCTGGTATTTTGGCCCATTCCTCCATGCAGATCTCCTCTAGAGCAGTGATGATTTGGGGCTGTTGCTGGGCAACATGGACTTTCAACTCCCTCCAAAGATGTTCTATGGGGTTGAGATCTGGAGACTGGCTAGGCCACTCCAGGACCTTCAAATGCTTCTTACGAAGCCACTCCTTCATTGCCTGGGCGGTGTGTTTGGGATCATTGTCATGCTGAAAGACCCAGCCACGTTTCATCTTCAATGCCCTTGATGATGGAAGGAGGTTTTCACTCAAAATCTCACGATACATGGCCCCATTCATTCTTTCCTTTACACGGATCAGTCGTCCTGGTCCCTTTGCAGAAAAACAGCCCCAAAGCATGTTTCCACCCCCATGCTTCACAGTAGGTATGGTGTTCTTTGGATGCAACTCAGCATTCTTTGTCCTCCAAACACAACTAGTTGAGTTTTTACCAAAAAGTTATATCTTGGTTTCATCTGACAATATGACATTCTCCCAATCTTCTTCTGGATCATCCAAATGCTCTCTAGCAAACTTCAGACGGGCCTGGACATGTACTGGCTTAAGCAGGGGGACACGTCTGGCACTGCAGGATTTGAGTCCCTGGCGGCGTAGTGTGTTACTGATGGTAGGCTTTGTTACTTTGGTCCCAGCTCTCTGCAGGTCATTCACTAGGTCCCCCCGTGTGGTTCTGGGATTTTTGCTCACCTTTCTTGTGATTATTTTGACCCCACGGGGTGAGATCTTGCGTGGAGCCCCAGATAGAGGGAGATTATCAGTGGTCTTGTATGTCTTCCATTTCCTAATAATTGCTCCCACAGTTTGAATGGTCATCCAGCACACAATTTCAAGTTGGGACCTCTGGCCTCTTACAAGAGCTCTGACCTGAAGATTACTGATGTCATGATTCAACCTAGTTTTTTCCCCCAAATTCCCAGTTGCCTTGAAAGCAACATAAATCCAGATAATGCCAGACTTTGATGTAAGTTTGATGATAAAAGGACCGCCGCACCACCTTCCTGTTCAAGTGAGGACAACACAAGGTGAGTCAGAAATTGTATTGTATGCTGCTGCATAATGATGTAATACGCCAGGGAGATATGTATACTGTAGCTAAGAAAGTAATACTAAGTGTATGTGGTGGAGTAAGCTGTTAGCAGTCCATGTACCTCACCATAATACATTTGGTCCCTTTTCCCCTCTTATTTCCACCTACTGTTCTGACTTGGTCGTGTTTTAGAGAAATGTAATCATTTAATATTGTAAGAGCTTTCATTAATGTATTGTTTTGTGTTGTGTAATAGCCTTGCATCTTTATATATATGTAATTTAGCAGACGCTTTTATCCAAAGCGACTTACAGTCATGTGTGCATACATTCTACGTATGGGTGGTCCCGGGGATCGAACCCACTACCCACTACCCCACTACCCTCTTTACATGCTAGAATTGTACAGCTCTGAACAGTGTTGGCAGTCAAGCTCTTTTGTGTTCACACAGAAAAAAGTGGAAGGCGTCAGCCACTCATCAACTCAAATGTTGCTATTTTGTAGAAAGCCCTTGTTGATACTAGCCAGATGACCAAAGCTAGACAACTACCTAGAAAGATGACTTAGAAACAAGTGAATTTCACTCTCCATAATACCATACTGCCAGCCCATAGCCAAATGTTTAGCTAGCTAGCTAGCTATCGTTAGCATGTTCGCTTGCTTGCACAACAGTTACACTGCACTAACTTGTCAGCTGTTTCATGGAAACTTGCTAATCCATTGTAATTTAAATATAATGTCAATACTAGTTACAGTGGTTTGTTAACTTAGTCTAAGGCACTGGTCTAAGGCGGGGTCGTGTTTCAGAGGACACATGGCTCTTTACGACTAACTACCATTTGGATAAATTGGGGTTTTAATTTAACAATGAATTTGATTAAAATAACGTAGCTAATTTACATACACAACTAATAAAGCCTGATATTGCACAAGCCATTTCTACAAACATTTGAATGCTTAAGGTGACGCACATCTGTGCCAGATTAGGAATAAGCCTACTGCTCATTGGTCAGCATGCGAAACTGAGGTTGTCAGGCATGCAGATTTACTTCTAGAATAATGAGTGTCAACACAATTACATGCTTTCTTCGACACTGGAGGACGCAGTTGTTACAAAATAGCTATTTTCAGAAGGTAGAAAGGAAGTGATTTGAGTAACAATAAAAAAGAAAAAGTGAACCGGTAATTCATAACGTTTGAATCGATTTTCTGACCAATGCATGCTACAATTGAATCGGTTTGGGGTCCCGCAGACCATATCTTATACATTTGAGCAGGGACCGATGTATTTCGGTGAATTGTTCCATCTCTAAAATTTCGCTCTGCCCCTCCACAGCACCTAGTCCTGGGCTGGCTGACGGGAGCCTGAGGAGTTTTGGCAGAATCTCAAGTACCCCCAGATCCCAGCACAAGGCACAGCACACCCTGCATTTCAATGCCATGAGCCCCAGGATTTCTTGGGCCTTTCCTTTTCCAGGGAACATTTATTTTCCAGCAGATTCCCCTCCCCCTGGAGCACTCTGGAATGCACTCTCAATCCACCACAGAGGAGAGGGAGGCAAGGAGGAGGAAGCGGAGGAATAGACCACTGTCAGATCATCAATTGTGTGGGCAAGTTAAAAACACCCCATTCTGTCCAGATCCTCAGATATGGGTAACTTGACTCGTGCTCAACCCTACCCCAATCCCCACTCCCCCGCACAGCTCGGTCTCAGGCAGCCTAACTGATGGCTCACCCCCATCCCCATTCCCCGCACGGCTCGGTCTCAGGCGGCCTGCCTGTGATGTGGTCAGATTAGACGCTACACCGCAAAGCTTCACTGATATAAATAAAGAAAAGAAACATGCCCTCAGGAACAAACCCTAGCAGGTGGAGAGAGCCTTTTGAAGATGGAGAGAAAGAGAAAGAAGAAGAGCATCGCTGAAGTTCATTGATCTCCTTGAGCCCATATTTCATTTCAGTCTTCAGAGGAGTGGGGGAAAAAAGTGTGGTTCAGCAAATGACAGGGACCATCGGTGCTGGTGTCTGCCGTTCCTTCTCACCTGCATCCTCCTCCCCTCTCCACTCTCCACAAACAAAAGACTCTCCAGAGTTTGTGTGATCCTCGGGATGAATCAGCTAGTGACATGGTGCTGCTCACGGTGGATCACTATTACCTAGACTTCAAGACTACCTTGATGTTCCCAACAACACTGCTCCAAGCATATCAAACACAGCCTTTCCCTTAACCTGAGAACATGACAAGCCTCATCATTCTCAAAAGTTTCCATTCAGAACCAGCAATCGTATCAAATAGACTACATGGCAGCTCTGCCCTGAAGACAGCCAAACAAGAAGAGCAGAGAGAGAGAAAAAAAGTGTAATACTCTCCATGACTGACAGGGGCAGGCCAGGCTGAGGCGAGGAGAAGTGCACCCATTAAAATGTGACCTCCCTAACCTTGACAGAGCCCAGACAGACCCTACTCCCACTCAGCCACCTGCTCCTCATGCCTGGGCCCCTGTACTGAGCCAGAGAGGGAAGGAGTGCAAGAGAGATCAAGACAGAGGGAGATCGAAAGGGAGCTAGTGAGAGATAGTGCTGCTGGGGGCAGGGCATTGTGCTGGTTCATCATATTGAGCGCATCTCTAGTACTCAACCTTGGGAGACAGGGATCCACCAGGCATTACAGCCCACTTCATTATCCTTCCCAAGCCTTTAACCACACAGAATTCAGATATGTTATCTTTTTCTGATAAAAATCCATTTGATGAAAAGACCGTTTCAAAGGCTTCCTTGCAGACAGGCTATGCGTAGCCAATGTGATTTAAAGGATACTTATTTTTTTATCCGGATATTTTCTACCTGCAGGCTGCAATGTATTTATTTGTTGGCTTTATGTCAGCTATTTTCACATAATGGCAATAGAAGTCAATTTTAGATCTGTACCATTTTAATTTAGATATAATTTTGATTAACCACATGACATTGACTTTGAGATGAAGACTTCCAAATTAAACTGTTCCACAAAAATGTGCTTATGTAAATCATAACTAGCACGCAGATCAATAGAAATTATACAATAACTTGGCACTCCAAATGGAAAAGGTTGCCGACCACTGGTGTAGCCGGTTACAGGCAAATTCAGGAGCTTAACGGCAAACAGCTGGAGGAGGAGGGTCAGGGGAAAATACACATTTAAAAATGTTGACCAATTGACTGGTTGAAAGAACAGTAGACTCTCGGTCAACTAATATTTTTTGTTGTTGTTGGGGACTGTCCTACTTCTGACCCTATACTGCATCAAGGACATTTTGTGGTGAATGTCCTGAAAACCATCAATCTGGTGCCTTGTTTGTGTGTGGCATACGTGGCGTGCGTGATATAACAGCCTGAGGCCGCATGGTAAATGGCTGCCGTCATCTCCACTCAGGTTGGGAGCTGCAGACACACCGTTTCCCTTCCCTCCCCAGGCCAGGGAGACGGATCATGTCCAGTCAGGACTCTATCAGATGACATGTTGCAGCATCTCACCAAGCCTAGGAAATACTACGACAGCTCTTCAGAAAACACACATATTTCAGCCTGGTTTCACATTCAAAAAAGGGCTTTGTGAGACTTGCTGAAAAAGTATAGTAGGCCTGTAAAGACAGAGGCTTAAAATAAATACTAGAATGTTTTTATTTCTTCCACATTTTAGTATATCTCTGTGTTGTCATTAGTCATCACCCCACCACACCATTCTCAGAGTGGCTGGCCATCCAGCCATCTGTCAAGCTGGCCCCAGTTCTACTGTACCGCCCCCAAGCATTGTAAACACCCCACATCCCGCCTCCTCACTGTGGAATTGAGGCATCCATAGCTGTCAGAGACATAGTGTAATGACTAAACGGAGCGTGGGTGTGTGTATGTGTGGGTGGAGGTTAGCTCCGTCTGACCTCTCTATGATTGCCTTTTTGTTAAATGGAAGGAGGATAGAAAAGCTGTGGTGTTTACAATGGACTACATTTTTTTAAGGCTAGCTCGGGTAGGTTGGTCACATGGATAGAGTGTGGTGCTACGGATGCAGCAAACATTTGATTCTATTCCACCTTTAATAGCTTCTAAACATATATTTTAACAGCCAAAATGAATAAACGGTGATCCCATCATTGCTCAGTTAGATCTGCTGTAAGACATTCTCACACACAGGTCGTTATAAATTGGTAGGTTTATCTATAAGTGTCCAGAGTAGTAGTTGTAGTCTTAGAATTGGAGAGGCAGGATTTCTGCTTGGGTGACTCTATTTACAAATGGCTTTAAGCACTGGCAGCAATGCACAACTTCAGTCTTTGGGTGACTAATGGTTATCAACACCTGACAGATGTGGGGAAACGAGGCGTGAGTTTGGTTTCTGGGCAATCAACAACTGAAATGAAAGTGCTGAGATTAGAATTACTACCGGTAATTTACCAAAGTTACCAGAATGTTCAGAGAATAGAGGTGAAACAGAGAAAACGGAAAGGTAACGTTTTATATCTGTGTCCATATTGTCCATGAGTTTGCAGTAGATAGGTCATATGGTTCAAGAGGAAATAGCCTAATTAATGAATAAAAGCATCTAAATCAACAATGGCATTTGTCAGAAATGTACCAACTACTTACTTTTTTCACAACTGCCACTAGTTGTGCCAAAACAGACATATTGACATAAGACACAGAGGGTCATAGATCATTACAGACACCTGTGTTAATCTGAAGTACACAAAATGTAATGTGATAAAATAAAATAAACATTCAAGTTACAAAGGTTCTGATAGTTAACTGGTAAAACATAGAAAGTCACCAGTAATACTGTATACCCTCCCTTTGCAACCCTAGCTAGATTCACCTACATTCAGAAGCCAACACTTTTAAAACAGCCCTTGCGGAGCTCTGACATTCCCAGCCCATAAAAGCAGAGCCGTTTAAAAAGTGCCAGAGGTTGACTTTGCTCAGTGAGGCAGTTAAGGTCAGCCAAAAGTCATCGATTGGATTAAGTGCCTGGATGAAAGCACTTCAATCAATGCCTGCTCTAAATGGTACAGGACAGTGCTCCCTTAAGACAACACTATGTAGACCAGGGCCGCCGGCAAACTTGTGGCGAGCAGGCATTTGCCACAGCACTTTTCAGTTAAAACAATAAAATAATAATAATAATAATTATTCAACCTTTTTTTAAACTAGGCAAGTCAGTGAAAAACAAATTCTTGTTTACAATGATGGCCTAGGAACAAGTGGGTTAACTGCCTTATTCAGGGGCAGAACAACAGATGTTTACCATGTCAGCTCCGGGACTAGATCTAGCAACCTTTTAAACTCACCAAAATTAAACATCCTCTCACTGTCAACTGCGTTTATTTTCAGCAAACTTAACGTGTAAATATTTGTATGAACATAAGATTAAGTAACTGAGACAAACTGAACAAGTTCCACAGACATGTGACTAACATAAATGGAATAATGTGTCCCTGAACAAAGGGGGGTGGGGTCAAAATCAAAAGTCAGTCAGTATATGGTGTGGCCACCAGCTGCATTAAGTACTGCAGTGCATCTCCTCCTCATGGACTGTACCAGATTTGCCAGTTCTTGCTGTGAGATGTTACCCGACTCTTCCAACAAGGCACCTGTAAGTTCCTCAGCCCTCACCCTTCAATCCAACAGTGCCCAGGCGTGCTCAATTGGATTGAGATCCGGGCTCTTCGCTGGCCATGGCAGAACACTGACATTCCGGTCTTGCAGGAAATCACGCACAGAACGAGCAGTATGGCGGGTGGCATTGTCATTCTGGAGGGTCATGTCAGGATGAGCCTGCAGGAAGGGTACCACATGAGGGAGGAGGATGTCTTCCCTGTAACGCACAGTGTTGAGATTGCCTGCAATGACAACAAGCTCAGTCTGATGATGCTGTGACACACCGCCCCAGACCATGATGGACCCTCCACCTCCAAATCGATCCCGCTTCAGAGTACAGGCCTTGGTGTAACGCTCATTCCTTCGACGATAAACGTGAATAGCACTTTTTGCTAGTCCTGTCTGGTCCAGCGACAGTGGGTTTGTGCACATCGGTGACGTTATTGAGTAGACATAATTCCAAATGATTAAATCCTTCCAATAGAAATAAAACAATTTAGTTATGAATTGAAATTTAAATGAATGAGTTGACTCTTCACATGGGGTGATTTCACTGAACAACAAAAGGGAATATTGAATGATCCCCAATGAGCCATCGCATTGCCCAAAAACATTTTCAACATACATCTGTAAAATGATAGTCTAGAAACTAAAGCTTTGGTTGTCTTCCTCTCATGCTTCCATGTCTTCTCCCTGGACCTCCTCAATGTCCACCTCTTGAACATCAGACTGAGGTGGTCCAAGGTCATTTATGACTGTCTTCAGCTCATCTGCAATGTAGAGACCGGTGTGTCTGTTGTCCCTTGCCTGTGCTCTTGTAGAATACTGGTTGAGGAGTGGAGATGATGTAGTTAATTATTCCCTGCCCACGAACATTCGACCACCCATCAAAGATGATTGCAATACAGTCTGCTTTCGCTATGATTTGCTTGACCTTGACTTGAACTCTGCATCCAGCAACTGAGTAGATAAAGCATGTCTGGTTGGAGGGGTGTATGCTGGGCAAAGAACATTCCGAAATCTCTTCCAATACACATTGCCTGTGAGCATCAGAGGTGAACCAGTTGCATGCACAGCTCGTGCAAGACATTCATCAGCCTTTCTCTAACTACGTTCCTCCGTTGAGTCAGAAAAAACTTCTGATTCCAGGAGGACCATGAGCTGTTGCGATCGATAAGGTGTCCGATTCATCATTTTCACTTCGAATAGAAGTAGAGGGTTTTTCAGTCTGCTGAACTGTAGCCTCCCTACAGTATGTGCACTGTCCCATCTGGCCAGTGGAAATTAAGCGGTAACATTAGGAATATCTAACCTAAGCCAATTTATTTGTGTTGAGAAAATGTGAATGTGATCAAATTTGGTTAATATTCAAACTTAGGTTTGCTAGGCTACCAAGGTCTTTTCAATCCAATAGGCTAGACTGTGTTAACTTTTTAATCACAGATGCATAGGTCTACATGATGCAACCTTGCATAAAGCAAGCTCAGCCATGATAATTATGTTTTCAAGTCGCAGTTGGGTCATTCCACCAAATTGGGTGCTTTTTGGTGAACATTTAGTTTCACCCAATCTTAACATGGTCATAAATGCAAAAATGTTCATCTTAATAAAACATGTTGTTTTCCCATCTCAAGATGGGGCTGACGTGTTATGCTCAACCCACTCAGTTTTCCAAAATAAAACACCAGAAAATGGCAACAAAAAAAGAGTAAAACAAGCTCGCCTGCCTTTTACACTAGGACTTGACTATAAGATCATGTTTCTTTAGATTTTTTTTTAAAGGAATAGTTTCACCATATTAAAACAAGAGTTCAGTTCATGTAACAGTATTGACCTTAAAATTAGAATATTTGTTCTCCATCAAATAAATAAATCGCCAGAAATGACTGTGATGGTGTAAACATGGTAGAAATGTTGTGGTTTACGCAGGTTAAAATGTTCCTAGAGGGTGCAGGGGAACCTGTCAAACGCAGTCTTTATTCATAGAAAAAAAAACGTGATTTACTGCACTTTCCATGTGGTCTATATTAAAAGTGCACTTCATTTAATATATCGGCTTTTCAATAGTTGTGCACAATCTCTACTTAAAATATCAAAGGGATGCAAAAGGCACTCATTTGTGGAAGAACCTAGTTGTCTCTGTAACGGAATCCCCTCAGTTAGTCTAGTTTTAAATAGAATTCATAAGTACAAGGCTGCTGCAGTCTGACAGGGGTTTCATCCTCCCTTGGTCCAGGATTGTTTTTTTACTATGTGACCTGGTTAGAAACACTCTGATCCCATCATCATAGCCCATATTAAAACAATTTTACAACTAATTCAGGGTTCGTACAGACATTGGCAAGTTGGAATTTAAATTATCATTACATTCTAAAATGTCAGAATAATGTGGACATTTTATGAGTAAATAGATTGGATTCATGATTGGTGATTTTCCTACCTGTAGATGTGGCCGATGCAAGCACACACAGTATATACAGTGCATTCGGAAAGTATTCAGACCGCTTCACTTTTTCCACATTTTGTTACGTTACTGCCTTATTCTAAAATTGATTCAATTATTTTCCCCCCTCAAACTACACACACACACACACACACACACACAGACACCACACACACACACACACCCATAATGACAAAGCGAAAACAGGTTTTAAAATAACAGAAATACCTTATGTACATACGTATTCAGATCCTTTGCTATGAGACTTGAAATTGAGCTCAGGTGCATCCTGTTTCCATTGATCATCCTTGAGATGTTTCTACAACTTCAAGTCCACCTGTGGTAAATTCAATTGATTGGACATGATTTGGAAAGGCACACACTTGTCTATATAAGGTCCCACAGTTGACAGTGCATGTCAAAGCAAAAACAAAGCCTTCCTAGAGCTGGCCGCCCGGCCAAACTGAGCAATCGGGGGAGAAGGGCTTTGGTCAGCGAGGTGACCAAGAACCCGATGGTCACTCTGACAGAGTTCCAGAGTTTCTCTGTGGAGATGGGAGAACCTTCCAGAAGGACAACCATCTCTGCAGCACTCCACCAATAACAACGTTATTGTAGAGTGGCCAGACGGAAGCCACTCCTCTGTAAAAGCCACAATAGCCTGCTTGGAGTTTGCCAAAAGGCAACTAAAGGCCTCTCAAACCATGAGAAACAAAATTCTCTGGTCTGATGAAACCAATATTGAACGATTTGGCCTGAATGCTATGCGTCACATCTGCAGGAAACCTGGCACCATCCCTACGGTGAAGCATGGTAGTGGCAGCATCATGTTGTGGGGATGTTTCTCAGCAGCAGGGACTGGGATCGAGGGAAAGTTGAACGGAGAAAAGTACAGAGAGATCCTTGATGAAAACCTGATCCGGAGCGCTCAGGACCTCAGACTGGGGCCAAGGTTCACCTTCCAACAGGACAACAACCCTAACCACACAGCCAAGACAACGCAGGAGTGGTTTCAGGGCAAGTCTCTAAATGTCCTTGAGTGGCCCAGCCAGAGCCCGGACTTGAACTCGATCGAACATCTCTGGAGAGACCTGAAAATAGCTGTGCAGCGAGGCTCCCCATCCAACCTGACAGAGCTTGAGAGGATCTGCAAATAATGGGAGAAACTCTCCAAATAAAGCTGTACCAAGCTTGTAGCATCATACCCAAGAAGTCTCAAGGCTGGAATCTCTGCAAAATGTGCTTCAAAAAGTACTGTCTGAATACTTATGTATGTGATATTTTTTTGTATACATTTTCTAACATTTCAAAATAACAATTTTTGCTTTGTCATTATGGGGTATTGTGTGTAGATTGATGGGGGGAGGGGGGATATTTAATCCATTTTAGAATTAGGCTGTAATGTAACAAAATGTGGAAAAGTGAAGGGGAATACTTTCCTTTTGAATACTTTCCGAATGTACTATGTCCATGTAGCAGTAGCATTCATCTCACCATTTCACATGAAGGGTTATTGTATCATGTTTTTAGAACAACAAAATGACCAAAAAAATAGGTTAATTTTGTAAAGGAAGGTTTTGTACGGAAAGCCAATGTTGTCATCCTGATAATAGCTGCACTTGGTTTTCACGCAAAAAAAAACGCAACAGAGTAGCTTAACACCTGTCAACTGAAACAGCGGGAAACAAATGAAAGCAGCAACATCTCTCACAAAAACGGATCACAAATGAAAATCACAGATAATTATAATTGGAGCAGAAGAACTCAGAAACAATAATTGCAATGAGTTTTCAACCACCAAATTGAGAAATTATTTTCAGGGGCTCCAAATTCAAGTACTTCAAGCACTTCTAGCACCTTGAGCGAACCCTGTGATAAATCACTGTCATACCCTACACAGGGATTGACATTAAGGTCTGAAAAGCACTTGACCATCAGGCAAGTCAGCAGTATTTTTTGGCTGCCCAAAATTATGGTTACTTGCCCAAAAATGTGATAAGTTGTTTACACGCAGAAATGTCACAACTTATCGGTCACTTAATTACACAACAGGGAGGAATTACGCTTTGGTTCTATTTTAAAATATTTAAATCACAGCTCAAGCGCAATAGGATAGTGGCTTGCAAGCTGCTCGTCCTGACTTTGGCTTTCGGTGTAGTAGGTAAAAGACATACATCTTTAGCGACACCCCAGGGTAGGACTTTAATAAGACTCGCACACAATGCACCAAATGTAACATCTGACCACCGACATTTTTCACATGATTCTAAAATCGGTACGCACTCGGTCCACAAATTACATTCAGAGGTGCTAAGTAATCTTAGCCAGCAAACGCAATTGGTGAGCACTTAGGTCACTGGAATTATTTGCAGTTTTATTGTTTTCAGGTACAACATTTTTTAAATCACCTGCCTTAATGGGGTAACCACAGAGCAGGGTCAACTTGCCCAGTTGTCATAAATTGTCCGCCTTTCACTTTAAAAATGGGAATAACGGTAACCAGAAACAATATCACCAGGGGAAACTTTAGAGCGGGCTCAAGTTGCCCGACTGCTCAGTTCAGTTTGCACCAGGCAATAGGGCAACCCTCAATGTCTCTTCTACAACTTAGGTTCCAGAATTTTAGCTGGTTACCATCAGGATAAGACCTGTGGTGCTACCTCTGATATAGACATCAGGCTGCCGAGTCACAAATCTTCGCCAAGACTGGCTGCTCTCTCCTGACTCAAGTGTAAAGTGTAAGTGTAGAGACTAAGGAATCTAGACTAGAGGGACACTTCAAATTGTAACAATCTTTCTAGCCATGACTCTGGTTTCCACCTTTCAATACAGGCTTGATGGATGGATGACAGATTGAGTGGACTAAAACAATCTTTAGTGTCTTAAACGCACGAACAGGCTCTCAAAGGACCCCCTCCCCCCTTAAGTAGTGCCCAAACCAACAGTGCACGAAAACAGAACAGAACACACACACACACAGGGGATGAAAGACACCACACTAATGACAAGGTACTACTCTGTCCACTTAATGCTTTAAAGATTGAGCTGGGGAGCCCTTGAACCTCTGCCCCTCCCAATCCCACCACAATTAGCCAGGCCTGAGAGACCTCTAGCAGCCTGCCATCTTCAAGCGATACAGCTCCAAATGAAAACAAAAGAGGCGCACACACACACACACACACACCAACACTGGTTTCCTTTAATCATCCTCTGACTACGAGATCAGCCACATGTTAAAAGAGCAGCATATTAAAAGCCTAACATAAAAACGAGTCAAAATGTAGGCTAATACTGATTTTTCCCATTCCGGACATCCACGTGACAAATGTACAACAACAAACTAACGTCAGTTAATAAAACCTTTTGATCCGTTCATTTGAAAGAATATGTTTCAAGACGATTTTGATCACGGAATGGTGCGTCTTTTAAAACGAACCCCATCTTATAATCCATTCTTCTGACAATAGAAGGTCAAGATGACGTTTCTGTCTTAGTGGCCGCACACTAACCCATCCCCTCCTTCGACTAACACTTCACCTTTCACCTTCTCTCTACACTCCCCAGATGCCCACTCCCATGAAAATCAATCCCCTTCACCACATCAGAGAGAGTCAACATACTCCTCATCTCTCACACCTATGAAAACCCCCACATCTTGACATTTCTAGAAATAGAAGATAGGGTGAAGTGAGTGACAGTGGAATATCAAAATGAGAAAGTAGCAGTAAGGAATATTTCCTATGCAACAAACAGTATATATATTTTTTAAAAGCATCTACAGAAAAGGCATCCGCATGCTTCCCAACCAAAACAGTTCGGAAGAGTTTGTGCATGTATTATGATGCGAGCACACTTGTTTGGTTCACCTAGCCGACTTTGGCTAGCCGCCAGCCGAACTGAAGCATGCGGACGCCTTAAGCGACAGGTTTGCTCACCGTTCTCCTTCTTTTCGGGGGACTTGCTGATGGACTCTGGGAGGCCCAGGTTGGCTGCGGTGGGCATGGGCCCTAGGAGGGAGACCAGCGATGGGCCTCTGCGTGGAGGTCTTTCCTCGTGCCTCTCTCCACACCCTTCCTCTTCCTCTCCAGGGAGAACCTGGTCACACAGGTCCTTGTTGAGATGCTGGGCCACAGCTTTCAGCTCCTCGTCCTCCCTCTCCTGCCAGCCAGGAAGAGATATTTCATCATCATCATCATCATCATCATCATCATCATCATCATCATCATCATCCCTTTTTCCAGGGGATCTAGGAGGGGGAGAAAAAGAACAAGACATGTACTTCCTTTTCGTCATGAAACTGACAGCTAAATTATCTGACATGATGCAGAAAATGATTTCCTCAATAATCCTATGGTACTATTAAGCTGTCAAAGTATCATCATGATGACAGCCATCTTAGTGTTGATAAAAGCCCAGTGTGTGTGTTAAAATTTGACTCTCAGCCCAGGCAGAGGAGCAACAGGCCTGTCAGTCAGAGAGCCAGAGGCCTCCCCTGCTGAAGGCCATGCAGTGGACAAAAATGCAACACAACCAGCTAGAGGGGTGCAGATGGTTAGAGAGTTTAGCCCATTACAGTTAGACAGCAAAGGTGCGTCATAACATTCTCATTTGCATTTTGAGTGAACATCAAATTTGGTCACCTAAAAAAACAATTTCTGTGTATTTAGAGAAGTTTCAGGCTCTAGCGACAATAGACTGGCAGAATACGGAGATATTCCCTCCTCCACATGGGGGTTCTAGCTGGAGGACTGGCATGGCTGGCGAGCGCAGCAGGACCCACCTGTGCCGTACCTGTTTTTGCATAGGACCCATACATCACTCTCAACTTGGGCCGGCTCTGCTCCATCTCAATCTCATCCTGGTATTCATGGATCTCGCCTGTTGAGATAAAACCCAAACAACTCTGCTGACTCCACTCTAACTTTATACTCTTTGGAACTTTATGAAGAGTTTAGTTCAAACCTGACTAGACACGGATCATAATGGTACCTTGAACATCACCAATCTTCTTCTCCAATTCTTCCTCAAGCTAGGAGACAAAAAAAGACAAAAAAAGAGCAGCATGTGAATGAAAAAAAGACAACCGTACCACATTGGGACAAAACACAGGTTAAAACACGGGACAAGATAAATAAACAAGGTCGGTACAGTTGTATCCTCTCGGCAGTTCCTCCTCACCAGCTTCATTCTTTTATTCCTCTGGCCATCGATGAAAGAGGGCGGGTCACATTCCTGGTCGAGATCCACTTTTATGAACTCCTCAATGGTCAGCTGACTGTTGGGCGTGTCCTCAAAACTCATTCAACCTGAACCATGAGAAAGAATAGTGTTAGTGTACTCCTCATAGAGATTAGTGAGAACACACAAGGCTAATCAGATTTCCTTTGGAGGATGCTGTAATGTACTTCTCAAGCAGCTCTCACCTCTTTCTTAGTGTGGCCTCACACACCTTCACTACACTGATGATTTCTTTGATGGTACGGGGGAACCTGTGCATGCGAGCAGCGACCAACAGGCCTGAGAACACAAACAAACGCACAGGTGAAACACACTATTCATCCCACACACCTTGCCAACACTTATATTTACAAATGTACTCACCAAATGTCGTGTAATATTCATGTAATAACGTCATAATACCCTATTAATGATAATCTAAGTCGTTAGATAAATCATCAATTCAGTTTTACAGTAACCCATGCTACTGTGCATGGAGTCAGTTACAAAACGTAATGTCTGTTTAAAGACGGATGTACGATTCCTTTTTTACACAAGCAGCTTGAATTATCTGACGTTCTAGTAGCTGGCTTTTAGCAATCCCACAGTCTCGCTCACACATTCACTTCCTATTGAGTAAGAAGCTCATCTAAACTTTTCCATCCTTCATGTAAGCGAATCCTCTCAATGATTAATGATAAGCAATTAATTATTCAGATATTGCAGCTGCAGAGGAGAGAAAGGGAGAAAAGTGAAAATAGGAGCGTAAATGTCCACATGCCCGGGGAAGTTGGCTCTTCAGTTTCAGGATGTCTTGCCAGCAATACATCCGAGCAGGGTTCTGTTCAGGTCCAGTAAGTAGGGGACAGACTGCAGTATACACTGACGCTGATTGGAGGCTGTGGTTACTTATGAGCATTACTTGTGATTAGTGGTCACCTATTAACAAAGGTCACCTGTGATTGCAGCTAATTCTGATTTTAGGATTACAGTTCCCTATAGTGTGGAATACCAGTGGACATGGTTCCCCTGTGGTTTCTGTTATTTATGATGAGAGTTAGCCTACCTGTGATTGTGGTGCTAACGTGTGGTGTGATTTAACTGTTGCTCATGGTTACCTGCGCCACACAGTCCTGATGGCCTCCGTCCAGTGTGAATCCAGTCCCTCTTCATCCTCTGCAGCTGTCGCAGTGCTGTCATGGACACCTCATGGTTTTTCTCCCCAAACTCCAGCATGTGAGCAAAGCAAGGGATGTACAGGCAGGGGTCTAGAATGAGAATGATACACTCTTCAAGATCCAACCAAGACAAGCAATATTAATATGCTAATATATACATTGCAGATGTCTCAATGTTATACAGGGTTTTACAACTCTGTGTAGACTACATTGATCAGAAAGTGGTATGTCTTCTTTAATGAAAATATAATAAGAACTGGATATCGTCATACCATTCCCAGTGGATCATATTGTGACCAATAAGAACAAATAGTTACACTTGGATCAAATGATCTCTTAGTGTACAGTTGGGATAGAGAAAGCATGGTGTCAAAATTGTAGGTGCGCCCATGCAGCTGGGGATCCGAAGTGCCCTGTGAGAGAAAGACCGCCAGAGTTCGAGTGGGGCAGAAAGTTTCCTATGCTCAGGCAGTGAAGATAGTAGAGGATAGCCCAAAGGTGAGTGATTTGACAGGGAGATAAATAGCAGATAAATATTTGGTGCAAGTAATTTAAGTACAGAAGATCTACAGGAAGTTGAGAGAAGGGGTTCCATTCTCCCAGGCAGATGGATGGGATCATTTAGGGCCGAAGTACTGGGATGGTGTGGTGGGTGTTTGTGGATAGTGTTTAGGTATAGGGTTAGATGACTGTGCAATTTTCTCTATTCCCCTTTTGTTTGTGACCAAAATGTGCAGTCCGCACCCCAACCTGTGTCTAGTCTGACAAAAATTTACATCAAGAAGACAAATTATCCCTTTGGCAGCAGCAGAGCCCTCTGACTGGTAATAGGATATGACCAGACCCCAACCCCTGTCCCTAACCAACCTCTTCGAAACTAACATGGCTACTGGGCTGGCTCTGTTCAAGTTAATGAAGTAAACTTCAGGAACTATCCCCTCTATGATCTAACGCGCCCACAGTCACCCAAGGTAAACACCAGTGTGGTCTCGTGCACTCAGATTTTGCACGTGCCATGCATCCAATAAAAAATATTTAAAAAAGTGGTGCGGCTGATGTTAACTCAGCTCAACTAATTTTGCGACATCTCAAACTTTGTCTAATTTCTGACGAGTGGAGCTATTACACAACTAAATCAATCGGATATGACATGAACAGTTTAAAGCTAAATTACACAGTGATTACACAAACTATAATCAGTTATTTAAAAAAAATGTAGGCTATTATTACATCAGAAACAATGATCGGGTTATTTTCACTGTAACAGTTTATATCAGTCGGACGCTGCAGTGAATTTGAGTGGGAGCTGGTGAGTTCCTTAATTTTTAAAATCTGGTGAGTGGCTTGGGGGAGGCTCTTCTGGGCTTCTGACGTTGACGGTATGTGTAAATCTGATTTGTTGGCAGCGAGCTGGGCGTCCGAGAGGATTACACCAAATATATATATAAAAAAAATAGACAGCAACTAAAACTCTCGCCCCGAAAAATGACCATTCACATCGTATCCAGACTGCAGCTAATGAGTAGCCCACGCCTTGTCGTAGTTGATAAGTAGCTTTTGGTGAAAAACATCTGCCAGTATTTGCTCAGGAAAACAGCGGACTCTAAGCGAGCAACGATTATATGGATTTACCATCTGCTCGAAAAGCGAGAACATAATACGTTTTGGGGAGACAACTCTGCGGCAACAAGAGGATGAAATGAGAAAGAGGAAAAAAAGTATTCAGCTTGAAGTTGGAATACAACCCAATTGGACGGATATTGTTTATGTTGCTCTTACAATTGATTCGGGGTTAGTAGACTTCATAATCGCTGAATTTATGCAGCATAGTTCTATAAATGACACGATTTGTGTATCAATTGTCAACGCAGAATAATCGCTACTACAGTAGATCAGAGTTCGTGGTTTATTTATAGGAAAGGGATAAACGCTTTGTGTGCCGATGCCAACAGCAGATTGCAGGTTGCTCCATCATGGTCGGATCATGAAGTGTTTGACTTTTTTACTCTTACTTCCAGAAACACTGAAAAAGTCTAAAAAGACTGGGAAACACACAGGCAGTTTACCAGTATGCTATGAGATTCTAACCCTGTCCCTGAAGAAGAAGATGGCTGCAGAACTGTACCCTGCGACCACCAATCTAACCAACAACGGTACTACGGTGACCGCCAGTGACAAGAAAAGCGATGTGCAGGTCACCCAGTCAACAACCACTGCAACAACACCGACCACCCAGCAAAACATAAACAACAACAACGTCGATCCCCCCAGCTGGCAGTCCTCTCACCCCACGCTACGGGAGAGGTAGTCTCAACTATTTACTTATTAATTATTTCTATTTAGTAAAAGTTTGACTTGGCTTACAATAGCTTATTATGTCGTTTATGTCCATAATTAGAATCACATCGTGCAGGCTATAATATATGTACTGGCAAAAAACAAGCCCTATATGGAATATCCCAAGTTGTCATTCTACCTAATCATTATACCAAATCTTCTCCCTTCTAGGAATGCCTTGATGTTCAACAATGAACTCATGGCCGATATACATTTAATTGTTGGTCCCCCTGGTGAATCTCAGAAAGTACCAGTGCACAAGGTAAGCTCCATCTCCAGTTGAAAAAATAAGTGTACTCTTCCGAACCATCACAAATATGATGAGTGACTAATGTGTCCGTTTGTCTTTCCCTCCAGTATGTGTTGGCAGTGGGTAGCTCCGTCTTCTGTGCCATGTTTTACGGGGATCTTGCAGAGGAGTCCGAAATCCATATCCCAGACGTGGAACCTGCTGCCTTTCTAATTCTGCTGAAGTAAGCCACTCGCTCCTCATACTAAACCAATACTATACATGACAAGCACAATGTCACTTCAAAATAAATGATTACTCAGCCAAAGCAAGACGGGTTAAGTGCCAAAATGCTAGAGCACCAAAGGGCATGGGCAGTAGTGTAGAGCACTGTAATTTCAGGTTTCTTTGTTCATCAAATATTCAAAGCCAATGATTTACCCTAAGGTAATAGGCAGAAGAGAACATAAAATGGCTCTTTTTGTTGTAGATTCTATAACAATGTAATCCGAAACCAATGCAATGAGACATTGCTTATTTTTTTATCCCCTTGAGAAAATAGGGCAAGCTGTGCTAAGTCCTCTACCTCTTTTCTTCAAAATAATATCTATCCCTATTCTCCACATGCTGGTCTGCCTTCTTTACTAAACCAGAATCTCATTCTCCTCCATTTTGTTCCCTTCAGTTACATGTACAGTGATGCGATAGACCTGGAGGCAGACACCGTGCTGGCTACCCTGTACGCTGCCAAGAAGTACATTGTACCAGCCCTGGCCAAGGCCTGCGTCACCTTCCTGGAGACCAGCCTGGAGGCCAAGAACGCCTGTGTGCTGCTGTCCCAGAGCCGTCTGTTTGAGGAGCCTGAGCTGACACAGCGCTGCTGGGAGGTGATTGACGCCCAGGCCGAGCTGGCCCTGGGCTCCGAGGGCTTCTGTGAGATCGACCTGCAGACCCTGAAGATCATCCTGCAGAGAGAGACTCTCAACACCAAGGAGGTGGTGGTCTTTGATGCCATGATGAGCTGGGCCACAGCTGAGTGTAAGAGGCAAGGACTGAGGGCAACCACCCACAACAAGAGATCTGTCCTGGGCAAGGCACTCTACCTGGTGCGCATCCCCACTATGACCCTGGAGGAGTTTGCTGATGGGGCGGCCCAGTCAGACATCTTGACACTGGAGGAGACGCATGACATTTTCCTGTGGTACACAGCGGCCACCAAGCCCAAACTGGACTTCCCACTGGCACAGAGGCAGGGCCTGGCGCCCCAGAGGTGCCACCGCTTCCAGTCGTCAGCCTACCGGAGCAACCAGTGGCGCTACAGGGGCCGCTGTGACAGCATCCAGTTTGCAGTGGACAAGCGGATCTTTATCGCTGGACTGGGTCTGTACGGGTCAAGTGGCGGAAAGGCTGAGTACAGTGTCAAGATTGAACTGAAGCGGCAAGGGGTGACCCTAGCACAGAACCTGACCAAGTTTGTGTCGGACGGATCAAGCAGTACATTTTCTGTGTGGTTTGAACACCCAGTTCAAGTGGAGCAGGATGCCTTTTATACGGTGAGTGTCGTGCTGGACGGGAATGAGCTGAGCTATTTTGGCCAGGAGGGCATGACGGAGGTGCAGTGTGGAAAAGTTACTTTTCAGTTCCAGTGCTCCTCGGACAGTACCAACGGGACTGGGGTGCAGGGGGGACAGATCCCGGAGCTGGTGTTCTATGCATAAACTGGATTGGTGGAGAACATATAGACCATACTGTACATCCATATGTTGCAGCCTTATAAATAATGTAGCATTAAGACACTAGAGTGTCAGACTAAACAATATACTATTTTTAAGTCAAGGAACGTTTTATCTTATTTATTTAAAATAAAAATGTTATTTGTATTATTTTAATTAACGCTGCAAAAAGCAGTCCCTTGTAAAAAGTCATATTGCACTTGTGGACAGTCTCTGCAATGTTGTTTTGTACATAAAACGCAGTTAAATGGTTTGCAGCTTGATGCTGATCAACCATGATGTTCCTGTTTGAGAGCTTACGAACCTGCAGAAAATCATAAACATTTTGTGAGAAGCCACAGAGGTTGCTGCTCATTATTATACAACTCACCTGCATGTGTGAAATCTGTTGTTTTGGTGGGATTATTACTCAAGGGATTATTCAGTGTCTAGGTACACTGAGGAGTGCTACAACCAAGATGGTAAAAGTGATGTGGTCAAGACGTCATCATGACAACTTTGCTTCCAAATATTTGTTGTAGCGAAGTGACCAATTTTAGCTCAGCCTTTTAATGAATGGTAAATACTGTAGGTGTCCTCAGCAAAAAAAGACAACACTTCAACCAACAGCATTTGTCCGAAAACACTCATTCAACTGTATAGTTCTTTGTTTACAATAAGAACAAAGGGAGTATGGGAGGCAGATGATAGGTACCTATGGCGGGGGTGTTGATGCAGAGCTCTCTGGCCAGCACCAGAAAGGTTCTACCCAGGATGTAAACATTTACCTGTGGGGGAAAGACAGGGAAGAGATTAAAACCAGAAATACATGAAGGTAGTGCAACTGTCACTGAAACCCACCCTGTCAAGTCCACAATGTCCTCGTAAAGATACATGATCCAGAGTTACATAACATGAGTAGCGCGTGATCAAATCTGGTATAGTAAGTGTAACTTAATGCTTAGCTGGCATACTATCTAGAGAGCCCAGTGATTTTCCAGACCAGGGGATGACTAAAGCTCTAGTTTCTAGCCCAGCTCCGTCTCATTCCTCCAGGCTAACGCTCCAGACCTTAGGGGGTTTAGGTCTCTACCAGACACACTCTTGGGTCTATGGCAGCCACAGTCTGATCTATTTTAGGAGACTGGTCCCAATTAAACATTTGTACACAACAAATACATTGTTAGCCAAGCACCATAGCAACCAACAGTGGAGGTGTCACATGTCAATCCAGACAGAGCCTGGAGCAGCAGCCTCCACCGGGACCCTGTCCATTTCATAGTGTCCCCAGGCATTAGAGAGCACACGCCTCAGATGATGGGGATGTAGATCACCATGCATTCCCATGGGAGGGGGGTGACTACTGCACTGGCCTGGGTGAGGCTCCACAAATAGGGGATTAGTGGAATATCTACACATAGCACACTGACCCTAGACTGGACAGGCACCCCCATTCCACTCCTACCCTTCAAATACCAGAGGGGTGGGTCAGCTCTTCAAGGACAGCTGGGAGCATAAAAATAAAACTGACCAGCAGTGTCTCTGAGAAATTTCCCTCCACCCTAACACTGACTTTATATGCATAAAAATGGACCTATATTTATACAGTCCCTGGCTTTAATTACAAAGCACAACATACTGCACGGGCCAACATCCATCTTGTTGGATGTACTACTCATGGTCAATGTGGGTATGGGATCATGTATAATTTTACAACAAAAATAAGGAAACAACTTTGATGTTCAATCATATTCATGCGACTGTTCAATCATATTCAGAAACACTTTCATTTATAGAAATTAGGGATAAATGTCAAAGTGCAAAATCTCAAATCACAGGGTTGAAAAAAGTACAGTGGGGCAAAAAAGTATTTAGTCAGCTACCAATTGTGCAAGTTCTCCCACTTAAAAAGATGAGGCCTGTAATTTTAATCATAGGTACACTTCATCTATGACAGACAAAATGAGGGGGAGAAAAAAAATCCAGAAAATCACATTGTAGGATTTTTAATTAATTTATTTGCAAATTATGGTGGAAAATAAGTATTTGGTCAATAACAAAAGTTTCTCAATACTTTTATATACCCTTTGTTGGCAATGACAGAGGTCTTCACGAGGTTCACACACTGTTGCTGGTATTTTGGCCCATTCCTCCATGCAGATCTCCTCTAGAGCAGTGATGTTTTGGGGTTGTTGCTGGGCAACACAGACTTTCAACTCCCTCCAAAGATTTTCTATGGGGTTGAGATCTGGAGATTGTCATGCTGAAAGACCCAGCCACGTTTCATCTTCAATGCCCTTGCTGATTGAAAGAGGTTTTCACTCAAAATCTCACGATACATGGCCCCATTCATTCTTTCCTTTACACGGATCAGTTGTCCTGGTCCCTTTGCAGAAAAACAGCCCCAAATCATGATGTTTCCACCCCCATACTTCACAGTAGGTATGGTGTTCTTTGGATGCAACTCAGCATTCTTTGTCCTCCAAACACGACGAGTTGAGTTTTTACCAAAAAGTTATATTTTGGTTTCATCTGACCTATGACATTCTCCCAATCTTCTTCTGGATCATCCAAATGCTCTCTAGCAAACTTCAGACGGGCCTTGACATGTACTGGCTTAAGCAGGGGGACACGTCTGGCAGTGCAGGATTTGAGTCCCTGGCGGCGTAGTGTGTTACTGATGGTAGGCTTTGTTACTTTGGTCCCAGCTCTCTGCAGGTCATTCACTAGGTCCCCCCGTGTGGTTCTGTGATTTTTGCTCTCCGTTCTTGTGATCATTTTGACCCCACGGGGTGAGATCTTGCGTGGAGCCCCAGATAGAGGGAGATTATCAGTGGTCTTGTATGTCTTCCATTTCCTAATAATTGCTCCCACAGTTGATTTCTTCAAACCAAGATGCTTACCTATTGCAGATTCAGTCTTCCCAGCCTGGTGCAGGTCTACAATTTTGTTTCTGGTGTTCTTTGACAGCTCTTTGGTCTCGGTCATAGTGGAGTTTGGAGTGTGACTGTTTGAGGTTGTGGACAGGTGTCTTTTATACTGATAACAAGTTCAAACAGGTGCCATTAATACAGGTAACGAGTGGAGGACAGAGGAGCCTCTTAAAGAAGAAGTTACAGGTCTGTGAGAGCCAGAAATCTTGCTTGTTTGTAGGTGACCAAATATTTACTTTCCACCATAATTTGCAAATAAATTAATTCAAATCCTACAATGTGATTTTCGCTGAGGTCAAGCAGCATGTCTGTGAATGAGGTGGCTTATAAGTCAATAAAACCACAAGATAGTAAAAAAAAAGTGTCACCTCAGGCCAGCAGCATTTGTAAATATATTTAGCGACAGCTTCTGGGGGAATCAACCACCCCGTGACCTCTGAACTCCCCCCAGCACTCACCCCCATTAGCTTCTAGAGACACCCGTCTCCTGCGACCAACACACACCTTGCATCCGTTTCTGTGGCGACAGGTGCACCCATCTAACGGCAGCCAAAGTAGATTTTGAGACAACACTTTTTAAAAAGCCTCACAATGGGGTTATGGTCACCACTGAAATGGGAAAAAAATTATCCCACACAGTCTGGAGATGAGATTACGGAAGACTTCCTCAAAATTGGTCATCATAATAATAACAAATTCCTCAGAGATAATAACAGTCACTTAAAGCAATGCCATTTCAGTAGTATGGGGAAGGAGGGAGGGAGCTTACTTCCAAGCCCTGCCCGTGAAACGTGATGGTTTCATTATGATGTGAAAACTTGGCTGTCATTCATCAAGATCATGGATGTGACCATAGTCTAAACCTTTACCAACAACAGCACCTGTGGGAACGATCCCACTAAATGTATTAATTGATGGTTCCCTGAGCCTCCATCACAAATATCAAGACGTCCCTCCGCTGAGCTACATCAGCTGTTAGACACACTGAACAAGATTTGCCTCGTGTCCTCAGTCTCAATTTATCATGTCGGTCCTCTGTGACAGTACTACAGACTGTTCCCCAGCTGTGGAAAAGGAAGTAGAGCTATTTTTACTTTATCAAATACTCCATCTCCAACAAACACTGAAACACACACACACACACACACACACACACACACACACACACACACACACACACACACACACACACACACACACACACACACACACACACACACACACACACACACACACACACACACACACACACACACACACACACACACACACGTAAACAATGTAAACAGGGAAGGATTTGCTCTAGCATTCTAGTACAGTTAAATTGTTCACAGCGGTCTAAGGCACTGCATCTCAGTACAAGAGGTGTCACTACAGTCCCTGGTTCGAATACAGGCTGTATCACATCCGGCTGGGATTGGGAGTCACATAGAGCGGCGCACAATTGGCAAAGCTTAAATGACTTGCCTAGTTAAATAAAGGTTACACACACAGAAAAAGTTATTTTGTTGCCATTTACGTATGTCCCCATTACCAGAGAAACATAATCAAAACCTATTTATTTCACATACTTGCTGTGCTGTTCCGTTGTTCATTTGTTCAGTCGTTTCACTCACAACCAGGATTTCATCATACATGTCAAGCAGTGAAGGTTCAGCTCTGTCTGTCTGTGGCCTCTCTTCTTCTGTGCGCACTGTCACTGTGTCCGTTTCCATATTGTCCAGGTTTGTCTGTAACATTTCACCTAAAACCTGTTTGTCTACATCGAAGTAGCGGTCCTTGTGCCTAGCATTGAGCAGGGTGGCGACACCGTAAAGAGGCTCAGAGAGGATGCCACCGAATCGTTTGTTCACAGCCTTGAGTACTTTTGTATGTTTTAACCCCACAGTCTGTCGGCAGTTTTGTTGAGCAGGCCTTTCAATGCCGTGACAGAGGGTATCACGTCTGCTGCAGTCGACTGGCTTATTTCTCGAGTCAGTTGTTCAAATGGAGCTAGAAGTTTGTTCGTGTTTCAAAACATGTTCTCAAATGCCATTGAAATGGCAGCAGCGGTATGAGAACCAGCACATTCTTGAGCTTGCAATACGACTTTCCTCCTGACTAAATCCTCGTCGACCCACTGTGCTGTCAGACTCAGCATGCTCATGGGGCTGACCATCGCTGGTCCAAATGTCAGTCGTGATGCTCATGGATGTGAGTTTCAACAATACTGTGTAACTCCAGTAGGGCAATATCTGAAAAATAGTGAGTACCGGGGCTCGACCAGTCGGCGAAAGCCAACATCATCCACGACAGAGAACGGTTGGTTGTCAAGGGCAATGAATTCCATTATCTTTGCTTTAATGGGTTTCACCTTTCAGTTGTCCCGCTGAAATTCTTACTCATATATATATATATGACTGCTCGACTTGAACTTGTTTAGTTGTGGGAAGTGTGCGCTTAGTATTTTTCTGCTTTTGTTCTGTGTTGCGCTGTATTTGTGGCGTCATTACATCATCTACTTACGTTATGTAGGCATGAACGTCAGCTTAGACATCGGTTTTGCACATCAGCGTTAAACTAGACATCGGGCCGATGTTGGCATTTTTAGCTAATATTGGCCGAGTCCGATATGCTCACCGATATATTGGCAGCCCTAGTATTGAGCACAACACAACCAGGGCATTAACACAATTAATGCCCAAAACTACTACAACTCCTGGAGATTGATGCTACAGCTAACGTTACAAATATACCTCACTCATCTCCTTCCTCTGTTACTCCCCCCTCTGCAGTGTGAAAGGACACGAGGTGTCCTCTCTGTCCTGCAGACAAGGTAGAGGCATGCAGCAACCACGTGGGCCCCCCGTCAGCCCCTTGTCAGGTGTTTACACACAGCCATCTTGTAGAAGTTAAAGGCCGTGTCCAGGCAGTGCTGGTTCAGCTGCAGCTGGTGGCCCAGCATGTTGATCTGACGTCTCCCTGGAGACACACAAACACAGGCATGTCATTACATAGCCCACACATGCATGTCGTATTCGTACACACCTACACTCAGACGCAGCCTCAGGTGCACAATAAACAGAGTAGACTGACAAATATACACACAACTGACAGGGCATGTAATTACTGTAACAGAGGTTCAGTTGTTTCCAGAACCATGTGTCCTCTGTTCGCCTGATGAATTTTGCATGCAAACACTTAAGACATTATACACAAGCAGATATCCCAGTCAATACACACAAGTACTTGAGAGATGTGTGTGGGAAACTACTGCTGCTGTTGAAGTAATGTAAAATCTTACTGCGCTAAAATATTCCCCCTGCTTTGCTGAACAAATGTCTTGAGATTACAGGGCATGTGCACACCACCAGATTACTCATACCACTCCCTCCATATTCCCCTCATCTCATCAAGTTGTCTGAAAAACTAAAGACCCTGATTTCTATACAGGCCTTGTCTAAACTTCTTCCGAACCCCAACCAGCATTACCATCTGGTACATTTACTGTGACAGCTGGATAAAATCTAACCACCCTGCCAGGGAGAAGTTGGAAAGCTCCCACACTGGAGATATATTGAGGCCATATGGGTCAACCACAGGACATATGGGATGTTCTCCAGCAATAGGAAAAGCAACCTGTTAGTCATTGTGAGGAGACGTGATGAGTTGGGGCGGGGGGACGGGGGACGGGGAGCCGTGCCGGTGGGGGGGGGATGATTCCAGTCATTAATCAGAGTGTTGGTGGGTGAGAAAGAGCAGAGACACTGTGGATGTTTATGGAGGAGAGCGTTCCATCACAGCACCACTCTTGTTCTCACAGACAATCCACACAGCATGACAGACCTTTCACACTCACACACAGCTGTATCCACGTCTCGCTCTTTCTCATCATCAGCACTTAACAGCATTGATCATCAGCAGGAGACACATCAGATGACTACAGGTGACTGGGAGATAACTGAGTACAATACTTTTACTCAGCCAAAATAATTGAACTTCCAAATAGACATGACTAAACAAAAATGACAGGAAATCATCAAACCAGGGAGCACAGACTAATTGAATGTGTCTTACCAGACAAAGGAAATTACATCATCAGCCCTTTCCTGAGGCATTCCAGCACGCAATGGATGTTTGCCTTTGCCAACCAAGATTTGCTGTAGACACACCCTGTTTACCTCCTATTGGACATAAAGGAAATGGGTTGTCCCTACCAAGTTTGTTGGTGAAGGCAAAACCACTTTATAAGTGCTTTTGAAATAAAGTGCTGATAAGGAAGCCACTTACAGAGGGGCAGAGGCCCATGTAAAGCAGATGGTATCAGTTTAGTCTGTCTAGCAGGAGGCAAAATGCTTTTTTCCCCAAGACATCGAAAGACATTAAAACAAAGGTTAATCTCCTAGCACACCTATATTTACTTGTTATTAGGCCTGTTGTAAGTGCAATTAGTCCTCATGATGCATGCACACCCATGCTTTAGGAATGCAAGTGCAGACCCTTAATGTTGACTCACCGTTCTGCAGGGACTGGGCCCGGGACTCCCTTCCAACACCTTTATAGAACCCTTCTCCAAAAGTTGGGTTCCTTCCAGAGGCTATAGAGAATAAGAGACATGACACCCCAAGAGTGTAATCTAACATTTACAAAACAGGCATTCATCAACATCTGCTATAATTCAATTACAAAAATGGTAATATAAATGTTAATACAGCATTGTATTATATTATTGGACACAAAAGTAGATTTGAGTGTGGTCAACAAACTTTTTTCAGTGTGACAACACCGCATGACAACAAATGGGTCAAAGACAGTGAGCTCATCTCAAACTAAAGTTAATACAACACTGCACTCTAGTGGGGATTCAGGAGAACTTCAAACAGATGTGCCAGAAAAATCCAACCCCACAAGAAAGCCAGTTAACAAGTGACTGTCCTCTCTGAACAATCAGCTGAGAGGCTATCCAGGGGCTATGGGCCAGGCCAAATCACTGGGTTACGTTTGGGACTGCAGATTACAAGGTCTGTGCAAGGGTCTGGGAGAGGGTGGGGGATGTCATGCACCCTGCTAAAATGTAATTTTGCAATGCAATTGACTAAATTCATTATGTCATGAAAAACTTTATGAAAAATGGGATATATGAGTTTCTTATACTCCTTATAACCAACCTCAGAATATTATGATTCATTTTATTATGGCATGTCATTATTTCATGTCTTGACAGTCGAGTTGCACCCACCGTCTCCAGCTACGAACTGTCCCACAGCCGAGGAGCCTCCCCCTCCTGTCTCCATGGACTGGACCTCAGACACAATGACGTTGTACTCCAGGACAGAGCCACAGCCCATGCACATGGCATCACCTCTGGCCTGGTCCACATCGATGTCCGTGACCCCCACAGTTATTACACACTCTGGAACTCATGGTGAGATCCACACAGCACAGCCTAGAGAAAAGAGAAGAGACAAGTCACATTTTTGTGAATGAGAAATGCTGTCGACATATGAAATGTTGCATTTATTGGATACATAAAAATGTATTGTACTCTTCCAGCCAAAAGGTTGTGGTCAAGCAGGCATAAACTACTACCACAACAGTGTCCTACACTCAAATTGCATGACATGCCGTCTATGAGTGAGTTTGGAAGTAATAACGATTGACTATTACAATAAAAAGATGCCGGAGAAGTGAACACTTTCTTAAATCCTCTGTAACCTGACCCTGGATCAGGGCTTGGGGGATAATTCCACCACTACAACCCTGCTCCGTGGCAAAACCTGGTCTGGTAATATAGCTAGCTAATTGTACATTTAGACATTTCTGTAGGATGCACTGGTAGTGGTCCAATATCAATGATCTTGGCATTGCCGTCAATGATTGTTCAGCATGTCTAATGTGGCAGCTAGCTGCTGTATAAACACACAACCCTTCATCTGAAGTGAGAGTTGGAACTTGTCTGGCAGCAAGGTTGCTAGACTCCATTAACTAAGTTAGCTTGCCTGTGTAAGCTAATGGGTAACCATGGTTTCCATAGTGTGGTGATGAATTGTTGAGAAAATACTGGATAATGAATACGCACCAGCCAAATCCAATAGCAATACAGAGGCGATGCTGACCGCGATGTGATCTAGTAGGAGGTGACTGGCAAGTTTCCCGAGCAGAATTCCAAGCCAGCGAATCAGCTTCTTATGAGCATTCTCAAGCCTTCTATATCTATTTAAATGTTTTGTAGTGTCTTGAAGAATGTATCTCACCCAAATGTACTGTTATTTGGGTTGTAAACCGCACATTATTTACTGTCACCAGGGGCGAAATCCTGATATTAACCTTGGAGGGGTCAATTACATAAAATTTTCTCAAGAGCAATTCCTTAGAGGGACACCAAAAGTAGTGATGTAACATATAGCCTTTTCTATTTTATTTTTTTTCACCTTTATTTAACCAGATAGGCTAGTTATGGCTAGTTGAGAACAAGTTCTCATTTACAACTGCGACCTGGCCAAGATAAAACATAGCAGTGTGAACAGACAACACAGAGTTACACATGGAGTAAACAATTAACAAGTCAATAACACAGTAGAAAAAAAGAGAGTCTATACATTGTGTACAAAAGGCATGAGGAGGTAGGCGAGTAATTACAATTTTGCAGATTAACACTGGAGTGATACATGATCATATGCTCATGTACAGGATACGTTGTAATATGTTTAATGTATATTGGGGAACCATAATTCCTACAACTGGATAATTGATAGGTACAGTAGTTAACTGAAGGGTTGTCCCAACTTGTTCAAATGTTTAAATCATTATAATACTACTAATAATAATAGTTATAGCAGTGCTCCTTATCAGGTATTGCAGGTATTTTTTACTTACAACCAGCAATACCAAGACAGGCCAGTAGGTGGCAATGGTACTGTACACTGTATGGGTGTAGTTTTCATAAATACAATGAACATGGTGTGATCACATCTAAAAGAATCTCCATTGAGAACCATCACAAAGTTGGTCTCCGTATTGAATTGACTTTTTTGGATACATTTATATAGTCATTAAATATGTGCCACTGTCCTGAGTCTACTACAATATCTTTACAATAACAAAAAGCTTCAAATAAGTACAGTTCTAAAAGCAAAATAAGTACTTCAATGAAAAACCCAAACAAATCAACCAAAATATCATTCAGTCAGTGTCTCAACTCTTCAAACAGCAGCTATGGACAAGTATGTCGCACAATGTTTGCAATTTTAAATAAAATAACATTAAATAAATCATTTGTAAGTGTACTGTCATGTACTAAAAACTGAAAACTACTAAACAAAAGAAGAAATATCAATTATACCAGAAGTTCTCAAACAGGGGTCCATGGACTAATTGCAAGGGGTCCGTGAAATAAAAAAAAGTGTAATGAATGTATTCAGTACCACAAGGTTTCCAGTAAGTTTACATATAACATAGTGGGGGTGGAGGTCCCTGAGGACCGCTCAAAACCTTGCCTGCCTTGTCTCAAAATATGCAGTGGTTCCAGTACCCAAAAAAGGTTGAGAACCACTGCTATACACACTACTGAACAAAAGAACAGATCATATTTTTGCAGGTTTCAATGGATCCAACAAATTGCTGGCAGATATTTTCCCTCTTGAGACTGTCCAGTCTGTCTTTATGTACATTACAGACAACTACGCCGTTCAGTATCTCTTGGCCCATGCTAGCCCGTAGCCAAGTCTTTAACCTGCGGAGTGCACTGAAACTCCTCCTCAACTTGGTCAAACAACCCCTGCATCTCCACTGGAAGCCTCCTGAGGACCTCTGCTGCCTCTCGCCTGCTGCTACAGGGATATTTGTTGTGAAAGAGAGGGATCTGCACTGAAAGAGAATCTATGTTCAGTTCTGGGTACTGATCTAGAGAATCATCCAACTCCCCCCGTGAGAAGCGCTCTCTTTCCAACTTTTGCAGGACGTTTAGACTGTCCTGGTCAAAACGGTCGCCAAACTGAACCTCCACACCATCCAACATGTAAAAGAATTCTGCCCTATAGTGATCCACTGGTTTGCCAGCAAATCGTCTTGAGTGCGTCTCAATGGATTCAATAGTCAATTAATGTTGTTGCTTTCTCATACAGCGCAAGGTAGCTTTCGTCATTTCTCGTGCCCCTAAGAGATGACCGCACACACTCGACTGCAGCCTGCATACCAGAGACAGTCTGAGTTTTATTCTGCAGTGAAATGTTTAGACATTCAAGCTCTCCAAGAACAGCAGAGGCTGGCCATAGAGGGCACCTAACTGATGGACCCAGGAAAGGGAATTCCGGGTCAGTGGGGAGGCTGAGCTGCCAGCCTGTGTAATCAGATTTACAGTGTGCTCCACAATGGATATAGAGGGCTAATGGCTGCTGCCTCCTCACAATTGCCTGTGCACCTGTATATTTTCCTGCCATGTTTGAGGCACCATCGTAACTCTGCCCACGTAAGCCAGACATGGGTAAATTGAGCCTCAACAACACATCAGTTGCCACAGGGACAAGGTCATGGTCGACATAACGCAGACAGACACTCTCCTGTTCAGCACCAGAGACATCTTGAGTACCATCAACAATTAATTAAAATTGTACAATCGGAAGAGACCTGATCTCAGCTGCAATGCCTCGAACGACCATGATGTTCAGAATTTTATTCTGTGCTTTGGGGCCTGTGTACATTCTGGTACGCTCTGTTAACCACGTCAGTAAAATGGGGTCATCCTCTTCTGCCCTAAGTTTCAAAAGCTGGTATAAATTCCCACTGTCATCCGTGTGGCCTCTAAAGTCTTGTCCCTGTCTTACTACAAGCAGCACCAAACTAACAATTTTCATCAAGCAATGCCTTAGGTCTTCCTGCTGTTTACCCCAAGCTCTGGATAACTGGACACTGATTGGATTTAGCTGGTGTGCTGTTACAGTTACAAAGTGGCAGTGGGTTTGGCAGTTTTGATGTGCTGTGAATTTTTCAATGGCTTTTCTCCAGTTCCTAAATCCTGCGCTAATGAAGGCAGCATCTGCTCTTTGGCCAAAAGTTGGCTGGCTTGAAAACCCTTGGCTACAGTGAAAACACAACACTCCTTTTATTGATGGATTATAATGTAGCCAGGGGAAATCACCAAACCATCTCTCTTGAAACGCCAACACTCTGTTGGCAAGAGTTTGCGGTTCTATAAATTGTGGCTGATATGGTTTTGTGCCATCACTGAGGTAACTGGACAATGCTGTGCCACTGTCCCCTATACTGGTGCAGCTGGCAACAAGGTTGACACCTGGTCCTGCCGTGGCTGTGACACTGTCCTCTGAAGTCGCTCTCCTTGGCTCGTTCCCTTTCACCAGCCTCACTACCTCACAGTATGTCTCCTAGAAAATAAATAAGGTGTTTGCCGTACTCCTAACTACCGGTACCCAAAACTACACAATTAATCACAACAGCAATACCATTGTCTTAAACAAATCTTAGTTTAGTCACCAGTTTAAGTTGAGAGTGGGGGTATCCATGGCATTTTCCAATTATGTCCCTATTTTCAAGTTTAAAAAATGGAGAACCTTTCATAATGTTGCCAAACAAAGACTCAACAAACCTGAGACTCCCGTCTCTGCCAGTCTGTCCCCAGCTCTGCTGTCTGTGTGCCATCTGTCCCCAGCTCTGCTGTCTGTGTGCCATCTGTCCCCAGCTCTGCTGTCTGTGTGCCATCTGTCCCCGGCTCCGCTGTCTGTGTGCCATCTGTCCCCAGCTCTGCTGTCTGTGTGCCTGCTCTGGCTAATGACATCATTGTGAAACATTTCCATTAGCATTTCACTTATTTCTTCTGAACATTTTATCAACTAGTCTTTGAGATATTAGGCTACTAGAGTTCTTATTTTGCGTTTTAGTGTACTGAAAGATACTCTGATGTCCGTCTTTTTACTTTTTTCTGACATGTTTCTACCTGGCTGGCTGGCTGGCTGGCTGCACACACAAATTTACACAACATATGCTGCAACCTTTTGTCATTTTAATATAGTTTGTTTCATATTGGCTGGCTCCCAACTATAGCTGAATTTGTAAAGCTAGCGAGCACCAATTTCGTTTCTGTGGTGTTTGCTATAATCTTGCTACCTGGTTAAATAAAGGTTAAATAAAAAATAACAATAATTAAAAGTTCACTAGCGACAATTTAGCTTTTGCAGCGAGAGCATTAAATATATTTAAGACGATGGTAGAAGAGAGTGTAGTTCTACAGCTGCATGCTGATCTTGGAATAAACTGACGATAGCAAAGATTCCATCTTTGACGACAACACATAAATGGAATAGGTACTAGCTAGCTAGCTCTGCAAATTCAGCTAGTGTGTGTGTGTGTGTGTGTGTGTGTGTGTGTGTGTGTGTGTGTGTGTGTGTGTGTGTGTGTGTGTGTGTGTGTGTGTGTGTGTGTGTGTGTGTGTGTGTGTGTGTGTGTGTGTGAACCCTGCAAACATAAAAAAAAACATTGATATGGCGCGATTGACTTGATTATCCTCACGTCAGTTACGTACATTGAGTGCCTTTCAGACAGTAGATACGAACACTCTACTACATTGCCAGCTAAAGAACTGACAGTGGATCAAACCATTGTGAGGCAAAGGGCGGGGGGTCGTATTCTTTTGAAACTTAAAAACGCGCTATTAAGTGTCTCTAATCAGCACAAGTGCTTTCATTGCGTATTATTAATATGATTGAAATTACATAGTTATGTTTACAGTGATATATTGGGGAGGGACAAATCATATTTTTCCCAGGATGGGGGCCTCGTGTCCCCCCCCGGCCCCCTGGGATTTCCGCCTATGAAACTAGCCAGTGAAATACCATACATCGCTAACAGGTGCGTTTTCATACTTGAGAAATGGATTGGTCCAAGCTAACTTGCGGGTGATATGCCCCAGCGTTTATAATTCTCTATCCTTTTATTAGAGAAATGTCATGAGATAATTTAGTTCCTACCTTATACGTGATATTCAATTATGTTTGTTGACCCAGTATATATTTAAAAAACAACACTCATTATGCTCAAATTTAAAACATATATCAGACTCTGCTACTACAAACGCCCCGTTTAGCTACACATGATAGCGACCCCTGTCCAAGGTACGAACTACGTCAACGTTCTGACATTTTAAAGAGACAGGACCCTAAATCATTGTCTTGTGACAGGCAGAGTCTGTCAGAGTTTTTTTATGTCAGTTAAGAACAAATCAATTTCAATGACGGCCTAAGAACAGTGGGTTAACTGCCTGTTCAGGGGCAGAACGACAGATTTGTACCTTGTCAGCTCAGGGGTTTGAACTTGCATCCTTCCAACGTTCTTACCACTAGGCTACCCTGCCGCCCCAAATTATTTTATCGTGATTAATCGCATTGACTGAAAGCGTTAAAAAAAAAACTTTTTTAAAAAGAGATCCAATGTGTAACTTTTTGAGTAAGAGACCAATTTCACCATAGAAATTTGAGTTATAGAAGTGTCATTCTCATTGAAAGCAAATCTAAGAAGCGGTCTGTTCTATGTATGCAATTTCTATGCTTCTAGTTCTTAAAACAAAAACAAACTATGCAATCGAGTAGCGCAGAGTCATAATACCCATAAAACTTAACGGTCAAACAAGGAAATGGTTCCAAAGGGGATGAAATTGTAGACCAGATAACCAAAAGAGCTTTGAAATGAGATATGATTGATATTAATAAGGTGAGGCCAAATGTAAGATGAGAGCCATTTTGATAGACGTGTGGCAGAAGAGATGGCACTCTGAGCCCAAGGGCCAGCATTTATATGCCCTCCAAAGAAAGGTCAGTAGAACAATATTCAAAAGTCAGATTAGGAAGAAAGTTTGCTCGATTGCATCTAGGACTTTGTACATTGAATTTGTCATTACATCTGGTTGGCAAGCTTGTGAATAGTTTGTGTCTGGAGTAGTCGATGAAACCGTGGAGCATGTGATGTTATATTGTAAGTATCTTAAAGAGAGGGAAAGATTGAAGTGCAGGGTCATTGAGGTTGGTAGGGATTTTGAGAATGGGGAAGGGTCTATTAGAAGTACTGAGTTGGGTAGGAGGATTTAGAAATGTGGAGCTAATGATGTAAACAGTGATTGACCACACCCTCCAGCACAGTAGGTGGCGGCATGCACCTTTAACGTTTGTTTGCGGACTACCATTATATCATAGGAGGAACTGCTTCCAATCGTTTTTCCACCATTCACTTTTCCCATAGGGGATTTTAGAAACACTTTCGTGTAGTCTTACCCTGGCATGACGTTTTGATAACCGTGTAAATCTCTAGGACAAAGTGACTCAAGTGAATCAATATATTCCCCTACAAAATGGAATGCTAATTAGCTAAGTTTTGTATTTTTATTTAACTAGGCAAGTCAGTTAAGAACAAATTCTTACTTACAATGGCGGCCTACACCAGCCAAACCCGGGTTAAACACGAGGCCAATTGTGCGCCTCACTAAGGGACTCCCAATCACGTCCGGTTGTGATACAGCCTGGATGTAGCTATCATAAACAAGTACAAATGCCACGATGGTCTGGACGAGACTGCCGGATCAAAGGTAAGAATCTCTGGATTAACTAATTTTAGCTCAATTTAGTAATGAATAAATTGCCAAAATTCTGTGAACTGTCCTGTGCAAGTTTTAAATAGACACAATACCTGTTAGCAAAGGTGTCAGCTAGAAATGACGTGCGGGAGCGTGCAGGGATTTGTAGTCTTGCATGTCTACTTTGATGCTAATTAGCATTTCCATCAGAATGCACTCCCAGGAATCCCAGTTCCACAATAAATGTTGGTTTTGTTCGATAAAGTCCATTTGTCCAAATACCTCCTTTTGTTCACGCGTTTGGTAAACAAAGTCCAGGCAAAAGTTCAAAGTTCAAAAAGTTATATTATAGTTCATAGAAACATGTCAAACGATGTATAGAATCAATCTTTAGGATGTTTATAACATAAATCTTCAATAATGTTCCAACCGGAGATTCCTTTGTCTTCAGAAATGCAATGGAACTCAAGCTAACTCTCACATAAACGCGCGTGGCCAGCTCATGGCTCTCTGGCAGACCTCTGACTCATTCCCCTCTCAATCACAGTAGAAGCATCAAACAAGGTTCTAAAGACTTGACATCTAGTGGAAGCCTTAGGAAGTGCAATATGATCCCATAGACACTGTGTATTCGATAGGCCAAGAGTTGAAAAACTACAAACCTCAGATTTCCCACTTCCTGGTTGGATTTTTCTCAGGTTTCCGCCTGCCATATGAGTTCCGTTATACTCACAGCCATCATTCAGAGGGTTTTCTATCCAAATCTACTAATATGCATATAGTAGCAACTGGGACTGAGTAGCAGGCAGTTTACTCTGGGCACACTTTTCATCCAAACGTGAAAATGCTGCCCCCTATCCCAAACAGGTTAAGTATATCTATAATTCTGTGCATAAGTTGTCTTTTATCAAAGTTTGAGTATTTCTGTAAATTGATGTGGCTCTGACAATTCGCTGGATATGAGGCACATTACTGACCATAAAGCGCCAATGTAAACTGAGATTTTGGGATATAAATATGAACTTTATCAAACAAAGCATACATGTATTGTGTAACATGAAGTCCTATGAGTGCCATCTGATGAAGATCAAAAGTTAGTGATTAATTTGTTTCTCTATTTCTGCGACTCCTCTCTTTGGCTGGAAAATAGCTGTGTGTTTGTGACTAGGCTCTGACCAAACAATCATATGGTGTGCTTTCGCTGTAAAGCCTTTTTGAAATCAGAAACAATGGGTAGATTAAAAGGTTTATTTTTAATTGTGTATTGCACTTGTGAATGTCTGAAAGTTACATATTTCGAAAAAATATTTTTGAATTTCGCGCTCTGCCTTTTCAGCGGAATGTTGTCGAAGTGTGCCGCTAGCAGAACGCCTAGCCATAAGAATGAAGGTTAAAGAAAGTGTGCTTTAATAATTTACCAGATTTTGCTAACCACTACATTGGACAAATAAAGAATCAAGAAAAAAAAATTGGTTTCAATATTAATTACTGACCTTTCATTTAATAATGCACTTTTCATTGTCATGGGTTGTGATTTGTAAATACAAATGTTACGTGAAGATACCTTTACAAACACTTTCATTTATTGAGTTAACAATAAGAGAACATTGACACACAATTAGAAACTGTAATATAATTACTATTAGGTCAGTGATTGTAAAAAGGGAGACCATAAAGTGCAGTGGTACTTCATAACTTCTGAATGTATCAATTTGACAATGCCATTTAGTGCAAAACTTCCAATTTCAACTTGAATGAACACAATGTAGAGAACAGAAATAATCTAGAGTCTAGCCATCTCAAATACTGCTGCATCATGCAGCAACAGATTCCATGTCCAGCATCAGGGCATTCAAATAGGCCTGTAGATCACGTCGGGAACCATAGGGCAAGGATGTATAAAAGATTACACAATTTCAAATAATAAAATGCATCCTAGAGAACATCCTTGTGAACTAAGCAAAGACTACAAAAGGTCCTTAGTGAATTACCATATTAATGCCATTTCTTGACACACAATGCCTCAAACACATCCAGCAAACACCATTTCAACATGCCTCTTACCAAATTAATACAATTGATTAAGGAGTGTAGCCTTCTTATGTGAGCAGTACTCATGTCAAATTGTCATTTTATCCAAAATGGTAAAACCATAGAATTACCACTAACTTTCTAAATTTGGTCAAAAATGAAAACCTCTTAAGTATTTTGTTTGGTATGTGAAGCATAATAAGCAAACAAAACTGAAGAGTAAAAGTGTTGCTTCACACTTTAGTTTACCCTTATATTAAAGGGCTAGTTTGTTGAGGTTGTGCAATTCATTTAAGCAAAGCCAGCCAACATGAGAACAAAATGTTTAAGTCATCTTGTAAGAAAAAAAAAACAAAGTATACAAGTGCTACAAAAACTATAAATACTTTAGCAGTAAAAAGTACATACACAGCATGTGTTAAAATAGGAATATTTAACAAAATAGTTTATACAAAAATCCAATGCATGGGATTCAATTTAAAGCATTTCATAAACTGTGTATACATACATATACACTACTGGTCAAAAGTTTTAAAACACCTACTCATTCAGTTTCTTTTCGGACTTTTCTACATTTTAGAATAATAGTGAAGACATCAACTATGAAATAACACATATGGAATAATGCAATAACCCCAAAAGTGTTAAATAAATCAAAACTTTTTATTTGAAATATAGCAACCCTTTGCCTTGACAGCTTTTGCAAACTCTTGGCATTCTCTCAACCAGCTTCATGAGGTAGTCACCTGGAATGCATTTCAATTAACAAGTGTGCCTTGTTAAGTTAATTTGTGGAATTTCTTTCCTTGTTAATGCGTTTGAGCCAATCAGTTGTTTTGACAACGTGGTGGGGTATACAGAAGGTAGCCTATTTGGTAAAAGACCAAGTCCATATTATGGCAAGAACAGCTCAAATAAGCTTAGAGAAACTACAGTCCATCATTACTTTAAAAAATTCAAAACGTTTCTTCAAGTGCAGTCACAAAAACCATCAAGCGCTATGATGAAACTGGCTCGCATGAGGACCGCCACAGGAATGGAAGACCCAAAGTTACCTCTGCTGCAGAGGTAGAGTTAGAGTTACCAGCTTCAGAAATGGCAGCCCAAATAAATGCTTCAGAGTTCAAGTAACAGACACATCTCAACATCAACTCTTCAGAGGAGACGGTGTGAAACAGGCCTTCATGGTTAAATTGCTGCCAAGAAACCCATACCAATAAGAAGAAAATACTTGCTTGAGCCAAGAAATGAGCAATGGACATTAGATCAGTGAAAATTTGTCCTTTGGTCTGGAGTTCAAATTGAAGATTTTTGGTTCAAACCGCCATGTCTTTGAGATGCGGAGATAATCCGTTTACCCACACCGCATGTGTATTTCCCACCGTAAAACATGGAGGTGGTGTTATGGTGTGGTGGTGACACTGTCTGATTTATTTAGAATTCAAGGCACACTTAACCAGCATGGCTACCACAGCATGCTGCAGCGATACGCCATCCCATCTGGTTTGGGCTTAGTGGGATTATCATTTGTTTTTCAACAGGACAATGACCCAACACACCTCCAGGCTGTGTAAGGGATATTTTATCAAGAAGGCGAGTGATGAGTGCTGCATCAGATGACCTGGCCTCCACAATTCCCCGATCTCAACCAGATCAGCATATGTAGGAACTCCTTCAAGATGGTTGGAAAAGCATTCCAGGTGAAGCTGGTTAAGAGAATGCCAAGAGTGTGCAAAGCCATCAAGGCAAAGAGGGTGGCTATTTGAAGAATCTCATATACATTTTGATTTGTTTAACGCTTTTTTGGTTACTACATGATTCCATAAGGTGTTACTTCATAGTTTGTCTTCACTATTACTCTACAATGTAGAAAACAGTAAAATAAAGAAAAACACTTGAATGAGTAGGTGTTCTAAAACTTTTGACCGGTAGTGTATTTCACTAGAATCAGTGAATAATCTGTCAGCACTGAAAGCAGAGCATAGACAGAATATATAAAGAAACTTCACTTGAACTATGTGTCACAGACCCTACAAGATGCTTTTAAGGTAATTTGTCACATTAATGGTGGTGAGGGGAAAGGGTTATGCCAAGTGTCTTATGTCTATTATAGCATTACATAGATGGCAGTATTAGGATGGGTTATTGGCCAAATAATTCAAGTGAAGTGTGGCTAAAGTCTGCTGTCTACATTTAGAGAATGAGAGACTTAAGGGTAGGAAAGAAAACACTTGGTCTGTGCCATCTCACTCTCTAGTCATCTTAGCAATGAAAGGGAAAAGGGGGATACCTAGTCAGTTGTACAACTGATTACATTCAACTGAAATGTGTCTTCCGCATTTAACCCAGTCACTGGTCCCGAGCTTCATACAGCAGTTTGGCACCCTGTTAGGGAACAGATGTAGTACAGGCAGAGCTATACAAAATAACTATTTCAGCCATATACACACACAGTACGCAATGGCGGGTCTGAAGCTTGGATATCACACCATACAGTCCAGTAACATTTTAAGTCAAATATAACATTCCTATTAAAAAACAAGCCAGACTGTTATGGTGGTGTACCTTGTGCATGGCAGCAAGCCATGAGGAGGTGGTTTTCTTGTCCTCTGCTGCCTCCATGCGTAGCTGCTTGGGGTCCTGAGAGCCCATTGGTTTGTAGTGGAGCAACATGCCACTGGCCCTGCAGTTTCCACCTGGATACAAAACACAAAGTTAGGCCAGGTTCAGTAACACACTCACTATACTTGCATAGACTCAAGGCTTGAGCAAAGATTGAAACCAAAACAGCTACCGGATGTTCAAACTAATGAACTTTGTGAGAAACGTACATAATAACAAACAAAATGATAAAGAAACCTAGCAATAGACTTAACAAAATGAGAACTTACAGCAAGTGTACAAAACATTAGATACACCTTCTCTTTCCATAACAGACTGATCGGGGGAAAGCTATGATCCCTTATTGTTGTCGCTTGTTAAAATCTACATTCCAATCAGTGTATGAAGGTGAGGAAACTGCTTAAAAAGTTGTGCTTTATTAACCTTCGAGACATGGATTGTGTATGTGTGCCATTCAGAGGGTGAATGGGCAAGAAAATATTAAAGTTCCTTTGAACGGGGTATGGTATTAGGTGCCAGGCACACTGGTTTGAGTCTCAAGAACTGCAACGCTACTGGGTTTTTCACGCTAAACAGTTTCCCGTGTGTATCAAGACTGGTCCAACCAAAGGACATCCAGCCAACTTGACAAATGTGGGAGGCATTGGAATGCTTTCAACACCTTGTAGAGTCCATCCTGATGAATTGAGACTGATGAGGGCAAAAGTCAATGCAACTCAATATTAGAAAGGTGTTCCTAATGTTTTGTATTCTCAATGTACATTTGCTATGGTGTGCCCTAATGAACATGATCCTGGTCACAGGCAGAGGGGCAATGAGATTCACTCTGGGTGTATAATCACACACATTATATCCCCCCCATGGAAGCATGCATACCACAAGGATTTTAAGAATGTTGCCTTTGTTCTACCACTGATATCAAATGCATGTACAATGATGGCAAAGGCATCCTTATCAATAGCAGGGCCACAAACTCTGCAGGCAGATGAAGATAAGATGGGGACGAATAAGGGAGAGTGGGGGGCAAGGGAATATAACAGTGCTAACCTTCAGAGAAAGACTGACTGTCCAGCAGACTGGTGTAAGTGTGAATGTCATTCTCTTAGGCCAAAAGAAGAAGGGCCAGGCCGCCCAGTGGCAGGGTGAGAGGGAGAGAGTGTTAATAATATAGCAGAGGAAACAGTCATGTACCAACACCAACTTACTGTACTTACCATGCTGTTGGATCAGTTATGGGGTTTCAAATCAATACAATGACGAGACAAAGTAATCAGAATTTTACTGTGGACTTATGATTACACTTCGGGTCATAAAGAGGAGAGAGCTAGTTCCTCCACCCACAGGAAGCCATAATGTCTCTTGATCAATAAGCTTTTAACAAGCTGCACTGTATCACTGCTGTACTCTCGTACTGAGGGAGATAAAGCCAGGCTGTGTTAACCAGAGGACATCTGATCCAGAGCCTTACCTTCGGGGGTGGACTCCTCTGTCAACACCTGCATACTGGAGATCCGAGACAGCTCCACCTCAAAATGGCTCTCCCCATCTAAGAAGAGGTACCTGAGGAGAGGGAGAAATAAAATAGCAAGAGAGGAGTTGAGACAAAGGGATGTACTGAAAGTCTTTCAGGTGAAAAATGTGTATTTTTCTAGTGGTTCTATCAAAGCATGTACTTTCAGCATTAACCTAAAAAACTCCATTCTAGATACTTTTCCTGTGTGCCTGTGTGAAATATAAAACACTCACGATACCTGTGGTTGTTGGAGAGACGACACGTCATGGTCTCAGACTTCTCGGAGGTGCCCAAAGTGACAATAAATGTACCACCTGAGTTTGACAAAGTAGTAATGTTACCAATGAGTCAAATCAAAAAAGCATGCCAATCAAAAATCACTAAGAATCCATCAAACTGTAGATACTTCCCAATCCACTGGTGTTATACTAAGAATACAGCATTGATTGACCATGCTTACAGGACCCCATTAGTCCAACATGCTACAAGGCTTTGATTACAGTCCCCCCTCCCCACAGTATGTCCCTGCCACTGCAACCAGCCCCTGCCCTGGATCTCATCATGCCGCTAATGGATTTTTCATTACGAGCCTGGCTGGGTGATGCAGTGTAGAGGAGTCTATTTAGAACCACACTGGCTAGCCCGGCTCACTAACCACCCTATACACACACAGCTGTTAATTAACATAGACAGGTCTGTGTGTTTGGGTGTCCTCCTGACACGATTGATTCTTCCCTTTAAACTCACCTCCCATTAGCACTTTAAGCTGTTTGTCATAGAACTCCATTTCCTTCTGGGAGACCCGGCTGCACTCTCCACACTGCCGGACCGGGTCAACGAAGCACATCCGGGGAAGAGTCACCTTCTTACTGCAGCACTTATCACAGAAACACCGGCCACACCGTCGGCAGTGGTGCTGAACAACAGAACGGGAAGGAATGCAGAGGGAGTGATGAGGGTAAAGAAGGAATGCACAGTCCCATACATTTCAGAGATCTTAACTGTGCAAAAGTATTTAAGGGCTACAAAAACATTTTGGGTCCACAGTCAGGTAAGGCCTAGGCCTATAACTTGTAATTTATCTGATATTATGGGATCATAGTAAAGCAAGTCAAACCTTTCTTGTAAGGAAGTCAAATTTGTTGGTGCACTGCATACAGCTTGGGCACTGTAAGAGGAACAGGACATTAGCCAACTACCAAAATGGATGACCAAAAGACCTCTCCCTTCCAATAACATAATCATCACAAACCTCACAGTAGCATAAACCCAGACTGTAAGGTAACAATGACTGTTTTAAAGTAACTGTCCAATGAAAATATCACTTTTTAAAAAAGTTAATAACTCATACCCAAATAATGTTGTTGACTCATCATTTACTCATATGTGGCCAAAGCAGAAATTGGAGGAAAACCCCCCCAACTCAAACACATATCTCAGACAGATGTTTAAAAAAATGCTTGCTATTTCCTCAGGAAGAGCTGGCCAATCATCAGTCTACTTACATGAATTTTTTCATGACATGAGCAACAGAACAAAAGTAGAAAAATACTAAGCGCACACTTCAACAACTAAACAAGTTAAAGTCGAGCAGTCATATATAAAAGAGGGAGAACATTTCAGCGAGACAACTCAAAGGCGAAATCCATTAACGGCAAGATAAATGGAATTCACTGCCCTTGACAATCAACCGATCTGTCGTGGATGATGTTGGCTTTCGCCGACTGGTCGAGCACCGGTACACACTATTTTTCAGATGTTGCCCTACCGGAGTTACACAGTATTGTTATAATGCACATCTATGAGCTACTTGTTATGGGCGTCACTGGTATTAGCTTCTCGACTGACATTTGGACCAGCGATGGTCAGCCCCATGAGCATGCTGAGTCTGACAGCACAGTGGGTCGACGAGGATTTCGTACAGAGGAAAGTCGTATTGCATGTTTAAGAATGTGCCGTTTCTCATACCGCTGCTGCCATTTCAATGGCATTTGAGAACATGTTTGAAACTTAGAAACATGAACACCCTCCTAGCGCCATTTGAACAACTGACTTGAGAAATAAGCTCAACTGCATCTGCAGCAGACGTGATACCTTCTGTCATGGCATTGAAAGGCCTGCTCAACAAAACTGCCGACAGACTGTGGGGTTAAAACTTAGAAAAGTACTCGAGGCTGTGAACAAGCGATTCGATGCAGACAAGAAACAGGTTTTACGTGAAATGTTACATACACAGCTGGACAATATGGAAATGGACCGAAGAAAAACACACAGAAGAGAGGCCGGACAGAGCTGAAGCTTCACTGCTTGACATGTATGATGAAATCCTGGTTGTGAATGAAACGACTGAACAAATGAACAACGAAACAGCACAGCAAGTAAGTGAAAGAAATAGGTTTTGATTATGATTTACTGGCAATTGGGGCATGCGGAAATGCCAACAAAATAACTTGTTGGTCAGTGTGGTGTGTGTGTAACCTTTATTTAACTAGGCAAGTCAGTTAAATTCTTATTAACAATGACGGCCTACCCCGGCCAACGCTGGGCCAATTGTGCACCGCCCTATGGGATTCCCAATCACAGCTGGATGTGATACAGCCTGGATTCAACCCAGGGACTGTAGTGACACCTCTTGCACTGAGAAGCAGTGCCTTAGACTGCTGTGTGTGTGTGTTAACTATTTAACTGTACTAGAATGCTTAAAAGGCTGTTGAAATTGTAAATATCGGTATCATTCTTTTTGTCAAGGAAAATACCAGAATAGGCCAAAAATGTCATATTGGTGCATCCCTAATTCCATACTGATTTTTATTGCAATTCAATGTTCCAAACATATTACTCACCATATTTCATGAGAAAACAAGTTTTGATGTCATGGAAATAAGTGCTGAAAACTAATTGTCATCCTATTTAAAAAGATGGAGAACATGCTATTTAGAAAAAAATACTGGTGTTTTGGTCCAGGTACAGCTAAATAGCACAAAAATAATTGTTATTGCCAATACATCAAATACCTTTGACTAAAACAATCCAGAGTAACTGTTTTGATTCCCCCCCATTAGTATTCAACATAGTTAATTACCATTATCTGGAGGGGGGGGGGAATGAATTGTAGTTAATTAATCGATCATATTTCATAGAAATGTGGAAACACTCAAAAGTTACTTTAATACCACCACATCTTAAAGCTGTGACCATTCAAACACACATAGGTGTAGAGTCAGTGATGTGTGAAGCTGCTGGGATGGATTACTGTAGTCCATCACACAGCCATGTCCCAAACCCATCCCCCACATTCATTCACGCACACCCTCCATTGTTCCCTTTCTTTGACATTCTCTTGCAGTCCAAGGCAGCATCACTGACAGTAAACAGTGCTTTCAAATGTAGACCCATGATCATGGACCACTGGCATGTGTACATCTCGCAGAGAAGGCGAGAAATAAGGTTAAGCTAACTTGCCGTCATATGAACAGCAATTACTTGCCGAGGCAGGTGGCAGCTTTTGTTCTGGATTTTGGCAGACCCTGTTGGTGTTGCAAAATACTGTTAGCTAACGTTAGCTCCTGTAACGTTAGTGATGGCTCCATGTTGCCTACTTTAGAACGTTAACTGTGGCTAGCTACCGGTAGCTCTTGGCATTTACAGTTAGCCAACTGCAGAGCACTGTTTAAATGAAACCCCGCTATTTCTACAATTATCTTCTTAAAATTAGATTTTAACCTAACCCTAACCACACTGCTAACGTTATCCTTATACCTAAACAAATTTGTTTTCATTATTTATTTTACAATAGACAATTGTGACTGTGGTAACTAGCTAGTGACAACCCTACCAGATTGAACAATGAGTCTGGTCTACTAACTTGGGTTAGCTAGTTATACAAATATTTGACCCTACTGTACTGACAGTGGCCAGCAGCAAGCAAGTATGCAACGCCCAGTTCAGGGGCCAAGTCCGTTTGTCTAAGCGGCGTTGCCCTCTTGTTATTTCAGCCCTAATAGTCACTTACCTCTTTGTCCGGGACCCACTGAGGTTCATCTAACGAAAAAGGGCTGTTAAACGCTCCATTCTCCGGGACCATTCGAAGTCCACTTGGGCTTCGAACCAATTTCTTGCCATCAGGCACTGAAGACATTTTTCCACAACCAGCAATTATAAAAATAAATTAAAAATCCGCCCATACGCCAAAGACACGCCCATTTAATTGATTGACATAGCCGTTATCCAATATAAAGACGTGGAGTAAAATCACGGATGTCATGTGATGAACTGTGTTGTGTTTTATATCAAAATGTGGGTTGGACTTCGCTGTCCATGAGACGAGAACAACATGCTCTCGTGTTTGTCTATAAAGCACTTCTGAATAAGCTACCTTCTTATTTATCATCACTCATCAATATTATAATTAGAATTCCTAAAACCAGGTCTCAAGCATGGATTACACTTGAGGCCCATGCGATTTCCACAGAGTTGGGTAGGGCTGCCTTTTCCTGTTACGCTCCTTGCCTATGGAATAGCCTGCAGACTAAATTTAAACTTGAGACTCTTGTCCCCCTTGCCCATTTTAAATATTTATTGGAGGACTTTTTTGTATTGCTTGTAACTGTTTTGGGTAATGCAAGTTATTGTGTTGTTAGGGAATAACCTATGTGTAAATGTAATCTGTTGCTGTATTTTTTTGTGTTATCTGTGATCGTTTTGTTTGTCTTGTGTAGTTGCTTAATCATTGTACATAAACTGTATGTGTAAACATGTATACGCAGGGCCCAACTGTAAAATAGACCCTGGTCTCAGTCTGTGTTCCTTGTTGAAATAAAGGTACAAAAGTTAACTGGAACAAACGCAAAGTGATGTTGTTTGGCTTTATGACGCCAACCATTGGCTGTGCCAGTCAAAAAAGTCCTGTTTTTGCTCATGAAACAATGTCTTTGCAATATAAAATCCTACATGCTCTTTTGATTATAAGAGATACATTCAAACAATAAATAAAAAAGCAATTTACGGTTTCTATGCCTGTAGTTTTCCATGTGGGCCAATCAGTGAATTCTGAAAAACTATGCAAGGATTGTTCCATGGGGTGTGGTTTTTGGGCAATCTAGAATCCGTTTCTTTTCTTCCATTTGTTATAGTGTTCTAACGATTCATATGTTATTGTTCTTAGTGCCATCCGTTGAAAACAGACATGTGAAAATATTCTGGGGATAAGCATGGGCATGTGTGGCGAGTTGATATGTAAAACTTGGCTATTCAGATTTTTATTTGGCCATATAGTCTGTTAAAAATAAATGAAATATAAAAACTTTGGGAGCCATGCATTCTAAAGATGTTTATTCTATCAGTAAGATTCATGGGAAGATTGTTCTATTTAATTATATCTGCTTTCATGTTGTTGATTAATGGGATAAAGTTATCTTTATATATATGTTGTTTGTTGCCGTCACTTACTAAGCATCCTAAATATTTCATACTTTTTGTGGTCCACTTAAGGGATTGCTGTAGATCATTATTTTTTCCCCCTTATTGACATTATTTCAGTTTTTCCCACTCTAATTTTATTTACTGAGATTTTAGAGTATACTGAGTATACTGAGTAGAGTATACTATACACTTCTTAAAAGGTGCATTGAGTTTTCAATATTAGTCAGTTATATCAGAAGATCGTCGGCAAATAAGTTTAGTTTATATTTATGTTTACCAACACTGATACCTGTTGCGTTGTTTGGGTCCTGTCTGCAAGCAGTTCAAATGCCAGTGCAAACAAGGAGGGGAAGAGAGGACATCCCAGTCTTGTGCACTTTTTTTAATCAGATAATTTATTATTTGTGTATATTTTTGCTTTAGGATATTTCTATAATAGTTGTATATGAAATGTATTATTTCAGCTGTAAAGTTAAAGGCTTCCAAAGTTTTGAATAGAAAAGGCCATTCAAGACAGTCAAAAGCCTATTCGGCATCAACAGCCATTATTGATAAGTCTACATCTTGTTTTTAAGCATATTTTATTATACTGAAACATGTTCTTGTATTTGTTTGTAAGTGCTTATTTTTAATAGATCCTGTTTGATTAATATATATCAAGTCTGGTAAGACTTTTGCTATTCTGTTGCTTATGAGGTTTGGTATTTTACTGTCAATTTAGGAAAGTTATGGGTCTGTAATCTGCAGGGGACTCCAGATTTTTATGGTTTTAATATAACTGGTTGATACATGGAACTCAGAAGCACTGAATTGAGTGACATGTGTGTTGTCATTTGAGTATACGGCCTCTACTTTGTCCCAGGCTGTCAAATAAAATTCTATGGGAACGCTGTCCATACCTGGTGCTTTTCCCCCGGTTAATGTTTTAACAGTCTCTAATATTTATTTTCGGGTGATTTCTATTTTAGTGATAATTTTTTGTCTGCTGATAGTTGCTTCGGGGTTAATGAGCCTAAGACGGCTGTAGGATCAGTCCAACTGTTGTTTAATTCGGATTTATATTGATTTTCATAAGGCTTTTAAGAATTTGATTAATAGTGTTGTTTCTAATTAAAGCATTTGTATCCTTATCTTTTCAATTTATAACAAGTTTATCGTGTATTCATGTTGTAAGGGCTGCTAGGTGTTTACCAGGTTTATTTGACATTAAATAGTATGCTTTATTTGAGTTTAACCTGTAGCTGTTGGCTCTCTTCAAAAGTAAACTATCATATTCCTGCTTAATTTCCGACATTGTATTTTCTTCTACCTTGTAAATAATTTGTTTTTGTTTTCTAAGATAGTGATTTGTTTTTCTTTAATTACAATCTCTAACTTGGATTAAATTATCATTCCCCTAATGTATGCCTTAAAAGCATCCCAAATTATGTCTGTCCTCTATATCCTGTCAGTTAGTGTACTTTCTGTTGCTGTAACTAAGCATGATACCAGAGAATGATCCGATATTACTATGTCCTGGATTTTTAAAACTCAGTATATTGTTGAGTGCATTTTCGGAAATAAAAATGTAGTCACTTACTGAATCGGTTTTCTTATACAAATATATATAAACAAAGGAGTAGTCTTTTGTTGGGAATAGTAATTTCCAGGTGTCTTGTAAATTATTTGTAGAGATCACATTTTTCAGCCTCTTTGGAGGCTCCTTAAATGTGCCTTTTTTTATTGCTATGTCAGTTGCCGAATGTGTGATTTAGGTCTCCTGCTAAAATAATAGTTCCTTTCTGGGTTTGATATACTGTAGCTTGAAATCTATCTAAAAAAAAGTATAGCTAGAAAAGTGTAACTCTTGCAGGAAGACCACAACTGCTTACAATCTCTTTAAATGTTCAATAATTTTATGCTTTTTTTGCCATCATGGAGCCCGTGCAGTTTCCATGTAATATGGAGTTGTTGGCGTTTACTTAAATAGAATCAAAGTTAACCTTGTCTGTTCCGTACATCTTTGAAGAATCAGATAAACTGTTTTATCAGACCTGTCAAAAGAGCACGGTGGACATCTCATGGATATGGGAGTCATAGTATGAATACATAGTTATTGTATACATTACATATATAGAAAGTGTGAATAAGTAGGCTGAGGACACACAAAAAACATAAAGCAAGTTCTTTGTACTTTGAGGCACTGTGCCTTTTTAGGGCTTTTAAGCTCCAACTCCTCTCCTAATGTACCAAAGATTTGTGGGTTATGTCATTGTAGATACATTGTAAATAAACTCAGCAAAAAAAGAAAACGTCCTCTCACAGTCAACTGCGTTTATTTTCAGTAAACTTAACATGTGTAAATATTTGTATGAACATAACTCTTCGATGACCATGGCAGAACACTGACATTCCTGTCTTGCGGGAAAAATCACGCACAGAACGAGCAGTATGGCTGGTGGCATTGTCATGCTGGAGGGTCATGTCAAGATGAGCCTGCAGGAAGGTTACCACATGAGGGGGGAGGATGATGCTGTGACACACCACCCCAGACCATGACGGACCCTCCAATTCCAAATCGATCCCGTTCCAGAGTACAGGCCTCGGTGTAACGCTCATTCCTTCGACGAGAAACGTGAATCCGACCATCACCCCCGGTGAGGCAAAACCGCGACTCGTCTGTGAAGAGCACTTTTTGCCAGTCCTGTCTGGTCCAGCGACGGTGGGTTTGTGCCCATAGGCGACGTTGTTGCCGGTGATGTCTGGTGAGGACATGCCTTACAATAGGCCTACAAGCCTTAAGTCCAGGCTCTCTCAGCCTATTGCGGACAGTCTGTGCGCACTGGTGGAGGGATTGTGCGTTCCTGGTGTAACTCGGGCAGTTGTTCTTGCCATCCTGTACCTGACCCGCAGGTGTGATGTTCGGATGTACCGATCCTGTGCAGGTGTTGTTACTTGTGGTCTGCCACTGCTAGGTAGATCAGCTGTCCGCCCTGTCTCCCTGTAGCACTGTTTTAGGCGTCTCAGTACAGACATTGCAATTTGTTGCCCTGGCCACATCTGCAGTCCTCATGCCCCCTTGCAGCATGCCCAAGGCACATCTACACAGATGAGCAGGGACCCTGGGGCTCTTTCTTTTGGTGCTTTTCAGAGTCAGTAGAAAGGCCTCGAGTGTCCTAAGTTTTCATAACTGTGACCTTAATTGCCTACCGTCTGTAAGCTGTTAGTGTCTTAATGACCGTTCCACAGATGCATGTTCATTAATTGCTTATGGTTCATTGAACAAGCATGGAAACAATGTCTAAAGCCTTTACCATGAAGATCTGTGAAGTTATATGGATTTTTACAAATTATCTTTGAATGACAGGGTTCTGAAAAAGGGACATTTCTTTTTTTGCTGAGTTTACATTGGAGACTGCCACTTAAATACTGTTGTCAGTGTGTAATACCTTGTTAATTAAATGTAAGTATAGTGGCTGGTGGGGCTCTACTTGGGGAGCTTGGGTCCACCGAAATACTGAAGTGAGATGAGTGGAGGCACCACACATACTTCAGGGAAGTGTCTGATGTACTCCCAGCCACCTCATCCCAAACAATCCACCTGCATTCTAATATTGTATATTTTTTCTATTTGTTCAAGACTCATTCAAGATTTTAGATTCCCTAAAACATGATCACTTTTGAAGTGTTTGTATGATGATTACAGATTACAGGGTATTTCATAGTCGTTGGATTTAATGAAAATCCTGTAGGGGGCGCTGAGAGAACAATAATTCTCCTGTGTTTCTCCTTTCTCCACTGCCATGCTCTGCTCCGTGACCATGCTCATTTATCAGACCAAAGAATGATAGAGAGACTAAGAAAAACATTTGTATAGTTTTATTCAAACAATTTATACCATATAATATATTTTCTCAGGACAAACACTTCACCACAGTTCAGGCTAAAGGGATCCAGCCAGCACAGCAGTCATCCTAAGCGAAAGGGTCTGGAAGTTTGGATAGTTACCAATTGTGTTCCTATTGACAGTCTAGCCCAGGACATCGCCAAACATACTCAAGCCCAACCCCAAACAAAAAAAAGTGAACTTGGAAAGTCTGGTGCATTGACCGTGTCACAAATAATAGGGTGATGTCATCATTAACATTTCCCAGCAGTGTTTCACTAGTTCAGGGCGTGTTGTCCTTCTCCATGATTCTGTGCACCACCTCAAGTGACTCAGAAGCTGCGTTCACACTGCCAGCCTAATTCTGATATTTGTTTTATTTACTGGTCTTTTGACCAATCGGATCAGCCCTGAAAAAGATCTGATGTGATTGGCCAAACTACCAATTTGTGGAAAAAAGGTCAGAATTGGGCTGCCTGTGTAAACGCAGCCATTGTACCACTGCTCATAGGATTACTTGCAAATTACTCACTACTCCATGGTTCCCTCTGCTCATGACAACTTGCTTGTTTATCATAAAAATAGGTCCTGTTCCTTGGATAGTGTAACCGGTCTGGTCAATTTAACCCTAATTAGTCATGTTTCACCCCTCTTTAAGTCATCCTGGTGAGGGACTGGGGAAGTTCCTGGGTCTATGATGTCTGAAGTCAAATGTAACAGTCACCTTCCTTACATAAGAGAATGCTATCACACATCCCCATCAACAGACCACATTAACAGTCCACCCAACAAGCAATCCAAACCCATGTCAGTAGGATCGTGACTGTGGACCTAAAAAAGGCACGCTTCGGAAACGAGCAAACGTTAACTTGAAAGTTTTGAGAACAAAGTAAAACAATGTAAATGTGGGAGTGACAGCAAGTCCTATAATGGATCAATAAAAACATTTGTTGAATTTTTTGGTTGGATATTTAAGTCCAAGTACTTCAGCTTAATTTCACTCTTTATACATAGTCTTACTCTTGATTCAACATACAGAAACAGATTGGTACAAATTAGTAAACAATGTCTTTACTCCAGATTGTAACAATATTTTTGTGCTATTACTGGAAAATGCATTTGATTGTAACAAGTTCTTGTGTTAAATATCTAGTGCAGTCAGTGTATATCAAAACTAGCTTCGCTAGCCATCTTCTGTTCTGTGACAATCCTGAGAAATCCACCAGATATACTTAATGTGCCAACAGAACGATCCTGACTCATAACTTCACATACATTTAGAGCAGTCTCTTGAAATTGCAGTAACATCATGAAACTAGAAGCAGAGCTATCCATTTCAAGACCTCTGATACAAAGAAATAAGATTCCCCAGATCAGCATAGGAAATAAAATAAACCATAATTTACACAACCCAAATGTAAAACATAAAACTTAATACAACAAGCACATCTAGCACTTCAATAAGAACACACAGGACATGAATTTGGATGAAAGGGGGTAAGACAGCAGAGTTAAGTACCCTATTGGGACCTCCTGAACTGCTCACATATTCCATTCAAGTGATAACCAAATGATTTAGATCTGTGGAGGTAAGGTAGGACAAAGCAACCACACACACAGAAAATACAAAAATGAACATTCTCTCATTTGAGCACTTAACTATAAAATATAGGTGCATACTTACATCCACACACACGCATTTACACTTGACTTAGCGTTATACATTTGTCGTTCATTATAACTAATCTCATGTTGTTCGACATATATTGATAGAAAAAAAGAGAAAACATTTAAATGAAAACACCTAAGCAAACCAGTGATGAGATCAAAGTGCAATGAGATTGTGAAACCTACGTACTGCAGCCAGCTGTATACCTACAACATGGAGGGGGTTGTTTAGGAGACTGACCCCATGACCTCTGTCACTTCTCCACTGGAACATTCTGAGTTCCGACCTTCAATGCGCCAGGTCAGTGTGGCTGGCACTCAGGTCACGACTCTTTCTCAGATGATTATTTCGCTCCTAGAGTGGGCAGCAGAGAGGGCATAGGGTTCAGAATAGGTTGAAGAACTAAAGGGAAACAGTTCATGTACACATTACAGACAAAATATCCTTCACATTTCCATGGAGAAAAGGTCTGTTTTGCTTGAATATGGAATACAGACATGAAGGGTTCATGATTGATTACTGTTGAAGTATTTGGGGGAATGTAGTATACAATATAAATGAGATGCCAATATGCTGAAATCTGGTGCACTACTGTATTCTGCAGTCACACCCTTATGGCAGAACCAATATCCCACCATGTAGAATGGTACCATGGTCCAGTGATGCATATTCTCAAAGAAATCCAGTCATATTTATCGTGGTGAACAATCGATAGCAGTCAGTTTATAAAAGGATTAACATTGAAGTCAATTCATGTAGAACGTTGCAAGTAGAATTGTGAATGGTTGCTGTTGATCATCTGGTTACAGACTACTATACCTGGTTCACATTAAGTCTAATTTCCTCATTGCAGCCACATAAATCAACTGTCAAAAGGTATCATTTCCTACATCTACCGTGCACATCATTCATTACTGTGAGTTGTGACTAAGGGCTTATAGATTAGTGTACACACGATGAGAAACATGTTAGTCATTACATTAGTGACCAGTTTCTGAGATGACTGCACAGGTGGACAGGGGCAAGGGACAGCTTGACCACAGATCACAACCAAGAGGACCATTGGGGAATTGTTGTTTCATAAAGTCTCAGATAGTGTGTAAGAAAGAGGGAGGAAGATAAACACAGGGGATGGTGAGGGAGAAGAGACCCAGAAAAAAAATGGGTAAAGATTGAGTGACGTGAAAGATGGAGCGAGAGAGACAGTTAGGCTCCTTACTTGGTAGAGGTCTCCGGTAGCCTTGTCCACCACGTTTAGAACACCCAGTGAGCTGGCTCGCTTCATGCTGCACCCAGAACAGTGGCATGCAAGGAGATGTCAGTGAGAGCCGGGTTGAGGGGTCAAGAGTGAGGAGAGGGACATGTGGCCCATGAAAATGGTATGTGGTTTAATAACAAAAATGAGACTCACTCACGGGTTAGTTTCCTCAGACAACGCCCCGACACAAATACATAAAGCCATCTCTACGAGCTAAATCATAACATATGGGTTAAAGGACACACTTAACAAAATTTGAAGAGAGTATGACAACAAATTGATTAAAGGGAGTCGTATTCGGTGCCAAATTCATTGAATTCTATTGATACAGCGCTCTACTGTCTCCTGGATTAGAAAGGTCATCATAATGGGGTTAAATCGTCATTGATAAAGAGTTAGGAACGTTAAAATGGTCTGAGGGATAGAAAGAGCAGAAGAGAGGAAAACGAGTCAGAAAACAGAATGTCAACAAACAGATGAGGCATGCAGTAGCCATTTACTTGGAAAAGTTTATTAGTCAGAAATAAAAACACAGCATAGATATGTATTAGAATAATAAAGTAAAACTAAATGTCCATGCAGACAAAAATAAATTCACCAAAAAAACACTGATATTTGCACCTTGTTTTGAAAATGTAGTTTAAAAATTGTGAAAAAAGGAAAACAAATCAAATATGGCTTTCATATGCAGGCATTTCAAAGCAGGCAATTAGTAGTTGTTTGGTCATCTAGAGCTTTTAATCATTCTCTATTTAGTCCTGTCTCTAGGCCAGATTGTCTCTCACAGCTGATTGAGAGTACTCTGTGTACACATGGCCGCGGGAAGTTGTTTTGCGTTGTGTGTATGTGAGTATATTTTAATAATGGCCTAGTTCACAATTTTTGTGGAAAAACAATTATTATTATTTTTAAAGCAGATGTTACTTTTTATACAAATTATAAGGACATAAAATAGAGAAGCTCACTGCTGACTGAGGCACTAGGAGTCAGAGTCCTCTGTAGTTTCAGAATCAGTCCGACTTGCTCTGCCTGTCAGCTCAAAGCACTTCCCTCACTGGACATATCCACACAGGCACTGTAGTCTGGAATAGTACCCTGTTTCTAGAGCGTGACATTGAGCCAGTAAAAGAGTCTGTACCAGTCACAGTATGTGGCATTCATAGTGTATGAAAGTGAAAATGCACAAGTAACAGGCTCTTGAATGTGTTAGTTAGTGCAACCCCCAGTAGTTCATTAGCTGTGTCAAACAGGACTCAGAGTTACACCAGAGTAAACCCACAGCAGAGTAGAGATCCCTCCAGAAGCAGGGTGGCTTAGTCTTTTCTGGGGCTCCCGAGTGGCGCAGCATCCCAGTGCTAGAGGAGTCACTACAGACCCTGGTTCGATTCCAGGCTGTATCACAACCGGCCGTGATTGGGAGTCCCGTATGGTGGAGCACAATTGGCCCAGCATCATCTGGGTTAGGGTTTAGCTGGGGTAGGCCATCATTGTAAATAAGAATTTGTTCTTAACTGACTTGCCGAGTTAAATAAAGGTTAGATACAAAAAATATTTGTTGTATTTCTAAACTTTATTGTAACCTCTATTTAACTAACTGTGCATGAAGGGGTCAAAGGTGAGGAGAATAGTTACCCAGAGTTTTTGGGGTCCCACTCCCGTGTGCTGCTGCCCTTCAGCTTGCGGACCAGTTTCTCACTGCTGCGGCGAATAGAGGCACGGAGTTTACTGAAGGAGCCGCTCCGCTTCAGAGAGCCGGAACCGTCCTGATGAGAGAGGTCAGAGGGTTACTTTCACACTCACATCTTGCATACACACAGATAGAGACAAACATGCATGCAGAGTTGCACAAACCAACACACTCAGTACAGATATGCACGCACGCACACAATCAAAATACAGAGAATTGGCTCAGCAACTTCTTCTGTCTGCATATGTGATGGACTGTGCATGTGCTTGTTTTTGCATGTGCATCCGATTAGACTCTCTGTTGAGACAAAACATGTCGACCTCATCCGTGCGCTATTCAGAAATGATGCTATAATGAAATTAGAGAAGCCCTTCAAAAACATCGTATAAAGTTATGCTCACAATAGTTCTCTTGGGTCAACAGAGCAGAGCAATGTAAATTCCTTCTAAAGGTTTTCATGCTTTATTCATTCAAGGTAGCAATATCCATCCTGCTATGTTTGATCAGATCTTGGAGTAACAGCTTTTCATCCTCTGTGGTTATTCACACAGCTCTGACCCCTAACCTCTGACCTGTCCACTAGGACACCACCATGGAGAAGAGAAGGAAAAGGACGGGTCACTTTACCATGGTCCCGGAGTTGACCTCTACCATCAAGATTTAGACACACACACACACACACACACACACACACACACACACACACACACACACACACACACACACACACACACACACACACACACACACACACACACACACACACACACACACACACACACACACACACACACACACACAAAGAGGCTACAGGCAAAGATGTGGGTGAGCAAAGACTTACATTTTATTAGAAGTTAAGAGATACATACTATAAGAAGCACAGACAGGACAGAGTAGATTAGTAGGAGCCATGAAGAGAAGTGTCCAGATTCCCCTCTGCAGAGTGAGGCATGTCCCACTCCTCTGTCCTATACCCCCCCTCTACACTCCCCACCCCCTCCCACCATCTGGCTCTGTATACACAGGAGCTGCATTGTCTTCTGACACTCCCTCCTGATCAGGACATGACAACACCGTTAAGTTTGACATCAATAGGACCATATGGAGCATAGGATCAAACACTACTAAAGAAACTCGACAGCAGCCTAGAGCCACCACGGTACTCTGAGGGAGCATACAGGATGATGATAAATGCCACCAACTCATAGAATTCACAGTATGTTAGTTAAATCACTACGAGCAAAAGCAGACCGGTATGCATCATTACTTCTAGTAAATGCTGGAAACGCAACACCACACATACCCCACTGAGAGATAGAACAGATAGAGTGAGGAGACAAGAGTATTTAAGTACAGAAAAGAGCAAGATAAGGTAATGGCAGGAGGCAGGAGTGGCTTGGTTTGGTTCTGAGACATAGAGCCCAGCCCCCCTGGTCCCATTGACAGTGGATAGGAGGATAGAACTAGGGACAGCTTGGCCCAGTAGAGTCACCAGACAGACAGCCCAGAGGAGGAGAGAAGAGCCTGAAGAGAAGACACAACTGCAAAGCTGGAGGGGTGGCAGGCGAGCTGGCGTCCGTCATGCAGAAGACAAGTACTTAGAACCACAACAAGGCATCTGGGATTATGCCTGCCGGTCAGACAGCGTGAAGAGCGGGAGGGAAAAAGAAAGAGAGAGGGAGACAAATTAAAGGAATACCAAGAGAGGCAGAAGAGGGTATTGAAAAACAGAGATGAAGATGAGGTAGAGTAAAGTGAGAAAATGAGGAAGAGAAGGAAAGCAGAGCAAGTCAGACAGACAGCAGAGGTCAGCCAGTGTTTCCCCTACAGAGACAGTATTTCTCCAGGTAGGGCTGTGGCGGTGCTTTACAACTGCAGAAGGCATCAGCGCTCAAAATTAGCAACAGCTAAAGAGATTTATAGGGCAAAGGAAACTATAAGCAACCACACAAATCCAGGGACCAAAGGTAAAGTAAAAACAGTAGCCTAAAAACTAATTGAGGAGTGAATTAAATCAGTCCTTATGGCACTTGAATCCCTTATCAAGTGCATCCAACTGATGCAAAGGCAGCATGGATTTGGAAATGCTCATATGACCTCAGAGCCTAAATGGTCAGTTAAAGTATCTCTCAAAACACTGAGGTCCTAGCCAGTATGAGCTAACCAGTGTCCTGGTCATGATGGTAAATTCGGTAGTTGTGTAATTTGGAAAGTGAATGAATAGAACTATAGTTAATGAATATAACAGGCTCAATTCAGCCGATCTAAAAAACTGTGAAGTTAATCCACAAAACAACCAACAATGTGACTACAACCCCAAAATAAACTAAAACGACTGCCTGTGTGTTCTAACCCAGTTAGGTTTCTATAATAAACATGAGTCAATTCCCTGTACGAAGCCATCAGCCATTTTCCACTGCCAAGTTCAGAGGACCTGAGGCTCATCCATGGGCAAATCAAATCAAAGCTCCGGAAAACCCCAAAAAGACGACAAACAAAAGGAAAATAGGACTAAAGTGGGTGACACCCAAACAAAGCAGAAGTGAAGGGGGTGTTCTTGGAGAGATACTGTGTCTGGGGAACAGTCTGTCTTCTAGCACACTTCAATCATACTTACACACACACACACACACAGTAGTACAGGTTTTACTCAGAGAGGAAACAACAAGTTAGCCCACCACAGCACTGCATGCACAGACAAAAGGATGCAGACAGTAAATACACACTCAGAATCAGCTAGAATAATGGGACAGATTGTACAGGTTGAATGCTGTCCCACCACTCTGGCTGGTAATAACCTGCCACTGGATGCAGAAAAAGACAGCAGGGGTACTGTATCACAATCATCATACATGTTTAAGTCTGTCCATCCATCCTTACCAGTATGTACTATGTGCACTACACACCCCACACACAATGGGCAGGAGAGGCACATAGAGTACAGACAGTACAGTAAACACAAACACACATGATGGAAGTGTCAGAGGGACATTGAAGATGTACAGTACAGAGCCCACATGCATCAGTAGTGATGAGAACATGAATGAGTCACCATGGCGACAGAGGTGTTGTTTAACACACAGGTTAGTGTCTGACTGAGACAGTCCGATAGGTGAGCAGTGCAGTAGAGAGCACAGGTTACAAATGTGCCTGAGCCCAGTCTCCCCGGAGCCTTGAGCTGAGGGCACACCAGGCAGGCAGGGGACTCCAAGGAGGAGATGCTGATTGGTTGTCTTAGGCACTACGGCTACTGTTGCTATGGGAGCAGGGTAGTTCTGAATAGCAGACTACGGCAGAGAGTGTGGTGTGATTTGCAAACATATGCTGTGACCAAGAGGACTTTACTGCAGTAATCGGATAGAGCCAGTGAGAATAGCATACAGTTGTCAGACTAATGCATGGAAAGGACGAGTTTGTTGTGTGCAATATACTGTTTGCTGAAAACAAAATAGAACCATACAAAACATATGGCTTCTATACTAGACACAGTAACTTGCTGGCACAAAGGTCTGATAAGTAATTTTATGTAAGCAGCTTGAGTATTCACTCAGTTGAGGACTATAAGCATGAGTGTAGACTAGAAGCATTAGTGTAGAACAGAGGAGGTGATTATAACTACAAACTGGCCAGACAGTCAATCAGCATTATAACCTTAGCTATCACGCAAATAATATGGAGTCATATAGAATCTAGGACATTTACCACTGGCAACTCAGTCCTCATCAAATAATTGACAAGTTGTAGAGGATATGCACTTTAAGAGTAGGTATGAAATAACTTTAAATGTTCAGTAATATCCTCCTTGACAGAAGCCACTGTTCACTGCTCATTATTAGATTAAATAAATCATCAATTGTAATGTATAATCTTAACATTGATCATTTCAAGAGACGTTTTCAAAGCAAATTGAGAAATCAGACGAGATATTAATCACAAAGCCAATCATATCAAATATTTCCATCCCAATTGGGCTTTTCTCTAGGAGGATCTAAGGGGTGTGTCTGTACCCCTTCCTACTCACTGTGTGTGGCCTGGGCTGTGTACTGTACTTACCCCGTTCCACTCCACGCTCATACTCACTTCCTCGCCCCCGTCCGGGCCACTCTCATACTTGACCGTGGCGTCGGAGGTCAGGCTCTCACGGCTCCACTGCTTCTCCCGCGCCTCTGGCTCACTCAGAACATCCGCCACACGCTGTTTGTGCACCGTGTCCAGACCCTGGCCATGTGGACAGGAAACGCACACACACACTTTCAGTGATCAACATCACATCATGTGTTGGATTTTGTTATGGATTGGTTTACAACAGATGAAAACCAAGACCTGCTAGTATTTCAGTTTAGACAGCTGGACCAACGATTCTCCTCCAGTCTGTTCACATACCCGGTTTCACATGACCCTGGGCTGGCAAATCTATTATTCAGGCAGGTAGGTGGCAGAAGAGGACAGTGGTCACACCTGTTTTCTGGAACGCATAGCGGCCTCTTCTAGGGTCTCTGCCGCCTCAAATTTACCCTGCCGCTTGTAGAGGGCGCCCAGGTTCTTCAGGGTGGTGGTCACTGTGGGGCTGGGGCAGACATTATAAAACACATCATGAACTAATGTAATCACATACAGGACCATAGGCATACCACTATAGTTTCCATACTTAATACTGACCTGTCTACTTTACAGGCTTTGTACCAGCCTCCATACTCTCCGAACGGGGAGCCGTCCAGCTGCTTTCCCTAGAGATGAACCACCACATCCATCAGCTGTCAGGATTTAAGGACTTGAAACGCTAATGACAGAAATCTACCACCATAGTAAAATGGTTGGTCATTAATTAACAGCCTAAATATTCCAGCTAATTCTTGAAAAATGACACGGAACCATGAAAGGAGATTTGGATTACACCAGATATGAAAATATGAAATTAGCTGATTTGAGAGATCGTTAATGCGGCACCAAAATACATGAGTGTTTAGTGGTGGTAAATTGAGAGATTACGGTCGGTCACGATTTCTTCTTCAGCCGTCTAAATCGATAAACCTTTCACACCGTGACGGAAACACTTTCCCCTGTCAGTTGTGAAAGTTAATCCACAGCATCAGCAGTGACTAATACCATGGCTCTTAGTGAAAGTGGACTCTCCATCATCCACACCACACACACACACACACACACACACACACTCACCTTGCTCTGTTCCTCTCTCTCCTCCGCATGCATCCAAATGGGTTTGTTCTCATCTGCAGTCAGAGACAAACAACAACCAACCATCAGACACACGCAGGTCAAAAGAAAATATTGACTGACATTCAGGCAGACAGCAGGGTATGGTCTGGCTCAAACCATTAGAACAATCAACTGAAAGGTCATTGTTGTTTTCAGAAGCTTTTCAACTAAAATGATGACAGCAGCGTGAAAACATTCACCTTTACATCAAACGACAGACGATACTTGATTGCTGTGTGTGTCTTACCGTCTACAGAGCCAAACTCCCTCTCATGTGCACGGGTAAGGATCTCTTTGTACAGAGTTTCAGCCTGCTTGAACTTCCCCTGCTTCAGGTAACAGGACGCCTGTGAGAGGATGAGAGAGACCGAATATGAATATGTAAGAATATGACCTTCAAAACGTCAGAAACTCTTCTTCTCATAACTCATTCTAAAATGTGCAGTCATCACACAAAGCCAGTGATCTCTTAACCCCTTATGTGACCCTCTCACCAGGTTGTTCTTGGTCTTGGCCACGTTGGGGTCATCAGGGCCCAGTTTGGTCTGGTAGATCTCCAGGGCCCGCTGGTAGTAGTACTCCACCTCCTCGTACTTGCCCTGGTTCTGACACAGCAGGGCCAGGTTGTTCAGCTGCTTGGCCACATCTGGGTGGTCCTTACCCAGAACCTGGGCAGGAGAAGATGGGGGGAGGCCATGTTAATATAACAAAACAGTGAGTAATAAAGCAAGAATGGTTCACGCTAATCAAAGCATCTCAAAGTGAAAGGATGAAAAGGGAATATTTATAACAACAGAAAGAGACCCCATCACCATTAATTTGGATAGAATAATAGTCTCAGTTCTGTCCTTTATGTGATCTGGCTGGACCATTAGACAGGCGGGTGAAGTCATAGCATGTTACTGGGGAACTTTTTAGAGAGTCCCTCCCTCCTCCTCCTAATCTTCATCCCTAGGGGATAAACCAAGGACTGAGGCAGCTCACACAGTGGGAAAAGCGCTTGCTATTAAAAGAGAGAACTGCAGGAAAATTCCTCCTGCATCAGCAAAGCCTTCTTCCTTCCTCTGTTGCCGAAAGCTGGGTGGCATATCTCTAAGCTCAAGAGAGAGAGCTTTATCATCAGTTTAAGAAGTGGAGAAAATAAATAAAATGTCTCCGCTGTCCTTAAGCTCTAGCACAGACGACATCACAGAGGAAGTAGACGTGTCATTCTTAGCACAGAGGGAGAATGAGAGGAAAAGGCACAAAGGGAGAGAGTGAAACAGAAAGGGAGATGGATAAATAGAGACCCTGCACTTTGCATCTCCAGGACTGCTGAGCTTCTCATGTATAAGCATCCCATTTTGTGCAGCCAAAAATAATGAACCCTCCCAGGACTTAACTCTCTCCAAAGTCACAGTTCCTCTTTGAACAACACAAAGCTATAGGGAGGCTTGGGAGGAGGGAGCGAATGCAGGGGAGAACATATAGACAGAAAATAAGTATAAAAAGTTGTGTTTAACTAAGAGGAAAACTTTCGAAGGAACAGCAAAGTTCTTTGAAACTTGAGCAAGATATATTTGGAGAGGAGCGGGAATCAGGAGCGTTCTGCAGTGTTAGCACTCCATTCCCACAATGCCTTGTAGTGACCAGCGCCCTCTGACCCACCTTCTCCCGGATCTCCAGAGCCCGCTTGCAAAGTGGCTCCGCCTCTTTGTACTTCCCCCGTTTCCCGTAGAGCACGGCCAAGTTGTTGAGTGTAGCAGCCACCTGACACACACACACACACACACACACACACACACACACACACACACACACACACACACACACACACACACACACACACACACACACACACACACACACACACACACACACACACACACACACACACACAGAAATAGAAAGAAAACACTCTTAGGACAGCCTTAAATCATCTGTGCATGTATAATTGACTGTCCACAAAGCTCAACCACGGCAGCAGAGTGCAACTGATCTGGTGAATTTAACCAATTAGAGGTGTAACCGACAGATGAGAGGAAGACAAAGAGGGGAGGCACGAAGTGATTACTGCTATTTAATTATATCCCAATCAGCAGGATGAATCTCCACCACGTGCATTTCACTCAGACCACCAGACCACTGAGACCACAGAGGGACCCACAGTGACCTTTGATTTAGACTAGGGTGGTCTGGGGCCCACATGTGACAGACACGAGGGGGTGATAGAGGGCCTAACCTCTGCTGCTCTGAGTGTGCACTGAGGGAACTGGAGGTCCAGGGAGAGTCAGAGTCACAAGCCTGTTGAGGTCGGCACAGTTAGTGGACCTTCCTGGCTGGCTGGTTACAGAAATACTGCTGAGACACAGAGTGATGAGAAACCACACTCACCGCTGGATGGTCCCTGCCCAGAGTTTTCTCCCTGATCGCCAGAGCGTCATTCAGCAGGTTGGCTGCCTCTTTATATTTGTTCTGGTCCCTGATAGAGGAGAGAGAAAAAGAGAGAGGACTCATAGGGCATGTTACCGTGGTTTCTCTGACAGTGAGGCCTATTACCACAGGGCAGTGTTGTAGTACTTAAGTCCAGGACTCTGACTTCATTCGGACTAAAGTCGTGAGTTTCATATTGTTGGAAAGCTACTTGTATAAATGATTCGGACACCACAGACTCGACCTCGAGGTTTAGTGACTTGACTACATCACTGCCACGGGGTCTCAAGTACAAGTTTGACAACATTGGGGATCATAACCAAGTCTCTCCCCACATAAATAACAATTTTGTCCAACACAACGCTTTGTTATGGACGAATGTTTTGTCTTGGATAGACCCATATTAAGTATTGTCAGGTTTAAAAACATGCATTGCAATCAATGATTCTTCCCATTTCCCAGAACTAGCAGCTGACAATTCTTACTATACAAGCTGACATCTTGTCGAATCAGGATCAAACATACACCAAGTGTACAAAACATTAGGAATGACATAGACTGACCAGGTGAATCCAGGTGAAAGCTATGATCCCTTATTGATGTCACCTGTTAAATCCACTTCAATCAGTGTAGATGAATGAGAGGAGACAGGTTAAAGAAGGACTTTTTGAGCCTTGAGACAATTGAGACATGGAATGTATGTGTGCCATTCAGAGGGAGAATGGGCAAGACAAAAGATTGAAGTGCCTTTGAACAGGGTATGGTAGTAGGTGCCAATCGCACCGGTTTGAGTGTGTCAAGAACTGCAACACTGCTGGGTTTTTCACGTTCAAACGTTTCCCATGTGTATCAAGAATGGTCCATCACCCAATGGACATCCAGCCAACTTGACACAACTATGGGAAACATTGAAGTCAACGTGGGCCAGCATCCCTGTGGGAACGCTTTCGACATCTTGTAGAGTCCATGCCCCAATGAATTAAGGCTGTTCTGAGGGCAAAGGGGGTGCAACTCAATATTAGGAAGGTGTTCCTAATGCTTTGTTCACTCAGTGTATATTGACTATAATTGATCCACAGCCAATACCAACCACCACGACCCACCTCCCCACCCCAGAGCCCCTTCCCCAGGCTGACCTGTAGACCAGGGCCAGGATGTTGAGCATGGTGGCCACGTCAGGGTGGTCGTGTCCGGATGTTTTTTCCAGGTCCTCCAGGGCCTGTTTGCAGAGGGGCACGGCCACCTCGTAACGGCCCTGGGAGGCGTACTGGATCACCAGGTTGTGAAGGGTCCTGAGGCGAGCCGGGATCTCATAGCCTCCCTGCTGGGCGGCGGCTGCTGCTGCACTACCGTGGGGCTGCTGGACTGGAGACACACAGAGGAGGAGGGGGACGGGCGAGGGGTTAACATAACATAAACTATACACACACACACACGCACGCACAAAATGACTGGTAGAGTGGAGAAACTGAGACACTGTACAGGCACATATGAAGTATGTTGGGTCGGGAAACAATTCAAATTACATTACATTTAAGTCAAATGTCTCATATCACTGCATGAGAGATTGTGTGAAAATATGTATGGTTGAGGTGTGTGTGTTAAAAGCAAGAGGTCTGGAAACCACCTGATTGGGTTTCTCATTAGAGGCCCACAGCTCTGTACTGACTCTAAAGGAGGACCAATGGGCTGAAGAAGCAGTGGTCCTCTGCAGTAATAACCCTCACCACCACACACAAAGTACCAAAAATGTCTCTCCAGTAACAAATGATCCCAGGTGTTCCATAGAGCTAAGAGTGTTGGCAAGTTCACGACAGGAATGACAAATTCTATCGACAAGCATGGAAAAGCTAGGGCTGGCACAATTACTGTGTAACCGACGGTTATGGATGAAGGCCGTCATGACAATAAAATAACCGTCAAAATAAATATACACACACAGGGTCATTCAGAAAGTATTCACACCCCTTGACTTCTTCCACATTTGTGTTAAAATTGATTAAATTAAGATTGTGTGTGTCTCTGGCCTACACACAATACCATGTTTACAAATGGATTAAAAATGAAAAGCTGAAATGTCAATAAGTTCTCAGCCCCTTTGTTATGGCAAGTCTAAATAAGTTCAGGAGTTATAAGTTGCATGGACAGTGTGCAATAGTAGTGCTTAAGATGCATTTCGAATGACTACCTCATCTCTGCACCCCACACATACAATTACAGTATTTGTTAGGTCCCTCATTTGAGGAGTGAATTTCAAACAAACATAGATTCAACCATAAAGACCATAGAGGTTTTCCCATGCCTCGCAAAAATGGGCACCTATTGGTAGATGGGAAAAAATGTAAACAGCAGACATTGAATACCCCTTTGAGCATGGTGCAGTTATTAATTCAACTTTAGATGGTGTATCAAAACACCCAGTCACCACAAAGAAACAGGCGTCCTTCCTAACTCAGTTGCGTGACAGGAAGGGAACCGCTCAGGAATTTCACCATGAGGTCAATGGTGACTTTAAAACAGTTACAGTTTAATGGCTGTGATAGGAGAAAACTGAGGATGGATCAACAACAAAGTTACTCCACAATACTGAACTAATTGACAGATTGAAATGAAGGAATCCGGTACAGAATCAAAATATTCCAAAACATGCATCCTGTTTGCAGCAAGGCAGTAAAGTAATACTGCAAAAACTGAATACAAAATGTTATGTTTTGGGGCAAATCCAATAAAACACATGACTGAGTATAACTCTCCATAATTTCAAGCAAAGTGGTTGCTGCATCATATTATGGGTATGCTTGTAATCGTTAAGGACTTGGGAGTTTTTCAGGATACAAAAGAAACGGAATGCAGCTAAGCACGGGCAAATTCTGCCTGGTCCGATGAAACCCGGTTCCTATTGTGTCATGCTGATGGCAGAGTCTGGATTTGGCATAAGCAACATAAGTCTATGGCCACATCCTGCCTGGTGTCAATGGCACAGCGGTGATCTAATGGTTGTTACAGGAAGGCCATAAAGATCATCAAGGACATCAACCACCCGAACCACTGCCTGTTCACCCCGCTAACATCCAGAAGGCAAGGTCAGTACAGGTGCATCAAAGCTGGGACCGAGAGACTGAAAAACAGCTTCTATCTCAAGGCCATCAGACTGTTAAACAGCCACCACTAACATTGAGTGGCTGCTGCCAACACACTGTCATTGACACTGACCCAACTCCAGCCATCATTTTAATAATGGGAATTGATGGGAAATGATGTAAATATATCACTAGCCACTTTAAACAATGCTACCTTATATAATGTTACTTACCCTACATTATTCATCTCATATGCATATACTGTACTCTACATCATCGACTGCATCCTTATGTAACACATGTATCACTAGCCACTTTAACTATGCCACTTTGTTTACTTTGTCTACACACTCATCTCATATGTATATACTGTACTCGATACCATCTACTGTATGCTGCTCTGTACCATCACCCATTCATATATCCTTATGTACATGTTCCTTATCCCCTTACACTGTGTATAAGACAGTAGTTTTGGAATTGTTAGTTAGATTACTTGTTGGTTATCACTGCATTGTCGGAACTAGAAGCACAAGCATTTCGCTACACTCGCATTTAACATCTGCTAACCATGTGTATGTGACAAATAAAATTTGATTTGATTTGATTTGATGGTGTGGGGAATATTGTCCTGGTACACGTTAAGTCCCTTAATACCAATTGAGCAACGTTTCCATGTCCAAAGAATTCAAGCTGATCTGGAGGCAAAGGGGGGTCCGACCCAATACTAGATGGGTCTACCTAATAAAACGGCCTTTGAGTGTATGTATATACATGTCACGTTCTGACCATCGTTCATGTGTGTTTTCCTTGTTTTAGTGTTGGTCAGGACGTGAGCTGGGTGGGCATTCTATGTTTGTGTCTGGTTTGTCTATTTCTATGTTTGGCCTGATATGGTTCTCAATCAGAGGCAGGTGTTAGTCATTGTCTCTGATTGGGAACCATATTTAGGTAGCCTGTTTTGTGTTGGGTTTTGTGGGTGATTGTTCCTGTCTTTGTGTTTGTGGCACCAGATAGGACTGTTTTGGTTTTTTCACGGTTCTTGTTTTGTAGATTGTTGTACTTTCATCTTTATTAAAGATGCACAAAACTAACCACGCTGCATTTTGGTCCGCCTCTCTTTCCCCAGAAGAAAACCATTACAATACAGTGCCTTTCGTAAAGTATTCAGACCCCTTAACTTTTCCCAGATTTTGTTACATTACAGTCTTATTCTAAAATGGATTAAAAATAAATCCTCAGCAATCTACACACAATACCCCATAATAACAAAGTGAAAACAGGTTTTTAGAAATGTTATGTATTAAAAATAAAAAACAGAAATACCTTATTTACATAATTATTCAGACCGTTTGCTATAATTGAGCTCAGGTGCATCCGGTTTCAATTGATCATCTTGGAGATGTAACTACAACTTGAGTCCACCTGTGGTAAATTCAATTGATTGGACATGATTTGGAAAGGCACACACCTGTCTATATAAGGTCCCACAGTTGACAGGACCCTGGACACAGCCGGGGGAGTATCATTGTAACATTGTGGCAACTCGTTGGACTAGTTAACTGTAAGGTTGCAAGATTGAATCCCCAAGCTGACAAGATAAAAATCTGTTGTTCTGCCACTGAACGAGGCAGTTAACCCACCGTTCCTAGGCCGTCATTGAAAATAAGAATGTGTTCTTAACTGACTTGCCTAGTTAAATAAAGATTAAATAAAAGGTGAAAAAAAGATAATACAACTCTACAAAATTGGTGTCCAAAAATACTGATTGTTATGAAAACTTGAAATCGGCCCTAAATAATCGGCCATTCCGATTAATCGGTCATCCTCTACTGGAGACCTGAAAATAGCTGTGCTGCAACGCTCCCCGAACAACCTGACAGAGCTTGAGAGGATCTGCAGAGAAGACTGGGAGAAACTCCGCAAATACAGGTGTGCCAAGCTTGTAGAGTCATACCCAAGAAGACTGGAGACTGTAATCGCTGCCAAAGGTGCTTCAACAAAGTATTGAGTAAAGGGTCTGAATACCTAAATCTAATACGTTTTTTAAATTAGCAAACTTCAAAATTATTATTTTTTACAGTTTTTGCTTTGTCATTATGGGGTATTGTGTGTAGACTGATGAGGGAAAATAAACTATTGAATACATTTTAGAATAAGGCTGTAACCTAACAAAGTGTGGAAAAAGTCAAAGGGTCTGAATACTGTCCGAAGGCACTATATATTTATATTATTTTTGTGAGGAACGAACAGCTAACTGAAGACGGGACTGCCGGGCATTCGTGCGGTTGAGCCTGTTCTGGTTGTGTCACGTTCGTCATAACGAGGAGACCAAGGCGCAGCGTGAGATGAATACATTCTTCTTTACTTAAGCGAAGAACACCTAACAAACAAAATAACAAAATGAACATGAAGCCATAAACACGAGTGCTGACATGCAACTACACATAAACAATGACCCACCAAACCAACATGGAAAATGGCAACCTAAATAGGATCCCCATAAACAGCTGCCTCTGATTGGAAACCAATTCAGGCCACCATAGACCTACATTTACCTAGACATACTAAAACTCAATAGAAATACAAAAAAACACTAGACAAGACAAAAACACACATACCACCCTCGTCACACCCTGACCTGACCAAAATAATAAAGAAATAAAAAATAACAAGGTCAGGGTGTGACAGTACCCCCCCCCCCCAACGGTGCGGACTCCCGGCCGCAAACCTAAACGGGAGGGGCTGGGTGGGCATCTACCTCGGTGGCCGCTCTGGTTCTGGACGCCGCCCCCGTTCTTTACACTGAGTCCGCTCTTGTAGCACTGACCCGTGGATCATTGTCGGAGGCTCTGGACTGCGGATCCTCGCCGTAGGCCCCGGGCTGGGGACCCTCGCTGGAGACCCCGGGCTGGGGACCGTCACTGGAGGTTCCGGACTGTGGCCCGTCGTTGGAGGTTCCGGACTGGGTACTGTCGCCGGACGCTCTGGACTGGGTACTGTCGCCGGACGCTCTGGACTGCCGAGGCGCACTGTAGGCCTGGTGCGTGGTGCCGGCACTGGTGGTACCGGGCTGGTGACACACACCTCAGGGCGAGTGCGAGGAGCAGGAACAGGGAGTACTGGACCCTGGAGGCACAATGGAGGCCTGGTGTGTGGTGCCGGCACTGGTGGTACCGGGCTGGTGACACGCACCTCAGGGCGAGTGCGGGGAGGAGGCACAGGATAAACTGGACCGTGGAGACGCATTGGAGATCCAGAACATAGAGCTGGCTCAATACGTCCTGGCTGGATGCCCATTCTAGCCCGGCAAATGCGAGGAGCTGGAATAGAGCGCACCGGGCTAGAATAGCACACTGGAGACACCATGCGCATCTCTGCATAACACGGTGCCTGACCAGTTACACACTCCCCACTGTAAGCACGAAGAGTTTGCTCAGGTCTCCTACCTGACTCAGCCAATCTCCTCGTGTGCCACCCCCAAAAAATATTGGGGCTGCCTCTCGGGCTTCCGTGCTATCGTCGCTGTTCCTCTATTCTCCTGTATTTCTCCTCGTAGTATCGCCGTTCCGCTTTCGCTGACTATATCTCCTCCTTAGGACGGCGATACTCCCCCGGCTGTGTCCAGGGTCCTGCTCCATCTAATATCTCCTCCCAGGTCCATTTCCCCATTAAGCACTGTTCCTCCTTTTCACGCTGCTTGGTCCTTGTTTGGTGGGTTTTTCTGTCACGTTCGTCATAACGAGGAGACCAAGGTGCAGCGTGAGATGAATAGATTCTTCTTTATTTAAACGAAGAACACAAAACAAAATGAACGTGAAGCTGTAAACACGAGTGCTGACATGCAACTACACATAGACGATAACCCACAAAACCAAAATGGAAACCTAAATAGGATCCCCAATCAGAGACAACGATAAACAGCTGCCTGTGATTGGGAACCAATTCAGGCCACCTTAGACCTACATATACCTAGACATACTAAAACCCCATAGATATACAAAAAACATAGGCAGGACAAAAACACCTAGACAATGCAAAAACTAAACCAACCACCCTTGTCACACCCTGACCTAACCAAAATAATAAAGAAAACCAAAATAACTAAGGTCAGGGCGTAACAGGTTGTCAATAGTTAGCACAGCCACAAAGTCATGATTATGGCTAAACTCCACCTATTTCTACAAAGGAACTTCTTAAAATCTTAATTTAAACTTAACCATAACCACAATGCTAACCTTATGCCTAACCTTAAATTAGGACCAAAAAGCAATATTTTTTTACAATATACACAAAGGTTTTAGAACACCACAGGTTTTTCTTGATTTTACTTTTTTATACATTGTAGAATAATAGTGAAGACATCAAGACTATGAAATAACACATAGGGAATCATGTAGTAACCAAAAAAGTGTTAAACAAATCAAAATATATTTTATATTTGAGATTCTTCAAATAGCCACCCTTTGCCTTGATGACAGCTTTGCACACTCTTGGCATTGTCTCAACCAGCTTCACCTGGAATGAGTTCCCACATATTCTGAGCACTTGTTGGCTGCTTTCCCTTCACTCATATAACCAATCCTGACATTGTGGCTGTGGTAACTTGTGACAAACTGCCAACCCATTATTGACTTGAATGGGAATTCCTGTTCTATTCATTCTATTTCTATGGCAGCACATGCAGTCAGGAACGGTTATTACAGTCATTAATTACTTCATTTGGCTGGCCAATTACGGTCATCAAAAATTCCATGATCGTCACAGCCCTAGGCAAAGCCAAACATATCCAATAGACGTGAAAAGGTAGCGCTGCTTGGCAAAAAGGTCACTCACAAACACGTCACTTGTCATGGTCTTTTCACTTCATATATGCGAGGACAGGAACAAACGTTCACTACACTGTAACTACCTAAAAAAAACTAGCTATGCTCCATCTACACTACATGAACAAAAATGTGGACACCTGAACATCTCATTCCAAAATCATGGGCATTAATATGGAGTTGGTCGCCCTTTGCTGCTACAATAGCCTCCACTCTTCTGGGAAGTTTTTCCACTAGATGTTGGAACATTGCTGTGGAGACTTGCTTCCATTCAGCCACAAGCATTAGTGAGGTCGGGCACTGATGTTGGGCGATTAGGCCTGGCTGGCAGTCGGTGTTCCATTTCATCCCAGAGGTGTTCGATGGTGTTGAGGTCAAGACTCTGTTCACGCCAGACAAGTTCTTCCACATCAATCTCTGCAAACCATTTCTGTATGGACCTCGCTTTGTGCACGGGGCATTGTCATGCTGAAACATGAAAGAAAGGGCCTTCCCCAAACTGTTGCCACAAAGTTGGAAGCATAGAACCGTCTAGAATGTCATTGTATGCTGTAGCATTAAGATTTCCCTTCACTGGAACTAAGGGGCCCAGCCCAAACCATGAAAAACAGCCCCAGAAGACAATTCCTCCTCCACCAAACTTTACAGTTGGCACTATGCATCCGGGCAGGTAGCGCTGTCCTGGTATCCACCACACCCAGATTAGACTGCCAGATGGTGAAGCGTGATTCATCACTCCAGAGAACACGTTTCCACTGTTCCAGAGTCCAATGGCGGTGAGCTTTACACCACTCCAGCCGACGCTTGGCATTGAGCATGGTAATCTTAGGCTTGTGTTCGGTTGCTCGGCCATAGAAACCCATTTCATGAAGCTCCCAATGAACAGCTATTGTGCTGATGTTGCTTCCAGAGGCAGATTGGAAATCGGTAGGGAGGGTTGCAACCGATAACAGACAACTGTTATGCGCTACAAACTTCAAATTAAGACCTTTAAAAAAAAGGGTTTATACAATAGTCAGCGGTCCCATTCTGTGAGCTTGTGTGGCCGACCACTGAAACGTTGTTGCTCCTATACGGTTCCACTTCACAATAACAGCACTTACTTTTGACCGGGGCAGCTCTAACAGGGCAGAAATTTGACAAACTGACTTGACGGTAAAGGTGGCATCCTATGACGGTGCCACATTGAAAGTCACTGAGCTCTTCAGTAAGGCCATTCTACTGCCAATGTTTGTCTATGGTGATTGCATGGCTTTGTGCTCGATTTTATACACCTGTCAGCAATAGGTGTGGCTGAAATAGCCAAATCCACTCATTTGAAGGCGTGTCCACATACTTTTGTAATCCTAGTGTAGCTGGAGACAAGCAATTAAACCATCTCCACCACTGCAGTGAGAGGGACCTAAGACAAGAGTATTTCAGGGAGGTATCAGTCAGGACAGGAGAAGAGTCTAATCCACTTCACACTACACAGACAGACATAGAGCCCTGTCTCAGTCAGCTCTGCTTCATGTGGGGGCAGGATTAATGTGAGCGCACTCAGGAGCATTTGACGCTTGCCTCCCCCGCATTCTGGAGAGCTTCCTGGCACGACCCACTCTTTCCTTTGATCCTCTCTTTCGTTCCCTCTCGCTCTTCAGATTGTGCTCATTAAGCAGGCAGAAACTTGGAATAAAATAAAGTATTAACAGCCCAATACAAACACAACAAAGGACTAGAGAGATCCTGCTCCTCTCTCTCTCTCCCTCCGCCATATCCCTGTCTGCATCTTATTAGCTCTCTATGTGGTGGAGCAATTACTGGAGATGTACCCTTTAAATCCCTGCAATATGTTACTTATGCAGATGAATGATGCTTTTTTACCCATTTGCTGGAAGTGGTTCTGTGTAGGATCATTATACGATATTGTACGTAGGACCCCTTTGCTTAAATTTGTCAATAAATGCCCAGCTTAGTGGGGAGTGGGTGTTGTCCCTCTGCCTGAGATCCTCTCATGTACATGCTGGTTGCTGGAGTGAACCCAACCTGGTGACTGTGTGATCTGGCTCACTGGGTCCATTTCCATTTGTCCTGCCTCCACACTCAACCAGCTCTGACTAATAGCACTTTAAAGCTCATAGTGATACATACTTTCAGACCAACAGGAGGAGAAATGGACTAGTTAATGTGTTGGAGGGAGTGGGAGGGAATGTAGGAAGTAGGAACAAGGAGAGGCAACGTGAGGTGAGGAACAGAGAAAGACATGGGTACAAGAAGAAGACTCACTGCCTGGAGGTTGGTCATCCTGGTCGTCTGGGAACAGATCATCCAGATTCTCTTTACTGGAGTCAGAGTCCTTCTCCTCCTAACAGAGGAAAACAGGGAGGAGAGATGATTGTTATTGTCATTCAGTGTAAACCAGGCAAATGAAATGCGGTGGTGTGAGTCAGTCTGTGTGTGTGTGTGGGTTAACTCACCGATGGCAGCAGGTCCTTATCGTACTTCTTCAGCTGGTTCATGAACTCCAGGTGTTTCTTCTCCTCCTCCAGCTGAGCCACACTCTGCTCGCTCTTCTGCAGCTTCTGCTGGGTGCCTGCCAGCTCGTCCCTCAGCCACTGGTTCTCCTGGCACAGCCGGCGCACCTGTGCCCGCAGCTTTTGCTTCTCTGACTCCACCGAGCTCAGGTGGCCCGACAGCGCCATCATCACCTGGACCAAACACAGCGAGGGGGTTAGGGGTGAGGCAACTGGGCAAGAGGTCCAAAGGGTGCGGAAGAACACTGAGAAGACTAGTAGTAAATCATTCATGGATAATCCTTGGTTGTAGTCTGATTTACTGACACAGGTCATTTAGGTGGTAGGTGCCTGTGGGTTATCCATCTAGCTGTCTAAATTGAATGTTCATTAGATTAGATCCCAGAGGGCTCTAGCTCTCCCCCAGCCTGAGGCGTGTAGCCTAGACCTATACAGTGTACTAACCTGTGCCTCGCTCAGGCCCAGCTCCAGCATCTCCAGGGACTTGCGGATCATGAGGGACTTCTCCTCCACCAGGACTCCCTGGTCATCCTGCTTCAAGCAGTGCAGCGTGTCCAGAAGGCCCTCCAGGATGGAGTTGTGTTCCTGCTTTAGAGCCTCCAGGCCCTGGATCACCTGCTTGGTCCTGGAGATGATCTCATCCTGGGACAGCTTCTCCCCAGGGTCCTCCTCCTCCTCCTTCACACACACCATGGCAGACATGTTCTCACGCATCCTGTAGCAGTCACACAGAAGAGGAATGGATTTAGTTAAAAATGTAGAAGTATGAATACCTTAGCCTTCTATTTCACTGTTGCTAAATGCATATGCATATCAGTTTACTCCTGGCTGTATCCCAATGTGTTACAGACTAATAAACTTCTGCTTGATCTTAACTTTACATTTACATTTAAGTCATTTAGCAGACGCTCTTATCCAGAGCGACTTACAAATTGGTGCATTCACCTTATGACATCCAGTGGGACAGTCACTTAACAATAGTGCATCTAAAACTTAGGGGGGGTGGGGTGAGAGGGATTACTTAACCTATCCTAGGTATTCCTTAAAGAGGTGGGGTTTCAGGTGTCTCCGGAAGGTGGTGATTCCATCCTCACAGTTGTGCGGCATATTACATTTTATCATCAGACATCCTTTCCAGCATCCAGCCTACTCTTATCTATTGAGCATTTCTTAATCAATATGCGCCTCAGTGTACCTGTTTCTGTGTGATAAAATCACTAGGTTTATTGCATAAAGTGTGCTTATCAACCAATGACACACATGCAAGCAGGGCTTTTGAGAAAAGAAAGAGGAGTGCCTGGGCGATGTATTGGAAGACCTTCTGCTCTGACTGCTGCCTGTCTGTCAGTTTAAACAGAGCCTAGCTGAGGTGTTGACAATGTAGATATGCCTGGACAGATCAAGCGCTTGGGTCTAGAAGGTTCTATCTACATTTTTGTCAAAATGTAGTTATTGACATAACCTTGTTCTGTTCAATGTTCTCTTCCTTTACTGAACAAAAATATAAAACTCAACATGCAACAAATTCAAAGATTTTACTGAGTGACAGTTCATAGAAGGAAGTCAGTCAGAAATAAACTCATTGGGCCCTAATCTATGGATTTCACATGACTGGGTAGGGGTGCAGCCATGGGTGGGTGGGCCTGGGAGGACATTAGCCCACCCACTTGGCAGCCAGGCCAACCAACTGGGGAGCCAGGCCCAGTCAACCAGAATGAGTTTTAACCCACAAAAATGGCTTTATTACAGACAGAAATACTCCTCAGCAACCACCCCCCCCCCAGACGATCCCACAGGTGAAGAAGCTGGATGCGGAGGCCCTGGGCTGGTGTGGTTACATGTGGTCTGTGGTTGTGATGCAGGTTGGACTTACTGCCAAATTCTTGAAAAGCAACGATAGAGAAATAAACATTCAATTCCCTGACAACAGCCCTGGTGGACATTCCTGCAGTCAGCGTGCTAATTGCACACAGCGCTCCCTCAAAACTTGAGACATATGTGGCATTGTGTTTTGTGATAGAACTGCACATTTTAAAGTATCCTTTTGTCCCCAGCACAAGGTGCACCTGTGTAACGATCATGCTGTTTATTCAGCTTCTTTTTTTTTTGGAATTGTTAGTTAGATTACTTGTTGGTTATCACTGCATTGTCGGAACTAGAAGCACAAGCATTTCGCTACACTCGCATTAACATCTGCTAACCATGTGTATGTGACAAATAAAATTTGATTTGATTTGATTTGATATACCACATCTGTCTATTGGATGGATTACCTCAGCAAAGGAGAAATGTACAAAATTTGAGAGAAATAAGCTTTTGGTGCATATTGAAAATTACTGAGATCTTTTATTTCAGAGCACGAAACCAACACTTTACATGTTGTGTTTATATTTTTGTTTAGTGTATTTTCATCATGAGCAAAATCTATTGCTTTCCTACTGAAAGTTGCAAAGAAATTGTGATCCATTTAATAAAACACAAGAGACCAGATAAATTAATAAAAGTATCAGGACCAACAGCATCTAGGGGACAAAACTTGATACATTCACATTCATTTATGGTAAATAATACAAGCGACTTAAATAGTAATTTTTCTGAACGGGAGGGAAAAACCCCACCATTTTATTCTTCATGTCTTACTCATTGTTAGGTTAGAATCGTGGTCCAAATCGAATGTTAGGTCATATATTTATTTAAGATATGAATCCTGTAAATGAAAATGGCCAATTTGGGTACAATTAATTAGCTTAATTTCTCAGAGATCAAATTATATTTCAACAAATTGTTTCAGGAACGCTGATCTTATCCGTTTCTAACTACATAAACGATTTCAGAACAATCTGAGATGGTGCGTGTCAAAAATCCTCTTTCTTGTGTTTTTTGAGGTGGAATGACTCATCTTAGTCATGGTCCTACTCATCACCAAATGGATTGACCTGGGGTCCTCTTCATTTTAGCCAATCACTATGGTACTAAAATGAATAAGAAACACTATGGCACGTTTATATAAGGCGCTATTCACTGATAGAAACTGCCAACAACAATGGTAAATTAAAACAACATACACCCCTGGAGTCGTAAAACACACATGAAACTAACAAACACCATCTCTCTGTATCAAACTTCCAAGTAGAAATCATTGCTGCGCAGTCTACATTTGTTATGCTGCGGGCAGTCAGACACACAACTTTGGGATAAAAAACGTTTTATTTGGAAACGGTCGTCTTTCCGCGTTAGCCTTCCTATTGTATTAAAAACACCTCTGTCGCTTTATTCGCACACTCAGCATTCGCCGCTTCAAGTTCAGGAGCCAACCTCTTATACAGTATATGTGGTCTCAATGAAACTGGAAGCATAGAAATAGCGCACATAGAACACATCTAGCGCTTCTTAGACTTGCTTTCAATGAGAATGACAGATTTATAACTCATACTTCTATAGGTATTTGGTCAGTTCGCCCAAAATGTTACATTATTGCAGCTTTAAATTTTACGCTATAGTTTACTACAGTGTCTGTAAATAAATATTAATAATAGATAGAAGTGGAGGGCGCTCAACCAACATAAGTCGAGGTGCAATCAAAAATATATAATTGAAAGGAGCAACACACACATACCATGTTGAGCGAGTGTTGCCCTTTTCAATAAATGTTGATTACCCATTTACTTGTCTCTGCCTGCAAATCATCACACTCCTAAAAAGATAGGCTATAGCCCATCTTTCCTCTCCTAGTTGGGCGTGCGAGATCAGTTGCGCAAGTGTTCTCAATTAAATAGAGTAGGCCGATGCATGTACGGAGAGGCACGGGGCAGTTATCTTTCCAAGGAAATTAACTTTCTAAATTAGAGCCTGGTTAAAGATCAGGTGTTAGGGATCAGGCAAAAGTAGTGATTACCGATATTGCATTTCGCTACACTTGCAATAACATCTGCTAAATATGTGTATGTGACCAATACAATTTGATTTATATCTGCCAATATATTATTTTTTAAAGAGGTGGAATGAAATATACATAAAAAAATATTTTACAAATTGTGCTCCAATAGATTAACAGACACACTAAATTATGATTTCTTAACCAAATATAAAAATACACACTACTGGTCAAAAGTTTTGGAACACCTACTCATTCAAGTTTTTTTATTTATTTTTACTCTTTTCTACATTGTATAATAATAGTGAAGACATTAAAACTATTAAATAACACACATGGAATCATGTAGTAACCAAAAACAAAGCATTCAACAAATCAAAATATATTTTATATTTGAGATTCTTCAGATAGCCACCCTTTGCACACGCTTGGCATTCTCTCAACCAGTTTCATGCATTTCCATTAACAGGTGTGCCAAGTTAAAAGTTAATTTGTGGAATTTATCTCCTTCTTAATGCGTTTGAGCCAATCAGTTGTGTTGTGACAAGGTAGGGGTGGTAAACAGAAGATAGCCCTATTTGGTAAAAGACCAAGTTAATATTATGGCAAGAAAAGCTCAAAAAGGCAAAGAGAAATGACAGTCCACCATTACTTTAAAGGCATGAAGGTCAGTCAATACAGAATATTTCAAAAACGTTGAACGTTTCTTCAAGTGCAGTCGCAAAAACCATCAAGCGCTATGATGAAACTGGCTCTCATGAGGACCACCACAGGAAAGGAAGACCCAGAGTTACCTCTGCTGCAGAAGATAAGTTCATTGGAGTTAGCAGCCTCAGAAATTGCAGCCCAAATAAATGTTTCATGGAGATCAAGTAACAGACACATCTCAACATCAACTGTTCAGAGGAGACTGTGAATCAGGCCTTCATGGTCGAAATGCTGCAAATAAACCACTACTACACTACACCAATAATAAGAAGAGACTTGCTTAGGCCAAGAAACATGAGCAATGGACATTAGACTAGTGGAAATTTGTCCTTTGGTCTGGAGTCCAAATTGGAGCTTTTTGGTTCCAAACGCTGTGTCTTTGTGAAACGTGGTGTGGGTGAATGGATCATCTCCGCATGTGTATTTCCCACCGTAAAGCATAGAGGAAGAGGTGTTATAGTGTGGGGGTGCTTTGCTGGTAACACTGTCTGTGATTTATTTAGAATTCAAGGCACACTTAACCAGCATTCTGCAGCGATACGCCATCCCATCTGGTTTGGGCTTAGTGGGACTATCCTTTGTTTTTCAACAGGACAATGACCCAACACACCTCCAGGCTGTGTAAGGGCTATTTTACCAAGACAGGGAGTGATGGAGTGCTGCATCAGATGACCTGGCCTCCATAATCCCCTGACCTCAACCAAATTGGTTTGGGATGAGTCGGAACGCAGAGTGAAGGAAAAGCAGCCAACAAGTGCTCAACATGTGGGAACTCCTTCAAGACTGTAGGAAAAGCATTCCAGGTGAAGCTGGTTGAGACAATGCCAAGAGTTTTAGTTACTACATGATTCCAAATGTGTTATTTCATAGTTTTGATGTCTTCACTATTATTCTACAATGTAGAAAATGGTAAAAATAAAGAAAAATCCTTGAATGAGTAGGTGTTCTAAAACTTTTGACCGGTACTATACATTACAAATATTTTATTTATGGTTTACAGGATATCCATCAAAAAGCAACTACAACTACATGACAAACAGAATGTGGACACGTGCTCGTCGAACATCTCATTCCAAAATCAAGGGCTCCCTTTGCTGCTATAAGATCCTCCTCTCTTTTGGGAAGGCTTTCCACTAGATGTTGGAACCTTGCTGCAGGAACTTGCTTCCATTCAGCCACAAGAGCATTAATGAGGTAAGGCACTGGTGTTGGGCGATTAGTCCTGTCTGGCAGTCGGCATCCCAAATAATCCCAAAAGTGTTTGATGGTGTGGAGGTCACGGCTCTGTGCAGGCCAGTCAAGTTCTTCCACATCAATCTCAACAAACCATTTCTGTATGGATCTCACTTTGTGCACAGGGGCATTGTCATGCTGAAAATGCCACAAACTTAGAAGCACAGAATCACCTAGAATGTCATAGTGGTCCTGTAGCTCAGTTGGTAGAGCATGGTGCTTGTAACGCCAGGGTAGTGGGTTCGATCCCCGGGACCACCCATACGTAGAATGTATGCACACATGACTGTAAGTCGCTTTGGATAAAAGCGTCTGCTAAATGGCATATATTATTGTATGCTGTAGCGTTAAGATTTCCCTTCACTGGAACACAGGGACTTGCCCGAACCATGAAAAACAGCCCCAGACCATTATTCTTCGTTCACCTAACTTTACAGTTGGCTTCATGCAGGTAGCGTTCTCCTGACATCCTCCAAACCCAGATATAACTAGATGGTGAAGCACTCCTGAGAACGCGTTTCCACTGCTCCAGAGTCCAATGGCGGCGAGCTTTACTCCACTCCAGCCAACGCTTGGCATTGCGCATGATGATCATAGGCTTGTGTGCGGCTGCTTGGCCATGGAAACCCTTTTCATTGAAGCTTGCCTGGAGGGTTGTTAACACAGTGTCCAAAGAAGGGCCAGAAGTATACAAAATGGTTTCGTCTGCGTAGAGGTGGATCAGAGACTCACCAGCAGAAAGAGCAACATCATTGATGTATACAGAGAAGAGAGTCGGTCCAAGAATTTAACCCTGTGGCACCCCCATAGAGACTGCCAGAGGCCCGGAAAACAGACCCTCCAATTTGACACACTGAACTCTATCAGAGAAGTAGTTGGTGAGCCAGGCGAGGCATTTGAGAAACCAAGGCTGTCGAGTCTGCCGATGAGGATGTGGTGATTGACAGAGTCGAAAGCCTTGGCCAGGTCAATGAATACGGCTGCACAGTATTGTTTCTTATCGATGACGGTTAAGATATTGTTTAGGACCTTGAGCGTGGCTGAGGTGCACCCATGACCAGCTCTGAAACCAGATTGCATAGCGGAGAAGGTATGGTGGGATTCGAAATGATCGGTAATCTGTTTGTTGACTTGGCTTTCGAAGACCTTAGAAAGGCAGGGTAGGATGGATATAGGTCTGTAGCAGTTTGGGTCAAGAGAGTGTCCCCCTTTGAAGAGGGGGATGACCGTAGCTGCTTTCCAATCTTTGGGAATCTCAGATGACACGAAAGAGAGGTTGAACAGGCTAGTAATTGGGGTGGCAACAATTTCGGCAGATCAAGAAATGGCCCAGATTGTCTAGCCCGGTTGATTTGTAGGGGTCCAGATTTTGCAGCGCTTTCAGAACATCAGCTGACTGGATTTGGGAGAAGGAGAAATGGGGAAGGCTTGGGCGAGTTGCTGTGGGGGGTGCAGTGCTGTTGACCGGGGTAGGGGTAGCCAGGTGGAAAGCATGGCCAGCCGTAGAAAAATGCTTATTGAAATTCTCAATTATAGTGGATTTATCGGTGGTGACAGTGTTTCCTATCTTCAGTGCAGTGGGCAGCTGGGAGGAGGTGTTCTTATTCTCCATGGACTTTACAGTGTCCCAGAACTTTTTGGGATTTCTGCTTGAAGAAGCTAGCCTTGGCTTTTCTAACTGCCTGTGTATATTGGTTTCTAGCTTCCCTGAAAAGTTGAATATCACTGGGGCTGTTCGATGCTAATGCAGAACACCATAGGATGTTTTTGTGTTGGTTAAGGGCAGTCAGGTCTGGAGAGAACCAAGAGCTATATCTGTTCCTGGTTCTAAATTTCTTGAATGGGGCATACTTATTTAAGATGGTGAGGAAGGCATTTAAAAAAATAACCAGGCATCCTCTACTGACCAGGCATCCTTTCCCCCTTCTGATGACCAGGTGGCGAATCGCATCTCTGCATGTCTGGCAGACATATCAGTGTGGATGACGGATCACCACCTCAAGCTGAACCTCGGCAAGACGGAGCTGCTCTTCCTCCCGGGGAAGGACTGCCCGTTCCATGATCTCGCCATCACGGTTGACAACTCCACTGTGTCCTCCTCCCAGAGCGCCAAGAACCTTGGTGTGATCCTGGACAACACCCTGTCGTTCTCAACTAACATCAAGGCGGTGGCCCGTTCCTGTAGGTTCATGCTCTACAACATCCGCAGAGTACGACCCTGCCTCACACAGGAAGCGGCGCAGGTCCTAATCCAGGCACTTGTCATCTCCCGTCTGGATTACTGCAACTCGCTGTTGGCTGGGCTCCCTGCCTGTGCCATTAAACCCCTTCAACTCATCCAGAACGCCGCAGCCCGTCTGGTGTTCAACCTTCCCAAGTTCTCTCACGTCACCCCGCTCCTCCGTTCTCTCCACTGGCTTCCAGTTGAAGCTCGCATCCGCTACAAGACCATGGTGCTTGCCTACGGAGCTGTGAGGGGAACGGCACCTCAGTACCTCCAGGCTCTGATCAGGCCCTACACCCAAACAAGGGCACTGCGTTCATCCACCTCTGGCCTGCTCGCCTCCCTACCACTGAGGAAGTACAGCTCCCGCTCAGCCCAGTCAAAACTGTTCGCTGCCCTGGCCCCCCCAATGGTGGAACAAACTCCCTCACGACGCCAGGACAGCGGAGTCAATCACCACCTTCCGGAGACACCTGAAACCCCACCTCTTTAAGGAATACCTAGGATAGGTTAAGTAATCCCTCTCACCCCACCCCCCCTAAGTTTTAGATGCACTATTGTTAAGTGACTGTCCCACTGGATGTCATAAGGTGAATGCACCAATTTGTAAGTCGCTCTGGATAAGAGCGTCTGCTAAATGACTTAAATGTAATGTAAATGTAAATGATGAGATCAATATCCTTCCAGGATATCCCGGCCAGGTCGATTAGAAAGGCCTGCTCAGGGGGGGGGGACAAAATGGTGCCGTAGAGAGAACACGGTGTTTCAGCGAGCTCTCGTGGCATTCGTAAATTTATATTCTTACATTAATCTCCTAGCTTGAAAAAGTGGTAGAATTGGCTAAATAAGTTACCATATAATTAGTCTTGACGACTATTTCGCAAAAATCTCCGACAACATGCCCAATAGAACTACTAAGAAGTCGACCAAAACCACCACCCCTGTGGATGTGCATGAGGAGCTAGCTAACGTTAGCGAAGCTAACACCATTGCGGACCCAGGCACAATGGACCTGATAATTCAAAAGATGACTGATAACTAAAGTGATCGATGCTAAGATAAGAACGGTCTTGGAAGCAATAGCAAGCCATTCAGCTGAAATACAGAGCGTTGTGAAACGTATTGTTGAGGCGGAAGGAAGAATTGCTGCAGTGGAAACTTCAACTACATCTATGGACGCTAAGATAAAAGCACTTGAGAAACACGTGTGCGAAATGGCGGAGCACATTGACGACTTGGATAATCGAGGACGCAGATGCAATATTCGTGTTGTGGGACTCCCGGAAAATTCTGAAGGGACACGTTCAGTAAAATTCTTTGAGGAATGGATCCCTGGCTACCTACAAATGGACACTAAGGCTGGTCGTGTGAAGCTGGACAGAGCCCATCGCTCTCAAGCACCGATACCGGGCCCCAATCAGCGCCCACGGCCGGTGGTTATAAAGTTCCACAACTTCACCGACAAGCAGCGCGTCATGGATGCAGCTAGAAACATCGGCTCTGTTTGTAGTCAACATAAAGGTCCAAAGGTCTCATTCTTCAATGATTACTCCACAGCGGTTGTACGAAGACGCAAAGCATTTGATGAGGCGAAGGCTCGACTCAGGAGAATGAAGATGGACTACGCACTGTTGTACCCGGCCACATTGAAGATTATGGTCAACGGATCACCTAAAAAGCTCTACACACCTGAAGAGGCTGCTGCGTTTATTGACTCTCTCGGGTAAATAACTTTAAGCTGCACCTCCACAGCATTGAATAACTTTGCTTATTTTTGGTTGAATCTGATCATGAAACAGTGGTGTGAGTCCTCACGTACTCCGGCTCAGTAATATTCGTATCTTGATTATTTTTCTTGCTAAAGTAATAGCCACTATAGCTCAGGCTGAGATATGTGTGAATCCATATTGGTGCCCAGGCTTGGTTTTAGGTGGAAGAGCCTCAATCTTCTTCTATTGATTTTCTTTTCCATATATATAAAGGATGAGGCTATTGAGCGGCAATGCGGACTTAAGAGTCTACATTGGAGAGTTGAAATCCCCTGTATGTTAGCTAGTGGGAAAACCCCCTTTTGGATTTTTACATGTTTAATTTTTGGGTTTAGTATAGTTCGAGTTCAGGGTTCATATTTTTTGTTTATGCTCAGTGAGATGGAGGAGAGTTCAACACATGGAAAAAGGTACCACCCCACTTTTACAGTAGGATCCAGTCTGAATATTGAATGGTCAAGATACAATGGCAGATAACAGACTGCGTGTATGTACGTGGAACATTAGAGGGAGCCATAACCCCATTAAGAGGAAGAAAGTATTGTCTTTTTTGAAAAAAGAAAATATTGATATTGCCCTGTTGCAAGAAACCCATTTGGATGATAAGGAGCACCTGAAATTACAACAAGGAGGGTTTGGTCAAGTGTTTTTCTCATCATTTACATCCAGAAGTAGAGGTGTAGCAATTCTGGTGAAAAAGAACTTACCACTTAAGGTCTTGAATTGTGTGAAAGATAAATTTGGTCGCTTTGTTATAATTAATGGTACTTTACAAGGGCAGAACATTTCCATAATGAATATTTACTTCCCCCCTGCTCACCCCCCTGATTTCCTCACTAAGGCATTTCTAGACTTTTCAGAATTAAACTCAGACACTGCAGTGGTTGGAGGAGATTTTAACTGCTTGTTGAACCCCCTTATTGATAAGTTTCCCAGCGGTATAGCTTCACTCTCTCCTCAAGCTAAGTCACTTAAAGTTATTTGTGATGATCTGGGGTATGCGGATGTCTGGAGAGCTTTCCATCCCTCCAACAGAGAGTTCACTTTTTTTCTCTGCACCTCATGGATGTCAGACTAGAATAGATTATTTTTTTATGCCCAAGACATCTTTGCAGTCTGTTTTATCTGCTAGGATAGGAAGCATAGTCATATCTGATCATGCTGAGGTGATCCTGGACATAAAACTCAACGGGGCATTCAATCGGTCAAGACATTGGAGGTTGAACACAACCATTCTTAAAGACCATACATTCACATCATATTTTATAACAGAGTTTAAAGCATTTTTCTCTATTAACTCTCAATCAACAGATAACCCCTCGCTCCTTTGGGAGACCTGTAAAGCGTATGCCAGGGGTCTGATTATGTCATACACAGCTACTAAGAGACGGAAAAAGCGGGAAAAGCAAAAAATGTTAGAGGGTGAATTAGGAACTAAAGAGAAGGACTACATTAAAACGCCCACTCCTGCCCTATTAAAGGAAATATCAGTCATTAGATCAACGTTAGACTCTCTCCTAACACAGGACGCTGAAAAGAAAATGAGATTTGTCAGGCAAAAGCTATATGAACATGGCATGGTACTTGGCATACCTAGCTAAAAAGAGGGCTGACTCTCAGTCAATTGCTACTATTACTGATTCTGATGGTAATCATTTATATGAAAATAAATTGATAAGTGACTCATTTAAGAAATTTTATACAAACCTTTATGCCTCAGAACTGCCAAAGGATGCACCGAAATTAATGGAGAACTTCTTTGGTAAGATTGAGCTCCCTACTATCTCCGAAGAACAGAGGTCCCTCCTTAATGCCCCTATTACCAAGGAAGAGATAATGTTCGCAATTAAGAATCTGCAAAATGGTAAGGCCCCAGGACCAGACGGGTTTTGTAGTGAGTTCTATAAAGAGTTCCATGGCCTGATCCTTGAGCCATTGCGTGATATGTTTAACCACTCATTTTCAAATGACCAACTCCCTCAAACGCTGAGAGAAGCCAACATTTCACTTATTCTCAAAAAGGGAAAATGTCCAGAGTCTTGTTCCTCGTACAGACCAATTTCCCTTCTGAATGTGGATAGAAAATTGCTTTCTAAAATTCTAGCCACAAGATTAGAGGACTCATTGCCACTAATTGTGAAAGGAGACCAAACTGGCTTCATTAGGGGCCGTAAGTCATGCAACAACGTCAGGCGGCTTCTTAATGTAATTCAAGCCTACCAACAAAGTGCTGTGGATGGTCTTGTGCTCTCCCTAGATGCTGAGAAAGCATTTGATCGTGTGGAGTGGTCTTACCTATTATTTGCTCTAAATAAATTTGGTCTGGGGGACAACTTTATAAAATGGGTGAAAGTTTTATATGATGATCCTCAGGCTGCTGTCCTTACTAATGGGCTACGGTCAAATAGCTTCCCTATACACAGAGGTACCAGACAGGGCTGTCCTTTATCCCCCCTCCTCTTTGCACTCGTTATGGAACCACTGGCCGAGGCCATCAGGGTAACGCCTGCTATACAGGGGCTGCTCATTGGTGATGTTCACCATAAAATAAGCTTGTATGCTGATGATGTCCTGATATTCATCTCTAGTCCCGAGACTTCAATTACATCTCTTATTAATATTATTGAATTATTCAGCGGATTCTCAGGCTACAAGATTAACCTTACTAAGTCAGAGGCTATGCCACTTGGTAGCCTGCATTCTGTACCTAATACTTCTCCCCCCTTCCCTTTTAAATGGTCTCCCTCAGGTTTCATGTATCTGGGTATATTTGTAACTCCTAAATTCCAGCTAATGTACAAAGACAATTTTGTTCCTTTGTTTGATACAATAAGACAGGATCTGGAGCGCTGGAACTCTCTCCCCATTTCTTGGTTGGGTAGAATATCCCTCTTGAAAATGAACGTTTTACCTAGACTACTTTACCCAATCCAAATGATCCCAGTATTACTCTCCAATAAGGTAATAAAGGATGTAAATGGATGGCTAAGTTCCTTTATATGGAGTAAACGCAAGCCAAGACTTAAGATGGCAATATTGCAGCTGCCAAGTTCTATGGGCGGCTTGGACCTGCCCAATATCAACTTCTATCAATGGTGTGCCCACCTTTGTTATATTTCTGACTGGATCACAAATGATGACTCCTCTATTTGGTTAGACATTGAGACTTCTCTTTCAAAATACCCCTTACAGGATCTTTTATTTTTCAGAAGTTTCAAGTCTGTAGAAGAACACTGCAATAATCCAGTTACACTTAACACACTCAAAGTATGGAGGTCAGTTCAACGCTTCCTGGGAAGGTCCAAACTAACCTCTGCTCTTACCCCAATTCTTAACAACCCAGATTTCAGCCCAGGATTGCTGGATGCTGGCTTTAACTTACGGCTTAATAAGGGCATACGCAGGCTAAACGACTTAATTGCTGATAAGATTTTGTTGTCATTTGAGCAGATGGTCGAGAAATATCGACTCCCAAAGCAGGACTTTTTCCGCTTCCTACAAGTAAGACATTATATTCTGGAGAGCACCACCTTAATTGGTAACCCTGATGTGTCTGTCATTGAAAGAATGCTTTTTTTCCTCACAAAGGAAAATGTCTGTAAGTCTGTTTTATGATACTTTAAGGTCCTTTTCTGCTGTCAACACACAGAGGGTGAAACAAGTGTGGGAGAAAGAATTGTCTGTTACTATTGACGAAGAGATGTGGGAGGACATTTGGAGATATGCAAAAACAATATCTATATGTAACCCTACTAGAGCGATCCAATTAAGAATAATACACAGATTGCATATATCCCCAAATCGCAGACATGCTTTTAGCCCCACTTCCTCTTCCCCTCAGTGTCTTAAATGCAAAACTGATACAGGCACCCTAACACATTGTTTATGGTCATGTACCAAAATACAAAGATACTGGTCTGGTGTCCTGCAAGAAATTGAAAAGATCCTAGGGGTTGATCTAGAATTGGACCCAGTTTCTTTACTGTTAGGTCTCCCTAGTAGGCATGTTACTTCTGTCTGTAAAAGGAGGCTTTACAACATCCTTACCTTCGCAGCAAGGAAAAACATCCTTTTACAGTGGATTAGTGATAAGGTTCCTTCTATTAAAGACTGGCATAAGATACTATTTGAATGGGTGACTTAAATGTAATGTAATGTAATGGGTGCCTCTGGAATATCTGACATGTACATTGCATTCTAAAACAGACCAGTTCTACAACGTATGGGAACCTTATCTAAATTATCTAGAACCTGAGGTATCAGCTATTATGCTGCAAGGATTCTCTTAGAATGGCGGGGATCTATGTATTTCAGAACTACACTGTACGTTCCATGTGTGGAACCTAACCTCTTGGTTTAAACTGAGCTTTTTTGTTAATTTCTGTTTGTAAGTTTGTTTAAAATGTATGTATTGAGAGACGCAATGATGGTGATGGGGTGAGAGAAGCACAGAGCGGGAAGAGGAAAATGGTGTGCGTATGTATGGGTGTGTATAGGTGTGTATGTATGTGTATGTATGTATGTATGTGTATATATATGCACGTAGATATGGGTAAGTGGGGGCTGTCTTTCTTTTTGTTCTGTGCGCTTTGTCTCTGTTGTATCTCTTAATATGGGTGAAAATTGTGAAATTTCAATAAAAATACTGTTACAAAAGAAAGGCCTGCTCGCTAAAGTGTTTCAGGGAGCGTTTGACAGTGAGTGGAGGTTGTTTGACCGCTGACCCATTACGGATGCAGGCAAAGAGGCAGTGATCGCTGAGATCTTGGTTGAAAACAGCAGAGGTGTATTTAGAGGGCAAGTTGGTTAGGATGATATCTATAAGGGTGCCTGTGTTTACGGCTTTGGGGTGGTACCTGGTAGGTTCATTGATAATTTGTGTGAGATTGAGGGCATCAAGCTTAGATTGTACGATGGCTGGGGTGTTAAGCATGTTCCAGTTTAGGTCGTCTAGCAGCACGAGCTCTGAAGATAGATGGGGGGCAATCAGTTCACATATGGTGCCCAGAGCACAACTGGGGGCAGAGGGTGGTCTATAGCAGGCGGCAACAGTGAGAGACTTGATTTTATAGAGGTGGATTTTTAAAAGTAGAAGTTCAAATTGTTTGGGTACAGACCTGAATAGTAGGACAGAACTCTGCAGGCTATCTTTGCAGTAGATTGCAACACCGCCCCCTTTGGCCGTTCTATCTTGTCTGAAAATGTTGTAGTTGGGGATGAACATTTCAGAATTTTTGGTGGTCTTCCTAAGCCAGGATTCAGACATGGCTAGAACATCCGGGTTGGCAGAGTGTGCTAAAGCAGTGAATAAAACAAACTTAGGTAGGAGGCTTCTAATGTTAATATGCATGAAACCAAGACTATTACGGTTACAGAAGTCATCAAAAGAGAGCCCCTGAGGAATAGGAGTTGAGCTAGGCGCTGCAGGGCCTGGATTCACATCTACCTCACCAACAGGGCCAGTTGGATAACTCTCTCGGGTAGATAACGTCGGTAGTCCAGTCACGAAGGCCCGGTGGGGCTCCGCATCGGCAGTAAAACGGGTCCGGATAGGTGATTGTGGCCCAGGAGTGGCTGATGGAACTCTTCAACTGGCTAGCTCCGGAATAATTGATGTTTGCGCCGGGATCGACGTAAGCCAATAATCACATGGATAGCAGCTAGCTAGCTGCGAGATCCAGGTGTAAATGTCCAGAGCTTGCGGTTGAAATCCGGGGATAGAAAAATAGGTCCGGTATATTCTGGTCTGAGTCATGTTGTACAAAACTGCCGATAGATTTGAGCTAAAGGATAGCTGATGACCACAAACCGTGGTTAGCTGAATACTAATGTTAGCCACTAAACTGGCTAGCTTCTGGCTAGCTTCTGGCTAGCTTCTGGTTAGCTTCTGGTTAGCTTCTGGTAAGCTTCTGGCTAGCTTCTGGCTAGCTTCTGGTTAGTTTCTGGTTAGCTTCTGGCTAGCTTCTGGCTTGCTTCTGGCTAGCTTCTGGCTAGCTTCTATTGTGGATTTCAGATTTGAGGTAATTAAAGACTTTTTTTTAAATTGGTGAGGCGGGTTGCAGGAGAGTGTTTTGAAGTTGAGTTTTTGGAAAATAAAATATATAAAAGATAGGTGTAAATATAGGCGAAGAAAGGTGTAAATAAAGGTGTAAATATATATACGGGACACGACGAGGACAAAGGACGTCTAACTGCTATGCCATCTTGGGAAACAGTGAGCTTCTGTGAGCTTGTGTGGCCTAGCACTTTGCGGCTGAGCCGTTGTTGCTCCTAGACGTTCCCACTTCACAATAACAGCACTTACAGTTGACCGGGGCAGCTCTAGCAGGGCAGAAATTTGACAAACTGACTTGTTGGAAAGGTGGCATCCTATGATGGTCCCGCGTTGAATGTCACTGAGCTCTTCAGTAAGGCCATTCTTCAGCCAATGTTTGTCTATGGAGATTGCATGGCAGTGCATAAAATTGTATACACCTGTCAGCAATGGGTGTGGCTGAAATAGCAGTGGTGTCAACATACTTTTCCTTTCCATTGTACACTATATATACAAAAGTATGTGAACCCTTTGGAAATACCTGAATTTCTGCATAAATCGGTCATAAAATTTGATCTGATCTTCATCTTATCTCCAATTGCCAAAATTATTATAGCCTAATTAGCATACAACTGTCTATACATAAATCAATAAAAATAATTCACAACAGGCTACTAAAGCATGATTTGGACACAGCGGATCATTAGCTTCCTCTAAGGTGTGGATTGTTTTTAATTGCATCGCCTACAGTTGGATGGAATGGCAGCACGCACAATTTGGGAAGCGTGCATGGCAAATACCAAATAGATGACTGTAGAGTAGCGACTTTCAGTGAAAAGTAGGCATATCACATTATTTAAAAATTCAATCACAGGAAAATATAGTTTGGAAAACAAATGGCTATTGCTGTAAAGTGAAGTCAATTAAAATACTAATCTGTATTTTAGTTAGCAAAATTCTGAACTTAATTGAGCGAAAAACATCTTATTGGCACCGACAGAGAGCATCGGCCGTATCCCCGGTGAGTGCTCACTGCGCATATTCACTATTTAGGCTATCATTGATGGGTCAGTGCCACTTAAAAGTTTGTTATTTGGATAATAATTTCCTCCTCCAGTTTAGATGGACGTAATATTATATTTGTGTCTCCCCTTATCGTAGTCTTATCATGGTTAACATCGTTTTTATTGATCTGTTTGTCAGTGTCAGCGGAGCAGGATACTCTGTAATTTGTCATATTAAAAAAGATTATGACTGGAGAGATGAGCAGAAAGTGAAGTAGAATTGCATTAAATGTGTTTCTCCCATGCAAAGAAAACGTATCTGATATAGCTCAGGCCTCTACGCAATACGCGCTCAGCCATGCATGTCTTTTTTGCGAGACAGTGATTGAATTATATTATTAGTCTAAGTTATGACTATACAATCTACTCATCAAAATACGAATATTATCGTATAAAAGTCTACAAATGCAATGTTGCATGGAATTATTTTTTATAAAGGTGAACTTATGGTGAAAATGTGCTTCGCCAAACTTGAAACTGACGCGTCGGCTATGCATACTGTCCGTTATTCGTCTTTTTGGCTGAGGAAAAGTAAAATCGATAGTTATACTAACATCTTCAAAGTGCGCGGTAAGGATTACACGTCATTGCATCCTCGATTTGCATGTTCTGTTAAGATTACAGGCAAATCCTTGCATCACTGGTTTTAGTCACACATTTCAATTTAGCTAGTTAGGTAATGTTAACTACTTATGTCATCATTAATGCAAGCACATGGCCTGAATGATCGATCTGTGCCAACTTTCTTGCTTTTTGCAGATTGCATATTTTAGAAAACTAAATAAGCTAACATAATAGGCTCAGACAGTAAGTGTTCTTTATCACTTTGGCGCCAGTCCACTGTCAGCACATAAGTAGCACAGACTGCTTGCTTGCTAGCTAACATTAAGTAAATGAGAATGTCATGAGGTCAGAGTTGCTTGCTTGGTGAAGTGTACTTTTGATTATTTACTTATTTGAATAGGCTGACTGTAGCAAACCAGTCACTGTCAAACCACCATGACCACTCTCACACGTTGTGACATAGGGCTTAATAATTATGTTCAATGAACATCTCGTAGAGCGCCCTCTTCAGGCAACCATTGAACTTATTTTTTGAATGGCTGCAAATGAGCAGACGGATTTGTTTATTCTATGTATATTTAACGGATGTGAAACGCTAGCTTAGTTAGCGGTGGTGCGCGCTAAATAGTGTTTCAATCGGTAACGTCACTTGCTCGGAGACCTTGAAGTAGTGGTTCCCCAAGGGCCGCGGCTTTTGTGGAGCGATGGGTAACGATGCTTCTTGGGTGACTGTTGTTGATGTGTGCAGAGGGTCCCTGGTTCGAGCCCGGGTATGGGCGAGGGGACGGTTTAAAGTTATACTGTTACATATATAATACTGCTACAAATATTTATGTGAAATGCTAATAGCTGCCGATAATATCGGTCAACCGATTTATAGGCTCTATCCTAAATATGATTAGGCTATAGTTTACTACATTGCATAGAAATAAATATTCATCACCCATATTTGTCTCCATCTGAAAATCGGCCAGCTCTTAAGAGGGATGGGTCCGGGACCAGTTCTTGCGGGAGCCGGAGGGAGTGGGCTGGTGCGGGAGGGAGCTGAATTAAGAAATCAGTCCCATGCAGATCTCTATTTACATGGTCTAGTTTTTGTTAGTTTCTTCTTATGAAACCCAGAACAAAAAGCACCGTAGGGAAGGAGAGGGAAGTATTTTGATGTTATCGTTTGAAATGTAAATATATGGCTTGAAGCGTAGCCCGGGGTGCTCTCAAAGGGATGTTAAACTCATTCAAGCACTTCCCTGGAGCACTTCCCTGGAGTCAGGTTTGTGCTGTTATGGAGATTCAGAGAAGCGGTGGGATCCTCAACCGATTCCCTGCCCAATACTGCAGAACAAGCTGTTGAATGGATTTAAGGAATGAATGAATACAGTAGCCTATGTCTAGAATGCAAATAGACCACAGGTGACCAACATAAATTTTCGTCATACTAATTGGGTATCAAAGCTGCTTCTGTATGAGCCAAAGTGAGAGAGCTGCCCAGAAGGCACCTCCAGACCTGTCTGCATGAAATCATCAACAGTTCCCACCACCATCATCTCAGAGTCTCAGTCTTAAGGTTTTAAATGTAAAAACATTTTTTGCTTTAGGATGTCAACATTTTTCTTGCAGCAAGTTAGGTGACAGTTAAGATTATGCACACACACCCTTACTCATTACCCAATAGGCACAGAAAGAAAAGAAATCTGCAGAAAAGAGGAACTAACCAGTGCTTGTACAGACATTCTTGCATGAAGATGTAGATATTGTAAGACTACTCAGAGGGTTAGTCAGCGATGTGAAAGCTGATAATCATCAACTATGACTCAGGAACGAGGTTGCTGGGAGAAACTTCTCCACCCAACCAGACACCACACAGAGAGAGTCAGCAGAGAGTCACGTCTCACGCACAACACAGCATCCACATTTTAACGTTATAGACGGCAGCTTCCTCTGGGTCTGCAGCATGTGTGTGTGTGTACGCCCACCAGCCAGAAACATATTCACCTCAAACCAGAAATAACCACAGAGTGAAGTCTGAACCACCAACCAGGGGAAAGGGAGCAGAGACCTGACTGTTGGCATGCCTCCCCTACTGAAGAGCAGCCTAGTATAATTAACATTCACTGCCACATTTAAGCAGGGCCCGACTTTCAAACCCCCAGCTGTCAGCCCAAATACACTGGTCTCAGTATCCCTGGCCAACACAGCGTCTGAATCCTCCTTTCTGAGTAACTTCACCAAGGAGTGGAGCCGAGACCATGCTTTGTTGACTCTAGCTCCGACTACAGCGACTCACCTAAGGTCAATATTTTTTTCAATAAATAATAACAATAATAATATATAAAGAAGCCCACCTTGTACCTATGCTTGTCCTCTGTAGTTGTGTGAAACTTCCTTTATAATGAAGTGGAGTTTAGTACGATACCCCCTCATGAACATAGGCACGCTTTCAGAGGGCACAAGAGTCCTCCAAGCGATAGAACATTGGGATGGCAGGTAGCCTAGTTTAAAAGGTTGCTAGATCGAATCGCCGAGCTGACAAAGTAAAAATCTGTCGTTCTGCAGCCTGAATAAGGCAGTTAACCCACTGTTCCTAGGCCGTCATTGTAAATAAGAACTTGTTCTTAACTGACTTGCCTGGTTAAATAAATTGAGAATTTCAGTGAAAACCATCAACACTAGGCTAGGCAAGCAGGCATCGAAATAAAAGTAGCTCTGGGTGAGAACAAACATGTATGGATATTTGGCCAACTGAACTGGTGTTTTCAGTAAGGTCCCCTTCTCAGTTTTCTAGTGAACAATTATATGAATTGATCAACCTGTAGAACCAGTTCAGTGTCCTCAAACTTACCTAGCCGCAGTTCAGCCTAGTGCGTGGTTATTACTGGTTAATAACGTTATATCAGCTAACGTTAGCTAGCTAGCATAACAAGCTTCCTCAATCGTCCTAGCAACCTAATCTCATGAGAAGTCAATAACAAGTGTCAACAAGAAAACATGTGTCAGATGAATTACAAATACTGACTTGTGTGAATTTAACAGAAAAATATTGTTTTAGACGAAATCTCGGCATCAGTCCGTAGCTAAGCTAACGTTAATTAGCTGCCAGTGACAGACTCCCAGTCCCAGGTAGTCAAACCTTACCGTTCTGTTGGACATCCGTTGCCCAACACAGTACAGTGACGAGTTAGTCCGACTTCAATGCAGTTTCCGATTGAAAACACTGAAAGTTTGTATATATTCTGAAAGAACAAGTTAATTTTTTTGGTAGATCGACTTTGCGAGAACAGAAACGAAGCTCACCGTCTTGTCTCTTGCGCTGTTCTTCCTGACTGACCAGAGGTAGCTGTCACGGCTTTATTGCTTATCGCAGCATAATCGGTGACTAGCTAGCTACATGTACGGGAAGTGATATCTGAACCAAAAAATTATTACATGATCTTCCATGTTAAATAGACGTTTCATTTAACTAGGTCTTATATCTCTAGAAACACATTTGTTGGCTACTGAACTGCTGGGCGAAAATGGCGTTACCATAGTTTCTAAACTCAAGAGGCGCAACATCGCGAGACTTTGGGAACGCTTGCGAAACAGACCAAACAGCCCAGGCCGGGGTTCGAGAAGTCAATAAGAGAAGTGAAAAAAAAACCTTCCTTAGTTGTTAATCTTCTAAAAATATAAAAGGCACAACCTAAATTCGAGCCAATGTATTACGTAGTTAAACATTATATTACTCCAACCTCGTGAAAGTGATAAACTGACAGGTTCTCCTTTTCGTCAAAACAGCTTTATATTGAAGGAGTGCCTTTGATTTAACGGCCAACACATGCGCAGTTCGACGCTAGTAGACCCGGTGACGTGTCTACGCATGAGTTTAGCTAGCCAACGTCGCCGACAAGCGTGAACGGGGATTTCTTTTGGAGAAGCAGTTGTAGCCTATTTTCACACTATACTGTCTTTAGCGTCACAAGTCCTCGCGCCCCAACTCCCCTTCATTGATCATGATGTCATCCAGTTCAGATTAAACTGGCAGTGACACTGACATTTATTGTGATAGCAAACTCAAGAGATTTTAGATGGTTTCTATACCGTCTCTGGCTAGCATCACTGATTATATCACGTGAGTGATTTCATTTACTTCAGGTCAGGTTTATTTAGAGTAATACAGTATTGCCATCAATTTGAATGAATGATTGTATGCACAAAAGTGCTGTCATTCAATCAAAACCACAATATAAAACTGGGTGGCAGGAAGCCTAGTGGTTGCTAGTTCGAATCCCTGAGCTGACTAGGTGAAAAATCTGAGGATATGCCCTTGTGCATGGCACTTTACCCTAATTGTGCCAATGTCACCATCAATAATGTCTGAGCCCTGGGTGTGACGCCACTCTCTGGGGGTGTCTCAGGGGGAGAGGGATATGCAAGAAATTAAAACTTTTACATTTCACACCACACACATACACTTGTACAAGTTACACACTTGCACATATGTGAAACAGGACAAATATAAGCACCCCCCCATTTATTAGATGTCTAACCCTCTTCTGTTCTCTTTTCATTCCCGATCCTAGAACAAATGACTGGGTTAGTAAAAGTATTATCATGACAGGTGGGGGAGTGTTGTGGGAGTTCCTCACTCAACTGTTGCACCAAATCAAATAAAAGACAAACACTAAGGTGAGAGAATAGAAGATAAAGTATTTAATGGAGTATCATGTGGTAGGGCCACTTTTCTTCCAGCCTCTTCTCTCAGCAAGCGTTCTCCAGACGCTGTGGAAAGCCACTCTGCCCATAAGCAAGGTGATTGTGAAGTTACGTCTGTACCAATCCCTGTCAATGAGATGTAGGGAAGGAAAAGAAACAACAATACCATGATAAATAGGAGAGAACTCATTATATTCACAGAATGGCTTGCTTATGCGCATACTAGTTTTACATATACAGCAATGCCTAGTTAATGCCTGGTTAAATAAAGGGTCAATAAAAAAATGTTGACTCTGAGCATGAGTTATATCACATTAATTAATAATGATATTTCAAGACCTGCTACCCCCCCATTAAACAGTAGGAAGATACAGGGCATCCTTTTGCACCTGTTTGATGAACTGTAAGCAATAGTTCCCAAACTTACTTATTGTAATTGGCATGTCTTATGCAGTTTTCATCCAGGAAATGTTTGTAAAAGACTGCCATTTCTTCACTGTTTAAAGCCCTTTTCCTTCCTGAGAAAATATAAGGAACACTAAACATTAAGACACATTCCAACCACCCCCCCTGTCATCCATCAGTTTGATATCCTTCATAATTTCAAATCACAATATCAGCTAACCTTTCTCATCTCTCTCAGTCAAGCCTTTCTCCTTCAGTTGTGAGAGGACGAAGGCATCCTTCTCCTAAATGAGAAAACAGAAATAGCCTTTGAACACAAACAAAGTAAAAAAATAATAATTTAAAAAATGTCTACACTACTACAGTACTGGAAAAAAAAAAAAAATATATATATATATATATATATTTACCTCAATATTTCAGATCAGTGAAGTGCTGCCCTCTGGTGGACAAAATGTGTTGTCTAAATTCTAACCTATGAACAGCCCTTAGCGGTGCTATATTGGCCATATACCACAAACCCCAGAGGTGCCTTATTGCTATTATAAACTGGTTACCAATGAAATTACAACAGTACAAAGTCATTTTTTGCCATACCCATCATATACGGTCTGATATACCACAGCCTTCAGCCAATCAGCATTGAAGGCTTGAACCACCCAGTTTATAATCTATTATAGCTAACTCAATACACATTTACTGAAGGGTTTTTGCTTAGCTTGGCAGTTACAACTTCGATTACATTTCATTTTGGGTACAATGAGGCTTATGCTAGCCAGAGACTACTGAAATTAAGTAAAATCAACAAGAAAAATCACAGAAAAAGTGTATAAACAACAGCTGAGCTAAGTAGTAAATCATTTGTGATTGCACTACTGCTTTAGGTGTCTCTGAGATGAGTCAACAGATAATTAAGGATACTGTTGAGTAAATGGATAATTAAGGAAGCAAACCTTGTTGAAAGTGATATTCTGATTGGTCCAGAATGCATGGTTCCAATCCTCCGTCTCTTGCCTCAAGGTTCTAAGCTGCTTCTCCAATTCAGTCTCATTCTCAGGGATGTGGTATATGATTGGTCGCAGGTTTGACAGCCTGTGAGGGGGACCAACCCAGTCATGCTTAGATTCAGCAGCTGGGATGAACTGGGATCTCTGTTTAAAAGAAAAAGAAAACATCCTAAATCATGTTACTTCTATAAACAGACAGTACACAGCAAAGGGGATGACACATAGGATGTATTTTAACCATCCCCTCATATCAATTCAATATTTAAAGCCAGGCAATGTTCTTATTAAGGGGGTTTGGTTATTAGGCGACAGTATAGCCTGGTAGCGCCTTGCATCATTTGAGCTTAGTTTTATGACATCATTATACAGTACCAGTAAAAGGTTTGGACACACATACATTGTAGAATAACAGTGAAAACAAAACTATGAAATAACACAAATTGAATCATTAGTATCCAAAAAAAAAGTGTTAAATCAAAATACATTTTAGATTCTTCAAAGTATCAAGCCTTTATCGCAGTGCTAGCTGTGCCACTAGAGATTCTGGGTTCAAGTCCAGGCTCGGTCGCAGTCGGCCGCGACCGGGAGACCAATGGGGCGGCGCACAATTGGTCCAGCGTCGTCCGGGTTAGGGGAGGGTTTGGCCGGCCGGGATGTGCGCGATGGGACGACTAGCGACTCCTGTGGCGGGCTGGGCACAGTGCACGCTGAAACGGTCGCCAGGTGCACGGCATTTCCTCCGACACATTGGTGAGGCTGGGTTAAGTGGGCATTGTGTCAAGAAGCGGTGCGGCTTGGTTGGGTTGTGTTTCGGAGGATGCACGGCTTTTGACTGTCGCCTCTCCAGAGTCCGTACGGTAGTTGCAGCGATGAGACAAGACTAACTACCAATTGGATACCACGAAATTGAGAAGAAAACGGATTAAAACATTTTTTTTTTTAAAGGAGCCCCCCTTTGCCTTGATGACAACTTTGCACACGCTTGGCTTTCTCTCAATCAGCTTCATGAGGAATGCTTTTCCAACAAACTTGAAGGAGTTCCCACATATGCGGAGCACTTGTTGGCTGCTTTTCCTTCACTCTGTGGTCCAACTCACCCCAAACCATCTCAATTGGGTTGAGGTCGGGTGATTGTGGAGGCCAGGTCATCTGATGGAGCACTCATCACTCTCCTTCTTGATCAAATAGCCCTTACACAGCCTAGAGGTGTGTTGGGTCATTGTCCTGTTGAAAAATACATGATAGTCCCACTAAACCAGATGGGATGACGTATTGCTGCAGAATGCGGTGGTAGCCATTCTGGTTAAGTGTGCCTTGAATTCTAAATAAATCAGAGTGTCACCAGCTAAGCACCCACACACTATAATACCTCCTCCTCCATGCTTGTGTTTAAACCACTTTACCAAATTCTAAAGCAATGGTACTCCCTACATCGTTCTCAGATTATTACCAATCCCACAAGGCATGACTCCAAACACCCAGAAAAGGCTACAAAGAAAAGGCTATCCTTACAAAGAATCCTAATCGCGATCACTGTTTTACAGCTTGTTTTCGTAATGGCTGCTCAGTAAAACTACCTGTCCTAGACGCTTGCTAATAAATAAAAAATTTAATGAGCAAGCCTTCCCTAATGACCTGGCCACTGTAAATTGGTATATAATCAGCTTTATCCCCTCTGACGAAGACGCTTGTACCTTATTTTATATTTTCCGTGGTATTGTTAAAAAAACACACCCCCATAAAGAAAATGATAATTAAAAACAGGTTCATCCCCTGGTTCGAACGACTCCCCTTCAAGAATTCCATTTGGATAAAGGATCGGCATACGCTAGGGCTGGGCGGGTATACCGTATTTTATGATATACTGGTATTGATGCAGGGACCGGTTTGGGTTTTTACTTTACCGTCTATACTGGTATTTGAATGTTTGGTTTGTTAAATGTGATACGCCATGTGTAATGTTAATTTGTATAGTTTACTTCGCTACTTGAGTCATCTCTCTTCGCTCTCTCTCTGTGCTACTTTCCACACATACCTAGCCACGCCCCGTCACTCAAGGAGCGCATTTGTTGTTTCTCAACGAGATACTTGCGTTCAGTCTGCATGGTCAATGCAGCACATGCAACAATGTTGATGACAATGCCGTTTTCACTTTGCTTCTTAGTTGATTAATATTATCGTTCTATAATGACACTATTCGTTTATGTTTCTTACATCAGTAAACAGCTAGTTTGTATTTTCTTAGCTAGTTGCCGCTAATTGCTAGCCGCTAATGCTAATAGCTATCTAGCTAGCTAATACATTCACTGAGTAAAAGCAAACGTAGCTAGCTACTACAACCTGATAATACCAGTGATGGTGTTGACCTAAACTAGCATTTTTGTGCAACAGTATCTTCTAAATCAAAGAGGAATATGTTAGCTATATGAAGTAGCTAAGAGAAAACATGCAAGGTAGCCAAAGCTTATTGGGTCCCCTAGGAAACACGTATCAACAATTTAGTTCCTACCCTGTCACAATAACTCCTCCCTGGTATTTTAATTCGTTTTCATCTCAAACAGTGTATTCAAATTTCCCACCATTTTATTCTAACTATAGAATTAGAACAGTAGTTATATTTCCTTGAGTCCAACAGTTTTGCTCTAATTTGCAACATTTGGTTAAAAATAAATCCTAGATTATTTGCCCATATCGTGCAGCCCTATGTGGCAGTGTGGAAATGATCTCAATTGAGCAGTGGTGTAAAGTACTTAAGTAAAAATATTTTCAAGTACTACTTAAGTCGTTTTTTGGTATCTATACATTTGACTACTTTTACTTCACCACATTCCTAAAGAAAATACTGTACTTTTTACTCCATACATTTTCCCTGACACCTAAAAGTTTGTTACATTTTGAAAAAGCTTAGCAGAACAGGAAAACGGTCCAATTCACGCACGTGTCAAGAGAACATCCCTGGTCATCTACTGCCTCTGATCTGGAGGACTCACTAAACACAAATGCTTGGTTAGTAAATTGTGTTGGAGTGTGCCCCTGGCTATCTGTAAATAAAAATAAATAAATATGGTGCCATCTGGTTAAGGAATTTAAAATAATTTTTACTTTTGATACTTACGTATATTTTATCAATTACTTTTGATGCTTAAGTATATTTAAAACCAAATACTTTTACTCAAGTAGTATTTTACTGGTTGACTTTCACTTGAGTAATTTTCTATTAATGTATCTTTACTTTTACTCAAGTATGACAATAGGGTACTTTATCCACCACTGCAGGAAATGCAGAAATGGTAAGTGCTGAAATTAGTTTGGGTTGAAGTTGAATTGAACAGTATAAAACAATCAGAAAGGAGAAAGACTCATTGAAATCACTTAGAATGTATATGTGTTGCCACCCTAGGATCACTTACTAATCATAAAGCATATGTAAAACTTGTATTATTCAAAAACGAAAAATATACTGTCCAATTCGTTTTTTTATTTTTAAATACCGTGATATAATATTTTGGCCATATCGCCCAGCCCTAGCAAATCAAATTTGATTTGTCACATACACATGGTTAGCAGATGTTAATGTGAGTGTAGCGAAATGCTTGTGTTTGTAGCACACACATACTCAGGCTGACTGGCTCTCATTCAGGCAAATGAGAAATAAGTGCACTTGGGTTAGTTCTAGAAAACAGTTAGACCTGGAGAATAAACCCTCCTCCTCACAGCTGCCCATGTCCCTTAATGTTGAGGATGTGGTCATTACTGACAAGGAGTACATGGCTAAGCTCTTTAATCACCACTTAATAAAGTCAGGATTCCCATTTGACTAAGCCATGCCTCCTCGCCCGTCAAACATTTCCTCATCTCCCACCCATTCTAATGCAACTAGCCCTGATGCTCCTGCCTCGCTACAAAGTTTCTCCCTGCAGGCAGTCACTGAGTCCAAGGTGCTAAAGGAGCTCCTTGAACTCCTTTAAAAAAAACATCTGGGTCAGATGGTTTAGACATTTACATTACATTTAAGTCATTTAGCAGACGCTCTATCCAGAGCGACTTACAAGACCCTTTCTTCAAGGTTGCTGCCCCTATCATTGCCAAGCCTCTCTCTGACCTTTTTTTTAACCCGTCTCTCCTCTCTGGGGAGTTTCCCATTGCTTGGAAGGCAGCCTCAGTGCATCCTTTATTTAAATGAGGAAATCAAGCTGATCCTAACTGTTATAGCCCAATTTCTATTTTGCCCTGTTCATCAAAAGTGTTGGAAAAACGTGTCAATAATCAACAGACTGGCTTTCTTAATGTCTATAGTATTCTCTATGGTATGCAATCTGGTTTCCGCTCCGGTTATGGATGTGTCACTGCAACCTTAAAGGTCCTAAATTATGTCACCATTGCCCTTGATTCTAAGCAATGCTGTGCTGCTATTTTTATTGACTTGGCCAAAGCTTTTGATAAAGTAGACCATTCCATTCTTGTGGGCCGGCTAAGGAGTTTGTGTCTCTGAGGGGTCTTTGGCCTGGTTTGCTAACTACCTCTCTCAAAGAGCATAGTGTGTAAAGTTAGAACATCTGCTGTCTCAGCCACTCTCTGTCAGCAAGGGAGTACCCCAAGGCTCGATCCTAGGCCCCACACTCTTAATTTACATCAACCACATAGCTCAGGCAGTAGGAAGCTCTCTCATCTATTTATATGCAGATGATACAGTCTTGTACTCAGCTGGCCCCTCCCCAGATTTTGTGTTAAACGCTCTCCAATAAAGCTTTCTTAGTATTCAACAAGCATCCTCTGCCCTTAACCTTTGTTTTGGAGATGTTCAGAACAAGGTTATGTGGTTTTGGTAAGATTAATGCCACTCTCCCCACTGGTGTGATTAGTACCTCTGAGGGTGTAGACCATCCTACCCATGCTAGATTACTGAGACATAATTTATAGATCGGCAGGTAAGGGTGCTCTCAAGCGGCTAGATGTTCTTTACCATTCGGCCATCAGATTTACCACCAATGCTCCTTATAGGACACATCACTGCACGTTATACTCCTGTGTAAACTGGTAATCTCTGTATACTCATTACAAGACCCACTGGATGATGCTTATTTATAAAACCTTCTTAGACCTCGCTCCCCCCTATCTGAGATATCTACTGCAGCCCTCATCCTCCACATACAACACCCATTCTGCCAGTCATATTCTGTTAAATATCCCCAAAACACACATATCCCTGGGTGTCTCCTCTTTTCAGTTCGCTGCTGCTAGCGACTAGAACGAGCTGCAAAAAAACAAACACTAAAACTGGACAGTTATCTCCATCTCTTCATTCAAAGACTCAGTCTTACTGACAGTTGTGCTGTGTTGTCATGAGTTGCTGCCATGCAGTTGTCGTCTTAGGTCTCTCTTTATGTAGTGTTGTGGTGTCTCTCATCGTGATGTGTGTTTTGTCCTATATTTTTAATCCTAGGAGGCCTTTTGCTAGGCAATCATTGTAAATTATTTGATCTTAACTGACTTGCATAGTTAAATAAAATGCATACAAATTCTCATCAACCAACATTAGCAAACAATACTTCTGGAGGTAGGTCTCTGAAACTCGGACCAGAGACGTGCAATAAAGAAACACATGAAATTAACTCATTGATGAGAAACTAGCTAGTGAGTGGCCCACGCACCTTCACTGAGTTCCCTTGCTTTGTTGGTTCACTCGAACTGCACCGACGACTGGCGTTCGCTGATATGCGCCGCATATGCAATGGACCTAAAAGATTACAAGGACATAGTGACCTCCGCAGAAAATATCCTGTCGTTTTGCCAGTCATTTCAGGGCCTCTTCTACAATGTATTTTACAGCATCGTCGACATTCTAGACGTAAGTAACATGAAAATAGCCACTGTTTAGTTCGTCTGTGACCAACTTGCAACGCTACCACGTGACAGAGAACGTTCCATGTACTTCCTGTATTTAAATTAGGTTGGACGACCAATGTATATCACAACGTCTTTCTGTTTACTTAGTCAAACATTTAACATAACCATTTGTCTGCGGAAGCGCGAGTGTAATTTATTAGCATTGTCCACATGTGTATTTAATGTAACGCCCAACACGGCTTTCATATATATCTCTTTTGGCCAGCCTGTCATTCTTCGTTTTTCCACGATATCGACTAGACAGGCTACAGTTAGTCAGAATTGTCCAGAATGTACTTTTTGTATCAGGTTATGAGAATTAACCTAGCAGTTTAGGAGTATTAGGTTAAGGATATGAAAAGGATTTGGGTTAACGAAAATGCTACATTTTTTACAACTTTATATATCAATTTGACCTTAACCGTATACCATCTAGCCGTGATCGCATTCGCCTTGAAAAAAAAGCTAGTAGTAGCCAGCTACCTGGTAGCTAAATATCAGATTGTGGTTGTGCTTGGTAATGTTTAGCATTATATCGATCTTTTCCCTATTATGGCTGTACGTTGGTTATGCAGGTAAGCATGAGGACATGTAGCTTATCATATTTTCCTGAAAAATTATAATAGGAGCTATCCCTATTATTTCAAATTGATTTATTTAGCTAACACCGTTAAGATATCTACAACGTAGATAGCTAGCTTACATGCTAGCCTACATTTAGCTTGTACCTAAAAGACAACAAAAAATTACACCACAGTAATGTTTTCATTCATATGTGTAGATTTATTGCACTTTGACTGACATGTTATGTTCTCAGAGAGCAACATTGCTGTCAGGGGACAGATGAGGTGACTGGGAGTCCTTTGTTGACCAGCGGTGCACTTGTTCCAAAGAGGATCATTGTCCTCTCCAACATTTGGAGCCCCGTTAAAATTCTACAAAAAGTAGCTAGCTACAGCTTTCCTTTCCCCTTCCATCACTGATTAGAACGTCAAAATAACTGGACAGGTAAAAGTAATCTGGTGGAGCCGGTGTGTTGACATGTCCAATCATGTGTCATCAGTCAGTGATTACTGAGGAAGGAAAGGTGCACTTTAAAGGAATTGTAATGATGCCTTTGGACTTTTGAAGATAGAGTTAGCAGTTTGACATCATAAAAGCGGGCGACTTCCTGCTCAGAATTACATGAATATGTTCAATAAGAAAACAGATTTGGCAATGTTGTGCACTACTGAACACAATCCATGAGTGGGAAAAAGACTCCATGGTGACTCAGATGGAGGTCTTATAGGCCTGTAGATGATGCTCATTTGAGATGGGAGCTAGAAGGTAACAGTCTAGGAACATACAGAGAAGGAACTGTCGGATGAGTCAAAATACCCCCGGAACGAGCCACACTGGGAGCCAAATTTGAAATACAATACATTGTATACATGGAGCAGAGTGAAAAATTCGCATTTATTTTTTATTATTTTTTTTAATGTATTTTCGGAAGAACTGTGGTCACCATTCATGTAATACATTAAATATATAGTCTGCATAAGACTGAATTGGGGAGTTATTTCATAGTTTTTTCACAGGTAGGCCTACATTATTTTCCCATTTCAATCTTTTACCATATTCTTGGAGTGATTGTTATGGGCAGAGCAGACCATCAAATATGCATTTAAATATTTTTATATGCAACCTGGAATTAAATTTAATAGCACCAGTGCTTCTACAGTGAAACATCTCACATTGGTGCCATTTGTGAGTGATGTTAGGCTACATTGTATCGTTGTTTCTTCTTCAGAGTGCACTGGCAATAACAATTTCATTTCACAGAGACAACACGGGTTCTTCAACTTTAGCACTAGCCAATATCCACACATTTTTGAATGATCTGAATGAAGATGATGGTGAAGGGGGTGATTGAATTTACAATATACAATTGGGGTTGGCCTCTAACCAATTTGTTCCTGAGCTTGTAGCTACTCGGTGGGCCAGAACATATAGCCTACTATCTGCCCAATTCATATCCCCACACTACACATTTAACACATGGTTAGTGGGATAATCAATTAAATGACAATGTGATCATTTCGGTCTGATTACAGTGGTTAATTCACCAATGTCTCTATTAATAGGCCTTTACCTACTCTATTAAAATATATTAATCTTAAATGTATTTCTCCAATGCCAAACCAGTGTGCCTTAGTTGCAACGAAACTGTTGCTGTTTGCAAATAATTCAATCTGAGATGTCATTATGAATCTAAGCATGGTACTTTCAGAAGTTGATTTTCCACCCCAGACATGAGGCCAAAGTCTGACACAGAAAGCTCGTAGGCCTATTTAAGGAGTACATGGTGACAGTATTTTGAGGAAATAGCTATAGTGACAAATATATTGATAACATAATTACGTCTCAAACAGGTGTGGTGGAAAATTCTCACCAAGTTAGAGAGACTTTGTTATTTCTTCAAACAATCAATCTTTATTAATAACAATTGCAATAACGAAGCAGGTTAGTTATGCACTCTGATGTGTACGGCCAAGAGTTTCGATGACACGTGTGAAGCCTTATATAGATAAACTATCTTATGCAAGCATATACAAAACACGTCATCTTGGTATGTGTATGTGTGTGGAGAAAGAGACAAAACTAGGGTAAAAGGTACAGATGTGAATTGGGCGTCTCGTTCTGTGGCAACAGCTAGTTATTCTAGTGCATCTAAATCTTAAAGGGGGTGAGAGGGATACTTATCCTATCCTAGGTATTCCTTGAAACCCCACCTCTTCAAGGAATACCTAGGATAGGATAAGTATCCCTCTCACCCCCCCCTTTAAGATTTAGATGCACTATTGTAAAGTGACTGTTCCACTGGATGTCATAAGGTGAATGCACCAATTTGTAAGTCGCTCTGGATAAGAGCGTCTGCTAAATGACTTAAATGTAAATGTAAAAACAACAGGAAATCACTCTAGACAGTTTCTCTGAAGTAGATAAACGGTTCCCCATTTTGAAATGCAAGAAGCCATACAACCTTAAAAAGATCATTCATTGTACAAGCATTTAAGAGGTTTGACTAAAATTCCCCTTCCACAGGTAAGCCTACCTCCTCTTATTTTTTAAATAGTGGTCCAACAAATCCCTCTTGTTAGTAAATTTGCCTACTCAACTTTCAGCACCGGGCGCTGCCCATATTGATTTTTGAAACCGCGATCCACATGGCTGCATCTCAACAAATATTTTTTCTAATTCATCCAATTGTATTCTATTCTCTTTTTTTTTTACCATGGACCTATTCCCTTAATATTATAATTAAGCTTTCACATGTGTGTTTTACACTTCTTATCAAGCTGTTGGTGCTTGCTTCTATTTATGCCAAATCAGTTGACCGCTGTAGGTTGAACTTCTTGTTTCCTAACATTATTCCTTTATAATTTTTTTGTAGCGAATTGAGAAGACCCTTTACCCATCATATCCTACATATGTTAATCAAAGCAGTGGTGGAGTGGCTTGTCTGTCCTGGAGATCATGTTGCGGGCTTTGCGCTGTATAGTGTGTCCTTTCAATCAGTTTAGATGTCGTGAAAAAATGAAATAGTAAGCCTACAGGCTACTCCAGTGAAATGTAATACCCTATTCACTTTATTTTTATGCAAACCTCCAGAACATACATTGTGAAACTTGAAAGAACTCATGGTTCTCACGGTCAAGCAAATTGATACAATGCATCACCTGTTCTCTCTGAAGAGGAAAGAATAATATGATTTATTTGACCATTAAAAAAAATATATATATATATGTGTGGTTATAACCACACATGTTGATCCAATAAATTTAAAAATCATTCAGGATAACACAACAAAGTTTAGAAAAGTATTTCCATTGTGGTCCTCTTAATACAATACAATGTAGCCAAACAACATCGCTCGCAAATGGCACAGATGTGAGTTTCTTTTCACTATAGAAGCACTGGGCCTCTTAGATTTTAATTCCAAGTTGCATACCACAGTATTTAGGCTCATATGACGGTCTGCTCTGCCATTCCTCTCCTTCAAACCAGGGCTGCCAACAATATAGGGTTGCTATAAGACGTAAATGGGAAAATAATGGACCTGTGAAAAAAATATAAAATAGCTCCACTACCATAAGATGTATTAAAGCTGCAATATGTCACTTTTTGGGGGACTGACCAAATTCACAGAGATGTGAGTTTTAGCTCTGTCATTCTCATTGAAAGCATGTATAGGAAGTTTTAGATCTGTTATGTGCCCTATTTCTATGCTTCCCATTCTTAAGTTTAGTTTATGCTTCTTTTACTTTTGTACACCAACTTTAAAAAGCTGAAAAACAATATTTTGGGTTATTGAAAATATATTTCACAGCGGTTTAGACGGTACAATGATTCTCTACGCTATACATTACTTGTTTTGTCACAAACTGAAATTAGGCAAACTATTTGAATTTTTGCAACCAGGAAATGGCAGAGCAATTTCTGCATATTGCACCTTTAATTGAATAAATCAAATCAAATGTATTTATATAGCCCTTCGTACACCAGCTGATATCTCAAAGTGCTGTACAAAAACCCAGCCTAAAACCCCAAACAGCAAGCAATGCAGGTGTTGATGTACATTGGCTAGGAAAAACCTAGGAAGAAACCTAGAGAGGAACCAGTCTATGAAGGGTGGCCAGTCCTCTTCTGGCTGTCCCGGGTGGAGATTATAACAGAACATGGCCAAGATGTTCAAATGTTCATAAATGACCAGCATGGTCAAATAATAGGTCTGGGACATGTAGCATATCCGGTGAACAGGTCAGGATTCCATAGCCGCAGGCAGAACAGTTGAAACTGGAGCAGCAGCAAGGCCAGGTGGACTGGGGACAGCAAGGAGTCATCATGCCAGGTAGTCCTGAGGCATGGTCCTAGGGCTCAGGTCCTCCGAGAGAGAGAAAGAAAGAGAGAATTAGAGAGAGCATACTTAAATTCACACAGGACACCGGATAAGACAGTAGAAGTACTCCAGATATAACAAACTGACCCTAGCCCCCCCGACACATAAACTACTGCAGCATAAATACTGGAGGCTGAGACAGGAGGGGTCAGGAGACACTGTGGCCCCATCTGATGATACCCCCCGGACAGGGCCAAACAGGAAGGATATAACCCCACCCACTTTGCCAAAGCACAGCCTCCACACCACTAGAGGGATATCTTCAACTACCAACTTACCATCCTGAGACAAGGCCGAGTATAGCCCACAAAGATCTCCGCCACGGCACAACCCAAGGGGGGGGCGCCAACCCAGACAGGAAGATCACATCAGTGACTCAACCCACTCAAGTGACGCACCCCTCCTAGGGACGGCATGAAAGAGCACCAGTAAGCCAGTGACTCAGTCCCTGTAATAGTGACCACATCACTCCCGAAAATATACTGAACAAAAATATAAACGCAACAATTTCAAAAATATATTCATTAGGCCCTAATCTATGGATTTCACATGACTGGAAATATAGATATGCATCTTTTGGTCACAGATACCTTTTTTTAAGTAGGGGTGTGGATCAGAAAACCAGTCAGTATCTGGTGTAACCATCATTTGCCTCAGGCAGCGCGACACATCTCCTTCGCATCGAGTTGATCAGGCTGTTGATTGTGGCCTGTGGAATGTTGGTCAACTCCTCTTCAATGGCTGTTCAAAGTTGCTGGATATTGGTGGGAACTGGAACACGCTGTTGTACACATCGATCCAGAGTATCCCAAACATGCTCAATGGGTGACATGTCTGGTGAGTTACTGTATGCAGGCCATGAAAGATCTGGGACATTTTCAGCTTCAGGAATTGTGTACAGATCCTTGCGACACGGGGCCGTGCATTATCATGCTGAAACATGAGGTGATGGCGGTGGATGAATAGCACAACAATGGGCCTCAGGATCTCGTCACGATATCTCTGTGCATTCAAATCGCCATCAATTAAAATGTAATTCTGTTCATTGTCTGTAGCTTATGCCTGTCCATAACATAACCCCACCTTCACCATGGAGCACTCTGTTCACAATGACATCAGGAAACAGCTCGCCCCCACACGACGGCATACACGTGGTCTGAGGTTGTGAGTCCGGTTGGACGTACTGACAAATTCTCTAACACGAAGTTGGAGGCGGCTTATGGTAGAGAAATTAACATTAAATTATCTGGCAACAGCTCTGGTGGACAGTCAACATGCCATTTGCACACTCCCTCAACTTGAGACATCTGTGGCATTGTGTTGTGTGACAACTGCACAATTAGGTGGCCTGTTATTGTCCCCTGCACAAGGTGCACCTGTCCAATGATTATGTTGTTTAATCAGCTTCTTGATATGCCAAACCGGTCACGTAGGTGGATTATCTTGGCAAAGGAGAAATGCTTATTAACAGGGATGTATCCAAATTTGTGCACAAAATTTAAGAGAAATGCGCTCTAAGTGCGCATGGAAAATGTTGGTAATCTTTTATTTCAGCTCATGAAACATGGGACCAACACTTTACATAAATAATAAATATATGCCATTTAGCAGACGCTTTTATCCAAAGCGACTTACAGTCATGTGTGCATACATTCTACGTATGGGTGGTCCCGGGAATCGAACCCACTACCCTGGCGTTACAAGCGCCATGCTCTACCAACTGAGCTACAGAAGGACCATGCATGTTGCATTTATATTTTTATTCAGTGTACATTTAAATTGTGTTTTAATGCAATTTTGTCCCACCCTGCTCCATTTCAAATTTGGCTCCCAGTGTGTCTTTACTTCCAGGCTATTTTGATGCAATTTGCAATTCCTTCTCTGTATGCTCCTAGGTCACAGTTAGTGATGCAATGGTAAAACAATGGGTGGATTAATGCTGATTGTGGTGCATTTACCCTCCACTAAACCACTGGTCAGTGTTTACAAATATGGCCATTGGCCAAGGTTTTATTCAGGGTCACACTCTCATATTCAGTAGACCGCAAACAGAGAAGATACATGGGACCTATTCAGGTTCAAATGTTGCAGATACAGGCTAAATATGAACTGACACAATTACCTGTCATTCTGCATTACACACCATATGTAGGGGGCCCAAGACCGACCATCGGTCCTTCAGTGGTCAACCATCCTCCACAGTCCCCATGATGTGTTCTACACTTTGCCAGTAGGTGGTTATGAAACATGGTCAAATTTTCCAATTCTATATGTCTTGGCTGACCAATTCTTGTAGTCTGTTCTAGGCTATACACTTCTGTCTGAATGTCCTGCAATATTATGTACTCCTGAATTTAAGCACCTGGGCTGTAACTAATCCATTTTGTGTACAGGCAGTCTTACCTCTTAAATCCTGTATGGATATGGAAGTTGGCATAAAATATTTGCAAAAATTGAATCTATGTCATTGTGGTATTCCATCAGCACCTTAGTTGGTCTCACGTTTTTGCCAGAGATGCCAAGTGCTTTATATCCCATGGAAATACAATACATTTCAAATGGTTTTTAATAGGAATTATAACGTAAAACTCCTGCGCAACTCTGTATACGATCCCTTTGTACAGTCCACTGAAGACTAGTTTATGACGCGCGTGAACAAACCCTCTGAATTGGTGCGTGGGAGGGGCAACACCGCAGTGCATAGTGTTGTTGGACTGTACCGAGGAGAATCAGCCATTGAAAATAAATTATCGTTACATACCTACATAAAGAGAAAAGATACGTATTTGGATGACACAACATCGATTATGATCATTGTTGGCTAGCTGATGGAAACGGACATCTTTAGAAATGTGCGCGAATGTCTTTGGCGCTTTGAAAAGGTGAGACATTTCATGCGCAGCTGGGAAGGTGGTGAAACATTGCTGGCGTCTGTTACATTGAAACAGCAACCTAGCAACTGACAGTTTTGAAAATACGTTGTCTGAGAGATAGGCCAGAGGCAGCACTGCAAGCCTATGTGGCGGTATGTGAGTTGGTGCATGCATTCTTTGCGGTTACACTGTTGTGTTTACTGCTATTTCTATCGCCATTCGGTCGGTAAGTAAATTATTAGATCGTCTGCTTATGATTACATAATGCTTAAAGCCCTCTGTAGTAGGCATGTAGTAACGTTACTGTAGATAGCCATGCATACAATGCAAAGTATTTGCTCACTGGTTTGCTGCGTTTGAAGAGGGACTGTTCTAGAACTCGTATTGGAGAATGGGGTCTCTCAGACAATAAGCCTCACGGAGCATCACCTTACACCAGGGTTCCCCAACTGGTGATTTTATTTGCCCCCCCCCCCCCTTTTAATTTAGTTTCATTCTTGGACATAAAATAGTAAAAACACCAGCAAATCAGCTCAAAGTGATTTACATTTAGGAAAGTTTTCCCACACATAATAGAGAAATGGATGTGATCGTATACAAACGTAAGCAAGGTTTGAAACGATTGTTTTAGTCAAATGTTGTGTGTGTGTTGGCTTCTTGCGGTCAATTTGTAGTCTACAAATTATTTGAAATTATGTTCCGGCCCCCTGACCATCCCGCAAAAATTGTCCCGCAGCTGAATTTAGTTGATGATCCCTGCCTTACACAGCTCAATTGTAGACTACAGGTATGAATGTATTGATGACCTGGGTCTAAGATATGTAAACATATAAGCCATGTTGGCAGCCCACAGAAGATCAAGTTTGATCTGTTTGCTCCTTTCCGGAGACTCAGAATGTGGTCATAACAATGTATGTCCCTTCCTGATAGGCTACCTCTCTCTGACATTCAGAGTGAGGTTACATATCTGGGAGGTTTGACTAGCCTTTCGGGTTTTATTTATTACTCATCCTAAACTGACAGCAACATTAAATGTATGCTGTTTTATTCAATGTACCTCATGTCGATAGGATTTTGTTTGCGAAGGTCTAGTTGTCGATTTGTGTGGATTCGGCCCATGGTCGTCACCATGCTTTTAGGTAGGAGTACAATAGCAGCACAGTATTATTTGAGATAGTCTTTCATACTACTGTGTCTGGTTATATTAATTCAAAAGACAACAAGTAGCCTAATGTCTGTCTCTCTCCTGAGGCCTGTTCTGGAAAAATGAAATAATTTTCTCTTTCATTTCTTGTTTAACCCTCATACCTCTTGTCCTTTCTGTGTCAATCCATTTCAATTCAGCAAGCCATGACACCCACCCACCGTGCTTCTACACCTGCATTGCTTGCTGTTTGGGGTCTTGGGCTGGGTTTTCTGTACAGCACTTTGAGATATCAGCTGATGTACGAAGGGCTATATAAATACATTTGGTTTGATTTGATCTCACATTCTCAAATCGTTTCTGTAGTTACAAAAATAAGATTCCTACAACATTATTTTTGATGAAATGTAATTTGATCTCAGATATCAAATTGAGCTATAATTGCACCCAAATTGACCATTTTAATTTATAGGATTCATATACTATTCGGTAAATATAATACCTAACATCTTATTTTGACAACTTCTTTGTTCAAAAGCTACCCACTGATCCCACGCACCCCACTCCAATCCCAGCACAACAGTGAGTATACTGTATCAGTTCTCTATGTTTAGTAGTATGGAGCTGTGGCTCTGAGTATTGTTTCTTCATCCTATGTAATGTATTCTCAGTGAATTCAGTGATGGTTTTCTTCCCTTGTTCAGAGAAATTTCTCATTGAAGTTAAGTTTGTCCCATCCTACATCCTCATATTGCCAGGTCTGACCACTAGATGATGTTGCTCCTGCTAATAGGTGAAAAGGGTTGGAAGATTCCTCCCTCAATGTTAAAGGGATAGTTCACCCAAATGACAAAATAACATTGGTTTCCTTACCCTGTAAGCAGTCTACTCATAGGTTGCACCTCCGTCACTAAGTCGCGTTATGAACGTTCTCAAGCCGCTCTCTATCAGTGGTGCCCTAAAGTGGTGATCAGCCCATTCATTCTGGATGGAGGATAATGGTTTCATCTAAATTACACTATAGTGCCTGTAAATACAATGGCATTGCAAAAGTAGTCATATTTAGTAGGAAACAACTTTTTCAGCATTATCATGTCATCAAATTTACTTTAGCAGATGGTAATGTTGTCATTAGCTATTAAAGTTTGTCAAACAGAGCTAACAATGCTAACTTTATCCAGCTAAAATCCAGTGGCCTCCCCTCAATCTTAGCTAGCTAATGTTCTACTGCATCTAAAGTCAATATGTTGACCTCAAAATGATGACAAAAGGTTTTCCTACTAATTATTTGCCTCCTTCTGAATTTCATTGTATTTCCAAGCCACTGTAATGCACTTTTGATTAAATCTTCATCAGCACTCATTGACGATGCATTGCGTAGAATGCTCAGTTGGGTATCAGTCCAAAACAAATGTTCAAAACAATATTTTGACAAAACATGCAACCAATGAATTGATAAGGTATGACATCAACCCATGCTTTGGTTTTGTTGGCCATGGTTTCAAATGCTAACTTTTAAGCATTTGTGGCACAAATCCAATTCAAGTCAATGGTACCTATATTAGCATTTTCACACTTCATGTTTGCCACAAATGCAAAAAAAGTTAGCATTTGAAACAGTGGCCAGGGAAACAAAATAATGGCTTGCTGTCATACATTGTCCATAGACTGCTTACATGGTAAGGAAATCAATATGTAATTTGGGTGAACTATCCCACCTCTTACCTCCACCCGACACGCAGGCGTCCCATCTAGACATCTGGAAATGCAAATGCGCTACGCTAAATGCTAATAGCACTCATTAAAACTCAAACGTTCATTAAAACACACATGCAGGGTACTGAATTAAAGCTACACTCGTTGTGAATCAAGCCAACAAGTCAGATTTTTAAAATGCTTTTCGGCGAAAGCATGAGAAGCTATTATCTGATAGCATGTAACACCCCTAAAGACCGCAGGGGACGTATTACAAAATAATTAGCATAGTCGGCTCTACACAAAATGCAAAAATAAAATAAAACATTCATTACCTTTGACGATCTTCTTTGTTGGCACTCCTAGATGTCCCATAAACATCGGGTCATTGGGTCTTTTTTTCGATTAAATCGGTCCATATATAGCCTAGATATCGATCTATGAAGACTGTGTGATCAAGGAAAAAAAACAGCGTTTTATAACAACATCATTTTTTTAAATTAAAAAAGTCAACTATAAACTTTCACAAAACACTTCGAAATACTTTTGTAATGCAACTTTAGGTATTAGTAAACGTTAATAATCGATCAAATTGATCACGGGGCGATGTATATTCTATAGCACTACGTCTTGAAATAATGTCCGGATAAATCTCAACCAAAATATCCTGTTGGAGACCAGAAGAAATGGGCTGTCTCTTGTTCGTTTGACCAAGAAACAATGCCTAGGCAAATGACAAGACTGTTGACATCGTGTGGAAGCTGTAGGTATTGCAACCTCGGCTCCAGGTAATGTGGTTTCCATTCAACAATACATTTAAGTGGCGCATTGATTATATTTTCCAGTGATCAGATTTTCCTGCGCTTTTCAATGAAACGCACGTTCTGTTATAGTCACAGCCGTGGTTTAACCAGTTTTAGAAACGTCTGAGTTTTCTATCCACACATACTAATCATATGCATATACTATATTCCTGGCATGAGTAGCAGGGCGCTGAAATGTTGCGCGATTTTTTACAGAATGTTCGAAAAAGTAGGGGGTAGGATCAACAGGTTAAACATTGAGGGGTTCTTAAAAAAAATACTTAAAAGCTGGAACAGCACCATTTAGTGGTCAGAACCTGGTATTATCAGGATGTGGGATGGGACATAAACCTAACAACGTCAATGACTAATTGAACAGGGAAAAACAAACCAAAACAAATTCACTGAAAATACATTACATAGGATGAAGAAACAATACTCCAAGCTGCAGCTCCATACTGCTTGTCAAACACAGAGAACTGATACTGTATAGTCCTTGTTGGGATTAGTGTGGTGGGTCCGTGGGAGGCTTTTGACAATGTCTTTAGATTCTTCATGTCTTACTCATTGTTAGAAAAAAAGTTTGGTCCAAATCAAATGTTAGTTCTTATATTTATTGAATATAATACAATGAAATTAAAATTGCCAATTTGAATGCGAATCTTATCCGTTGCTAGCAACAAAATGGGTTTCAGAACAATCGTGTGGCGTGTAGGAGAATACTATAAGCCCTAGGCCTATATTGTCTCAACTGACTTTTTCCAATGGCTCTCCTTAGGTTTTGACTATAGCCTATATGTAGTATTGTCTATGTCACACAGACATTATTTGAGGCTTTTCATTTGGGTTTATTATCTGAGTGGTCTTGCAATGTAACCAATAGACATGTTTTCCTCGGGACTGTCTAAATATGGTTTAAATGGACCCTAGTAATCCCATAATGACTGCCAAATCGGCACTCTCTCTCACCATAATCCCCTTTTGGAAAAATCTCTCATCTGGTGAACAACAGTGACACACTGTCTCTTTAAGAATGAGAAGAATGACCTGTCTATTGTGACATTACAGACACATCACTGTGGAATAGCAGCAGAGGAACCGCCTGCAAATACAATATTTTGAGAGCCTCTCAATCTGCAGTGTCTGGATGCCGAGGGTGCAGAAGTTAGGCTACTGGTGTGTTCTTCTGAGCCAGCTTGATCATACCTGAGCCAGCTTGATCTTATTCATTGAGTTTTCTCTCTGGAGTTTTTGTAAGTAGTGTTGTTGACTATTTTATACAATTAAGGAAACCGTCATCTTTGAGTGAGAGGAATTAGTTTTGTTGGGTGTCATTTTCAGTCCGCTCAGACGTTCTTTGAAGAATGTAACTCAATTATGGTTATTTCGGACCTGGGGTGTAAAATGACATTGTTGTCGCTGCAGTAATCAGACTTAGTTCAGTGGTGTTCATTAGACAGCCTTGGACATAAGCTGAAATAGTAGCCAGCACTGTGTCTAGAGCTGTAGCCTACTTTCAGTAAGGAGTTTAATGATTGTCATGCTAGTGTTATCATTGAATGTTTTAATTAATTTATTGCCTGTTTTTAGGACATGCATGCATAATTCTTGTTGGTTAAATGGTCACACTAACAAATTGGTATTGTACTTTGATCAAGTGCATCAAGTTCATTTAAACCTCCAGTAACTATTTGTTCTTTGAGGTAATAACAGTGTACAAACGTATCTTGTTCACTCTTGTTTTTATTTTGGGTGGAGCTTGGAAAACCGCAGGCAGCTTAGGTCAACATTACATAATGGAAACAAGAACACCTGGCCTAACATACTGAATTGGATAAGCCTCATACACTCATTTGAGAGAGTAATAGATTTTGCCTATGAATGGGTTTAGTTATGAACTTTTGTTATTGCATTTGTTCTGTGCCTGTTTTGCAGCTTGTTTGGAAAGCCCTTTGATGGTGGAAAGAGGATGGACCATGGCAGCCAGCAGCAGCAGCAGCAGCACCCAGCCATGATACGGCTCTATGAGGTCCAGCGGGAGGTCCAGTCTCTGGGCCCTCAGGTGTGCACCTTCAGCGGGTTGAAAAACGAGCGGGAGTATCGGCGGCTAGAGCGCGAGCTGACCCGGCTGCTCCTGGAGGTCGACCAGGTGGACACGGAGGGCAGGGCAGACCTACAGGGGGCACGCAAGAGAGCAGCCCAGGAGGTGGAGGGGCTGCTGCGCTACCTTGAGGAGAACGCCACCCACCCGTCCCGCCTGGCCATCGAGGAGCTGAGCCGGGAGGCCCAGGGGCTGGTGGAGCAGGGGGTGGTGGAACCACAGCGGGCCGGGGGCACAGCAGAGATCAGTGATGAGCTGGTGGATGCCGTGCAGGAGCTGATACTGAGGCTCACCCAAGTGAAGACAGGAGGGAGGGTGCCCCTCCGTAAGGCTCGCTATCGGGCCCTGACACGACTGTGTGCCGTGCAGGACGTGATCGAGGGGCGCACGCGCCAGCAGACCCTCCCCCTGTCAGAAGATACACACGTGGCTGTGCAGAGGATCAACCAGGTGATGATGCAGGTGAGTGGGGCGCGCAGCCAGCTGGTGGCACTGCTGATGGGGCTGAGTGGGAGGGATAGCTGTGCCCACCTGTCCCGCGTGCTCACTGAGCTCCTGGTGGAGCTGGATGCCCTCGATGTGTCGGGGAATGCAGCGGTCCGGAACTACCGCAAACAGGTGGTGGAGGAGATCAACGGTCTGCTCAAACACCTGGACCTGGAGGGAGAGGGAGACGACACGCGCAGGTACACAGCTTTACTACAATTACAAATAATAGTACAGAAAGGAAATACAGTATGCATGTGTGTATACATGCTTTCAGGTACATCTTAGCTCAGAAATGTGATGTTGTATACATCTTTCTTTTTTCAGGTATGACTTGGCGCAGAATGACTCAATCCGTCAGATTGAGGCTGTGCGGGGTCGGGTGGGCCAGCTGCGTGGGGAGGTCCTGCGACACTGTGGGGTGGGTGACCTCTTCAGGCCCAAGCCTGAGCTCCAGAGTCTCCTCACACACCTGGACCAGGTGGACACGGCCCGTAACCCCTGTATCCGTGAGGCCCGCCGACGTGCTGTGCTGGAGGTCCAGGCTGTCATCACCTTCCTGGACCTCCGTGAGGCCCTGATCTGCCGCCAGCCTGGCTCCAACGAGCCCCCACAACACAAGGCTGTGTGGATGGTCCTGGGCAGCCTGTCAGACCTCCAGGCCCAGGTACTCTGCTTCAACGGCAAGCGGGCCGACAAGAGCTACATATTGCTTGAGGAGCTTCTAACTAAACAGCTGCTGGCCCTGGATGCAGTTGACCCACAGGGTGATGAGATGACCAAAGTGGCCCGCAAGCAGGCAGTCAAGTTTGCCCAGAACATCCTCAGCTATCTGGACATGAAGACAGACGAGTGGGAATACTGATCCACTGGAAAAGACTATACATAGCTGAAGTATGCGTACGCCGACCTATTAAATTGTATATATACACTGGTGTATCATCACTCTAAGAGTTGGGGTCTGTACATTTTGACTAAATCCCAGAATGCACTGCAGCAGCGCTTTTGGTCTCTTTGTTGTCATTGTCGCTGGCCTGTGGGTAAAAACAACAACCCAAGAAACATTTTGTGAAATACAATTTGGAGAAAAGTGTTATGACGTGCTTTTGAAAGTTTATTGAGCATCTTTTTGAAATCTACTGTATGTGTATGAGTTTTGATCAGTGTTGTTGTGTGGTTGTAAAGCCTGCGGCCAAAAGCACTGAAGCCTGTTATGGTGGTGGTCAGAGTAGTTAAGATCCAGTCACGTCGTCTGTTTTTCAAAAGCAGGAGTGGGACTAGAGTAATTACATCTCAATGGTATCCATGTTTTGCTTGACTACTTTGGAGGTCAGTTGTAAATTAACTCAGCCAAACGATGTCTGTGATGTCTCAAAATACTTCTTTACCGAGATGAACAGAGAGTGTACATCAGCACTGTGAGACAAGATCTTCACCTGTTCATTTTGCTTATCCTCTGCTCTCTTTCTTCCTTTAATCAACACTTCTGAGGCAAACTCCCCATAACCATGGCTGGACACACCAGTCTCTGGCAACTGTTCAGGTGACAAATGAAAAGGAGAGCTTCTTCATGGCTTTACCCACTGTCCTCCATGGGCATGGAACTCAGTGAAGTTAAACGGCCTGTGAGATCCTTTGTCAACTTGGAGGGTTAGTTAAAGGCCTAGTTATAAAGAATGAATATTTGTAGACACGATAAATTACTATGTTTGTCTGTAATTTGTAGCTAAATGTTGATTGTGACTTGTGTGTTTGCGAGGCTATATATTGTCTGCATTGAATTTAGTGAAGGGGAAAAACAGAGTGTGGAGGTGGTTTTGTTTTTGTCTGTGACTTTTCTATTGTCAGAGGAGTATGTCTGGGAGCCCTGGTGAGGGTCACTGATTTTTACCTTACTATTATTATAGCTGTTGACAGTGATCACAGTGGACAGGGCAGTCTAAAACCGCTTCAGCAGAGGTAGGGAGCTATTAGTTAAAACAAAAATCTGTCTTCCCCCCCCTTCTGGTGTTTTTATCCCAAACAAATCAACCCCCACCATACTCCACACACAAGCTAGGGAAGGACTGGCTGCTACATTTTACAAAAGAATCCTGAATGCACAAAGACCAGAAAAACTAAATGGGTGACAGGAGCACCTAGGCGATTGTCACCGTGAGAAATTTGCACTTTTTACAAATGTTCAGTATTATACCTCAACTGTTGGTAAATGGACCCCTGCATGCCTGGTAGATAGCCCTAAGTACTAACAGAGCATAAACAGTCCTCAGTTAACTCCCACAGAACTCCCAGACTCTCAACATGACAGGGGTTATTCAACCCTTCCCCTGCTGCTGTTGAAAAACATATGGCACAAAAACAGTGAAATCCAGCTACACGGACATGGGATGTCTGACTCATAAGTGAGATAATGATTCGATTAGACAGTGTTCAGTGTGGCCTTCATGTAATGGGTGTTTGTTCACACAGCAAACCTAATGCTGTCTCAAAACAACCAACCCTGCCAGATCAGAGGCTAACACTAGCTACTGTTATAATTCTCCTCTTGATCTGCTCACGTACCAGTAGGTGTGATTATCAACACACAGTTGCACACAACCTTGCAAAAATGTAACATACCTCTTATCTGAAAGCAATGCAATGTGTTCTATCTGAACTACATATGCATCAGTTGCATCCAGTGTTTGAAAATGCATTGAACATTTTAGGGGTAGAATGTATAATTTTGTCAGTGAAGAATACCAAAGCTGATTTATTTCAATGAAACTTTTTTATGTTCTTTACTCTGGTGGACCTTTTGGTTTGCAAATGGCAGGAATGTCTGTGGGGTACAGTATTAAATGTTTTAATTTGACGATCTGTTTCTCCAGTCGCCTTTGACTAAGTGGATTGTGACAGGCTCTGCTGTGTTTCTCATACAAGATGCACGTGTACAAACGCACACTGAGGTTTAAATGATGTGTGAATGCTTCAATAATAGGTTTGTTTGACTTTTTATTCCCACTCCAAAATAAATCAAAAAAGGTGTGTCCCGGATCTAGTTGTGTAAAGACCTTTTTATTTTGTCGTTCCCATGACAACACTATCATACGAGTAGACAGGTTACAAAACTCCATGTATAAAAACAACTACAATTTGTTAACCTTCAAAATATCAATAATATATTTAGAAGAGTTTCCATTGGGAGTAGTATATCTAGCTAGATTTGTACTGCCAATGTACTTTTTATCTGCTTTTAGTCTGCTACAGATTTGAAAGGCCACCCAAATGAAGCCCACTGTATCACCCATTTATGTATGTACATGCATTACCGTTTCAAAGTTTGGGGTCACTTAGAAATGTGATCCCTCCCCCCCCAAAAAATTTGACCATCATATTGATCAGAAAAACAGTGAAGACATTATTAATGTTGTAAATGACTATTATAGCTGGAAACGGCTGATGGAATATCTACATAGGCGTACAGAGGCCCATTATCAGCAACCATCACTCCTGTGTTCCAATGACACGTTGTGTTAGCTAATCCAAGTTTTAAAATTATAAAGGCTAATCGATCATTAGAAAACCATTTTGCAATTATGTTAGCACAACTGAAAATGTTCTGATTAAAGAAGCGATAAAACTAGCCTTCTTTAGACTAGTTGAGTATCTGGAGCATCAGCATTTGTGGGTTCGATTACAGGCTCAAAATGGCCAGAAACAAAGGAACTGTCTTTGAAACTTGTCAGTCTATTCTTGTTCTGAGAAATGAAGGCTATTCCATTTGAGAAATTGCCAAGAAACTGAAGATCTCATACAAGGCTGTGTACTACTCCCTTCACAAAACAGTGCAAACTAGCTCTAACCAGAATAGAAAGAGTGGGAGGCCCCAGTGCACAACTGAGCAAGAAGACAAGTACATTAGAGTGTCTAGTTTGAGAAACAGACGCCTCACAAGTCCTCAACTGGCAGCTTCATTAAATAGTACCCGCAAAACACCAGTCTCAACGTGAACAGTGAAGAGGCGATTCTGGGATGCTGGCCTTCTAGGCAGATTTCCTCTGTCCAGTGTCAGTGTTCTTTTGCCCATCTTCATCTTTTATTTTTATTGGCCAATCTGAGATACGGCTTTTTCTTTGCAACTCTGCCTTGAAGGCCAGCATCCCGCAGTTGCCTCTTCACTGTTCAACTTTTAACTGTTGAACCCCAAACTTTTGCAAGGTAGTGTATATGGTCACATTCCATCAGGTTATAGTATAGCTTTGCATAAGGACAGATCGGAACTAAGGGTACACCTGCATTGCTTCTACACCTGCATTGCTTGCTCTTTGGGGTTTTAGGCTGGGTTTCTGTACAGCACTTTGTGACATCAGCTGATGTAAGAAGGGCTTTATAAATACTTTTGATTGATTGATTAAAGAAGCTTGAGTTGAGGTGTAGACCGTTAAGTGGTATGAGTTTTGGGGCACTAAAGTGACTGTTGCCCAGCCTTGACCTCTACCTGAACCCAAAGTATCCAATCAACCATAGTCGGAGATTCCTCCCAAAGCCCACACTTCATAAAGACGTCAGTGACCTTGGCCTCAACACACACACACACACACACATACACAGAGGCTGACTGATGGATTTCAGAAAAGCCCCCAGCGTTCTACATTAAAAGTCCATCATATAAAGGCTTTTAAGAGCATTAGCTCAGAAGCAGAACTGTGGGAGGGACAGGGTGACTGGCCACGCGGATCATGTCCAAATGTAAACCCCATCATGACCTTTCACACGACAGGGTGTTTCAGTACCGGCTCACTTCCGCTCCATCACCTGCAACTCTGTACAGTATCACTATAGCATTACTACAGTATCAGTTGAGAGTGCCTGCCAACTTAAACACGGGGTAATTTCATAGGTACTGTGCCAAGTTATTTTTTGTCTCTATTTTTCTTTCTCCCATAGGGCACAACTGTTCTTACTAATGGCCACTAGAGAGAGCCAGATAACAGGCCACGCACACGCCCAGTGACCCTGTCAACATCCAGAGAGAGGGTGTGTGTGCTGTTAATCAGGGCGAGGCCCACTCACACATATGGACTGCACTCTGCAGCGTGTATAAACTTGGTGTCGCTATGAGGACTGCATTAGTGTGTCGCACTAACGTAAAGACATGCCAAGCGTTTCGGTTCCTCACAACACGGTTCAGTGCTGCTACACGGTAACGCTATGTGCAACAACCTGTCAATGATGAGGCTACTGACTCCACGGTCCGGGCCAGCTAGCTGCTTAGTCAAATCAATCCCCCTGCCTGCCTCCCTCCCTCCCTCCACCCACCCAATAATCAATAACAATGTAATACTAGGAAAAAAACTAGAAATAAGAAGAAATATGAAGAAAACAATAAGTAAGTAAGTAAGTAAGCAAGCATACTATATACAGGGTCAGTTCCAGTACCATATTTACAATGTGCAGGGATACTGGAGTGATGGAGGTACTGTAGATATGTATAGGGGTAAGGTGACTAGGCAACAGGGTGCAAGATAAACAGCAGCAGCTTGTATGTGAGTGGGAGTGCGTGTGTGTAGAGTCAGTATAAATGAATGAGTATATTATGTGTGAGTGAGCAGGTGATGGAGTGAGTGTGTCGGGCCCTGTGAGTGCTCATAGAGACAGTGCCAAAATAGAAGGCTAACTCAGATAGTCTGTGTAGCTATTTTGTGAGCTATTTATCAGATATTTTTGCTTGGAGATAGAAGCTTTTCTGGAGTCTGTTGGTGCCAGACTTGCACCGGTACCGGTACTGCTTGCTTTGCAGAAGCAGAAGAATAGTCTATGGCTTGGGTGGTTGGAGTCTTTAACGATTTTTCTTCCTACCACACCGCCTGATATAGATCTTGGAGAGCTTGGCCACACTTGAATGAATAGTGTAGTGTGTGGGTGCTCTTGTTTGCTGTGTGTTTATAAACAGTTTGGAGCATTCTATACTGTATTTTGTGACTCATGTCATGTAATGTGTCGCTAGAGTAGTTACATACATGAAATATCTAATAATTCTATATAGAAAGACAGGGTAACGTGAGGTCTCATGATCGTCCAGTGGATTCTCTTCATTGGCCCGGGTCTGAGACCCATCTGTAAGTAGGTTATGGTGAATTGAGTTTGCGCCGAACCTCAGCAAATAACCACGTAACTCAAGGACGACAGCTGTGAAATTAATCCCCCCCCCCCCCCCACATGGTCCCTGTGAGAAATTCTGTGTGTTTCCAGAAATGATTACACCGCCAGCGGTGAGGTCACAGCTAACAGACTGGAGGAGAGTGGGGGAGCTGGAAGGAGACAGCTGGAGGAGAGTGGGGGAGCTGGAAGGAGACAGCTGGAGGAGAGTGGGGGAGCTGGAAGGAGACAGTTGGAGGAGAGTGGGGGAGCTGGAAGGAGACAGTTGGAGGAGAGTGGGGGAGCTGGAAGGAGACAGCTGGAGGAGAGTGGGGGAGCTGGAAGGAGACAGTTGGAGGAGAGTGGGGGAGCTGGAAGGAGACAGCTGGAGGAGAGTGGGGGAGCTGGAAGGAGACAGCTGGAGGAGAGTGGGGGAGCTGGAAGGAGACAGCTAGAGGAGAGTCAGCCAGTCAGAGGGAAGATATTCTGCTCTGATGTACATAACTTAACAAGCTGCAGGGAAGCCAGAAACTATCTGGAGCAACAAGGACTGCTGACGTCTGTTATATCCCGGTTCAATTCACTGATAGGGATAATCTCAGGACAGAGCTGCAAGACCCATAAATGATGGGAGTAGAGTAGCAGTTGGCTGGTTGCCATAGCAGCGGGAATTACTCACTCCTCCAAGGAAACTGGCCCTTGTTTGCACTGTGGATGTTGTTCTGTTTTTCCACTCCCACAAATGTACTGATGCCCATCCCTCACCCCAACCTCAGAGACTCAGAGTACACACATGCAGACATACACAGATCCTAAAGATAGGGTAAGGCATCTCCACATATTTACTGTTGTCATTAAATCACCCCCAAAACAGAGCAAAGCATTATTCCATTGGACAAGAGAGCTCAGCTCTACAACAACATAACTGTCTTCTGAGTGGACTCTCCAGTGGCTCTACACAGCCTGTCTTGTTTCAACTGCATATTTTGCTGTGTTTACACTCTCTGGTAAGCATCAATCTATGTTTGAAACCTTTGTAAACAGATCCCTTCTGCGGCAAGCTCAACAAGTCCTACATTCTCAGTTCCCTTAAAAGCCATGCTTAAGGCTGAGAACACATATACAAGTCATGCCACATCTATTTACACTGTATCTGGCATTGGGTAGTGTCTAATCTTAGAGGTTGGCGCATCTTCATTCATGCTCCAGGGGGCAGTCGATCATTGTGCCATCCCTACCACGGCCAGGCCATGGCGAACATTTCACCTTGGACAGTGGGCTTTGGAATGGAGAAAGCAACACAGTGTCTTGATGTGTTAGCTACTGTATTTCAGGGGCCATTGTTCCCCCAACCTGAAGTGTTCTCATTCGTCTCAAAGGATCTGTCCAGGTTTCAGATTCTCCTTCTCACTACAGTGTTCACCTGCCCTTCAGCACATTCTGTTGGACACTGGCATAGCCTACTGTCTGTCTAGGAATACTAAGAGGAATGTGAACACACCTTGGTCTCTGTTCAAATGGAGAAATGCTAAAATGGAGTAGAAAATAGAAACCCACACCCCAACTCTCACCACTACCCGTGCTAAACAAATAGTGGTTCTATTCTTAGCAGGGGGTTAGCTGTCTCAGTGTGGAATCTGTTGGACAAACCTACCAAGTTGGAACTTAGAGTATCCAGCGACTATGCTGTTCTCAGAAGAAAGGAAACACAGAGACAAACAATGACTCAGTGACTGCATTCATGTCTACATAGCTGTCTGTCTCTGATGAGATGTGGAAGGCTGGATGGACCACACTGGCTACTTCACTAACTGGAGGAAGCAGTATTTAGAACAGTTACGTGCAGTTTGGCAGGTGCCCTTCAGACTTCACCAGTGGTAGACTTCCTCATAAACCCAGTGGCAAGGGAGGAGCGGCCTGGAGCAAATGGCATATTAAAACAGCAGGCTAAAGTCCACCAACCCCTGCCTTACCATATCAACAGATATTGTGACAGCCTGGAGTTGTGGGTATGGGGACAAGACAAAAAGATACATTTTTCTGCTCCAAGGTCCCTGGGCAAAAAAAGCAACTTTTGTACCCAGTAAACAACACCCATCACGGAGGTACCAGAGGGGCTGCCACAGCCACTGGGTGGCTGTAGGGAGTATAGAACAGTACCAACGTCCTTACACAAGAATCATAATAGATTAAGATTTTGGGAAGATTTGGTTTTAGGTCCAATTTCATCTCATGGATATGTCTGCTCTATTCTGATACTACGGCTAGCGTACACACCAACTCTCAATATTCAAAATACTTCCCCCTCTCCAGAGGGACCCGTCAAGGGTGCCCTATGTCCCCGCTCCTTTTTGCACTTGTGATAGAACCGCTTTCCTTGGCCTTAAAATTATAATTCACTGGAATCTACTGAGCTGGTGAAGAACACAAGGTGTCACTGTATGCAGATGAACTTGTAACGGGTGCGCTGAGAGTCGGGAAGCAAGTACAGGGAGTGAGTGCTTCAATAAATAAACAAAACAATAAAAACAAAATACAAATTGCACTGAAATGAAACAGAGTCAATAACACCCGAGGAAAGAACCAAGGGGAGTGACAGATATAGGGAAGAGAATCAAGGAGGTGATGGAGCCCAGATGAGGTGCTGGTGCGCTTGACGATGGTGACAGATGTGCAGGATCATCAGCAGCCTGATGACACTAGAGGCTGGAGAGGGAGTACACGTGACAGATCTAATATTATATATCACTAACCCTGTCAACTCTGTTAATAACATACTGCACATTTTAAACACATTTGGATCATTCACAGGTTACAAATTGAACATTCAGAAAAGTTAACGTTTTCCGATCAACCCCGCTGCCAAGCAAATCCCCCCTGGAGCCCTGCATTTCCATCTGTCTCCCTCTGTTTCTTCCTATTTAGGTGTGAATATAACACATTCTCAGGCTACCCTCCATAAAACAAATTTTGCAAGTCTAGTCATATGAGATGAAGCAGACTTACAATGCTGGGATAGTTTGTATCTCTCCTTAGCTGGCAGAATCCAATCTGTTAAAATCTCAATTTTACCTAGGTTTCTATACCCTTTTCCAATGTCTTCCGATCTTTATGCCGAAATCATTTTCTACCAAGTTGGAAAGGCTCATCAGTCATTTTATCTGGGCAGGCAAATCACCTAGGTTACGTAGAGCAATAGTTCAAAGAAGGAGACAAGATAGAGGATTGGCACTTCCAAATGTACTGCTTTACTAATGGGCAACCACTATTCAAAAGATTATGGTCTGGTGTAATGCTCCAAGGAAGAACTGGTGCTCAATAGAAGCACACTCCTGCCAATCATATTCCCTTTCTGTTCTTGCTTGTGCCCCACTGTCATTGAGTCTTTCAAAGTATACTGGAAACCCCATTTTGCTCTCTGCTCTGAAGATCTGGAGACAATTTCGTCAACATGTTAGACTTTCTGCCCTTTCTCTTCTAAGGCCTATCTGTAACGATCACCTATTTTTACCCTCCAAACTCCACCAGGCTTTTGTTTTGTAGCGAGAGAGAGGTTTGGTATGTTTCAAAGATGTATTTTTAGATGGGAAGTTTGACACTTTTAATGATCTCGTAGCTAAATGTAATCTGGCTCATTCTAATCTTTTCTGCTATTTTCTTTGCTCGCTCTTTTCCACCTTTCCTCAACTACCTCCCAAGACGTTGCTAGAAGAGATTTAACCTGATTTCTAGATTATATTACACTTTCCTCTGAACCCTCTCCAATAAACAAAATGAAGACAGAATGGAGTCGCGAACTTGAACTTTGACCTTCTTAGGATTAACTCCACACCCTCATGTGCTCGGTTAAGTTTAATTCAGCACAGAATTCACTACACCAAAGAAAACGTAGTAAATTCCTCCCAGACACAAATGACGTGACAGATGTTCAATCACTCCAGCAGACCACACCCATATGGTTTATTTATGTTCTAAGCTGTCTGAGTATTGGTCATCCTTTTTTAATACTCTAACATTCTCAATATTGACCTGCAGCCTTGTCCTTTGATAGCTATATTTGGAGTTCCATCTCTGTTTCCTAGTCTCAATAAAAGTAAAACAGACGTTGTAGCATTTGCTTCCCTCATAGCCCGCCGGCAGATCTTGCTTAATTGGAAATCCTCAAAACCTCCCACTGTATCAGCCTGGTTGAAAGATCTAATGTCTTTTCTACACTTAGATACACTTTGAGAGGTTGTACTGATAACGTTTTCTTGAGATGGCAGCCTTTAATTTCCTTTTCTGAACAGTTGCCTTCTATTGATCAGGAGTAATACATTTGGCCAACAGGTGAAATGAGAGTGTGGGAGGGAAGGGATAGTATGTTGTGATGTTTTTTTTGTATATGTGTATATGTGTATGTGTGTGTATGTATGTATGTATGTATGTATGTATGTATGTATGTATGTATGTATGTATGTATGTATGTATGTATGTATGTATGTATGTATGTATGTATGTGTGTGTGTATATATGTATGTATGTATGTATGTATGTATGTGTCTCATAGCCGCAGATCTAAAAAAGTGAGCCCATCACATGTTATGAGGGCAAACTTAAATGCCCTTTTATAAGGGCCAGTGGCGAGCACAATGGTGTTGTCACAAGGTTGGTCACGTTCAAACAAGTCCTTTACTTTGTGATTAGGCTGATAGTGACCGGGCATGTGTGACACAAGGCTCATGTTTGATATAAACTTTATGGCTTTTCCTCCTGAAAAGTACAAAGTTCAACCATAATTCCTATTACATCATTTGCAGCAAATTTGCCTGACATAATGACTTTATAACAACGTATCTTCCCTTTTTATGTGTAATAGTGAAACCTGTCTTGTAAAACACTAACCCAGGAACCAAAGGAAAAATACACTGGTAATATCTTATCTGTACAAACTGCATGACTGGGTAGCCTGTACGTCCAGGCAGCCAGTGTACATATAACAACAGATATGGTTGTCCAACACAGGGCACCATAATCTTTATAGGTCTACTCAGTGAATTGTCTTGCTATTTTTATAAACACTCATTGAGATTATGAATGCCCACAAGTCCTCGGTAGAAGAGTTCCTCTCTGTGACCTGTTTATACTCCAAATCTATCACATTAGTTCCAAAGTGGTTGTGGTGGACAAATGTTTCATATGACCCATGGCGAAAATAAGTCACACAGCATTCTATTTTAGTGGTAGGGAACAGGCAGTGTGTGGGCATTTTGTGGAGTGTTATTGGACAACCTAAGTAAAATGGTGGGCCTTGGTCAGCTGTTTTCAGTTACTACAGTAACGTAGGGATAGTTGAAATAAAAAGGAAACGTTTGGTGCTATTCAGATCCGCAGTAAACGTGTCCTCTATATTGCACTGGGCGCAGTTGGGCAACGTTCCAGTTGTGGAGAATAAATGTGTCATTTTCAGAGTAGATAACAGTCTCAGCACCTTCCTGCTCAGCTACCAGACTAGCCATGACGTCTGTGCCAGAGAGAACAAAGCATCGACGCTGACCCCGAAAGAAGTGACTACTGATAAAACATACAGACATCTCGGTCTCCATTCACATCTAAAGACATGGCAATCTGTGTGTGCATTGTGGTGCTTCAAAAGTGAAGGGTAGGGAGTGGCAAGGGGGTACTCCTGATGCCTCAGAGAACTGGTAGCCTTCACTGTCACTAGAACACAGGGATCACCTGGGACAGGAGTCATGGATCACACCCCCACCTCACCCCTCTTCCCTCCTGCTGCAGAGCCAGGATTTTATCACAGCTCACCCAGCAGGTGCCCATCCCTGAACACTGAGCCAATGTAATGCAGCCCTGCGTATTAACCCAGCACATTAACCCTGTGCAACCCTGCTTGGAAGTGTGCCCTAGAGGCCTCAGAACCATCAGCTGGAAGACTGCCTTTAATTTAAGCTCTTAGAGGACTATCAGCATTCAGCTGCATGATCAAAGTATAATAATGAAGTGTTTTGGGTAAAGTATCTTGTATCTTGCCATGGCGTCTCTCTCGCTTTCTTTATCTCAGCAGGTCACCAGCTGACTAAGCTATGAAGACAAGAGCAGCATCCGACCCTGATGCCCTGCTGTGTGTAGCAGTACTTGACATGCATGGAGGAGCTGAGATGTTTAATGGGCGTGGGATGATTCTACTGAACTGATGCTGTGTTAGGGAATCGGTACAGGACACTTGTAGTAGCTGCAAAAATCTATTTGCTATTACAGCTCTTATGTAGGCAGCCAGAACTCAACATGGTGACATTGCGTCAATAAAGATGGAACTTCAGACTGGAAAAGCAGTAGTGCACTTTGTTTAAACTTGCTGGTAAGATTAAAGCTAAGATAAAAGGGATGGAAAGAGTAATAGCAACGAGGTGGGCTGAAACGTATAAAAGGAGAGGGTATGACAGGGGATTTCCACGACAGAGATACAGGAATAGTTTCTACTGTACCTGTTTGGCTCTCATCCTTGGTTTAGAATAATCTCATCACAGCCTGTGTGAAGTGATCCCTAGCCTATGGGCAGGGGTAAACAGACATTGGCGTTTCATCACAAAACCAATCAATTTGGAAATCAATCTCTTTCCAAAACCAAAATGACCTCACATACAAAATATGGATGTACAGAGGACAAATGTTTGCCTGTTGGGAGAACCAATCAGCAGAAAGAATAATGCAGCACTGTAGAATAATCAGGCTTGTCTAATCCAGTGACCAGGAGTATTGACCTCAACCTGACAGACCACACACTAATCACCTCTGATTGGTAGTGTGGTTCAATGTAAGCATGCAGTTCAAAATATGTGATTGTGTGGGAGGGAGATTTACAATTTAAATCATATTTCACATTTAGAAATAATGTTGCTCATGATCTATGGATTTGACAGGCACCCACTGTAAGTAAGTAGTAGTAATGGTAGGGCACTTACTAATTGCCTTGTGAGATGAGACAGTCACCAAGCAGTTCCTACTTTTTTATTTAGTTTGGAACGTCTCTATGACCAATGACCCTGATGTCTGTGGACCATTATCTATGGGAAAAGGCTGCTCCACAATCATGTTCCATTTCCCCTCTGACAGCACCTACAAAAATAGAACCCAAAGCAACCCCCTATCTCTCCCGCACCAAAGGGCTCAGAACTCAATAATTATGTTGTTATTGTGTGCAGAATTGTAATGCAAAACATTCAGCTTTTCATGGAGGTGTCCACTGTCTTAATTTGCTTAACTACTTTTCAGATATGTTTATCAGACTCAGTATTATGACCATAGAACTATGCTGAACAAAAATATAAATATAACAGGCAACAATTTCAAAGATTTTACTGAGTTACAGTTCATAGAAGGAAATCGGTCAATTTAAATACATTCATTAGGCACTAATCTATGGATTTCACATGACTGGGAAGGGGCCCACCCACATGGGAGCCAGGCGCAGACAATCAAAATGAGTTTTTAAAGACAGAAATACTCCTCAGCACCCCCCCATCCCTCCTTTAACGATCCCGCAGGTGAAGAAGCCGGATGTGGAGGTCCTGCGGTCGTGAGGCCGGTTGGATGTACTGCCAAATTCTCTAAAATGACGTTGGAGGCCGCTTATGGTAGAGAAATGAACATTCAATTCTCATGCAACAGCTCTGTTGGACATTCCTGCAGTCAGCATACCAATTGCACGCTCCCTCAAAACTTGAGACAGCTGTGGCATTGTGTTGTGTGACAAAACAGCACATTTTAGAGTTGCCTTTTGTCCCCAGCACAAGGTACACCTGTGTAATGATCATGCGGTTTAATCAGCTTCTTGATATGCCACACCTGAATATGGAACGTTTCTGGGATATTTTATTTCAGCTCATGAAAGCTGGGGCCAACACTTAACATGTTGCGTTCATATTTTTGCTCAGTATAATTTGTAGCTCAGTTTACAGGCGATAGCTAGCTGTGTGTGAAACATGACTGGTCTCTACTGACATTGCTTGAGTTGAAGAAGCAAACCCTGTGACAGAGGTAGGAGCACTTAGTGTCGCTGATATGGGATGGTTGTCCTAACCCAGAGCAGGTTCTGTAAGAGGGTTAATAGCCACAATACCGACAAGAAGACACAGCTTTTCCTCTGTAATCTCAATGCTACATAATTGTATTTTGTTTTTTAAAGCACCAAGCCGCACCAGATTATGGGGTTTAAACTCCCAGTGCGGAGAGGGGACAGAGGAGAAACAAGAGATACAGAGATGTGGCGCAAGAGAGAGATGGGATCTGTTTACAAGTCAACGGTCATCAGTTCAAAGTGGTAGGACCATTTGTCGTCTTTGTCCGGACAGCTGGATGGACTCAGAAACACATGTGGGATGTCCTTGAAGATCAGAGCATAAATATAAATCATAGATCCCATCACATACACAATCCAACGATAGCTCAACATCAAAGAAAAGAACAGTGGCCAAAACACAATTTTCTGTGCTTGGACCCCACAAACGCTCATCCCTGGTCTTCACAGTGGGTCAACCGTCTTTTTAACCATTAGTGGATGCTGGACGCACCCGCTCTTCCATCCGAGGTCCATTCTAGGTTCCATCCTAATGACTGCTTTCACAAGCCTGTTTGTCAGTGCTCTGTGATTTGTGCCTGTGCCATATCTCAGCTCAGGAGGGCAGATGACAAGCTGATTAGGAGTGGAATTTCCAGGGGCTCAGAGTTGCTATTCCCAGCCTCCATCCTCTAGATTAGACCCTTTCTAGCTGGGGACAGGCTGATGACACCCGGGCTACAGGTGAGACAGTTATATCTCATAACAACAGGGTCAGCTTCGACACAACCTGACCACATAGGGCTGTTGATAACCCACACAAATGCCAGGATTGCGTCATTAACTCCCCACCCCATATATACACAAATACACTTTCTAAACATGGTTGGGGGATTTATTCTAAACATGGTAGGGGGCTTTATTTAAAGAACATAAAACTTCCATGTAAAAAAAAAGTGTTGATAGGGGACAGAATGCAGTCGGACGATCAAATAATCGGCATATAGGGTGCATTTGGAAAGTATTCAGACCCCTTGACTTTTCCATATTTTGTTACATTACAGCCTTATTCTAAAATGTATACATTGTTTTGTTTTTCCTCATCAAATCTACACATAATACCCCATAAGGACAAATCAAAAACAGGTTTTTAGAAAATCTTTCAAATGTATTACAAATAAAAAAACAGAACAGAATTACAGAATTACATTTACATCAGTATTCAGACCCTTTACTCGGTAAAGACATTACTGTGCAGCCGTATTCATCGGCCTGGCCAAGGCATTCGACTCTGTCAATCACCACATTCTTATCGGCTGAGTCTACAGCCTTGGTTTCTCAAATGACTGCCTCGCCTGGTTCACCAACTACTTCTTTGACAGAGTTCAGTGTGTCAAATCGGAGGGACTGTTGCCGGACCTCTGGCAGTCTCTATAGGGGTGTGTTATTTCTTACATTGTTACCCCAGTTAATCTTAGGTTTTATTACATACAGTCGGGAGGAACTATTGGATATAAGAGCAACGTCAACTCACCAACATTATGACCAGGAATACGACTTTCCCGAAGCGGATCCTCTCTTTTGCCCACCACCCAGGACAATGGATCGGATCCCAGCCGATGACCCAAAACAACTACGCTGTAGAAGGGGCAGACGGAGCGGTCTTCTGGTCAGGCTCCGTAGACGGGCATATCGCGCACCGTTCCCGAGCATACTACTCGCCAATGTCCAGTCTCTTGACAACAAGGTAGACGAAATCAGTGTAAGGGTAGCCTTCCAGAGAGACATCAGAGACTGTAACATTCTTTGTTTCACGAAAACATGGCTCACTCGAGACAGGCTATCGGAGTCGGTACAGCCAGCAGGTTTCTTCACGAATGGTGCCGACAGAAACAAGCATCTTTCTGGTAAGAAGAAGGGCAGGGTGTATGTATGCCTTATAATTAACGAGACGTGGTGTGATCATGACAACATACAGGAACTCAAGTCCTTCTGTTCACCTGACTTAGAATTCCTCACAATCAAATGCCGACCGCATTATCTACGAAGAGAATTCTCTTCGATTATAATCACAGCCGCATATATCGCCCCCAAGTAGACACATCGATGGCCCTGAACGAACTTCATTGGACTCTATGTAAACTGGAAACCACATATCCTGAGGCTGCATTTATTGTAGCTGTGGATTTTAACAAGCTAATCTGAAAACAAGGCTCCCTAAATTGTATCAGCATATCGATTGCGCAACCAGGGCTGGCAAAATCCTAGACCATTGTTATTCTAACTTCCGCAACGCATATAAGGCCCTCACCCGCCCTCCTTTCGGAAAAGCTGACCACGACTACATTTTTTTGCTTCCAGCCTATAGACAGAAACTAAAACAGGAAGCTCCCACGCTCAGTTCTGTTCAGCACTGGTCCGACCAATCGGATTCCACGCTTCAAGATTGCTTCGATCATGTGGACTGGGATATGTTCCGCATTGCGGCGAACAACAACATTGATGAATACGCTGATTCGGTGAATGGATTTATGAGCAAGTGCATCGGCGATGTCGTACCAACAGCGTCTATTAAAACATTCCGAAACCAGAAACCGTGGATTGACAGCAGCATTCACGCAAAACTGAAAGCGAGAACCACTGCTTTTAATCAGGGCAAGGTGACCGGAAACATGACCGAATACAAACAGTGTAGCTATTCCCTCCGCAAGGCAAACAACCTAAGCACCAGCATAGAGACAAAGTAGAGTCACAATTCAACGGCTCAGACACGAGAGGTATGTGGCAGTGCCTACAGTCAATCACAGACTATAAAAGGAAAACCAGCCCCGTCACGGACCAGGATGTCTTGCTCCCAGACAGACTAAACAACTTCTTTGCTCGCTTTGAGGAAAACACAGTGGCACTGACACGGCCCACTACCAAAACCTGCGGGCTCTGTATCACTGCAGCCGACGTGAGCAAAACATTTAAACGTGTCAACCCTCGCAAGGCTGCAGGCCCAGACGGCATCCCCAGCCTCGTCCTAAGAGCATGCGCAGACCAGCTGGCTGGTGTGTTTAGGGACATATTCAATCAATCCTTATCCCAGTCTGCTGTCCCCACATGCTTCAAGAGGGCCACCATTGTTCCTGTTCCCAAGAAAGCTAAGGTAACTGAGCTAAATGACTACCGCCCAGTAGCACTCACTTCAGTCATCATGCAGTGCTTTGAGAGACTAGTCAAGGACCATATCACTTCCACCCTACCTGACACCCTACACCCACAAAAATTTGCTTACCGCCCCAATAAGTCCACAGATGACACAATCACACTGCACTAACCCATCTGGACAAGAGGAATACCTATGTGAGAATGCTGTTCATCGACCACAGCTCAGCATTTAACACCATAGTACCCTCCAAACTCGTCATCAAGCTTGAGACCCTGGGTCTCGACCCCACCATGGGCAACTGGGTACTGAACTTTCTGACATGCCGCCCCCAGGTGGTGAGGGTAGGTAACAACATCTCCACCCCACTGATCCTAAACACTGGGGCCCCACAAGGGTGCGATCTGAGCCCTCTCCTGTACTCCCTGTTCACCGACGACTGCGTGGCCATGCACGCCTCCAACTCAATCATCAAGTTTGCAGACGACACTACAGTGGTAGGTTTGATTACCAACAATGACGAGACGTCCTACAGGGAGGAGGTGAGGGCCATCGGAGTGTGGTGTCAGGAAAATAACCTCACATTCAACATCAACAAACCAAAGGAGATGATCGTGGACTTCAGGAAACAGCAGAGGGAGCACCCCCCTATCCATATTGACGGGACAGTAGTGGAGAGGGTAGAAAGTTTTAAGTTCCTCGGCGTACACATCACAGGCAAACTGAAATGGTCCAACCACACAGACAGCGTGGTGAAGAAGGCGCAGCAGCGCCTCTTCAACCTCAGGAGGCTGTTGAAATTTGGCTTGTCACCAAAAACACACAAACTTTTACAGATGCACAATCGAGAGCATCCTGTCGGGCTGTATCACCACCTGGTACGGCAACTGCTCAGCCCATAACCGTAAGGCTCTCCAGAGGGTAGTGAGGTCTGCACAAGGCATCACCGGGGGCAAACTACCTGCCCTCCAGGACACCTACACCATCCGATGTCACAGGAAGGATAAAAAGATCATCAAAGACAACAACCTACCCGAGCCACTGCCTGTTCATCCCGCTATCATCCAGAAGGCGAGGTCAGTACAGGTGCATCAAAGCAGGGACCGAGAGACTGAAAAACAGCTTCTATCTCAAGGCCATCAGACTGTTAAACAGCCATCACTAACATTGAGTGGCTGCTGCCAACATACTGACTCAACTCCAGTCACTGGATAAATTTATGTAATAAATGTATCACTAGCCACGTTAAACAATGCCACTTCATATAATGTTTATATACCCTACATTACTCATCTCATATGTATATACTGTACTCTATACCATCCACTGCATCTTGCCTATGCCGTTCTACACCATCACTCATTCATATATTTTTTTGTGTACATATTCTTATTCATTCCTTTACACTTGTGTGTATAAGGTAATTGTTGTGAAATTGTTAGGTTAGATTACTCGTTGGATATTACTGCATTGTCAGAACTAGAAGCACAAGCATTTCGCTACACTTGCATTAACATCTGCTAACCATGTGTATGTGACAAATAAAATTTGATTTGACAGGGTTCAATTCTCGGGACTCTCTTCTCTGTATACATCAATTATGTCACTCTTGCTGCTGGTGAGTCTCTGATCCACCTCTCTAGACGACAACATTCTGTATACTTCTGGCCCTTCGTTGGACACTGTGTTAGCTAACCTCCAGACCAGCTTCAATGCCACGCAACTCTCCTTCTGTGGACTCCAACTGCTCTTAAATGCAAGTAAAACTAAATGCATGCTCTTCAACCGATCGCTGCCCACACCTGCCCGCCCGCCCAGTATCACTACTCTGGACTGTTCTGTATTATTGACTGTGTTTTGTTTATTCCATGTGTAACTCTGTGTTGTTGTGTGTTGAAATGCTTTGCTTTATTCTTGGCCATGTCACAGTTGTAAATGAGAACTTGTTCTCAACTTGCCTACCTGGCTAAATAAAGGTGAAATAAAAAAAATGTAGGTGTCTCTTTCTGGTTAGGGCCAGTTTGCGCTGTTATGTGAAGGGAGTAATACACAGCGTAGTACGAGATCTTCAGTTTCTTGACAATTTCTCACATGGAATAGCCTTCTCAGAACAAGAAAAGACTGATGAGTTTCAGAAGGTATTTGTTTCTGGCCATTTAGAGCCTGTAATCAAAACCACAAATGCTGATGCTCCAGATACTCAACTAGTCTAAAGAAGGCCAGTTTTATTGCTTCTTTAATCAGATCAACAGTTTTCAGCTGTGCTAACATAATTGCAAAAGGGTTTTCTAATGATCAAACTTGGATCAGCTAACACAATGGGCCACTGGAACACAGGAGTGTTGGTTGGTGATAATTGGCCTCTGTACACCTTTGTAGATATTCCATAAAAATAAAATATTCTGTTTCCAGCTACAATAGTCATTTACAACATTAACAATGTCTACACTGTATTTCTGATCAATTTGATGTTATTTTAAATGGACAAAAAAATGTTATTTTCTATCAGAAACATTTATAAGTGACGCCAAACATTTGAACGGTAGTGTATATCAAACCTTTGCTGATGTACCCAGAGGACCGTTACTAGCATGTTTTAACCACTCCTATGAAAATGGTTGATCAGATACTCAACAAAAAGCTCTGATTTCACCATTACTGAAACAAGTAAATACACTGCTCAAAAAAATAAAGGGAACACTAAAATACATCCTAGATCTGAATGAATGAAATATTCATATTAAATACTTTTTTCTTTACATAGTTGAATGTGCTGACAACAAAATCACACAAAAATTATCAATGGAAATCAAATTTATCAACCCATGACGGTCTGGTTTTGGAGTCACACTCAAAATTAAAGAGGAAAACCACACTACATGCTGATCCAACTTTGATGTAATGTCCTTAAAACAAGTCAAAATGAGGCTCAGTAGTGTGTGTGGCCTCCACATGCCTGTATGAACTCCCTACAACGCCTCGGCATGCTCCTGGTGAGGTGGCGGATGGTCTCCTGAGGGATCTCCTCTCAGACCTGGACTAAAGCATCCGCCAACTCCTGGACAGTATGTGGTGCAACATGGCGTTGGTGGATGGAGCGAGACATGATGTCCCAGATGTGCTCAATTGGATTCAGGTCTGGGGGACGGGCGGGCCAGTCCATAGCATCAATGCCTTCCTCTTGCAGGAACTGCTGACACACTCCAGCCACGAGGTCTAGCATTGTCTTGCATTAGGAGGAACCCAGAGTCAACCGCACCAGCATATGGTCTCACAAGGGGTCTGAGGATCTCATCTCGGTACCTAATGGCAGTCAGGCTACCTCTGGCGAGCACATGGAGGGCTGTGCGGCCCCCCCAAAGAAATACCACCCCACACCATGACTGACCCACCCCCAAGCCGGTCATGCTGGAGGATGTTGCAGGCGGCAGAACGTTCTCCACGGCGTCTCCAGACTCTGTCACGTCTGTCACATGTGCTCAGTGTGAACCTGCTTTCATCTGAGAAGAGCACAGGGCGCCAGTGGTGAATTTGCCAATCTTGGGGTTCTCTGGCAAATGCCAAACGTCCTGCACGCTGTTGGGCTGTAAGCACAACCACCACCTGTGGACGTCGGGCCCTCATACCACCCTCATGGAGTCTGTTTCTGACCGTTTGAGCAGACACATGCACATTTGTGGCCTGCTGGAGGTCATTTTGCAGGGCTCTTGCAGTGCTCCTCCTTGCACAAAGGCGGAGGTAGCGGTCCTGCTGCTGGGTTGTTGCCCTCCTACGGCCTCCTCCACGTCTCCTGATGTACTGGCCTGTCTCCTGGTAGCGCCTCCATGCTCTGGACACTATGCTGACAGACACAGCAAGCCTTCTTGCCACAGCTCGCATTGATGTGCCATCCTGGATGAGCTGCACTACCTGAGCCACTTGTGTGGGTTGTAGACTCCGTCTCATGCTACCTCTAGAGTGAAAGCACCGCCAGCATTCAAGTGACCAAAACATCAGCCAGGAAGCATAGGAACTGAGAAGTGGTCTGTGGTTACCACCTGCAGAACCAGTCCTTTATTGGGGGTGTCTTGCTAATTGCCTATAATTTCCACCTGTTGTCTATTCCACTTGCACAACAGCATGTGAAATTTATTGTCAATCAGTGTTGCTTCCTAAGTGGACAGTTTGATTTCACAGTAGTGTGATTGACTTGGAGTTACATTGTGTTGTTTAAGTGTTCCCTTTATTGTTTTGAGCAGAGTATAAAGAACCAGTCCACTGGGATCCCGAGTGGCGCAGCTGTCTAAGGCACTGCATCTCAGCGCTAGAGTCGTCACTAAAGACCCTGGATTGATTCCAGGCTGGAACACAACTGGCTGTGATTGAGAGTCCCATATGACGACGCACAATTGGCCCAGTGTCGTTAGGGTTTGGCCTGGGTAGGCCGTCGCTGTAAATAAGAATTTGTTCTTAACTGACTTGCCTAGTTAAATAAAGGTAAAATAAACATTTGAGTTCCCTTACACTTCAGTGTTGTGATGCAAAATGCATAGCGCAAATAATAAAAAAAGGTATGGTCGATATTATTCATTCAAATCAGTTTTGGAGATAAGGTACTCATAGCTAACTTTGAAAAGGCTTATGATAAAGTACGACTGGAATTTATTGTATTGTTCACTCAAAAATAAAACTTTTACATTACTGTGAAATGTACCTATAAAATGGTCTGACAGTGGACATAATCCGTATTCATATCCCTAAAGAAATGATAGCACTGCAATACATTAAGAGAAAGTTACCAAAAATAAGACCTTGCTACCATGGAAAGGAAAATACCTGTCTATTTATGGGAGAAATTCTTTAGTTATATCCCAGTTCACACATTTGCTTATGACCCTGCCTACACCTAACAACTTGTTATTTATACCATTTTATTTGGCAATGCAAGCCATAGAAAATAAAAACAGGTTGATTTATATAATATGAATTTGAAGGGCAGAAATTATTAAATATTAAAGCATTAGACCTCTCACTAAAGCCTACAAATATTATGGTTAAACTCAAATATACTAATTGATATAAAAAAAATATTTAAAATATATATAATCTTTGAAAATCATATAAATACAACTGGAAATATGGAAATGTCTGCTCTATCTAAAACTACAACCAATTAATTGGAGCATTACCGCAAAAATGGAAGAGGCAAGTGGAAGGGGGAGAAAGTAAGGAACTTGTCTGTCAGCCCTGCATTAAAGACCTAAATTAAGTCAAGAGAATTGTGATGAATTAAGAAGTATACAAGTTTCATTTAAGGACCAAAACATATACAGCTGTGCCATACAGCTTGCAAAAAAGTTGTGAAGAGATTTGATGTACCGATTCCATGGCACATGGTTTATGAACTGATACACAATGACACTTGATTCAAAACCGTCCCAGCTCTGCAGATGTTGCTGCAAAGAGAGAATAATTTGATCATTTGTTTTGGTACTGTCCATATGTAGGTTGTTTTTAGTTACAGGTTCTGGAATGGCTGAAGAATTGAAACATTTACCTGGAGCTAACTCTGCAAATAGCACTGCTGAGTGATTTGAAAAGTCCTAGTCAATCGATCAATAATACTCTTAGCAAAAATGCTAATCTTTCATTTACAATCTGTAGAAACTATGAGAACAGAAAGGTTCTGAAGTTTTGTGAAACATCACAGCTGAAACATATGGCAATACAAATCAAAACTGCAAACTGTCTTCGGAGATACATTGGGGTTGAGGGTAGTTGAAGGATGGGACTAAAAACAAAAGAGATATATATATATATATATTTTTTACATTAGTTATGTCTAAGCTGGAAATAGAAGCCTAAGTGTCATTGTCCATTAGTTTACTCCAATTTGAATAGGGGTGGTAGGGTTAGGGGAAAATAATCAATCAAAAGTGTTAAACCTTAGGTTCTCCCACTGATATTTTTTTATTTAAATTAGCAGACCTGTATCATTGGGCAGAGGATGTGTTCCTTTGTGTAATGGTATGTTTCTTCTACAGTAAAATGGTTTACAGTCCCTCACACAGAGGAAGAGAGGGAAGTAGAGCACATCTGCACCTCCTCCACCCAGCCTGAACGGCTGCCATTCCTCTGCCTGTTTTGGTCTGGAGCCACAGCTCTGTCCAGTAATGAAGATAATAGCACCTCATAAGTTAAAGAAAACATATCACAGTACAAGCAAGGCAGTAGGAAGGATAGTAAAGGTGCTTATTCTGCAGAGGGTGATGCTGTAACGAGGCTGAGACAAAACACCATCTCCCAAACACAAAGTGCAAAACAAATAGGTTTTCCACCCAGGTCAAGTTAGGACCCAAGTCACCAGCAATGTATTTAGATCTTAGAGTTCCCCTGACATAGCCTCCTAGACCAACAGTATCTACAACCTCCAGCAGTCAGTCCTCTACACCCGGGGTTTGGTGGCAAAGGTGAAGTAGCCTGTGTGCCCTGCCATCTCCCTGAGGGGCATAGTTGTCTTAGAGAACAGAGGTCCCCGGGTGTCGGTGGGGATCTCCAGGGGCCGGTCAGTACCAAAGTCTGGTAGGGGGAGCATGGCGGTGCGCACGTCATGCACCTTCAGCAGAACCTCCAGAGTGCTGATGGCCTCGAAACCATCATCAGCCAGCGCCTCACACGTCTTCTGCACCTGCTCAATACATGAGGAGAAGGAGCACACACACACACGTCCCCCTGCTGAGGGAGAGAGAGAGAATGAGACAGGGGGATTACAGGATGGAGACAAAGGGTAAAACAAATAAACAAAAAGGGAGTCAATTATTCTGTTTGAATCTCACACACTTTGCTTCTAGGAAATTTTTATGTAAACGACCTGAGTTTATATGTAAACGTCATCCCTAATGGAGAATCCTCTAGCCATGTTTAAGATTATTTTTCAACGCCGATACAGATTATTGGAGGACCAAAAAAAGCAGACACCGATTAAATCGGCCAATTTATTACATTTATTTGTAATAATGACAATTACCATACTGAATGAAAACTTAATATAATACATCAATAAAATCAATTTAGCCTCAAATAAATAATGAAACATGTTCAAATTTTTTTTTTTAATGCAAAAACAAAGTGTTGGAGAAGAAAGTAAAAGTGCAATATGTGCCATGTAAAAAAGCTAACGTTTTAAGTTCTTTGCTCAGAACACAATAACATATAAAAGCTGGTGGTTCCTTTTAACATGAGTCTTCAATATTCCCAGGTAACAAGTTTTAAGTTGTAGTTATTATAGGAAATATAGGACTCTCTATACGATTTGTATTTCATATACCTTTGACTATTGGATGTTCTTATAGGCACTTTAGCATTGCCAGTGTAACAGTATAGCTTCCGTCCCTCTCCTCGCTCCTGCCTGGGCTCGAACCAGGAACACATCGACAACAGCCACCTTCGAAGCAGCATTACCCATGCAGAGCAAGGGGAACAACTACTCCAAGTCTCAGAGCGAGTGACTTTTGAAACGCTATTAGAGCACACCCCGCTAACTAGCTAGTCATTTCACATCGTTTACACCAGCCTAATCTCGGGAGTTGATAGGCTTGAAGTCATAAACAGTGCAATGCTTGAAGCATTGTAAAGAGTTGCTTGCAAAAAGCACTAAAGTGCTGTTTGAATGAATGCTTACGAGCCTGCTGGTGCATACCATCGCTCAGTCAGACTGCTCTATCAAATCATAGACTTAATTATAACACACAGAAATACAAGCTTTAGGTCATTAATATGGTCGAATCCGGAAACTATCATCTCGAAAACAAAACGTTTATTCGGGTGGCACCCATAAGTCTAAATATTCCTGTTACATTGCACAACCTTCAATGTTGTCATAATTACGTAAAATTCTGGCAAATTAATTTGCAACGAGCCAGGCAGCCCAAACTGTTGCATATACCCTGACTCTGCGTGCAATGAACGCAAGCGAAGTGACAATTTCATCTGGTTAATATGACCTGCTAACCTGAATTTCTTTTAGCTAAATACGCAGGTGAAAAAAAAAAATCTGTGTATTGATTTTAAGGCATTGATGTTTACAGTCGTGCAACGATTGTGCTTTTTTCGCAAATGTGCTTTTGTTAAATCATCCCCCGTTTGGCGAAGTTGGCTGTCTTTGTTGAAGAAGAAATAGTCTTCACACAGTTCGCAATGAGCCAGGCGGCCCAAACTGCTGCATATACCCTGACTCTGTTGCAAGAGAATTTCTCGTTTAAAGAAATTCATGTTAGCAGGCAATATTAACTAAATATGCAGGTTTAAAAATATATACTTGTGTATTGATTTCAATACAAGAAGCCAAGTATTAAATGCTGAGCTGTAATTGATGAACAGCATTCGTACATAGGTATTCCTCTTGTCCAGATGGGTCAGGGCAGTGGGACAGCGCTGTCTGTGGACCTATTGGGGCGGTAAGCAAATTGGAGTGGGTCTAGGGTGTCAGGTAGGGTGGATGTGATATGATCCTTGACTCGTCTCTCAAAGCACTTCATGATGACGGAAGTAAGTGCTACGGAGCAATAGTCGTTTAGCTCAGTTACCTTAGCTTTCTTGGGAACACGAACAATGGTGGCCCGCTTGAAGCATGTGGGAACAGCAGACTGGGATAGGGATTGATTGAATAGGTCCGTAAACACCAGCCAGCAGTCTGCGCATTCTCTGATGACGCGGGTAGGGATGCCGTCTGGGCTGGCAGCCTTGCGAGGTTTAACACGTTTAAATGTTTTGCTTCTGTTGGCTGCGGTGAAGGAGAGCCCGCAGGTTTTGGTTGCGGGCCGTGTCAGTGGCACCCTATTGTGCTCAAAGAAGTTGTTTAGTTTGTCTGGGAGCAAGACATGGGTATGGGTGTCCGCGACGAGGCTGGTTTTCTTTTTGTAATCCGTGATTGACTGTAGACCCTGCCACATACGGCTCGTGTCAGAGTTGTTGAAATGCGACTCTACTTTGTCTCTACACTGACACTTAGCTAGATTGATAGCCTTGTGGAGGGAATAGCTACACTGTTTGTATTCGGTCATGTTTCCGTTCGTCTTGCCATGATTAAAAGCAGTGGTTCGCACTTTCAGTTTTGCGCGAATGCTGCTATCAATCCATGGTTTCTGGTTGGGGAAGGCTTTAATAGTCTATTGGTACAACATTACCGATGCATTTGCTAATAAACTCGCTCACCGAATCTGCGTGTACATCAATGTGGTTGTCTGAGGTTATCCAGAACATGTCCCAGTCCACGTGATCGACACAATCTTGAAGTGTGGAATCAGATTGTTCAGACCAGCATTGAACAGACCTGAGCACGGGCGTTTCCGGTTTTAGTTTCTGTCTATAGGCTGGGAGCAACGAAATGGAGTTGTGGTCAGATTTGCCGAAAGGAGGGCGAGCTTTGTATGCGTAACGGAAGTTAGAGTAGCAATGATCCAGAATTTTGCCAGCCCGGGTCGTGCATTTGATATGCTGATCAAAATTTAGGGAGCCTTGTTTTCAGATTAGCCTTGTTAAAATCTCCAGCTACAATAAATGCAGCCTCGGGATATGTGGTTTCCAGTTTACATAGAGTCCAATGAAGTTCTTTCAGGGCAGACGGGGTGTCTGCGTGGGGGGGGATATACACGGCTGTGATTATAGTCGAAGAGAATTCTCTTGGTAGATAACGCGGTTGGCATTTGCTTGTAAGGAATTCTAAGTCAGGGGAACAAAAGGACTTGAGTTCCTGTATGTTATGATCCCACAACGTCTCGTTAATCATAAGGTATACACCCCCACCCTTCTTACCAGAGAGAGGTTTGTGTCTATCGGTGCGATGCGAAGAAACCTGCTGGCTGTACCGACTCTGATACATGGCTCACTCGTGATAAGTTTTCCGTGAAACGGACACTGCTAATCTCTAATGCCTCTCTGGAAGGCAAACCTGGCTCGAATTTCATCTACCTTGTTGTCAAGAGACTGGACATTGGCGAGTAGTATACTCGTGGGCGATGTGCCCGTCTACAGAGCCTGAACAGAAGACCACTCTTTCTGCAGCGCCATTGTTTTGGGTCGCCTACTGGGATCCGATCCCATATTCCTGGTCGCAATGTTGGTAAGTTGACGTTGCTCTTATACCCAATAGTTCTTCCCGGCTGTATGTAGTAAGACTTAACATTTCTTGGGGTAACAGTAATAAATAATACATAAAAACAAAATACTGCATAGTTTCCTAAGAACGCGAAGCGACCATCTCTGTTGGCGCCATCATAAGATCTGTCTTTATACTATGGGCACCGATAGGTAACAGGCAGCAATAATTCTGGTGCTTGGGCATTTCGTCACTGGTTATTTGGACAAGGCCCTATTTTTCACAGGTGTATCGCGTCTTTAGAATTTTGGGAAGGGACAAAAATCGGCCCATAACTTGCAAAAAGCGAGGGTTGAGCTCCTCGTTACGGTTACGCTTCTCATTCTAGCATCTTTATCCCTTCTCTTAATACATGTGGACCCAGTACTTAATCGAACAGCTGACCAATTATGCAAGACTTAACTGAGATTACATTGTTGTGGATGGATGTAAAAAAAATATATATATATACATCCAAGTCAGGAGCCGAGTGTTTCTGGTCACTAAACTAGAGGTCGACCGATTAATTGGAATGGCCAATTAATTTATTTTTCATAACAATCGGAAATTGGTATTTTTGGCCAATTATTATTATTTTTTTTTTACACCTTTATTTAACTAGGCAAGTCAGTTAAAGAACACATTCTTATTTTCAATGGCCTAGGAACGGTGGGTCAACTGCCTTGTTCAGGGGCAGAACAACAGATGATTTTTACCTTGTCAATCTTGCAACTTTAACCACCTGCCTTACATTGCACTCCACGAGGAGCCTGCCTGTTACGCGAATGCAGTAAGAAGCCAAGGTAAGTTGCTAGCTAGCATTAAACTTATTTTATAAAAAACAAAATCAAATCAATCATAATCACTAGTTAACTACACATGGTTGATGATATTACTAGTTTATCTAGAGTGTCCTGCGTTATATACAATCGATGCGGTGAGCATTCGCGAAACAGGACTGTTGTTGCTCATTCATTATTGTTGTAATTGTCATTATTACAAATGAATTAATCGGCATCGGCTTTTTTTGGTCCTCAAATAATCTGTATAGGCGTTGAAAAAAAATCATGATCGGTCAACCTCTAGTACAGGTGCATCAAAGCTGGGGCAGAGAGACTGAAAAACAGCTATTATCTCAAGGCCATCACTGTTAAACAGCAATCACTAACATTATGTTGGCAGCAGCAACTCACCGACTCAAATCTCTAGCCACTTTTATAATAAAAAAATTGGATGTAATAAATGTATCATTAGTCATTTTAAACAATGCTACTTTATATAATGTTTACATACCCTACATTACTCATCTCATATGTACAGTCGTGGCCAAAAGTTTTGAGAATGGCACAAATATCAATTTTCACAAAGTTTGATGCTTCAGTGTCTTGAGATATTTTTGTCAGCTGTTACTATGGAATACTGAAGTATAATTACAAGCATTTCATAAGTGTCAAAAGCTTTTGACAATTACATGAAGTTGATGCAAAGAATCAATATTTGCAGTGTTGACCCTTCTTTTTCAAGACCTCTGCAATCTGACCTGGCATGCTGTCAATTAACTTCTGGGCCACATCTTGACTGATGGCAACCCATTCTTGCAAAATCAATGCTTGGGAGTTTGTCAGAATTTGTGAGTTTTTGTTTGTCCACCCGCCTCTGGAGGATTGACCACAAATTCCCAATGGGATTAAGGTCTGGAGAGTTTCCTGGCCATGGACCCAAAATATCGATGTTTTGTTCCCCGAGCCACTTAGTTATCACATTTGCCTTATGGCAAAGTGCTTCATCATGCTGGAAAAGGCATTGTTCGTCACCAACTGTTCCTGGATGGTTGGGAGAAGTTGCTCTCGGAGGATGTGTTGGTACCATTCTTTATTCATGGCTGTGTTCTTATGCAAAATTGTGAGTGAGCACACTCCCTTGGCTGAGAAGCAACCCCACACATGAATGGTCTCAGGATGCTTTACCGTTGGCATGACACAGGACTGATGGTAGCGCTTACGTTTTCTCCGGAGAAGCTTTTTTCCAGATGACCCAAACAAATCGGAAAGGGGATTCAGAGAAAATGACTTTACCCCAGTCCTCAGCAGTCTAATCCCTGTACTTTTGCAGAATATCAGTCTGTCCCGGATGTTTTTCCTGGAGAGAAGTGGCTTCTTTGCTGCCCTTCTTGACACCAGGCCATCCTCCAAAAGTCTTCGCCTCATGTGCGTGCAGATGCACTCACACCTGCCTGCTGTCATTCCTGAGCAAGCTCTGTACTGGTGGTGCCCCGATCCCGCATCTGAAGCAACTTTAGGAGACGCTTCTGGCGCTTGCTGGACATTCTTGGGTGCCCTGAAGCCATCTTCACAACAATTGAACCGCTCTCCTTGAAGTTCTTGATGAGCCGAAATGGTTGATTTAGGTGCCATCTTACTGGCAGCAATATCCTTGCCTGTGAAGCTCCTTTTGTGCAAAGCAATTATGACGGCATGTGTTTCCTTGCAGGTAACCATGGTTGACAGAGGAATAATAATGATTCCAAGCACAACCCTCCTTTTGAAGCTTCCAGTCTGTTATTTGAACTCAATCAGCATGACAGAGTGATCTCCTGCCTTCTCCTAGTCAACACTCACACCTGTGTTAACGAGAGAATCACTGATGTCAGCTGGTCCTTTTGTGGCAGGCCTGAAATGCAGTGGAAATGTTTTTTTTTGTAGATTCAGTTGATTTGAATGGCAAAGAGGGACTTAATTGCAATTCATCTGATCTCTCTTCATAACATTCTGGAGTATATGCAAATTGCCATCATATAAACTGAGTCAGCAGACTGAAAATTAATATTTGTGTCATTCTCGAAACGTTTGGCCACGACTGTATATACCGTCTACTGCATCTTGCCTATGCCATTCGGCCATCGCTCATCCGTATATTTATATGTACATATTAATTCCTCTACGCTTGTGTGTATAAAGTGTATAAACTGAGGAGATGATTGTGGACTTCAGGAAACAGCAGAGGGAACACCCCCCTATCCACATCGATGGAACAGTAGTGGAGAGGGTAGCTAGTTTTAAGTTCCTCGGTATACACATCACAGACAAACTGAATTGGTCCACTCACACTGACAGCGTCGTGAAGAAGGCGCAGCAGCGCCTATTCAACCTCAGGAGGCTGAAGAAATTCGGCTTGTCACCAAAAGCACTCAAACTTCTACAGATGCACAATCGAGAGCATCCTGGCGGGCTGTATCACCGCCTGGTACGGCAACTGCTCCGCCCTCAACCGTAAGGCTCTCCAGAGGGTAGTGAGGACTGCACAACGCATCACCGGGGGCAAACTACCTGCCCTCCAGGACACCTACACCTCCCGATGTTACAGGAAGGCCATAAAGATCATCAAGGACATCAACCACCCGAACCACTGCCTGTTCACCCCGCTATCATCCAGAAGGCGAGGTCAGTACAGGTGCATCAAAGCTGGGACCGAGAGACTGAAAAACAGCTTCTATCTCAAGGCCATCAGACTGTTAAATAGCCACCACTAACATTGAGTGGCTGCTGCCAACACACTGTCATTGACACTGACCCAACTCCAGCCATTTTAATAATGGGAATTGATGGGAAATGATGTAAATATATCACTAGCCACTTTAAACAATGCTACCTTATATAATGTTACTTACCCTACATTATTCATCTCATATGCATATGTATATACTGTACTCTACAACATCGACTGCATCCTTATGTAACACATGTATCACTAGCCACTTTAACTATGCCACTTTGTTTACTTTGTCTACACACTCATCTCATATGTATATACTGTACTCGATACCATCTACTGTATGCTGCTCTGTACCATCACTCATTCATATATCCTTATGTACATGTTCCTTATCCCCTTACACTGTGTATAAGACAGTAGTTTTGGTATTGTTAGTTAGATTACTTGTTGGTTATCACTGCATTGTCGGAACTAGAAGCACAAGCATTTCGCTACACTCGCATTAACATCTGCTAACCATGTGTATGTGACAAATAAAATTTGATTTGATTTGATTTGATAGTTGTGAAATTGTTAGATATTACTGCACGGACGGAACTAGGAACACAAGCATTTCACTACACTCACATTAAAAGCAACCATCCTTGATTGAGAGAAGCAGAAGAGGTGGAGCTAGTGGTGATCAGGCTGTCAACAACACTGATCCAGGGAGTGTGTGAAAGCTACCGTTCAAGGTATTTGACAACTAGTCAAAATATATCACGGGCCAGGCAGCCGTGCATACTGACAGAGGCAGAGAGAGGTCAGTAACAAACACTGTTGGGCCAATTGTCTCATCTTCAAGTAGGGACATTGTGTGTGTTGTGTGGCCAGATCTAAATCAGGCTAAGAGGGTTGTGTAGGGACAGATGGAGTGAAAGGGGTTGGAGCAGAACAAGCGCAGTGGGAGAGAGAGAGGGACAGGTCTGCCACTCATGAGCAGTGGTGTAAAGTACTTAAGTAAAACATAGTTTTAACTTAACTACTTTCCTTAACAAAATGTTGTACTTTTTACTCTACATTTTCATTGCCACCCAAAAGTACTCGTTACAATTTGAATGCTTAGCAGGACAGGGGGAAGAAATTTGAAATTCACACACCTGGTCATCCCTCCTGCCTCTGATCTGGCAGACTCACTAAGCCGACATGCTTTATTTGTAAATGATGTCTCAGTGTGAACCGATCTTTCAGTAAATGTAAAAACAAGAAAATGGTACCATATGGTTTGCTTAATAAGGAATTTTAAATGATTTATACTTAAGTACATTTTAGCAATTCTATTTACTTTTGATACTTAAGTATATTTTCAACCAAATACTTTTATTCAAATAGAATTTTACTGGGTGACTTTTACTTGAGTCATTTTCTGTTAAGGTATCTTTACTTTTACTCAAGTATGACAGTTGGGTACTTTTTCCACCACTGCTCATGAGTTTAGTTTACCAGGATCACAGCAGATCCACTTAACCCAGGATCACCTCCTCCTCTGGCCAAAACCTGGACGTGCAACACTCAGGCTCCAGGGAGAAGAATGTGTGTGTGTGTGTGTTTCTATGGTGACAAGGAAGCAGTGACAGGACCAGTGTTGAACTTCACGGGACTGAAAGAGCCGAGGCAGAACGTGTGTATGAATACATGAGTAGAATCAAACGCACAAGACTATGCATGCGTTTCCACTGAGATAATGCATCCAGAGAAAGCCTACACACATCATTAACTAACATCCAAGAATGTGTGCAAACTGCAAAGGATTTCCCTCTAAATACAAGCCCCACAGCAGGGTATGAGAGCAGCTTGCCAAGATATCTTCATTAACCTGGAGAGACTGAGTAAAGCATGCAGCCTAAATCACACGCCTATTACAGAAGCCTAGGTCTCACTGTGAGAAGACTTGATTTTAGAATTAACAGTGTAGGAACAGTGAGGTGGCTTTTTTGCCATACAAATAAAACAAGCAACACAAGCAGACATTTACTATTAAATGCCAAACACACACCCCAAAGTAGAAGGTAATATATTAGACAAGCACTCACAAAAAAAAAAAAACTGTCTAATCTTGGAAATGTGGGCCCTCTTAGATAGCGGACGTTCCATTGACAAATAAGAGCCGCCTTTCTCCTGCTAGACAGCTCTAAAGACATCCCCCATTGGCCCCATGTCTCCTGGAAGAGGGGGAGGGTCTGTGCCAGGATACAGGGTCTTCGGAGCACAGCTTCTCTAAATAAAAAGGGGCAGGCCACTGGCCATTTTTTTTTTAAAGAATTACAGTGAGAGAAAAAAAAAGAAATTCTTCACATTCTGCCCCTTACCCTGGTTCTCAGATCGTCGCATGACCAAATTTAAAGCAGGGTAAAGGAAAAAACACTTTTATTATTATTAGTGGTTATACAAGCTCTGTGCAGGAGCATGTGAAGCTCACAGGGGCAGTATAATTGACTTGTCAACTGCTGGACACCCTCGGCTGAAGCACAGAGACACAGCTCCATAGTGTTCAGTCCTCTAGAGTGAATGAGAGCGAGATGGGGAAAGGGGGATACATAGTTATACAACTGAATACATTCAACTGAAATGTGTCTTCCACATTTAACCCAACCCTTTTGAATGAAAGAGGTGCGGGGGGCTGCCTTAAATCGACATCAACGGCACCCGGGGAAAAGGCAGAACGACATATTTTTACCTGGTCAGCTCAGGGATTCGATCCAGCAACCTTTTGGTTACAGGCCTAATGCTCCTACCCGTCAGGCTACCGGCCAGACTCAAGTCTCTAAGACTGGAACAGAGGGAAATAAATGGTGCCTTGCCTAAAGGAGACTTCATGCAACCTCTCCCTACAGCACATAACCCTGTATGGTCATGGGACTAATTCTATATCCAGATATCTGGCTGTGTGTGTAAGGGGGAGTCAGATAGCTAAAGAGGAATATGCAGAAGTGAAACCATAAAAGGGAGGAGTGAAACAACTACTGCAGGAGAAAATGTAGGAAAGGGTGCTGGAGTCTTTGCATTGATGCTAGTCCATAAGATGATCAGTTCATGGTCCTCAGGATTATAAAAAGCAACTCAATCGTTTACAAAGCAGTTCATAAACCAGTGATCCAAAGTAAGTAACTGTACTAAACTAGGGTTATGTGAATAATAGCCCTGATGTATTCTATCCATGTCCCACCTTTAGCCCACGAACACACACGCTCGCAGAAACTGACCACCCAACTAAGCCACAAACTTGCCCAGGCTTGCCCCCACTACACCATGGGTCGTGGTCTGCACGGAGAACACTGCATGCACTTTAATCAGGTCACTTTATTCTGCATCCGTGTGACATGAAAGAAACAAACAGAAACAAACAGGGAGGAACACATGCGAGCCAAGGACCCATTTAATAAGCACTCTGCAGACCCAGATCAAAATACAATATGGAAGAGTGCACTGCACCGCCAGGGTACAAAGGCTTGCTGGGATTTCCGAGTGGACAGGCCAAAGTAATGTTATTGGGACCAAGTTTTTGGCTTTCTCCACACACAACCTTGTGTCTTACCCTGCCTCCTCGTGGCAATCTTGGCATGTTGGACGGCCTCCCAGGGAGAGGGGATGCCACCCTCCTTGCAGATGTCCTGGTTACGTGGGGCTCTCTGAACTCCGCCACCTTCTCAGCATGCTGCTGGTGGAACTCCAGTGTGCAGGTGGCCTGTGGGCGCAGGATGGCGTGGGACAGAGACCTGCTGCCCATACCTACAACCACAACAAAACAAACAGGGAATGGGTTAAGAAAGGGTATGCGACGAGTGGCAGTGGTAGTGTCATAGATGGCTGGCGTTTTCACAACGAGAAATGTCAAACAGATCAATACCAGTTATGTCATATTCCATAAATGTGTCTGATGTACAGTACTTTACGAGTTTGTGTAGTTGTGCAAACATCAAAATAGTAATCAAATATTGGACTGTACATCATACTATATGACCACAACAATACTTGCTGTTGTCTGATTGCGTCTGAAGCGATCTTGTGACACGTGGTTAGTGCAGGGGGACATGGTGATGGGCTACAGTGACCCTTTTCTCCTCCCATTGCATCACTGCTGCTTTTGTTCTCATGGCAACAATGGGTGCAATGTTTACCCCACAGCGGCACATTGACTTGCTAAACGCCACGTCGTTTGACCGACCGGATGACGGACATCAGAGCCAGGGGCACAGACAAGTGCCTGGTAACTACTTACTGCATGTAATCGGATGCTATGTGTGGGTAGTGTTACTGCATGGTAAGCCATTTCCCAGGCTTTGCAGTTTACTCCCCAATTTCATTCACAACTCTGCTCCAGTGTGTGTGATGTTCTACTATGACAATCCTTAAGCACTATGGGGATAGCTTCAAATCGCAAATATGCAAAACATCCAGTCACCTTCCATGTTAATATCAAGCAGGAACATTCCCTCAGGGTACACGTGGAGGCCTAAGCATGGAGTGCACTGAGGACACATTACTTACATATTCCACTGTAAAAAAATATATATATATCAAATAATCACACACACACTACCGGTCAAAGGTTTTAGGACACCTAATCATTCAAGAGTTACTTTCTTTTTATATCTCAGGACAAATGAGTTAGCTAGCTAAATTGCCATGAATGTTTAATGCTTTGACAGCGCACCCAGTCTAGTCAGCATGTAATCCTGGCAGCAGGATGGAGCCTGGTCAGCGGGCAGCAAAGAGGGAAGAAATTAAACATGAGAGGCAGCAGAACATAACAGGAGACCTTGTGCTAGCCTGCTGAACCGCAAGGTGACTCCTCTAGTGACTGAATTCTCCCTACAACACATGGTGCACACAGAACAGGCAACTGATAATCACCTATCACTGCCTGTTTACATTGCTCAGTCCCAAAGTCACTCAAGACAAAATAAGTCAACCCTGATATTAAGAAGTGCTTATCGGCAGATAAGCTCATTGCAACACTGCAGAACATGTTGCGGCTCCCCATTATGCCAGGGAGGGAGAGTGGGGGATGAGCAAACAGGTTGTTCATAGATACGCCGTTTTGAGTCGGCACACACGTTTACCGATGTTCCATCAATAACCTGCCCGACTGGGAAGGAACAGAACAGCAGTAAAGCATGATGAAGCACTGCAGCAAGAGCAGCAGTCTGCCTCCAGACACTCCTAGCCAAGCACGTACACACAGCCAAGGCTGCAGCAGCCATCCATTAACCACCCACACACAATCATTTTTCTTCTGAAATTAATTCAACCGGTGGACACTCCTTACCGGGGGAGATTTCTAGATGGTACTACTGTGGTGTTCCATCTCACGTCTAGTTCAGATCATTCTCATGACTGACCGCTTTACTGAACTTGTCAAGAGAGAAAGCTGAAGTAGAATTTGATACCTGTGGGCACTCGAAGTCTAAGAAATGGGATTTAAAACTCCACACGGTGTGTCCCAGTGAAAACAGACATCAGCAGCTTTCTTCAAAGGTAGATAATCATGACAACTTGACATGAGTCATCAAAAGCCAAGTGTGATGTTGTTCCCACCACTTAGCTCGAGAGCTTTCACTAACTGGCCCCTCTGTTACAAGAATCATTGGTGTCACATTTAGCCTTTTGTTGTTGAGTGCGTGGTTTCCCACTAGCCTATGACACATTCCTCCTCCAGGTCTTCTTTCTGTGACCCTCTCCTACAGGGACATGAAACATGCAATCCATACTGTATGTCATATGCTAAGCAGTTATTCTGTGAAACAGTGACGTTGGGAAAGTTTCAAATTATTTATGTCCTCAGATAAAGTAGCTTACACAAAGTTGGAAATCAGCAGGTTTTGTCCCTCTCACCGGTTTCACAAACGACAGAGCCAGGCTTGAGCTCCAGCATCATGATAATGTTGGCAATGTCTATTGTGTATGGGGCAGGTTGAGGGTCCACAGCTCAGGGGTGGGGTGCATTACATAGATCAGGAGACCATTGTGCCAAAGCGCTGGCCTAGGTCCTTGGAGTGGCAAATGACTCCATAGCGAGTCTGTGTTTGGGAACCCTGCTGCACCTTGACTGGCATCATAAGTCATAACCCAGGAAGATAATGGCAACATCACCCTCCTGGATAAACTCTGAACACTCTACAAAATTAATGTCTTCTATCACAGGGAGGAACCAAGGTAAAGAGTTCCAGATGTTATCACCACAAAGACTATCAAAAAGAGTGGAAACTAGTGAACATTTCCCCCGTGACAAACATAACACTATTCACAAATGCATAAAAATACAAGCTTGTACAATGTATTGGGCGACATAGCTGTGTTAAGCTAAACATCAGTTCTGTCTCCTGTAGTTAGGTGGTCTGGACATCAAAATCCCTCCAAAATGAGTGTTTATTTTCATACTCAGAACAGTTGCACGTGCGAGTTGTATATTTTGTTTTAAAAACAAGTATCATTTAAATCTAAACGACCGTTGTTTATTTTCGAATTAGAACAGTGGAGAAACTTTACTTCAGTTATTTGACTGCCTCCACCTAAGAACAGCCACAACCATGGAGAAAATGTAAGTGAAAAACAGTTTGTTCATTTTAAAATTGCATACCTAGCTAAGACATGTTAGTAAATTAACACATCTAGTTAAATGCAATTTAGCAACCTTTCATCGTTAGCTAGCTTGGTTCGACAACAAATGTAATATTGCTTTTCCCAAGTACACTATTCGGCAACTTCACTGTGCAAAACTTCTCAATGTTATGGGGGGAGCAATCAAGACGCCATTCATTAGTTAGCTAGCTAGATAACATTAGCTAAAGTCAGGCAATGAACAATCACGACAACGAACGTGTTAGCAAACTTTGACCCGCCATAAACGTAGCTACTTGGAACTAACTCTAGTAACGTTACTGTATAAAAGCGAAGTAAAGATCCTATTCGAAGTGATGTATATGTCGAAAGGTTAATGATGCAGCCTTGTTAGCGAACTTACTTGCTGTTCACATGCTCTTGCAGATCGCACATGTGGATTTGTTAGATACCACTGAGACTGACCAGACGAGACGTCGGTTCATTCGCAGTAATCCACTGAATCGTGCAATGAATGAGGCAGTTCAGGTGGTATATAAATCTGCGAAAAGGCGCACACGCGGTGCTTTTTAAATGCTCTTCGACAGCTGAGCTGTGCAGGCTCAAGTTGATGGCGTTTGGGATTTCGTAAAAAGGCAGAACAAGCAATTTAGTGAATCATAATTGACTTTCAGCCTTTTTCACATGACAGCCCTATATTTGTTAATGAATCCCTAGGAATTGCAAACAGTTTGAGCAAATAATAGTTAGTTAGGTCTATTTACATGCGCCAAAGAAGGTCAGTTCATAGCTTTTGGGACAACATCTGTGTATTGAGTGGACTGACACCACTCAGGGAGTCCAACCAACACACTGACTCTCGATGTTGTGTCCCAAAGCTAGTCAGTTCATATAATTTTACATGGGATAAAAACAGAGAATCATTGAGGCCACTAGGGGAAAAAGATGCAGTTTAAGAAAGCATGAAACAGATATATTACATTTACATAAGTATTCATTTACTCAGTACTTTGTTGAAGCACCTTTGGCAGCGATTACAGCATTGAGTCTTCATGGGTATGACGCTACAAGCTTGGCACACCCGTATTTGGGGATTTTCTCCCATTCTTCACTGCAGATCCTCAAGCTCTGTCAGGTTGGATGGGGAGCGTCACTGCACAGCTATTTTCAGGTCTCTCCAGAGATGTTAGATCGGGTTCAAGTCCGGACTCTGGCTGGGCCACTCAAGGACATTCAGAGACTTGTCCCGAAGCCACTCCTGCGTTGTCTTGGCAGTGTGCTTAGGGTCATTCTCCTGTTGGAAGGTCGTGAGCGCCCTGGTGCAGGTTTTCATCAAGGATCTCTCTGTACTTCTCTCTGTTAATCATTTCCTCAATCCTGACTAGTCTCCCAGTCCCTGCCTCTGAAAAACATCCCCACAGCATGATGCTGCCACCATTATGCTTCACCGTAAGGGATGGTGCCAGGTTTCCTCCAGATGTGACACTTGGCAAACTCCAAGCAGGCTGTCATGTGCCTTTTACTGTGGAGTGGCTTCCGTCTGGCCACTCTACCATAAAAGCCTGATTGGTAGAGTGCTGCAGAGATGGTTGTCCTTCTGGAAGTTTCTCGATGGTCAGAGTGACCATCAGGTTCTTGATCACCTCCCTGACCAAGGCCTTTCTCCCCTGACTGCTCAGTTTGGCCAGGCAGCTAGCACAAGAAAGTGTCTTGGTGGTTCGAAACTTCTTCCATTTAAGAATGATGGAGGCCACTGTGTTCTTGGGGACCTTCAATGCTGCAGAAATGTTTTGGTACCCTTCCCCAAATCTGTGCCTCAACACAATCCTGTCTTGGCGCTCTACAGACAATTCCTTTGACCTCATGGCTTTGGTTTTGCTCTGACATGCACTGTCAACTGTGGGACCTTATATAGACAGGTGTGTGCCTTTCCAAATCATATCGAATCAATTCAATTTACCACAGGTGGACTCCAATCAAGTTGTAGAAACAGCTCAAGGATGATCAATGGAAACAGGATGCACCTCAGCTCAATTTCAAGTCTCATAACAAAGGGTCTGAATACTTATGTAAATAAGGTATCTGTTTTTTTGTTTCAATACATTTCAAAAAAATTCTAAAGCTTGTTTTTGCTGTGTCATTATGGGGTATTGTGTGTAGATTGCTGAGGATTTAAACATGTAACATCTATTTTAGATTAAGACTGTAACGTAACAAAATATGGGAAAAGTCAAGGGGTCTGAATACTTTCCGAATGCACTGTATATTATTATGCAGTAATAAGTTTTTTTTTCTTCAATAATCAGTTACCCAATCAAGGCAGGGCCAGTTACCCAATCATGGCAGGCCCCCCCCCCCCCCCCCCCCCCCCCCCCCATCTGAAGATTAGCAGAGCAGCAGCAGCAGGCTGTCTAAACTCATTGTGAACTTCTTCCTGTGGTTGGCAGTTGCTGTAAAAAGATATATATATATATTACATATATATTACATATAATATATACTGTATGTATATAATATATATATATACACACACATATATATATATTACATATAATATATGCTGTATATATATAATATATATATACACACATATACACATATATACACACACATATATACACACATATATATTACATATAATATATACTGTATATATAATATATATACACATATATATATACATACACATATATACATATATATGCAAATATATACACACATATATATATATATTACATATACTATAATGTATATATTATATATATACATATATATATATAATAATAATAATAATAATAATAATATATGCCATTTAGCAGACGCTTCTATCCAAAGCGACTTACAGTCATGTGTGCATACATTCTACGTATGGGTGGTCCCAGGGATCGAACCAACTACCCTGGCGTTACAAGCGCCATGCTCTACCAACTGAGCTACAGAAGGACCGCGTATATATATATATATATTTATAGTACATATAATATATACTATATATAATATATACACACACATATATATATACATACACATATATACATATATATATATACACACATATATATATTACATATAATATAAAATGTATATATAATATACATACATATATATATATATATATATATATATATATATATATATATATATATATATATACACACATATATATATATATACACATATTTACACATATATATTACATATAATATATATATACATATATATACACATATTTATTTCTGTATATACATACATATTACTGTATACATTTCCTTTATTTTATTTTAGCTGCCTCTTGGGCCCTTCAGCCCCAGTAAGTCCCTGCATTAACCTGGCCTTGAGCAGTGCCATTGAGAGCTTCCACCATGCTTATTAATTTCAAAGTAGTCAACTGGGTGGGGATTCATATGGGTTGTAAAACCTCAATGGCACTGCCCATGCTGTCACAGACGCTCTCATGCTATAAATATGAAGATAAAGCCCTCTATTTTTAAAAATCACATTTTTACATTGTTATATCATATGTATAACCGTAAAAGGTCCAATGCAGCCATTTTTTATCTCAGTATTAAATAATTTCTGGATAACAATGGTCAAAAAGAAGAAGAAAAAATGTCTTCTTCGCAAAGAGCAATTTCTCAAGCAACAATTTCACTAGGACTGTCTGGGAGTGGTCTGAGTGGGGAGGGACTAGGTTACTGGCAGAGAGGTTTGGAACTCTCTTTCTTATTGGTCCCTTAACTCATTTACCGCCTGGTGATGTCATCTCACCAAAAACAGGCTGAAATTTCAGGTGGTCGTTTCAAACAGCTCTTACACTAAAAGGGCATTATCATAATTTTCACACTTTCACATTATCCCAACCTCATAGTATGGAAATATATATTTAAACAGAGGAAAATCACAATTTTGACTGCACTGGGCCTTGAAACCTCTTAGATGTAAAGTACCCTGTTTTGGGGACCTGCGTGGTCCTGGTACCGGTTCCGACTGACATTTTCCGCTTATAAATCATTATGTGGACACCATAGATTGAGCAGTAGCCCTGATTCTCATGGACACATGTCTCTTCTGCCTGTATGAAGCAAGATGTGAAATCTGACACCACTTGAAGCTGGAATGTCCCTCCTACAACTTAATTCACTCTTCCGACTCTCCATCAACTCCTGGCTGAACCCTAGGTCACAGCCACTAACAATGCATATGTCTGGAATCCTTACATCGTAATGAGATGTTCACAGCGATGGGGGCAGACGTTTTGATCAAGAGAGACCTTCAGAAGATATGCACATTTTCTCTAACAGTAAATAGACTAATGTATTTTACAGTTATAAGGAAGGTTAAATCTTATAGTTAGTCATTTTAGAAATTGATTATACTATATTTAGACAAAATATAATTCATTTAAAGTCTTATTCATACAGTTTTGTTGAATAGGAAATACATCATATCAAATATTTCATGTCCTTCTTTCATAGAGCATTTTTATCATAGAATTTGCACACATGACTGTAAGTGCTTTGATAGCGTCCTAAATGATTTGTTTGTACCTGATTTTGTGTCCTCAAAAGTGACTACACCTCAGCAATGTATAAAAAAAATGTCAACCTTTCTTGGAGTATGCATATTACTTTTTGGAATTAAGTAGATTACATTTTCGATTACATGTAGTTACATATAAAAGTTTTCAAGAGAAAAGTGTGAAGGCGAAGGTAAGGGAACATCTAAAAACTGCAATCCGGTATAGTACCAGTAGGTATTAGGTGGAGCTTCCTGGCCCCACCCACCTGTGGGTAAAACAATCTGTGGTTACCCAGGTAACTAAATTGGCTCACAGCAAAAACTTTCAAATGCAGTTTTCTTTTTGTTTGCTTGTTTTAACAAATTACAAACTACATTCAAGAAAAGTACATGTCTAAATATGACTTTTCAACATTGCTTGCTCCCTAGAACTCTCACTACTTAGAAAAACGTAATACTGTAGGGCTTCTCTCATGCCCTTTTCTTGACAATGCTAGCAGCCATGTGAGTGAGTGCTAGCTAGTTACCAACCTGACTATAAAGCTACAAGTAGTGAGGAGTTACAAACGGACTAAACTAAACAAGTTAAATGTCTTACCTGTGATTAAACGTTTTCAACATGCATAGCTAGCTATGTGTAGCCTACTTGGACACCTGATCCCAACATGTCCCAGTCTTCCACACAGAATAGCCTGTACATTGAATAACACAGCAGCATTTCGGAATGTTTTGTTATTTATGTATAACTATAAATATACTACTAAGTTGCCTGTTTTAAATTGGGGGTCAATTGGAAAGAACGTTTGTTTTGTGGGCGCAGTCCAGGGGGATTCCTTATTTTTTACATTAATATCAACTCGGAGTATAGCCTATAGTGTTCGACCAATAGAATGAATGGAATACAAACACTGACCAATGGGAGCCGAGTTCGCCTACTATAAAGAACCATCTCCAAGACCATTTCCCTCTACTGGAGTACCAAATAACGTTGGTGATTGCGCGTCACGGTCGGAAAAATAGGGATCTTTGTGTCTTCCCCTAGTAGTAGTGACCAGCCTCCGCAGCAGGTAGGACCCCTATTTCTACTCACTCGTGGATGATCAGAATGGCATCATTCGTTTTAACCCCAAATCAGCACATTAGTGACTCATTAGCAAATACTTTTATACGTTTTTAGCAGAGGCTAGATTTAAAAGGATATCATTCATATATTTGACATATTTCGGGGAAATATCGACAATAGACAACGCAAAAAAGTAATATCTGTAGCCGTGATCGAGCAGGAGACCTCGTTATGTTGATGTTCTTGCTCTAGTCTAGTGTGCCGCACCTGTTATTATCTCGCATAGCCTACCCTACTTTATTGTTCTGAACGACTTGGATTTAACAAGCAAAATACCACTCTAGACTAGAGCTCTGTGAAATAGTTACTTGGCTTGGAATGACACTGCTGCGCAATCTTTAGCATTTGACTTGCATTCCATCACTCCGCCTCTAGAGTAAAGGGATCTGTTTTATTTTAGCAACTTTCTGTCGATATTTTCCTCTAGCCTATATAATCGTGACTGTCTTTCGGTGCATTCGCTTACTACACAATGCGCATATTGATCCATGCAGTCGCATAATAAAAACCAACTATTTGACAGTTATGTTGTACTATTTTCAAGCTCCCATTCACCCGTTTTTCCTCCACTCCGTGTTGCGTCCAGGGATCAGCCATGCCTTTCGGAAACACCCACAACGCGCTAAAGCTGAAGTATGCTTCTAGTGAGGAGTACCCAGATCTCAGCCAGCACAACAATCATATGGCCAAGATCTTGACCCCTGCCATCTACGAGCGTCTGAGGAGCAAACAAACGCCCAGTGGATTTACATTGGATGATGTCATTCAAACCGGGATTGATAACCCAGGTAAAGACTCATGCAGCGTTCAACCATCAAGCCATGTGTTCTGCCTCTTCAAAGTGCGTTTAGTGAGGGCGTCCAGTACAGAGATGTTCACAAGTCTTTGAGGTAAAGGTCAAGCCATTGCCAACAGGGACGTTCTGCCTGCTGTGGGTTATCAAATCAAATATATTTGTCACATACACATGGTTAGCAGATGTTAATGCGAGTGTAGCGAAATGCTTGTGCTTCTAGTTCCGACAATGCAGTAATAACCAACGAGTAATCTAACCTAACAATTCCAAAACTACTACCTGATACACACACAAGTGTAAAGGGATAAAGAGTATGTACATAAAGATATGAATGAGTGATGGTACAGAATGGCGTAGGTCTATAAACACATTATTTTTGGGGACAATTAAATACATTTAAAGTTGGTTGCCAAACACTGTCATAATTATATAATTTACAGCATATTTAAATGACATGATTTAACATACACGCTAGTTCACTTGCTTGTTTTAACAAGCTTTACTTAAGATTAACGTTTGCTTGTTCCTGTCGTTTAACTACATAGCAATCGCATACACAATGTCCGCTCAATCAAAAGGACAAAGTGCAAATATGAGTAACTACTATTCTCCCATTGAAATAGATACGTCCTTGTCTGCATATTTTTTGCAGAACGCAGATGTTCTAGAACACTTTAAACCCCTCTGTATCAAACTACTTTCTGTTCCAATGCCGCCTGTTCCATGTTATCTGACAGAATGCACAACAAACTTATCCCAGTACTGACGTTCATTGTTCACGAGTCTCATCTAGAGGTCAAGTCTCAGACTCATGATCAATTGACTTAAGTCAAGTCGCAAGTCTTTTTCTTTGTGACTCGAGTCTGACTCACTCGAGTTTCCATCTTTGATCCAGTATCACACTCTAGGGAGGCGCTCATACACTTTTGTTCTGCACAGTGACCTTGTTGATGGATTGTGTAACTCTATATGAGTCTGTAATCAATAGGAAGAAGGATGCGTCTTTTCCATTGGCCTGCATCCATACCAAATGCCCAAAGCACAATGGTTCAATGATTCGTTTCAGGTAGCCTTTCAAATTCTGCTGGGAATAATGCTTGTTGGTCTAGCATACCATAATAATGTATCAATACAGACACTATGATCGATTGTCACTGCAATAAGTGACAAATCTGGTGACTCTATATGAACTAAAATGGTATAGTCCAACCCTTTTTGAGGGGAACTGAGGCGCTGAGTAGATGGTCCAAATGCATTTAAGCATAGCAGGTGGCTTACCCTGTAGAATGTGTGTGTTATTGTTCAGCAATGATAAAATGGCTAAACTGACCATCAAGAGGCTGTCACCTGAGGAGGAGTTCCCTGACCTAAGCCAGCACAACAACCACATGGCCAAGGTCTTAACCCAGGACATGTACACCAAACTCCGAGACCGTGCCACCCCCAACGGCTTCACCATAGATGGTGTCATTCAGACGGGGATTGATAATCCTGGTAAAACGAACCCATCCTGAGTCTGACTCCGCCTTTGGAGTCTGATGAAATGCTATCTATTATTTGAGGTTGTTAATGTTTGTCATGCTCTACAATTTGTCTCCTAATTGACTCCCCTGTTTGTTTTTTTTCCCCCAGGCCATCCCTTCATCATGACTGTGGGATGTGTGGCTGGAGATGAGGAGACGTACGAGGTCTTCAAGGAGCTGCTGGATCCCATCATTGAGGACAGACATGGAGGATACAAGCCTACAGACAAGCACAAGACTGACCTCAACCCAGACAACCTGAAGGTACTGCCCTCTAAATGGGTACCTGGTTGACTGTGGTATAAGGCAAATGTTCAACTGTGTACCCTGCAGGAAACTAGACCAGTGTTGTCAGGTTACAGGTAACTCTAGGATAACTTTGTTTTCCTTTCTTTTTTTTACAGGGTGGAGATGACCTGGACCCCAACTATGTCATTAGCTCCCGTGTCCGAACAGGCAGGAGCATCCGTGGGTTCTGCCTGCCCCCACACTGCAGCCGTGGAGAGCGAAGGGGTGTTGAGAAAATGTCAGTCGAAGGTACTTACCTCAACCCACCCAAAAGTCTATCAAGATGGACTGAACATATTTTCTAAATGTTTTTACCCAATAAATGGTGAAGATGGGAAGTGTAGAAACAATGTCTTGAGGGGTTGGGATGGTGTGTTTAATGCATGGTAGAATTGTAGACAGATGAACTAGAATTGTTTGAACTGTAGGGTGGAGCGGTGCAGAGACTACTCTAGAATGATGCCAGTTCCCTCTTGCAACATTACTGTGTGGAGGGTCCCCTCTAGTGGTGAACTATGTGAATTGATATGTCTGTTGCTGACAAGATGACTTCAGACCAAGGGTAATCATAGACCAGGAGTATTTATTTAAAAAACATATTTGTACACTTATCTATTTTTCCAGAGGTAGTGCAGGGGATCTGTGAAAAAATATTAAAATGTATTTAAAAAAGTGGGAAACTATTCAATGTTTTTATGACTTTTACTAGCAACAAGACTAGACTCATTTTGAATTACATACCTACAATGGAAAAGAGGTAAATCATCTCTCTAATGATTAACTTTATTTCTCAACTCCTAATAGTGCAAATTGCATTCAATGGAGTATCTGACATAGGCTTTGACTGGTAATCACAGGTGCTTTTTTTTTCATGGCAAGTGCTGCTGGTAAGCGTTCTTGAATTGGAAATAATTTTGCACATGGCAAACCTTTGTTTAAACAGTTGCTAATAGCGACCGTGTTTGGCGTAGAGCTGGCACAATTGTGGTATAGTCTTAATATATACATTTTAGGAGAAGGGGGGGGATGGGGGGATTCCAACTTTATATACAAATGTGGATATCTAGTTGACCTAATTAATTTCCAAACGTTCTAATTTGTCAGACATTGGTTTTTGAGAAAGGAGTGTCACCAAAGCTGCGCTGTATGATTTGGGTAAACTTATGTTGTATTTGAAAGGGGGATACCTAATCAGTTGTACAACTGAAATGTGTCTTCTGCATTTATGCATGTCTAAATGATGCATATAAGCTCAAAACACTTCAACAAAAATGACAATTATTACTATCTATGGTCATTTGCATGACAATCGTTACCCAAATGTCAGTTGTCACAGCCCTAGTTGGAGTTACCTTTCTAGCTAATGTTAGTTGACACTACTTCCAATTATAATGTGGGGATGTCAAAATAATAACACTATCTACCAAACCTTTACATTTTAAAATGTTGATTTATACTTGTCCTTCCCATTATTATTCACCGGATGACAAGGCGTGGGGGGGGGGAAACATTTTGTTAACATGATCTGGGTCCCTGGACAAGGAAATGTTGACGACCTCTGCTTTAGACTGCAGATCACTGTCTGGACATATTTATATACATTGAATTGATCCTTTCTTCCTTGAGGTAATTTCTGGTTCAACCAGATTGAAAGCCATGTAATGAAGACTGCACATTCACTCATCCAGTAAGCTCATGCAGAGCCAATGTATCTGACATATCTGATTGTGTTCCTCTGCAGCTCTGGACTCCCTGTCCGGTGACCTGAAGGGGAAGTACTACGCCCTGAAGAACATGACAGATGCTGAGCAGCAGCAGCTAATTGATGACCACTTTCTGTTTGACAAGCCTGTGTCTCCTCTGCTGCTGGCCTCTGGCATGGCCCGGGACTGGCCTGATGGCAGGGGTATCTGGTGAGAGGACAGGGTTTTTCATTCTCACACTTCTAGGTTTCCTCAGAGGTATTAGAATCTGGTTTTGTTCTAACTCACCAGTCTTTGTTCTCACTTCTCCAACCTTACTTTATTCAAGTAAATGACTGCTGGAAGGGAATGGTAAATTCTCAAATGTCCTCTAACTAGATGTACCTTAATCTCTGCTAAGTCAGAGGGTAAATGTTCATAATGGTTTATATGCTGGTGGTGGCATAAGCCATTGTCCATGAACCTTGTAAGAGGACCATATAACATCTATTTATTCTAATCGGTCAAGGCACAATGATACTAAGACCTTTCTGGTCTGGGTCAATGAGGAGGACCACCTGCGCGTCATCTCCATGCAGAAGGGTGGCAACATGAAGGAGGTGTTCAACCGTTTCTGCACTGGCCTCACAAAGGTGAGTGAATATCTGACGAATACCTTCAGGGTTTTGAGAATTTAAAGGATCATTTGCTGTTGCCATGTTAAATGCTCTGTGTAAACATGCTGGCAATGATCAATCGATTGTGTTTGTATTACTTTCCTTGTTAAAATTTGACACCGTCTCTTCCTCAGATTGAAACTCTGTTTAAAGATAAGGGCACTTCATTCATGTGGAATGAGCACTTGGGCTACGTTCTCACCTGCCCATCCAACCTGGGCACAGGGCTACGTGCTGGAGTCCACGTCAAGATCCCCAACATGAGCAAGCATGCCAAATTTGAGGAAGTGCTCAAGAGGCTAAGGCTCCAGAAACGTGGAACCGGTAAAACATTTATCCATCACAGAACCAGATATCTACTTTTGTTTGCTGTTGCTCAGGTTAACTTACAATCACATTAAGGCGGTAGTTCTAGGGTTAAAGCTGTAATTTCTCGAAGGAGTATTGTAGCTGTTAAGTCCATCTTCTGACGTCTCCATTCCAGGTGGGGTGGACACTGCAGCTGTGGGTGGCACCTTCGACATCTCCAACGCAGACCGCCTGGGCTTCTCTGAGGTGGAGCTGGTGCAAATGGTTGTGGATGGTGTCAAGCTGCTGGTTGAGATGGAGAAGAAGCTGGAGAAGGGACAGTCTATTGATGACCTCATGCCTGCCCAGAAGTGACACTCTTAATTGCCTCTCCCTTGTCATCTGAATGTGACATCCTGGAATGCACTCTGTAATAAACAGCACTTACACTCTAATACAAGACACTCTCATTGAAATGGGACATCTGAAAATAAAAACGGTTTCTTCCATGTTTGATTCTATTTCTTTCCCCATTTGTGATGTTGCACATCCTCATTTAGAACTAAAATATACTGAGTCAAGTTGACAATTTTATTGACACGTGTTCTTACCTAATTAACATTTACATAAATTCCACCTAAAATCAAACTGAGTATAACAGTGTAGCTGTCTTGAAAGTAAGATACATTATTTACACAAAACGATGGTAACTTTAATGAAATAAATAAAGACAAAGCTTTGTCCATTTTCACAGCATGACCAACTATATTCAATTTGTTATGATGGTCTAACATGACCAGAATATATACTGGAGCTATTAGTAATTCAGTGATTATTGTATAGCTGAATGCTTTTGGCATTTTCATTCAATACATACTGTATTTTTGTGGAGAAAAAAAATGGAAACTGCTACTTTAATCATTGTACAGCTTAAATACTTTCAGACAGTTTTGCCCTTTCGTTCATAGCTTTAACTCGTTGGCGACTTTGGATGCAATGTTTTTAAAAGTGATGGATGAGCCTGATATCCTCTTGAATCTCACGCCATTGAGGGAGAGGCGGGGCAGCTTGCACACCTCCATCTCCCATTGGACAAGGTTCTCAGCATGTCCATCACCATGGACACAGAGCAGCAGGAAACACTCTTGCTGTTCATAATCGCAGTTGTTGGCGTTGAGCACCTTGCGTATCTCTTCCATGATGTCGCAAGGCTCCATGGAGCTGGTGGTCCTCATACTCCAAGTGAATCTGAGGGAGCGGGGTTTACCGTCTTTACTTTCCCCTTTCTGATCCCCAGGTACATTGCGACTGAGAAGAGGGAGAAAGAGAAGATGAATTATCTAAAGCTCTGCATTTTCCCCTATGTTTAGTCATTGTCATATCTGTTTATGGCTCGGTATCATGAATAGACAAACTAATGCAAGGTGTTGATCAAATTAGCAAAGCATACAGGGAACAGATGGTCATGCAGCACACCACTCAGAGGAAACCACAAAATAACCACACCCGTAATCACATACAGAGACCACTTCCATGGGGAAAAGGTGAAGGACCTATGGATAGACAGATGGGACTACTGGTTGACTGACAGAATGGAGAACAGAGCTGGGAGTGAAATGATATCAAGCCTGTCGTCACAGAAATATCAGGTTGCGAAAGCAACAACATACACCTCACCTTGAGCCCTCAAATCTCCCGTTTCTCTCAAACTCGGTTGAGACTCTGACAGTTGTAGAGGAAGCAGAGCAAGATTAGGAAAAAGAGAAAAAACACATGTGGACTTCCAAAGAGAGTATTTTGTCATTTCAAGGATGAGAGATATAACATACAGTGAGCTCCAAAAGTATTGGGACATTGACACATGTTTTGGCTCTGTACTCCAGCACTTTGGATTTGAAATGACACTGACTAATTTGAAGGTATTTTCGTCCATATCGGGTGAACCGTTTAGTAATTACAGCACGTTTTGTACATAGTCCTCCCCACCCCATTATCGGGGACTAAAAGTATTGGAACAAATTCACTTATTTATATTAAAGTAGTAAATAGTTAATTGTTCCCAAATTCACAACACGCAAAGCTTGACTCTACATTTGTTGGATGCATTTGGTGTTTGTTTTGGTTGTGTTTCAGATGATTTTGTACCCAATAGAAATGAATTGTAAATAATGTATTGTGTGTCATTTTGGAGTCACTTTTATTGTAAATAAGAATATGTTTTTAAAACACTTCTACATTCATGTGGATTCATTATTATTCACAATTAATTTAGGATTATCCGTAATCATGGTAGCATCCACATTGGTGTAGAAGTATTTAGAAACAAGAAAGCCACCGCCAAATATCTATAACCTCAATATGGAAGTGTTGACATGAACCCTGTGCAGAATCAATGGGAAAAGAGACTTTGAACTGGTCACACTGATCAGTCTCGCCGGTGTTCAAACTAACAAAAAGTGCTTCAACAGACCACATAGAGCAAGGGGATACAGGAATGGAAATGTGTTGAGTGACGGTATGACAGCTTGGATACGTTTCTTGACATGACGAGATTCACCCAAACAAGACAAAAACAAAACCATACAGTGGAACTACAGTCCACACACCCACACGTCTAATACACACGTTGTGTATTAGGGTCAGTGCATGCAGACTGGGGCTGTTGCGGGAGCTCTCATGCAGTCTATTCTCGAGGTTGACAGACAGCAGGACAGAGGTCCTCTAGACATCCTCTAACATGTCCCATGTGTCTTCCCTCTATGTGACACTGGTTATATTTAGAGGAGAGGGGGTTGGCTTGAAAGACAATTAGGCAAGCAGTTACAGGGCCATTGTCGGACTGCATACCATGTCCACAGACCCTAATGAGTTTTGTGCTGCAGACATGCAGACTAGCTCTGAAATGAGTCTACAGGAGGGTAGAGAAAGTTTGATTCCCGGAGGGTTTAGTTAGTGGGCAAGATAGAAGCCTCTAGCCAGTGGGATGAGGGACAAGAGAAGTACTGAGACTGTATCTGGGGCTGGGAGTGTCACATACACATTCTAGAGAGAAGGGAATGTGACCATGTAACCATGTTGTATATGAGTTTGTTCTCTCCACACAGAACTCTGACATACAAAGTTGAGCCTAACTCTTGTGGGGACATAAGGGTTGAAATGATCCCTTACTTTAGGTCTCCATCTGCGACTTCCTATAACTTTCGATATCTTCCGCTCTTGAAAAGCGTGTATTTTTTACGGATACATGAAAAGAGAGTAAGAAAAAATGACATGATCACAGGCCAATAATGCCAGGATGACGAGGAAGAGGAAGGGGAAAAGAGAAGAGGAGAGATGAGTGGACAGAAGACTTACTAAGAGTCTTTGCTCCCTGGGAAGAAGGGATGGCAGGCCCTGATTTGGCCGTCTGCCGTTTGGCCGGGTCAATACTGACCCTGAGGGGAGGAAGAGCAGTGAAAGGTCCAAGGTTAAAGGGCACAGAAAGGTCAGGGAGACATTGGCACACAGCAATACAAAAGTGAGGAGAAGTGTGAAGGGAGGGCAAAGCGCATTGCCTACTACTGAGACAAGAGACTCCCTGCTAAGACTTCCTTCCTTATACTTCAACCAATCGTTTCTAAGATGCTGTTACTCTGTGCAGAAATAAGAATCACTCGACAGAGAAATGAAATGAGTGACAAGGACATGGTGAAGGAAGAAAGATGGGAGGGTTGCAAATGTGACGGAACTTCCTGAGATGTAGAACTCCTGGTCGCCACTTGATCTCAGTGTGCCACTAAAGGGCTTTTCACACTGCATTGTTCTTAGCCCCAGGCTAAGGCTGGCCCTGGGCTATCTTATCCTGTGTTCACACAAGCATTTGTTCACCTAGGGATATTGGGCTAAGCTTCAGCCCTGGGCTAAGGATTCACACTTGTATTCCAAAGCCCTGGCCTAAAGGGGTCTACACAGAATATGCAAATGGTGCCGACGGAGCGTAACGCAGTGTTGAAATGTTGTTTTACATCACAAAAGGGGCAGTGCCACATGAAAATTGTAACACGCCATATCATTCCTTCCAAAACCGTGGGGGCAGTGTTGTGTGAAGTGCTTGACTTGGAATTAAATAGGTGCCAGGTACCAGTACTGTTTATATTTAGGTGCAGGAGCTCCACAATACTTTCGACCTAATATTTTATAAGAGGAACAGGAGCTCAAGCAGTAGAACATTTTAGGTGCCAGTCCTCAGCTCCAGTGAGCTCCTGCACAAATCAAGCACTGGTTGTGTAGGCAATGAAGCTTGCTTGGTTCCTTGATCTATAGCCTATAGGTCCCTCAAACTCAACTCGACCTCGAAGCCAGTTCCACTGCATTTTTTCATTGTTCCCCTCTAACCAGGGACTGATTTAGACCTGTTACACCAGGTGTGTGCAATTAATTATCAGGTAGAACAGAAAACCAGCAAGCTCCGCACCTCGTATGGTAAGAGTTGAGTACCCTTGCTATAGGCTATGCATCAAAGTAGCCTATTTTACATTATTTTCTTAATCATCTCAGTGACTGTAAAAAAAAAAAAGGTTTTAAACATTGGAGCCTTTTTAGAATCCCACCCAAAATGTATTTTGTTTAGATGTAATAACTAGGGACTCCAGGTTACTGGTAAAAACCAGGGGTGTAAAGTACTTAAGTAAAAATACTTTAAAGTACTACTTAAGTAGTGTTTTGGGGTATCTGTACTTTACTATTTAGATTTTTGACTACTTTTACTTCACTACATTCCTAAAGACAACAATGTACTTTTTACTCCATATATTTTCCCGGACACCCAAAAGTACTGACATTTTGAATGCTTAGCAGGACAGGAATTGTGTCCAATTCACACATGCTTTGTTTGTAAATTATGTCTGAGTGCTGGAGTGTGCCCCTGGCTATCCGTAAATTTAAAAAAAATAAATAAAAAAAAATGTAAATGGTGCTGTCTGGTTTGCTTAATATAAAGAATTGGAAATGATTTAGACTTTTATGTTTGATACTTAAGTATATTTTAGCAATTACATTTACTTTTGATAGTATGGTGTATTTAAAACCAAATACTTTTAGACTTTTACTCAAGTAGTATTTTACTGGGTGACTTTCACTTGAGTCATTTTCTATTAAGGTATTTTACTTTTACTGAATACTCAAGTATTACAATTGATTGGGTACTTTTTCCAACAATGGTAAAAACAGCTGTGAGATATATGCTTTTTCTCCACAACCAAAACATGACATTCTATTTTAGTTGATATGGGATTGAATATATTCAAGCAGCATATCAAACTGGGATAATGTTCTAGATCACATGGTCAAGTATAAGAATATTTGTCGGATATTTTAACTATAAATCTGATAAGGGAAGCTAAGAAAAACTAGCTTGCTTGCTATGTTTTTAGCTGCCAGCTTGCTACTACAAGCAAGGGAAGGAGACTCTTCCTTGTTTTCACTAAATACAAAAATGAAAAAGATAATACATTGTCATCGCCCCCTTGTGAATACGAGTGGGACCGGCGAGGATATTGTGTTACCAAAAGGTGTCCGCTACTCCAAAATCCCACATTGTAAATGAGAACTTGTTCTCAACTTGCCTACCTGGTTAAATAAAGGTGAAATTTTAAAAAATGCACGCAGGTAGATCAACAGAGTGGAGCTTGTGGTAACCTTAACAGACAATCACAACATGCGAACAACAATCTATCTGCTAAGTAAGACATATATTAACACATTATGTCTTCTTGCTTCCAGCCTAGCATTTGATTTCCAACAGTGTTGGTTTGTAAACCTTGATGTCTGGCTGTCTGACCTCAAAAACAATGTTTCCCTCATACAGATCCTATTAAATTACTAGAGGGGCTATATCATAAACCCTCAAAGTTCCATAATGGCACCAAAATGTCAGCCATCTTGGTCAGGGAGAAATCAAAAACCACTCATTTACTTACGCAGGAAAATAAAAGGCATGTGATGTATCAGAATTTAATGTAATGGAATAATTATAGTCAATTGAAAATATTGTCATATAATTATAATCTGAGACATTTTCTGTATAAACAGCCTCTAAAACATATGTAGACAGACTATAAATGTCTCAGATTCTATTTTCTTGGAAAACTGTGAGCACTATTATATGACAAAATATCAGTACTTGTTGCATTTACAACTTGTCCAAGTCCTATCAACTGTTTGCGCCAGTGTATGGCTGCTGATGGAATGCATTGTTTGAATGTTTGCATATTGGCAGTTAATTAGAAACATTTATGGAATAATTATTCTAAAACTGTCTGCCTAGGTAGCTAACACACATACAGCGCAGATCAATTCTTCACATTCATTGTTTTACACAATATCTTATCACAACCCTGGCAAACCAAGGTTGACCAACATGGCTGACCTTTGGACCATCATAAGAAGGTTCATTCTAGTATTCTAAATAAATCAAATCAAATGTATTTATATAGCCCTTCGTACATCAGCTGATATCTCAAAGTGCTGTACAGAAACCCAGCCTAAAACCCCAAACAGCAAGCAATGCAGGTGTAGAAGCACGGTGGCTAGGAAAAACTCCCTAGAAATAGTATTCTAAATTCTATTCTGTACTGTTGAAATGTGATATTGCCCGGTACAGAGAATGCTGTGCATAGACGAGACACATTTTTCTGATCCAGGCAAAAATAATGTAACAATATCATTAATCTAATTAAAATGTCAATAGAAAAGCTATGAAAACAATCGAAAATTTGGACACACCTAATCATTCATGGGTTTTTCATTTTTACTATTTTCTACATCAAATAAACAATATATTTAGATTTGTTTTACACTTTTTTAGTTATAACATAATTCCATATGTGTTGTTTCATAGTTTGTCTTCACTATTAATCTACAATGTAGAAAATAGTAAAAATAAAGAAAAACCCTGGAACGAGTAGATGTGTCCACACCTTTGACTGGTACTGCATATATACAGTATATTATGGAATGCATTGACATTATGGATGGTATGTGGATAGAATATTTAGTCTATCTGTAGAATATGTAGGATAGAATGGTATATACTGTATTCAACAAAGGTTGAATATGATGCAGTTGACCAGAATACAGCATAAACAGCGGCTTGCGAAAGTATTCACCCCCTTGGCATTTTTCCTATTTTGTTGCCTTACAACCTGGAATTAAAATGTATTTTTGTGGGGTTTGTATCATTTGATTTACACAACATGCCTACCACTTTGAAGATCCAAAATATTTTAAAATTGTGAAACAAACAAGAAATAAGACAAAAAAACTGAAAACTTGAGCGTGCATAACCATTCACCCCCCCCCAAGGGCAATTCTTTTGTAGAGGCACCTTTTGCTGCAAGCCCCTTGGGGTATGTCTCTATAAGCTTTGCACATCTAGCCACTGGGATTTTTGCCCATTCTTCAAGGTAAAACTACTCCAGCTCCTTCAAGTTCGATGGGTTTCGCTGGTGAACAGCAATCTTTAAGTCATACCACAGACTCTCAATTGGATTGACTAGGCCTTTAAATGTTTCCCCTTAAACCACTCGAGTGTTGCTTTAGCAGTATGCTTAGGGTCATTGTCCTTCTGGAAGGTCAATCTCCGTCCCAGTCTCAAATCTCTGGAAGACTGAAACAGGTTTCCCTCAAGAATGTCCCTGTATTTAGCGGCATCCATCATTCTTTCAATTCTGACCAGTTTCCCAGTCCCTGACAATGAAAAACACCCCCACAGCAGGACGCTGCCACCACCATGCTTCACTGTCGGGATGGTATTCTCAGGGTGATGAGAGGTGTTGGGTTTGCGCCAGACATAGCGTTTTCCTTGATGGCCAAAAAGCTCCATTTTAGTCTCATCTGATCAAGGTACCTTCTTCCATATGTTTTGGGAGTCTACCACATGCCTTTTGACAAACACCTGACAGGCCGCCCCTGTCAGGTGTTGCTTTTTCATCTTCAAGCAATGTCTTTTTTCTGACCACTCTTCAGTAAAGCCCAGCTCTGTGGAGTTTACGGCTTAAATTGGTCCTATGGACAGATACTCCAATCTCCGCTGTGGAGCTTTGCAGCTCCTTCAGGGTTATCTTTGGTCTCTTTGTTGCCTCTCTGATTAATGCCATCCTTGCCTGGTCTGTGAATTTTGGTGGGCGGCCCTCCCGGCAGGTTTGTTGTGGTGCCATATTCTTTATTTTTTTAAATAATGGATTTTAAAATGGTGCTCAGTGGGATGTTCAAAGTTTCAGAGATTTGTTTTATAACCCAACTCTGATCTGAACTTCTCCACAACTTTGTCCCTGACCTGTTTGGAGAGCTCCTTGGCCTTCATGGTGCCACTTGTTTGGTGGCGCCCCTTTCTTATTGGTGTTGCAGACTCTGGGGCCTTTCAGAACAGGTGTATATATACACTGAGATCATGTGACAGATCATGTGACACTTCGATTGCACACAGGTGGACTTTATTTAACTAAGTATGTGACTTCTGAAGGTAATTGGTTGCACCAGATCTTATTTAGGGACTTCATAGCAAACGGGGTGAATACATATGCACGCACCACTTTATTTATTTTTTATTTCAACAAATTATTTTTTAATATTCACTTCACCAATTTGGACTATTTTGTGTATGTCCATTACATAAAATCCAAATAAAAATGTATTTAAATTACAGATTGTAATGCAACAAAATAGGAAAAACACCAAGGGGGTGAATACTTTTGCAAGGCACTGTACGTATGAAATGATAACACATTATGTAAACATTATTAAAGTGACCAGTGTTCCATTATTAAAGTGACCAGTGATTCCATGTCTATGTACATAGGGCAGCAGCTACTAAGGTGCAAGGTTGAGTAACCGGGTGGTAGCCGGCTAGTGACAGTGACTAAGTTCAGCGCAAGGTACTGGGTGGACAGTCTGATGGACTTGAGATAGAAGCCGTTTTCAGTCTCTCTGTCCCAGCTTTAACGCACCTGTACTTACCTCACCTTCTGGATGATAACGGGGTGAACAGGCCATGGCTCGGGGGGTTGATGGCCTTGATGATTATTTTGGCCTTCCTGTGACAGTGGGTGCTGTAGGTGTCCTGGTGGACAAGCAGTGTGCCCCCAGTGATGCGTTGGGCAGACCGCACCACCCTCTGGAGAGCCCTGCGGTTGCGGGTGGTGCAGTTGCCGCACCAAGCGGTAATACAGCCCGACAGGATGCTCTCAATGGTGCATGTGTAAACGTTTGTGAGGGTTTTAGGGGCCAAACCAAATTTCTTCAGCCACCTGAGGTTGAAGAGGCACTCTTCACCACACTGTCTGTGTGGGTGGACCATTTCAGACTGTTAGTGATGTGTACGTCGACGAACTTGCGGCCCCATCGATGTGGATGTGGGCATGCTCCCTCTGCTGTCTCCTGAAGCTCCTTCATTTTGTTGACATCATTTCTGGCACCACTCTGCCAGGGCCCTCACCTCCTCCCTGTAGGTTGACTTGTCATTGTTGGTAATCAGGCCTACTACTGTTGTGTCGTCTGCAAACTTGATGATCGAAGTGGAGGTGTGCATGGCGACGCAGTCATGGGTGAACAGGGAGTACAGGAGGGGGTTGAGCACGCAACCTTGTGGGGCCCCTGTGTTGAGGTTTAGCGTAGTGGAAGTGTTGTTTTCTACATTTACATTTACATTTAAGTCATTTCTACCTTCAGCACCTGGGGGAGGCCTGTCAGGAAGTCCAGGATCCAATTGCACAGGGTGGGGTTCAGACCCAGGGCCCTGAGCTTAATGTCTCAATCATAGCAATAGCGTCATTGCATAAAATGGTACGCAGCATCATCTGGATACGTGTGCAGCAAAAGTTCAACATTCACCTTCTGCTACCATTTCTGTCAAGCTGTTTTTTGGTAAATCCAACACAACGCAATGCAATGCTGCAAGGCAAATGCAGCGTTCCAATGGAAATTAAAGTACTTCTGGTGTACCAAAATGCAATGACCCTGTTTTACACGGGCTATTTTGGCACCGTGTTTCTGGGGCTAGCCCCGAAAAGTCATTTCTAACCTGCTCCGGAGCAGGGCCAGCTAGCCCTGGGCTAAGGTTGGTGCTAGTCCACTTTAGAATGTGCAAGTATGAACACTCGCTTGGCCCCGGGCTTAAAATCTCCCTTAGCCCTGGGCTAAGGAGCAGTGTAAACACGTCTTGAATCAGACTGAGGAACAGAAGGTTTTCTCTGAAGAGGATGTATAGTAGGAGAGCTTTGTCTTTGCTTTTTTTTATTTAAACTGCTCCTGAGCTGCCAGACCATCCGCTTGTAAATGTTCAGATATTGATGTCTCAAGACATAATTCCCTTTGAATTTGTGAATTGCATCTGATCTTGCAATCAGTACAACTTGTTCACAAAAAGCTACCCAATAATTTATTTCAGAACCCTCTTGGTTCCCTAACAGTGTACATATGACTCCACAAACCAATATTCCACAAACTTAAGTTCCCAAAGTCTTATAAACAATCATTATTATCAGAATAATCTATATCAGGGTATTCAACTCTTAGTTGGAGATCCGGAGCCTGCAGGTTCTGTTCTACCTGATAATTAAATTGCACCCACCTGGTGTCCCCGATCTAAAATCAGTACGTGATCAAAGGGGAAGAATGAAAAAAAGCAGTGGAACTGGCTTCGAGGTCCAGAGTTGAATTTGAGGGATCTATATCATGCCTCAGCACATCACAAAGTCGATCACATTGCTACAAGCCAGCCAAGTTATCACAGGGACCGTCGAGCATAACCCATAAACGTACAACAAAATCCAATACTGGACAGAGCACCAGAATCTGTCTACCTTTCAAACACATATCAGTCTACATAAAACACACACACTTACCTGGAACAACAGTTCAATACTAACCAATCATTGCTTTGTGAAAAACAAACCAGTCAATAGCAACTACATAAGCAGCCCCGTCCCCACAGCATGCATTGTAGATTGATTAGTGGCAAGCTTTCTGTTTGCTGTTGATGGATGTTTTTACTGACCGATCAAGAGGACAACACTGCCCTTAGAATATACCCCATCTTTGAAGCCTGAGACCAATCACAAAGGTTCTAAGCAGTGTGTTAGTTTGTCAGTTCCAGCTAATTATTGGTTAAAGAGAGTTTTAGTCGATTAATTGCACACACTGAAGGGAATAAGGGGTCCTACCTTTTGGTAAACCTGAATGACATGTTTCTACAACAGAATCAGGAAACACAAAGAAACATGAACATGAGGAAGGACAGCTGAAGGAATACGACTGATTGGCTGAAATTAGTGAACAAAATCACACTCGGCTGTCCCCATAGCAGGACCCTTTGAAGAACCCTTTTTAGTTCCAGGTTGAACCCTTTTGAGTTCAACATAGAACCCTTTACACAGAGTATTCTATATGGAACCCAATAGAATTGGTTTTCCTATAGGGACAGCCGAAGAACCATTTTGAGTTCAACGTAGAACCCTTTACACAGAGTATTCTATATGGAACCCAATAGAATTGGTTTTCCTATAGGGACAGCCGAAGAACCCTTTTGAGTTCAACGTAGAACCCTTTACACAGAGTATTCTATATGGAACCTAATAGAATTGGTTTTCCTATAGGGACAGCCGAAGAACCCTTTTGAGTTCAATGTAGAACCCTTTACACAGAGTATTATATATGGAACCCAATAGAATTGGTTTTCCTATAGGGACAGCCAAAGAACCCTTTTGAGTTCAACGTAGAACCCTTTACACAGAGTATTCTATATGGAACCCAATAGAATTGGTTTTCCTATAGGGACAGCCGAAGAACCCTTTTGAGTTCAACGTAGAACCCTTTACACAGAGTATTCTATATGGAACCCAATAGAATTGGTTTTCCTATAGGGACAGCCGAAGAACCCTTTTGAGTTCAACGTAGAACCCTTTACACAGAGTATTCTACATGGAACCCAATAGAATTGGTTTTCCTATAGGGACAGCCGAAGAACCCTTTTGAGTTCAACGTAGAACCCTTTACACAGAGTATTCTATATGGAACCCAATAGAATTGGTTTTCCTATAGGGACAGCCGAAGAACCCTTTTCAGTTCAACGTAGAACCCTTTACACAGAGTATTCTATATGGAACCCAATAGAATTGGTTTTCCTATAGGGACAGCCGAAGAACCCTTTTCAGTTCAACGTAGAACCCTTTACACAGAGTATTCTATATAGAACCCAATAGAATTGGTTTTCCTATAGGGACAGCCGAAGAACCCTTTACACAGAGTATTCTATATAGAATCCAATAGAATTGGTTTTCCTATAGGGACAGCCGAAGAACCCTTTTCAGTTCAACGTAGAACCCTTTACACAGAGTATTCTATATAGAACCCAATAGAATTGGTTTTCCTATAGGGACAGCCGAAGAACCCTTTACACAGAGTATTCTATATAGAACCCAATAGAATTGGTTTTCCTATAGGGACAGCCGAAGAACACTTTACACAGAGTATTCTATATAGAATCCAATAGAATTGGTTTTCCTATAGGGACAGCCGAAGAACACTTTACACAGAGTATTCTATATAGAATCCAATAGAATTGGTTTTCCTATAGGGACAGCCGAAGAACACTTTTGGAAACCTTTTTTTAATAAGATTGCAGGGTGGTTGGAATCATCAATGGTGAGAAGGAGAAGGTGCAAAAGACAAGATGTTGATTTCTATTCCTAATGTCAAGTTAGTCTTGGGACATCCCTAAATTGTTGTCAGTAGCCTGGCTGCCCGCCTGAGATGTGGTAGTCAGTCTGGACAAAAACTCAAATTGGGTTTCCCCTGCTGGTTTACACTTGAGATACATGTAATTATATGTATTTCTTAGGCTGGCACCCAGGCTACGTTATCAGTGCTTTTGGAACAATCTATTGTTAGTAGGACTGTGAACGTTCCACACAATGTGATTCAGGATGCTAAAAGGAACTGTGTTCAAAGGATTAAAAGGATTAAAAACAAACCATATAAGTAAGAATTTCACTGTTAGTCCACACCTGTTGTTTTGATTTGATATACAGTAGCTCGATATAGTCCGAGTATATTTTAGGGGCTTGGACTCGGCTGAATTGAGTGACGTGGAGCCGTTGTCCCTGACACCTACCTGCGGGTGAGTTTGGAGGTGAGTTTGGAGAAGAGGTTGCTGGAGCCGCGGCTGCGAGTCTGGGTAAGGTGCGCGGCGTCGTCGGACAGCGTGGGTGAGGCTGGGGGCCCATTGTAGGTGGCCGTGCGGTGCTCCCTCAGCTGGCCGCCGTGGAAGGTGCTGCGGCTCGCTGTGCCTCGTGGGAAACGTAGTCTGTCGGGCGTGGTGGCGCTGGTGATGCTGTGGGTGGACACCACAGGGTTCCGCTGGCCAGGAGACACGGCCACACTACAGGGAGGACAGAGGGAAGAGATGATACAGAAGACAGACTACACCTGGCAGTACATACCAGTTCTATACATAGCATCACCAGCTGGGCCATTACCATATCACCAGAACCTTACCTTCAAGCCCCAAACTCTCAAATTAAATCTAACCTGTGTTAATTACGTTAATTTAGAATAATACTAGTAGTTCCCTAAAATGTTCTATTTCGAAAGTGAGAGAGGTAACATGAACAGTTTGGGGAAACTTGTTAGTGGGGGAACATGGAGTGACCGACACAGTTTTGGATAGTCAAGGTAGAGGTGGGTGGTGGAGCTGTCAGTGCCAGACAGGGCCCGGTTTCCTGACAGCGATGGAATTTAAGGCTTACGAGTGTTTTAACGATGCATCTTTCCTACAACGGCCGAAGATGTAACGTGCGTTTCCCAAAACACCACGCAGAATGAAGTGCATCGTTGGAGCATGTGTTGATACTGATAGGATGGAAAGAAAGGAAGCGCTGCTCTCGGATCAGCTTTCTCCAATCAAATCTTACCTTAACATTATTTCACAATACTGACAACGGATATGCCACTAGAGAGATATAACCACCTACGGCTACAAATATTGAGGCGGTGTCACATTGTATAAATGATGTGAGACAGGCGCAGGAATTCGTAATAGGGAGATTTAATACTCCACCCAAAATATACAACATGCCATGAAAAGGCACGGGGACGAAGCCCAAAACAAACACGTACAAAAACACAGGGATGTATCCCAAACAAAAGAGCGATGTTAAACCTCAAATAAATACACGGGATGAGACCCGTAATAACAAATGCACAACACCCGTAATAACTAGTGCACAATACACGCAAGCCGAAATAGCAAAGCACAGGTACTCACAGACCAACAGACATGGGAACTATAACCGATAAAACAATGGTGAACAGAGGGCACATATATACGATTACTAATCAGGGGGAATGGGAACCAGGTGTGCGTAATGAAACAGTTCAGTGATGCTGAAGGCCATTGTGACGGAGTCTCCAGAGCCGGTGCACAGAATGAGCAGCAGTACCGGGGGAATCCATGACAGGCGGCTTATTCTAATACTAACCCGAGAAAAATGCACTAAAATCAATCATTTGGCACATCATTGCACACATGTTAGGTTACACACCATGAAATAGAGTATATTGAGACAAATTAAAGACAGTAGTCTTTAGACCGTAGCTAAATAAACCACAATTTATTTAACATGAAATGTATTTCAATATGATTGAAATAGTCCTTTAACCTACTGTATTTATAATTTGATGCAGTCATCTCGGTTTTCAACTGAAGCATCTTTTCATATATCGCTTGTTTGTATCGATTGCAAAGACATGGGCAACTTTGTTCTAAGTCATCTGTGGTCCCAGCGAGAAAGATAAACCATGTGATTCTATGTTCAGCGGAGATCTTTTGTGTATAAAGTGACACGGGTGGGTGGGAAAAAAACGCACTTAGCTGTCCTACAAGTGGTCATAGGCAGGCGTTACATTACGAGCGTTTTCAAGTGCAACGTTAATGAAGATGTTTTTGGGAACCCAGTGCCATACCAGGGCAAGACCAGGGTCAGACCAAAGCTACAAGGACCAAACAGAGGATGGAGAGATTAGGGAACAGAGTTGTGTGTATAATAAAGGGTGGGGCTGTCTCCTCCAAGAGGTTACAGAGAGGGAGAGATGTCGCCATCACAGCGGTTAGAGATCGTCCATAAAAGGGATGGATGGAGATGTGGGGCCGTCGCGTGGGTTAGAGAGGGCCCGAGACAGTGAAATAGGTGGTCTACACGTGGGAGGGGAGAGATCAAACAGACAGTTGGACTCCCTGCCTGCCGTCTTACTTGGGACCAGAGTGCAGTGGGAGTGGGGCAGCGTGGCCCAGTCTGAGTCTGAGAGGCAGGCAGAGAGAGGGCCTGGTACCTCAGCTGGACCGAGGTGGACGAGCCAGCCAACACGGGGGCAAAGCCAGAGAACAGACTACTCGTCACACAGGCAGACATCTCAGTTATACTGAGACACAACCAGACCAAGAGTTAACCAGATAGATAGAAGAGAAGAAGAAGGGAGCCAAGAAAGGCAAGTAAAAGAAGAGCAAGAAATTGATGGTATTTCTCCCCTAAAGGCCTTGTTGTGTTTTTCTTTAATAACTTCTCTCAATAATAACAGTATTACTACACATAGTTCTCTCCTCTGAGGCCTTGGGGGGATGGACAGTGAAGGTGCTGTGTTGAATGTTGATGCCATGTGGAGGGTTCCTGTGAAAGGGGCCACTAGGGGTTTAGTGCAGGCAGCCAGTAAACACAGCAACATTCCGGCCCGTTCCTTTACCTTTTCTCCTTCCCATTGGGAATGACAGAGAGCCGGTCCGTAGCGTTCTTGTCGCTGCACACGTACGTATTTCTCCTTGTCATCCCGCCTGAGCCAGTGTTATTCTGCAGGGTGGTACAGAAGCGCTGATTCAGCACACATCATCAAATCAGAATGAGGGATTCATCCCCACTTCAAGTGTCATACTATGTTCTACAATCGATCATTGAATGGAATATCAGACACTCACATTGGGGACGGGGGTAACACCCTTCTTGCCATTGGGAATATCAGCTTTGTTGGGGTTGTTGGCGTTCCCCAGCAGGGGACTGGAGGGGGGGACACTGCGCCCGCCGGGGGTGTTGGGTTTGCGTAGCTGCACCCCTCCCTCCTCTTTGATGTTGTTTTCGGCCGTGCTGGTCTGGCTCCTCTTGGGGTATCCGGACCCTTGGGGAACATTCTGACCCACTGGAGAAGAGAGAGAAAACGAGGAAGAAATAGTCAAAGGATATAGAAAGAAACATTACTGGCCTACATAGAATTGAATATCTTTAGCCTCACATTTGAGCTGAAAAGCATGAGTCAAAGATGAGAATTGCCTTGAAATGTTTGTGAGTGTCTCACCCTGGTCACTGTAGCGTCTCTGTTTCTGGTTGGAGGAGATGTTCCGCTGGACTTTGAGGTGGGAGGGAGACTGGCCATTGAGCTCGCTGGTGGGCCGGGGCTTGGCCAGGGACAGGTTGCTACTGGAGGTTGACTCACTGGGTTCCAGCTAGGGGTCAAAGGTCACAAGAACACATGTTAAAAAGACTGGACTCTGAATTTACTGTGCACTAGAACGGAGATATAAACAACTATCTATAGTGTTGCTCTGACCTCAGAAGACTTCCTCCCAAGCAGCAGGTAGGTGGCAGTGATCTCATCATACTTCATCTTGGCCAGAGACTCCTGGATCTCCTCTGGAGAGAAGCCCATCCCCACCATTACATCTGGAACAGTACAGAGACATGCTTTCACATACACAGCCCTCACCTCTACAACCACTGTCAACAACTTTCTCATTTTCAGGGACTATTCCTTTAATGAAATTGACCCCAATCCTGCAACCCAAAATGTTAACAAACGTAATAACAAAAATATCTTATTCACAAGTTTCAGCAACCAAAAACAGCCCACATCCTTAGTGTGTTCTACATAGTTAATACAAGATTCATAAGCAATTATGCACACTTAGTCCTCTGACTCATTTAAAGCAATGGTGTATTTATATCTTCCTATTCCACCATAACGACAAGAGCGAATCCACCACTTATTAAATGCAGCAGAAACCTCATGAGTGAGTCAGCATTGCATTCCAGCTCAGGTGTTATCACCCCTCCTCCCTCTCGCCCCATCCATCAGCAGAGGAGGAAAAGTGCTGGGGGGAGGGGAGGAGTGGGTAACACACAGGCCACCCACCCAATCACTGCCACCCCTGCTGCCTTCCAACCAATCACTCCCCATTTTCCATCTGCCTCCCGACCAATCACTTCCACCCCCGCTGTGCTGCTCACATCACGTTGAGAGGAGCATGCCAGGTGAGGAAGATCCCGGAGCTGTAGTTCCATCATACATCAGCTCCCTTAATAATACATCAGTTCCCTCTATCTATCACTGCATGCTTCTCTCTATCTCTGCATCCTTCTCTCTGTCTCTGCATCCTTCTCTCTATCTCTGCATCCTTCTCTCTATCTCTGCATCCTTCTCTCTATCTATCCATCCTTCTCTCTATCTCTGCATCCTTTTCTCTATCTCTGCATCCTTTTCTCTATCTATCCCTCCTTCTCTCTATCTCTGCATCCTTTTCTCTATCTATCCCTCCTTCTCTCTATCTCCGCATCCTTCTCTCTATCTCCGCAACCTTCTCTCTATCTCCGCATCCTTCTCTCTATCTCCGCATCCTTCTCTCTATCTCCGCATCCTTCTCTCTATCTCCGCATCCTTCTCTCTGTCTCCGCAACCTTCTCTCTATCTCCGCAACCTTCTCTCCATCTCCGCATCCTTCTCTCCATCTCCGCATCCTTCTCTCCATCTCCGCAACCTTCTCTCCATCTCCGCATCCTTCTCTCCATCTCCGCATCCTTCTCTCCATCTCCGCATCCTTCTCTCCATCTCCGCATCCTTCTCTCCATCTCCGCAACCTTCTCTCCATCTCCGCATCCTTCTCTCCATCTCCGCATCCTTCTCTCCATCTCCGCATCCTTCTCTCCATCTCCGCAACCTTCTCTCCATCTCCGCATCCTTCTCTCCATCTCCGCATCCTTCTCTCCATCTCCGCATCCTTCTCTCCATCTCCGCATCCTTCTCTCCATCTCCGCATCCTTCTCTCCATCTCCGCATCCTTCTCTCCATCTCCGCATCCTTCTCTCTATCTATCCATCCTTTTCTCTATCCATCTATCCTTCTCTCTATCTATCCATCCTTTTCTCTATCCATCTATCCTTCTCTCTATCTATCCATCCTTTTCTCTATCCATCTATCCTTCTCTCTAGCTATCCATCCTTCTCTCTAGCTATCCATCCTTCTCTCTAGCTATCCATCCTTCTCTCTAGCTATCCATCCTTCTCTCTAGCTATCCATCCTTCTCTCTAGCTATCCATCCTTCTCTCTAGCTATCCATCCTTCTCTCTAGCTATCCATCCTTCTCTCTAGCTATCCATCCTTCTCTCTAGCTATCCATCCTTCTCTCTAGCTATCCATCCTTCTCTCTAGCTATCCATCCTTCTCTCTAGCTATCCATCCTTCTCTCTAGCTATCCATCCTTCTCTCTAGCTATCCATCCTTCTCTCTAGCTATCCATCCTTCTCTCTAGCTATCCATCCTTCTCTCTAGCTATCCATCCTTCTCTCTAGCTATCCATCCTTCTCTCTAGCTATCCATCCTTCTCTCTAGCTATCCATCCTTCTCTCTAGCTATCCATCCTTCTCTCTAGCTATCCATCCTTCTCTCTAGCTATCCATCCTTCTCTCTAGCTATCCATCCTTCTCTCTAGCTATCCATCCTTCTATCTATCCATCCATCCTATCTCTTTCTATCCACCCTTTTCTCTTTCTAGACTACAGAGCCCTCAGTGAAACATGTGATCTCTCTCCACTAGACTACAGAGCCCTCAGTGAAACATGTGATCTCTCTCCACTAGACTACAGAGCTCTCAGTGAAACATGTGATCTCTCTCCACTAGACTACAGAGCCCTCAGTGAAACATGTGATCTCTCTCCACTAGACTACAGAGCCCTCAGTGAAACATGTGATCTCTCTCCACTAGACTACAGAGCTCTCAGTGAAACATGTGATCTCTCACCACTAGACTACAGAGCCCTCAGTGAAACATGTGATCTCTCACCACTAGACTACAGAGCCCTCAGTGAAACATGTGATCTCTCACCACTAGACTACAGAGCCCTCAGTGAAACATGTGATCCCTCTCCACTAGACTACAGAGCCCTCAGTGAAACATGTGATCTCTCACCACTAGACTACAGAGCCCTCAGTGAAACATGTGATCTCTCTTCACTAGACTACAGAGCCCTCAGTGAAACATGTGATCTCTCTCCACTAGACTACAGAGCCCTCAGTGAAACATGTGACCTCTCACCACTAGACTACAGAGCCCTCAGTGAAACATGTGACCTCTCACCACTAGACTACAGAGCCCTCAGTGAAACATGTGATCTCTCACCACTAGACTACAGAGCCCTCAGTGAAACATGTGATCTCTCACCACTAGACTACAGAGCCCTCAGTGAAACATGTGATCTCTCTCCACTAGACTACAGAGCCCTCAGTGAAACATGTGATCCCTCTCCACTAGACTACAGAGCCCTCAGTGAAACATGTGATCTCTCTCCACTAGACTACAGAGCCCTCAGTGAAACATGTGATCTCTCTCCACTAGACTACAGAGCCCTCAGTGAAACATGTGATCTCTCTCCACTAGACTACAGAGCCCTCAGTGAAACATGTGATCTCTCTCCACTAGACTACAGAGCCCTCAGTGAAACATGTGACCTCTCTCCACTAGACTACAGAGCCCTCAGTGAAACATGTAATCTCTCACCACTAGACTACAGAGCCCTCAGTGAAACATGTGATCTCTCACCACTAGACTACAGAGCCCTCAGTGAAACATGTGATCTCTCTCCACTAGACTACAGAGCCCTCAGTGAAACATGTGCTCCATCCAATCTCCCGCCTCTCTTTCTCTCTGTGCGCTAGGTGACTGGCATCTCCCTCTAACACATGTGCTCTGACGGAGATCCCAGCTGCTGTTATGCAATACCCCCACACTCCAGAGGACATCTTTCAGAGCATACGCCCTCTCTACCCCTCCCTCTCCCGCCGTAGTGCTTTTATCCAGGGCAGGATGTGGAGGCTTTCTCTGTCTCATGTGTCTCACCCTCTCTCAGGGGCTCTCGCAGAAACAAGGCTGCTTTTATGCTGCATTTCTTCTTTTTCTTTTCAAAGTGTTTAAATGCTGAGAGTGATTCTGTTGCAGTGTTGCTGCTGCCTACACACTCGAGTTTCTGAAGCGCAATAACAAGAGCAGTTTTTCTCCCGTTTAGTACCTATTCTCTTCTGATCCGTGATGTCCTGTTCTGGTTCTACAAAAGGCTTAAGCTCGTCCTCCTCCGATCCCACGTTGATCCAGCGGTCCTTCATGATTTGCTGAAAGAAAAATAAATAGTCCTTATAATACAGGCCAGGGTCCTCTTAGTACAGGGTTTTAACATCATGATCAGTCATACGTACACATGGATGTGTGTAGCATAAGGAACCCTCTTAAATTCACTTTCACATCATTGAACTCAAATAAAGTGAATTGTGGTTTCCTTGAAAAAGATTGGATAGAGACTTCGATTCGATGCAACGCTCCACTGTTTGAAACCAGAATCGCCATTTAAAGTCTGTATAATGTCATTTTCAAACAAACTCGCCAATCAATAGGACAGTCGTGTACGATGGGTTTACACGATAATAGGAAATGTACAATCACGAGGCCGACACCTATTCTAAATGACATCTTTCAATGCAAGGTTACAGCTCATCTGAACATCTGGTGACAAGAGGGGTGAGGGTGGATTCTAGCACGCACAATGTGAACACAGAAACTAAGACAACGTCGGTGTTGTTCTCAGAACCAAAAAGGATGCAAAAATAAGAGTGATCATGAATTATGTACTGTGCCAACAGCGGAGAGATAAAGAGAAGGGAGAATATGAAGCGCAAAAAGAGAGTGTCGAGCAGATGCCAGGCCGAGGAGTGGTGGATGGATGGAGAGGTGGCGGGTGGAAAGAAATGCTCTTGGAGTGCCATGGCGGCGTGAATAAAGAAGTGTAGAATATTTACATTTTCGCTGTCGTCCCTCACCTCGAAAGTCCCCCGCTTGGCCGGGTTGAGCACTAGGAAGCGCTTGAGGAGGTTCTCGCAATCTGTGGACATGTAGAAGGGGATACGATATTTTCCCCTTAGAACCCGCTCCCTGAGCTCCTACAGAGAGACAGACAGGGAGAAAGAGTGAATGAGACAGGCAGTGAGGGCATCTTTGAAATTGTAAGTTCTTGTCCATCTAAAATTCTACCCATATGTTTCATTGACTATGAATCTCCCAATGACAAAGAATCTGAGGAAGGAAGTATTTTTGTGATAGTATTTTTGCTGACCTTGAGGTTCTGCCCATCGAAGGGCAGCGAGCCGCTGACCAGGGTGTAAAGGATGACCCCTAGGCTCCAGACGTCCACCTCGGGCCCGTCGTACTTCTTCCCCTGAAACAGCTCCGGGGCGGCGTAGGGTGGGGAGCCACAGAACGTGTCCAGCTTGTTCCCCATGGTGAACTCATTACTGAAACCAAAGTCTGCTATCTTAATGTTCATGTCTGCATCCAACAGCAGGTTTTCTGCCTAGAGACACAGGAGGGAAGGGAGAGAAAATGGACGTACGGATGAGGTGAGAAATAGCAGTGAAATAGAATAGATGTAGGTAACAGACCAACTGGGTCACAGGTAAAAGCAAATACTTGAATAACTCAAAGACTCATGATAACAGTAGAGTTCCATTAAGATATAGAGATGCCAGAGGCACAAAAAGATCAACTGATGCCTGAAGAGGGTCCTTTACAGAACACCCCCCCCCACAAAAACAAAGTGCTCTGCAAGTCAAAGTTAGTGTTGCGTTTAAAGTTTAACTGTGTTTCCGCCTCTCCCCAGTGACACAAACACACAGGGTGGAGATGGATGCTCTCTGCTCTCACATCTCTGTCCTCATGGATCATTCATGAAGCTCTACAGAGGAAGCAGACTGTGGTCACGCGGCTGCCGCCAGAGGAGGGGAGATGGGAACTCTGAACAGAGTCACTCCCACCGAAGCCTGCCTCCGGCCACCTGACTTCATCCTACTCTCCCCCACATACACACCCTCACTGGTTCCTTACCTTCAGGTCTCTATGGACAATGTGCTTCTGGTGGCAGTACTGCACAGCAGATACGATCTACAAAGAAATAGACAGACAGTTACAGTCTTCCACCTGACAATGTTTTCACACACCCCTCCCCCCGGGTGAAGGATGTGGTGAGGAGATGTGGTGTAGAGTGAGAAGATACTCTGTGTCTCTAGCTGTATCTCAGACACAAGGTGTAGACATGACATCTCTAGCTGGGAGAAAACTGTGTCCCCTCTTCCTGTGTGAGCATCTGCTCTAGATGTATCAGTATATCAGTGCCCCCAGTGAAACGCTGCAGTAAGATGAACCTGCAGTGAGACCAGGGAAGTAGGAAGCTGTAGCCTAGACATTTCTGAGTGTGCCTTTCCTTCCACTGCAGAGCACTGTGTGTAGGCAGCACACCCCCAGTGTTTCACCGTCAGTGACAGAGAGATAAGAGATGAGGGGAGCTCTGTGTTTTGTCAGAGTTCTCATAACTCCACAGTTCTCATAACCCCACCTCATACCCTGGGTGGGTCAGGACACTGACTTGTGACGTATGGCCAGGCAGGCAGGGTGTGAATCCAGCACACTGCGGGAAAAGTCCTGTACTTACCTGTCTAAATTTAGCCCTGGCCTCTTTTTCTTTCATCCTTCCGTGTGCAACAAGGTAGTCAAAGACCTCTCCTGCAAGAGAAATGAAAAAGTTAGGAGCTGAAATTAAAGGTTGCATATTTCAAAGGGGAAAAAAGTTTAAAAACGTCAACATTCAGACAGTACATCTTATGAGGTAAATGTTTTTTTTTAAAGTCAATAACTACTGTGAAAAATGGTATGTGGAGCATGTGAGCCTATCTGTTCCTCATGCCTACAGAGGGAAACAGAACTCTAATTAATATACTGTAGTTCTGTCCTGAAGGCACAAGTTTCGGAGTATGGCTACAACATCAGAGGCATTCCTCAGCCCACGCACCTGTGTCTTTGTGGGGGGGCAGCATCAACACAATACTCCCCATAAAACCTCTAGTTCTGCATCCTCAAAACCCTCCCACACACACTCAGTGTTGACCGGAGGCAGGGAGTAAGTGTGTGTGTGTGTCCATGTCCATGTGTGTGTGTCTCCCACCTAGACCAAGCTCTTCTCTGTCCTGGCACTCTAATGGAAGAACCAGCTTCCCCCTGAGGCTAGCACAGCAGAGTCCCTGCCCATCTGAAATCCTACCTCTTCAAACATCTTAAATAAATAACCCCCCCCCCCATGTATGTATGTATGATATGTATGACTCTTCACCAAGCCCTTTACCATGACAGCAGTTATGAGGGCTGAGAAGCCACGGCGCAATACTGCTCACCTCCACTGGCATACTCCATCACCAGGTACAGCGTCCTCTCGGTCTCGATCACCTCAAACAACTTGACTGAGGGGGAAAGAGAACTATTTGTCTTTGGCCCACACGCAATAACAACTAATACATTGCATCTTTCTGGCTCAACTTTGTAAAATGCTTGTCCTGGATAGCGCACAGGGCATTCAAGATGGTTCTAGGGAGTTTCTGCTTCGCAGTATAAATAGCAAGCTGTCGTAACTTAAAGCAAGGAATCCAATAACTTACATTTTCTACTGCTGAAAGCCTTGAGGAGGCTGAGGAAACTGAAGACATTTCTAAGTTCCTTTTGTGCATGCATGCCTGCGTGTGGGACCCAGTCATAGACTAACGCTTACCATATCTCACGTGTGCATATACTGTAGGGCACTCACACATGCTTATTGGGTATATACTTTAGGGCACTCACACATGCTTATTGGGTATATACTTTAGGGCACTCACACATGCTTATTGGGTATATACTTTAGGGCACTCACACATGCTTATTGGGTATATACTGTAGGGCACTCACACATGCTTATTGGGTATATACTGTAGGGCACTCACACATGCTTATTGGGTATATACTGTAGGGCACTCACACATGCTTATTGGGTATATACTGTAGGGCACTCACACATGCTTATTGGGTATATACTGTAGGGCACTCACACATGCTTATTGGGTATATACTGTAGGGCACTCACACATGCTTATTGGGTATATACTGTAAAGTCGTCTTCCCTGCAGTGTTTTCCATGAGCTGATCTAACAGTCTCTGGATGAAGAGTGGCTGAGCTCCAGGGCTATATATAGCAGAGGTGGGATGTAGAAGCGGTTCTTTCTCTCTTTTAGATGGTTATCATTGTGTATGTCATTATAATCAGATTTGAGAAATCATGGCATGCGTGGGTTAAAAAAATCAAACTAAATTAGCAGAGAATCCTGTCTACTTCCCCAGCTGCAATTGTGTGTGTGTGTGTGTGTGTTCTACTTACCTATATTTGGGTGGTTTAAAAGCTTCATTATTCTTACTTCTCTGAAGAGCTGGAAGCAGAGAAAATAAATGAATTCATATTTCAGTGTTGGACTGGATGTGTCAGAGAAGAGAGACAGTAGGGAACCTTCGACTTGACCATTTTCAACTTAATTTGAGCAGGATGTGCACACACACACACTAAACCATTACAGAGTTGTGTCAGAGCCATGTGCAGTTTTTTGATTGATCTCCCTTTAACTATAGCTATCTGTGCTCCCATCCCATCCATAAAATAATACAAGTCATCCATCTTTAATGGAACAGGACACATGCCTGATGTTGTGCCATACTACTGTGAGGCTGGCATTATCCAAGACATAATAGTGCTACAGTAGACATAAACAATGCATTAGAGGAGATACAGTATATCACCATGTCTGAAAGTTGCACTGTTCACCCAAAGGTCTGTTATTTAAAAAATTGAACCACTCACATGGTAAACTATCAGATACTCAGCAAGGAGGTCGAATTTCACTGTAACTGAAACAGGACCCAGGTGGCAAATATAAAGATCCAGTCCACCTAAAAAACTGGAGGCCACTTGCACTTCAGTTACCATCAAATCCTAGAAAAATGTACAGCTCTTAGAATTAAAAAGGTATTGTCAGATAATATTAATCCTGATGAAACAGGTTTTTTACATGGGTGATACATTGTAGATAATATAAGACAAGTACTTGACACAATAGAACACTAGAAAAAAAATCTGGGAAACCAGGCCTGGCATTAATCGCTGATTTTGAAAAGGCCTTGGATAAAGTATGACTAGAACTTATATAATTGGACTATTTGGACTATTTTAGTGTTGCACAATGGGTTAAAGTTATGTATAGTAACCCCATGTGATAAAATAGTAAATAATGGCTACTTCTCAGAAAGTTTTAAAAAGGGGCAAGAGGAGTAAAACAAGGTTGTCCGTTATCAGCATATCTATTTATTATGGCCATAGAAATGTTAGCTATTAAAATCAGATCCAACATTAATATCAAGGGGCTAGAAATCTAGGGCTTAAAAACAAGGGTATCATTGATCTGTGTACCAATAAATGTCTGCAGCATTGAAGGTAACCAAGAACACAGTGGCCTCCATCATTCTTAAATGGAAGAAGTTTGGAACCACCAAGACTTCCTTGAGCTGGCTGTCCCAACTGATTGGGGTTAGGGAGGCGTAAAGGGTCTGAATACTTATGTACATTTATATTTCAGTTGTTGTTGTTTTTTTATTTGTGAAAATTTCTAAAAACCTTTTTTGTTTTGTCAGTATGGGGTATATTGTGTAGATTGATGAAGAAAAAAACTAATGTAATGCATTTTAGAATAAGGCTGTAACGTAACAAAATGCGGATAAAGTCAAGGGGTCTGAATACTTTCCGAATGCACTGTATATGGGGGATAGGAAATTCTGTAAACAATTACATAGATAGAACCCACAATCTATCTGCAATGTTAAAGCTGATCTGCCTGTTAAAACATACAAAAATAACTGTTAAGCCATCAACAAACACAGACAGAAAGATAGACAGACACAGGCCACACTAGAGGAGGATGAAGACCGGAGTGGTTCAAATTTAAGCTCACTTTTCCCATTACATCTCTCTACCCATTATTACATCCAAAATATTGTCATAGTTCTGCATAAATATTGAGAGAAAAAAATCAAAGGCCATTTTCCATGTCATGGAAAGGCAGGCAGGCGTATCATTGTTTCCAAAGAAAAAACTATGGGGGTCAGACAACACTATATTACAGCAGTTAATGACAGGCTTATGGGGTGACAAAGATCGGAACTCTCACACACGCACGCATGCACAGACGCACGCACACACACACGTTAGACTTCAGTCTACATCAAGAAACATCCAGAGTGTGCGTAGAGGCATAGACACAGACCACATGGGAACTATCAGCCCAGGGCATTAAGAAGTCTGCCAAAACATCACGAGACACAACACTTCTAGATGTTGTTGCAATCAATGCAGCTATACCAGAGCAGTAATACATGGATCATTAATCTTTACTTGCGCAATGCTAATTGTCACAACGGGTAACTTTCTAACAGGCAGTTCCACATTTACTGGTGAGCACTGCTTCTGCTCTCATTAGCCTATAGTGAGACTAGTGCTGCTCTGTGGTGACTTGAGAAGAACAGAGTAGGAGAGCAGTAGAAGCTGACGCCACACCAACATTTGAGAACAAACTGTTTACCTTTAATCAAGGGCTTCCATAACCGTTGCCCTCTAACCTATGCAACAACAGCCCGGTCTGGTCATGTGACCTCCAGTGAAGTGTGTGTGGGGGGGCTAGGGATGGATAGAGGGAGGCGAAATAAAATCACAATAAGCTTGTGACAGATGTGAGCTGGGCCTCCTCTCTTCCAAACTAGGAAGAAAAAAAACTTCACATCCAACACCTGTAATTACATAACTACAAAGGTCAAGGGCCAAGGTACACTGAGAAGAGGAGACTACAAATGCGGGTGGCTTCGGTTATTGGGACAATAAATCAAAACATGGACCGTGTCAGAGAGAGGTAGAGTTTCTATTTGTTCACAAATCAAAGTCTCTGATAGCATTGTCAGACAAGGGAATTTCAACTGGCAAAGGGGACATTTAAGCATGATATCTGTAGCTTTGCATTGCTATAAATGAGTTAAATCAACATGACTACTCCTAGGGCTTATTTATAACGACCTACAAGGAGGTTGTCAACAGAAGAGTCATGTTTTGTGTGTTTCCAACAAGCCACCTCATGAAGAGCCCCTCGTGGCTCTGATTGTTTCTGTTGGTTTAGCACAGTCTATGTCGAAGGGCCAGGCCTTAAATACAAAGCACAGAATCAATGGTGAAAAAACAGATGGAAACTGCAGCTAAGCATTGAGTGAGAGAGATGCTTACCCTAAGTCTCAGAGTCGGGCAGGCAGAATACCAACGGCCACACAAGATATGCCCTGGTCATGCTCTGCTTTCTGTCTACCAAAACCCTGCCTGCTACAGCACATCAGTCAGATCAATAATGGCCTCTGACTGGCAACAACCACAACCAGGCCAAAACTACAAAGATCAGGGGTTGCACAGCCACACTCACAAATTATACATTTTGTCACACCACCTCAATAAGTGTACTGTGAATCGCAGCCACACGGGGAGGATCCTTACCTTTTGAAGGCTGTTTGGGTTTAGTTGTGTCTTGTCGATGATCTTTATTGCCACCTGAGGAGAGAGCAAAAACAAGGTGTGTAGAAGACAAAATACCAGTATAAACAGTTGGTTAGGACATCTACTTTGTACATGTCACAAGTAATTTTTCCAACAATTGTTAACAGACAGATTATTTCACTGTATCACAATGCCAGTGTGTCATGAACGTACGTTGGTGCGAAAAGTGCAAATCAATCCCAGAACAACAGCAAAGGACCTTGTGAAGATGCTGGAGGAAACAGGTACAAAAGTATCTATATCCACAGTAAAACAAATCCTTTATCGACATAACCTGAAAGGCCGCTCAGCAAGGAAGAAGCCACTGCTACAAAACCACCATAAAAAAGCCAGAATATGGTTTACAACAGCACATGGGTACAAAGATGGTACTTTTTGGAGAAATGTCCTCTGGTCATATGAAACAAAAATATAACTGTTTGGCCATAATGACCATCGTTATATTTGGAGGAAAAAGGGGGATGCTTGCAAGCCGAGGAACACCATCCCAACCGTGAAGAACGAGGATGACAGCATCATATTGTGTGGGTGCTTTGCTGCAGGAGGGACTGGTGCACTTCACAAAATAGATGGCATCATGAGGGAGGAAAATTAAGTGGATATATTGAAGCAACATCTCAAGACATCAGTCAGGATGTTAAAAGCTTGGTCGCAAATGGGTCTTCCAAATGGACAATGACCCCAAGCGTACTTCCAAAGTTGTGACAAAATGGCTTAAAGACAACAAAGGCAGGGTATTGGATTGGCCATCACAAAGCCCTGACCTCAATCCTATAGAAAATATGTGGAAAAAACAGAAAATGTGTGTGCGAGCAAGGAGGCCTACAAACCTGACTCAGTTACACCAGCTCTGTCAGGAGAAATGGGCCAAAATTCAGCCAATGTATTGTGGGAAGCTTGTGGAAGGCTACTCGAAATGTTTGACCCAAGTTTAAATTGTTTAAGGCAATGTTACCAAATACTAATTAAGTGTATGTAAACTTCTGACCCACTGGGAATGTGATGAAATAAATAAAAGATGAAATAAATAATTCTCTCTACTATTATTCTGACATTTCACATTCTTAAAATAAAGTGGTGATCCTAACTGACCTAAGACAGGAATTGTGAAAAACTGAGTTTAAATGTATTTGGCTAAGGTGTATGTAAACTTCCGACTTCAACTGTACATACACTCACCGGACAGTTTATTAGGTACAGACAGTGAGTCACATGGCTTGCTATATAAAGCAGGCAGACAGGTATCAATTCATTCAGTTACTTTTCAATTGAACGTTAGAATGGGCAAAACATGTGACCTAAGCAACTTTGAGCGTGGTATGATCGTCGGTGCCAGGCGCGCAGGTTCCAGTATCTCAGAAATAGCCGGCCTCCCGGGCTTTTCACGCATGACAGTGTCTAGGGTGCGACAAGCAAAAAACATCCAGCGGAAGCCCTGTGGGTGAAAGCAGCTCATCGTGCAAGCTAACAGGTGGGCCACAAACAGGAAAATAAGAGCATAGTACAACAGTGGTATGCAGAACGGCATCTCGGAACGCACAACTTGTCAATCCTTGTCACAGATGGGCTATTGCAGCAGATGACCACACCAGGTTCCACTCATACCAGATAAAAACAAGAATAAGTGGCTTCAATGGGCACACGATCACCAACACTGGACAACTGAGGAGTGGGAAATTGCCTAGTCCGACAAATACCAGTTCCTGCTGCATCATGCCGATGGCAGAGTCAGGATTTGGCGTAAGCTGCATGAGTCCATGGCCCCATCCTGCCTGGTGTCAAAGGTAATGCGGTGGTTACAGTGGTGTACTGGTGTGGGGAATGTTTTCCTGGCACACATTAGGTCCCTTGATATAAACAAGCAACGATTGAACGCTACAGCGTATCTCAACATTGTTTCTGACCAAACCCAATAGAGCATCTATGGGATGAGAGAGAGAACAGGATGAGATAGATGTGCACAGCATGAATGTCCTGCTGTCCAGTCTGCAGCAACTGTGTCATGCCATTGCGTCAGCATGGACCAACATACCTGTGGAACGTTTCTGACACCTTTCAGAATCCATGCCATGAAGAATTCAGGCTGTTCTGAAGGAAGGGGGGGGTACGACCCAGTACTAGCTGGGTGTACCTAATAAACTAGCTGGTGAATGTTCATTGCTTCTCTTTTTTATGTCACCTACTGATGAAAAACATACAATTCATATTTGCACAACAAGAACAACGCTATTGAGAGGGGAAAGAAGAGTCTATTTTACGAAATTATTTAACCAGGCAAGTCAGTTGAGAACAAATTCTTATTTTCAATGACTGCCTATGAACAGTGGGTTAACTGCCTTGTTCAGGGGCAGAACGACAGATTTTTACCTCGTCAGTACAAGGATTCGATCTTGCAACTTTTCGGTTACTAGTCCAACGCTCTAACCACTAGGCTACCTGTATGTGTTGCTAGGTAAACCAGAAAGGGGCTACAGCAGCCTGTCATGCTGCAGGTCTCTCCTCTCACCTCTCTGCCAGTGAGGATATGGCGGGCCAGCTTGACCTTGGCGAAGTTGCCCTTCCCAATGGTCTTCAGGAGCCGATAGTTCCCCACATGAGGCTGCTCGTCGGCACCAGAGTTTCGGGTGCGGACTCCCGAGCGGACAGAGCGCGTGGTGACTTCCTGGCGCCCATTGCTGTGAGCCGTATGCTGTGGACAGACAGACAGACGGACAGACACGAGTGAAACAGTGTGCTGTAGACAGAAAGACTGACGGACAGACAGGAGTGGAACATCTCTGCACTAGCAGTGGCTCATGCTGGGGCATTCCATCCCCTGTCAGGATCCAAAACAACTCTCCTGTTTATTACATGTTTATTTTAAAAGATTATCATCAAGTAAACCAAGAGGGTAAAGAAAGGTTAGTGTAGGCTGGGGTTGCAAAATTTCGGGAACTTTTAATAAATTCCCTCGGAATGAAGAGGGAATAAGCAGGAAATCCAGAATCCTCCTACCAGGATATCTGGAAAACCAGGGAATTTTGCAACCCTAGTGTAGGTGACTCACTGTAGTGCCGTTTGACTATCCAGTGTATGTCCAGCGTATTGATCCTCTGACCATGGTTAAAAGCCCACAACACCCCATCCCAAAATCAGATAGAGACTTTTCTATGGGTCAGTATTGACTGTTATCACTGTTATCACTTGCAGGGATGCTATAATAAAAAATGTTCAAATGTAACCCTTTTTTCTCCCCAATTTCGTGACATCCAATTGGTAGTTACAGTCTTGTCCCATTGCTGCAACATGTTTTAATTTCTGTTGTGATCCACTACCAGCCTAGACAACAACCTAAACACAACACCTCTGAATGTGAGAACAATTCAACTCTCTCATAAACCTTCTCTAAGTAGATCACACTTACAAGTATTATTACCTGGCAATGTACTGAGTATACCAAACATTTGGAACACCTTCCTAATATTGAGTTGCACCCCACCTTTTGCCCTCAGAACAGCCTCAATTCCTCGGGCATGGACTCTACAAGGTATCGAAAGCGTTCGACAGGGATGCTGGCCCATGTTGACTCCAATGCATCCCAAATTTGTGTAAAGTTGGCAGGATGTCCTTTGGGTGGTGGTCCATTCTTGATACATGTTAGAAATTGTTGACCATGAAAATCCCAGCATTGTTGCAGTTCTTGACACAAGGTGGTGCGCCTGGCACCTACTACCATACCCTGTTAAAAGGCACTTAAATATTTTTTCTTGCTCATTCACACTCTGAATGACACACATACACAATCCATGTCTCAGCTGTCTCAAGACTTAAAAATCATTATTTAACCTGTCTCCTCCAATTCATCTACACACTGACTGAAGTGGATTTAACAAATGACATCAATAAGGGATCATAGCTCTCACCTGGACAGTCTGTCATGGAAAAAGTAATACATATGTTGTATACTCAGTGTATGTTCCTTCACTATAATATTAATTCCAGATGAACCAGATACAAATGAAGGAAACTTCATACAACAGTATAAATACAACAGTATAAATGATCAAATTCACTAACAGACATTCAAAGAGAGTTGCAGAGATTTCTCTTATTAATACATCGTTACTTACTATGGTGATGGGGGGTCTCTTCATCGACGGAGACCCTGTCATTTTTGTGCTGGCAATTTGAATGCCATTTAACCAGATAACTCTCTCGTTTTTGTGGGGGTAACTCATAGATCCCCTCGCGCTTGCCCGATACTCTCAACGAGAATGAAAACGGACAGACGATTGCCTTTGAACTGAAAGGGGTGGGAACTGTGTAAACCCACTGGTAGGCGAGCAATTGGCACCTCTATTGACCGACACTTTTAAAAACCAGTCTTCTAACAGGTAAGGTTTGGATGGAGATACAAATGAGGATCTATCATTGTCCACAGACCAAACACAGCATATGTCGTGTTATCAGGCAACATAGGAGATTACAGCCATGGACATGCACAGTAGAGGAACATATGCCCATCTCCCGTGTGACACAATGTATCGAACACTCAGATACAATGTAGCCAGTAGCCTAAGTAAAATGGTATGATACAATGGGACAGGGAGAGTGGTTATTTTGTATTGTCAGACACAATACACCTCTAACTACTTAATAATACGTTTACTTACGCTTTCCGCCTCTTTCTCATTGACCGTAGGTAGTGGAGTTTTTGTTGACATTTTATTCTCGGTGAATGTTGCCTCTATTTCCCGGATGATTCAATTCTGCACCTTCTTTGGCAATACAAGGGGTGGCGATTGTACTCTTGCTTCTGGACCAAAACCATGGGTTCTGGATACTGACTCAACATCGGTCCATCCAATCCAAATGTGTCTCAAGGTGTCCCGAGGACGCAGAAAAAGTGTGATGACATCTATTTCCCTATAACGCTCACTCGGTATATAGTCATTTATATTGAGAATGAAGGTTGATAAGCTATATTTTTATTTTAAAATTCCATACATGGCCTCTTAAATTTAAGTAATTATCAGAGACTGGCTCCAATCTAGGCTAGAATAGCACTCGGACAGAAAGGACGGCAGATGGTTGTTGTCACCGGTCCCAAAATCGCTCCTTTTTGTAACGCAATCCTTGTGTGCCTTGATGTCCTGTCCGTCTGTATTCCTGAGTTTCAATAGCGTTTATCTTTCTGACTCGCTGTCGGCTCAATTTCTTCCATCTCCGATTCAGAATGAGGCTAGTGTTTTAGGTGGGACCAAAATGGCTACTCACGGGTTGGATCGGGCCAAATCCTGTCAGAACAGCAGAGGAAGTGAGGAAACAGGCGTCCCTCGGCGCTCATTGGACCGCAATACAGCCGGTGATAGCGCAGTCACCACTCAGTGATTCACATTAATGACAGATAGGAAATAACTGGTCTTTCTCTTGTGTACAAGTTCATGCCTTTACCTACAGAAACCATGAGGCAGTGGTTGTGCTTGCAAACGTAGCTGGGTTATGGCAGGTCCCTCCCATAAAGAAAATATACTGAACAAAAATAGAACGCAACATGCAACATTTTCATTGATTTTACCGAGTTACTGTTCATGAGGAAATCAGTCAATTCATTAGGCCCCAATCAATGAATTTAACATGACTGGGAATACAGATATGCAGCTGTTGGTCAGATACCTTTAAAAAGTGGGCCTCAGGATCTCGTCACGGTATTTTTGTGCATTCAGATTTCCATCGATAAAATGCAATTGTGTTCGTAGTTTACGCCTGCCTGCCCATACCATAACCCCACAATGGGGCACTTTTCACAACATTGCCGTCAGCAAACCGCTCCGCCACACAACGCCATACACATTGTCTGCGGTTGAGGCAGGTTCGATGTACTGCCAGATTCTCTAAAACTAAATTGGAGGCAGTTTAAGTTAGACATTAATACTACATTCTCTGGAACAGCTCTGGTGGACATTCCTGCATTCAGAGTGCCAAATGCTCTCTCCCTCAAAACCTGAGACATCTGTGGCATTGTGTTGAGACAAACTGCACATTTTAGTGTGGCCTTTTAATGGTCCTCAGCACACCCATGTAATGACCTTGCCGTTTAATCAGCTTCCTGATATGCCACAGGTCAGGTGGATGGATTATCTTGGAAAGGGAGTAATGCTCACTAACAGAGCTGTAGCAAATGTGCACAAATTCAGAGAAATAAGCTTTCTGGGAGTATGAACATGGGATATTTTATTTCGGCTCATGAAAAATGGGACCAACACTTTACATGTTGCGTTTATCTTTTTGTTCAGTGTATATTTGCCTCATCCAAGTGAAGTAGGCCTATATAATAGATACTGATGCAATATACTGAATACAAATGAGGGGGGGGGGGGGTTAAGGAGTCACACCGATGAGCTTCATATAGTTGTGTTTTCTCTGTGCTCATTATTCCAAAAAGTTGTATCAATTCAAAAATATGCTGCAATGGCACTGCTGATTTGTCAAGAGGGGGAATACCACAAGTGTGTTGAGTACTGAGTGACATCCAGAGGTTATGCACAGTTTACACATACCACAGAGCTGACAATATCAAGAATACCATCTAATAATTCAATTGGAGCAAAATAGTTGTGGACGGTAAAACATTTAATGACAAAAAAGGGAAGAAATTCATGCCAGTCAAGTAATTCCCCCAAAACTGACCCATATCTCAGATCGGATACATCTCAAAATTACAGAGGAAATGTGCATAGCGCCATGTTAATCATGCCAGGAAACAGTGAGGGTGTGAGAAAAGGAAAGGAGGGCTGGTGATTTGACAAGATGAAAAAATGTGATTCAAAGCTACAACTTCTCAAAAATGGCATCCTTGTTTAATTAAATTGCATCAATATCGAAGTCGTCCTCTTCCTCGTCAGGCTTGTTCGGTTTTACGGTCTCCACTTTCAGTTCCCGAGCAGAAGAATCATACACAACCTGAGTATGAGAAGAGTTGTTACATTACAGTAAGTCTTGCATTAGCTGCAATTTTGACTAAACAGATCCTAGTAGCCCAACTCAAACAGTATAAAACTGGAAAAGCTGTGAAATCAGGGGATAGTCTAACCAGTACCTCCACATTTTCATCATCCTCTTCCTCCTCTACCTCACTGCCCTCACTCTCTTCCTCCGCCTCCTTCAGCCACCTGATGAAAGGAGATGCCCTCGCATGGATCTCTTTAGCAAGTTCCTTAGAGACATACTTCTTGGACACCTGAAAGAGAGTCATGAGCAACGAGACTTAGAGAACCGAGCAAACAGAAAATTAAATGTCACTTATTTTACACGAAGCTACGTAAGTGGGATGTTTCACCACACACCTTCTCTGCCCAGGACAGTATGACATCTTCCTCCACTAAATCAGCATCATACAGGTCTTTGAGCACGACAGGCACACGGGGCAACAGCTGGGCTTGGTGCAGCTTCACCAAGCACTCAAAGCCTCCCAGGAGGTACTTCTGGGCCTTCTTGTTATTCACACAGAACTGAAGTCATAAGGAACAGTAACAAAACCCATGATCAATTTGAGATGGTTTTGGACAACTGTCCCCCTTGAATGCATTACCACTGAGTTATGAGGTTAAGACAGAGGTCAAACGTAACAATACGGATTTGAAGACTCACGCGAAGGAAATGGCGTTTGTATTTCTTGATCTGGTCACGGATGTTTTCGTCAAACAGCAGTTCGCTCAGAATCAGCGGTCCCATGGCCATCACATCCAGACGCTCTGCCTCCACCAAGATCTCCTTATCTGCTGCATCAACGGCGCAGTCCTCCCTTTTTTGCTGGAGACGGGGAAAGTAACCACAAAGAAGAAGTGACAGAATTCTGCTCTGGCATAAAATGTTCTGTATTTTCTCCCCAACAATAAACGTCGCTGACTGATGTGCTGCTGTGATTTTTTTTATGGCATGGTAGCTAGAGGTTTAATTTCTATTAAATGTCTTGGTTAGTCACAGTATTTAACTAACTTTAAAAGTACTTTTTTAGGACATAGTCTGCCCACAGGCAAGGCAGCAGGCTGCACACAGCAACTCAGGATTTGATTGACAGTTCTGGTTGCCTAGTGATGGACATTAGTTCTGCTTCAGAAGCCTCATTCCTTTACAGACAAGTACAATGCCCATTCATATCTCCAGAAGTTTAGTGTCGGCATTTAAAAAGCCGTAGTGTACCCTATTCTAGCAGACAAACATGCCGTAGCTGCAGTGCGTTCAAGGGGTCACATTCCATTATGTCTGAAAAGGGTAAATCAATAAAGGCTCTCGGTAGCCTTCTGTAATTTCAGATGAGGCAGAAACGAAGAATAGGCTACCCTGTGCTCACAAAACTGTCCCGAAGAGGCTACTGTATCCCGGCAGAATCTGTTTTATTTATTTACACATTCTTATTTACAATGACAGCCTACCCCAGCCAAACCCTAACGACGCTGGGCAAATTGTGCACCACCCTATGGGACTCCCAATCACAGCCAGTTGTGATACAGCCCATGATTGAACCAGGGTCTGTAGTGACACCTCTAGCCATGAGAAGCAGTGCCTTAGACCCCTGCGCCACTCTGGAGCCCTATTCATCGAAAATATTCTACACGCAACAGACAGAAGACTGATCACACATTTGCATCATTAGGGAAAAAGAGAGCAGACAGGCCAGCATGGGTGAGAGAGGCAGCAGAAACATGCTAATTTGTTTTGGTAATGTGCATCTCGCAATGTCTTGTCTTGCAAATTCCCCAAAGTAGCCTAAAAGGTTCCCCTTCCTATGGTTTTACACAACTTTCCCAGGCCTTTATAGCCTATAACAGAAAATAACTGCACTGCGATTTCAATTAAGTGGGGGGGAATACAAAAACATTGTTTGTTTTTCTTAACGTTAAGGATCCCAACTTCGTTTAAAGGTTCACACCCTTACCGCAGGTACTGCAGGAGCTTGTCCCAACTACACCCCACACCAGACCAACCGAGCTAATTGCATTTAGTCCGTCACTGAACTAATCAACACACCCGGTCTGGTTAAATCAAAAACATGAAGTGCTTATGGCACTCTAGGACCAAAGTCACCTACACCATAGCAAAGAGAATTTCACAATCAGTCACAAACTTTCATTATCCTTGTAATTAGTTTCAGGCACAACTTACTTTGACAAAGTTATAGAATATGTTGACCCGCTCCTCCAGGGTCTTCTCCAGGTCCTCACTGAGGGTCAGGTTCTTCGCATGGGAGCTGATCTCCTCCATCCTTCGTCTCTGTGCCTCCTCCGTGGTCTCCTCTGCCCAATCCTCATCATCTTCACCGTCCTGATACACAACATATTATCACTGGGTAAATGCTGCTAGATGGCAGGCTTGAGATACTGACAAACTAGACCCTCAGACCAATAATAACTTGGGAGGCAGGTGGAGAGTTGTTCCCCCTATTCAACCGCTAACATGAAGAACTGGCATGGTTTGCGTACATTAATGAGGATACTCACCACGGCATCAGGGGCATCTATGTCGTTATGGTTCCCAGCCTCAACGCTGCCAGAACCATTCTCCTTGTCCTTCTTACGATTCTTCTTATCTTTCTTCTTCTCCACAGACCCAGGTTCATTTTCTGATGAAAAAGCCACCGGCGCTTTGACTCAATAGGGCACATATCTGACTTGACTTTTAGATTAGTAAGGAAACAAATTATGGGCAAATTCTTATTGTGTGCTTACCTGGTGGGTTTTTGAGGATGAATGTGCAGAGCTTGTGTCGTGTGTCTAGCATGCCACGGTACCCACAGGCCTTACAGGAGTTACCGATTGTTTGTTTCTTAGGATTGATATGCTGCAATGAAAAGGTCAAACAAATTAGCATATTCACCCTAATGACAGTGACTATACCACCAATAACAGACAAGTAATAATTTACCCAACAGACCATAACTGTATTGCAAGACAAAAAGACAATTCATCACTCAATGCAGGGTATGTAGCATACAAAATTAGATCCAAATGGCTGCGGCATGAACAAGCAGAACCCAAAATTACAGATGTAGCACAAGGTACGCAGGACATCAAATATATCTATTTACAAAAACCTGACCAGGGCTGTCATATCTACAGGCCTCAGGAGGGACCTTGATAACACATTACGCGGAGTAAAAATAAATAAAAATAAACATGATTAAAAAAACATTACCGGGAAAACTGACCATCTGTGACGTTGGTATAATGGTCAAATTACAATTGCAAAGTCCCACAGATCAATGCGCTCTGCACACTTCATTCCTGTTCCCCTCTACTACCCAAACGTACACCACAAATATGTTCCTCAAATAGTTACCAGATCAGTTTCAGGGTTATCACACTCAGGACACAGCACAAATTTCCGGATAAATACATCTAGCATGTCCTGCAACTTGTTTGCCTCATGGGATCCGTTGACGATGAAGCGGTCATTCTTGGCATCAAACTGGGTCTGAGCACCAAGCTCACAACCAAAAAACTTGGTCGGATCTGCAAGGAGGATAAGAGTCAAAATCAACATCCCCTAAGCTAATGGATGGTAATGCACACTAACATTTAGCCACGTCAAGGTATCAATGTATGGTGCGAGTCAATGTTAGCACTTCAGAAAACACTTGTGGTGGGGAGGTCAACTTACATGTTGGAGGCCTACTCAGTGCCTTTGCAACATCAGTCATGTTGACAATGACGGTCTTGATTCCATTTCCTTTGCCCTCAACCTGGACACAAATCCGACCACAAAAACAAAACAAATTTTTAAGAATCATTTTGAAGATGATCACCCTTGAGGCCTGCACATCTCACTGGAAAATAACTAAAAGAACCACCCTAAGATAGTCATTCAACATTCTTGATATATGAAAGTCATTTCTCTTACAGGATCATACTATACCAGTCACCTTAGCAATCAGACGGGGCATCTTGTAGCGATAGAACTGGTCTGCCACACTGCGGTTGACATTAACAGACATTTTGCCTGGCTACTAGCACTATCAGTAAGATAAAAATATATTGAATGGAGACGTTTCGGGATCTTCTGTCTGGAAAATAGAGGATGACATAAACGACTGCAAGCGTCCACCGTCTCTGACATGAAAAATATTTTGCCAAAGTGGCTGCAAGCTCCTTGCTTGTAGACTAGGTTTCCACACAGGTTCCAACAGCTGCACAACAGCTCTGAAAGAAAGGGCGAAAGGCACAGACATCAGCTCTAGTGCCACAGATTCTGACAACAATGATGGCAATGGCTTTTATTGAATACCCAAGTAGCCTATATAATTCTATGACTTGACCTTTTAAAACAATCTGTATAGGTATATTGTTAGCTACCCAATGTGTCCAAAGTGTGACTAAAATATCACCGTTGACAATTAGACAATACGAAAAGGCAGTCTGACATTTAGCTCATTATCCTCCAATTCCGACCAGGCATTGCCATAGAGGTGGTCAAGTCACGAGTTGAAGACATCAAATTCGGCATCAAAAATTACTCTAACCTACGGAGCTAGCCATCTTCACGACTAGAGCAGTTAATCACATGTCAATGGGTTTGTTAACTAGCTACGCTAGCCAGCAAATTGATTTTGCTTTACCGTTAACTAGCTAATACATTTAACGACATAATTTCACCTCGATATACAAACCCCTTACAAACGAAGATGGGTAGATTAGCAACCAGAAAACCTGACTGATGAAGCGTACGCAGAATTCAAAATAACTGGGAACTCAGAAATCTCCGACTTCAGGACGTCCAGAACAACTGGCAACTCAGAAAAACCGAGTTCCGACTGGTATTTGTCATTAAGGGTCATCCAACTCGGAATCTCGGGCACCTATCTAGAGTTCCGACTGAAGAGCATTGACGTCATGATTCGACCTCGTTTCCGAGTTCCCAGTTATCGTGAAAGCGTCATTCATGCCGCGATCAAAACAACTGGGAAATCTGGAGAAGAAAAAGCGCGCTCCGACTGGGAAAGATAGATTTGAATTCCACCTCCGGCCTCTTTCTAGAGCTCCGACGTCACGATTTGACCTCGTAAGTGTCCGGGTTCCCAGTTATTTTGAACGCGCCAAAACTACTAGTTGGCACTGAAGAGTGCGTCATCAGATGGCACGAGTGATGGGAGACGCCATTTTGATGTTAAGACGCAGAAAATGTCATTTTAAAATATAAATACATTTACGATAGCACCTTAATCGTTATATAGTCATAATGCACTCACCGATTTCGTAAAACAAAGACATAAACACACCGCTGGTCGTCCAAGAGGCGCAGTGAACCAATAGCTGTGATGTGTTGCTAGGCTTGTGGTGGCAAAATAAGTGTCGTGAACGTCGGAGGTGACACGATCCAGCAGATTCTTGCCCCTATTGTGAAAATATTCTGGACGCCCTCAGTGGGGATACCTAAGGAAACGCGAAAGTCAGTCAGTATAAACTTGCTAACTAGATAATGCGGATAGCTAGCACGTTGATACTCTCACGCTAACTTTAGCTGTTGTTGTGTATGTTGCCTAACTAGCTTTGGCTAAATATAACATGTTGGTAACACAACAATTGCTAGCTAGACAACAGTAAGATGGTCGACAGTAAAATGGCTTACCTCTCGAAGGTTATTTTCCAATGCTTCTGCTTCTTCTGCGTTCACGACAACTGGGAACATGGAACTCGGGAATCTCCAACATCAGATTTTACCGTGCGTTCCAGACAACTGGGAACGCGTTCCGACTTTGAAAAATAGTTTGTCATGCAACTCTGAATTCCAAGTCGGAAACTCAGGGATCATCCTAGAGCTTCGACTTCTCCGACCTAAAGATCAGTGATTTCGTAATTTGGCCGAATTCCTATGGTGCTTTCAGGACAGCTAGATTTCGGAATTGGATGACCAAGTTAAAAACTATTTTTCCCCGTCGTTCGTTTTTTCAGAGTATCCGGTGTTCTTGAACGCACTGAAGTCGGAGAAGTCCAAGTTCCCTGTTATTTTGAACGCAGCACCATACATCCTATTATGGTGCATGGTTTTACACATAGAATTAAGCATTTAAAGCTACATTTTGGGGTGACCCAACCAAATTCACATATAAATCTGTGTTATAGGTTCTCATTGAAAGCAAGTCTAAGAAGCGAAACTGTGTATTGTTTCTATTTGCACTCTTTCCAGTGGTGTAGAGTAAAAATACTTTAAAGTACCACTTAAGTCGTTTTTCTGTGCATCTGTACTTTAATATTTATACTTTTGACAACTTTTACTCCACTACATTCCTAAATAAAATGATCTACTTTATACTCCATACATTTCCCTGACACACAAAATTACTTTGTACATTTTGAATGCTTAGCAGTTAAAGGCAAAATCCCTGGTCATCCCTACTACCTCTGATCTGGTGGATCACTAAACACACATGCCTTGTTTGTTAATAATGCTGGAGTGTGACCCCAGGATATCTGTAAATTAAAGAAACAAGAAACCTTGTCTGGTTTGCTTACAATAAATTATTTGATATTATTTGCATAGTGTATCTTTAATATGATCTTTATGGTTTTATGCATATAATTAGGAACTAGTAATTTAATAGGATCTCTATGATTTTATTGTACTGGGCATGCCACGTTCACATATAGTCGGAACTAGGAAATGTCCAGCTTGCAGAATCATTAATCGCAACACGTGTTTAACTGCAACCAGTTAGTAAGTCGGCAATGTCAGTTTCTTAGTTCCGAATAGCATGTGAACGCAGCAACAGTCCGCAATTTTGGCCTTTGTCTGGTCTCCCGCAACCAAACACCACTAATGTAGAACAAAAAGGTTGATCTGTCCCGTATTTCAGTAAGACATTCCGACCTGTCTATTGCAGTTACCTTGCACTTATGAAAATATAGGCCTGTATCACAGGATGTCGGTGGCACCTTAATTGGGGAGGACGGGTTTATGGTAAGGGCTGGAGCGGAATCGTATCAAATACTTGGTTTCCATGTAGAAAGATTAACATGCTATCATACACACACATTTGCATATGTCTTAACTAATAATATCAAAATGGCGTCTCCCATCACTCGTGCCATCTGATGACGCACTCTGCAGTGCCAACTAGTAGTTATTGTAAGAAAACTCCTCACAGCCAGGAAAACAGCAAGTAGCTCCAGGTAATTGATATGCAGTGCTCTTAGTTCTGTCGACCAAACCCCCCTTTCAGAGTAGCCACACACTCTCCCTGTCTCCTGCAGCCAGGAAGCCCCCTTAACACTGATTTAAAAAAGAGAGGCCCTTCTCCAGTAACCCCAATTTTTCTAAGAAGTCAATGAACAAATAAGTCTGAACTCTTCTGGAGATACTGAGTGTGTTTCCACCCCAGGCAAACAGGACAGCACTTGTGAGTATCATGCCCTAGTCTTACTCTTACCACTGGCCATCTTACTCAAGCAAGGAAGCACAAACTGCACAAGCAAAGCAGAAGTGCTAGGCTTTGAGCAAACACAAATCCTACCCAAGCAAGGAAGTATTAGCTACATGAGCAGAAAGTAGTTTGGTTTTAGCAAACACAAAAACCAATAACTAGACTCCAAACTCGCAACATCTAGGTGGACAAATAATCTCTCCCCACTAACAGACACCTAAGACGCTTGTAAATTGTGTGAGCTGAAGAATTGAGGAAATGAATGCTAGTCATGGTGTTATAGCCAGGAAGGCGAGGCTTCCGGGGATGGGCTCTGCCCTTTGGGCATGTTTTTAGTTTTCTTCAGGTGAATGTGATTGGTTGTTGACTCCCCATAGTATGTTATACAGAGTGACCGACTGAAAGAGAACAGACTCCCACTTCTTCCATCCTTCAAAGTTCCATATCTCCTCACTCGGGGTAGTACAGCTCGTGACAGCCTTTCATGTAACTCCATTGCCGAGAAGTCCTCCAATCTCAGAAACCGCTCGGCCGCATCCACAATGTCCATCTTTCAAGACTTTTTCTCCACTTTGGCAGTGCCGTTGATCACCATAGCCATAAGGACAAAGTCCACCTTCTTAACCTATAGAATATCTGGGTCCTGATGATGAGAGCCAACCCCTGCTGCCTACAGTGAATGCCTATCCACCACCTTTGGCCCTTCAGGACCATTCGCCTCCTCAACCCTCTTGGCAGCTGCTGCATATGATATGTTCTGGTTGGCCCTGACTTTAGCCACCTCATTTTCTTTCACCCTCGTCGGGCACGCCAAACATGAAGCAACATGGTTCCCACCACAATTGAAATATTTCACATGATCAAAACTCAAACCACACTCAATGTGATCTCTATAACTTTCACTCCTTTGCTTCTTTCATCTACAGACACTTTCCACATGTCCAAAGGCACTATAGTGATTACACTGCAACAATCTTAGGACAAACGCTCTAGGTAGGGACTCCGGTTCAAAAAACAAATTGCAGATACTCTTCACTTTCTCTCCCGTAACTACTTGATTCATCCAATGTGCATCAATCACTCCAGGGATATTTGTTATTTCTTCCATCTTGACTTCCTATGAACGCCAGATATTACCCCCTTGAGAGGTGCACTGCACCGAAGAGCTACGCACGACACGGTAACCTTCTCAAATCAAGTACACAAAATCAAAAAAAGTCCACTTATTGTAATCCTCACTGCATTCACCCATCACTCTTTCCACCAGCTTGGATAGTTCAAATTGATTCCTCAGGTTTGGCAACTCAATCCTCCCCTCCTCAACAAACCACACTCCTACAAGATAAGAAAGGGCATTCACAGAACTACCTGTTTTGTTTCCCAGCACTACTTTGGTCCGTTTCCTGTTCTTTTGGACCATAGTCCAATCTTCCTTGCTTTTACCACCATAAGTTTGAAGTTCATCACCGTCTCCAGTTTCCGCCATCTTTCTGAGTTGCCTGTACCTCAACGCCATTGGTCCCACTCAGAGGGAGAATCTCAACTCCATACTCCTTCTCAATTAGATTTGCTAAACTCCTGCGTCCTCTCTCCTCCTTCCTCTCTCTCCTTTTGAAAAAGGTCAAAGGTAGGCCTAATCGAGGATAGGCGGCAGGTAGAAGGAACATTGACGAAAATCCACTTGTATGAAATTACATTTACAGGGGTGAAATCCCCAAATAAATGTGTATATTGATTTTTTTTAAATAGCTAGTGGTGCAAGACATTTTATAGATAAAAGGATACATATCATATTTCTCCTTCCAGAAAACAACAACTGCTTCAAAGGGGGCGTGGCAGATATCAAAACTCTTCCGCGAAGGACTCCGGTAGGATACACATGACCATCCTCGATGAAAGATGGCTATCAAGGAGGGGAGGACAATCTTCTGTTCGACTACTAACATATTGACTTCTCAACCACCGACAACTTATTGGTTTCTAGGTCACTGAAGATAGAGGCTGGAGGACGAGCTTTTGCCCAAATGACAAAAGGCTCTTGCGTCCTTTCTCCTCACCTCCTTCTCAAAACCCATTGGAAAAGGTCAGAGGGGAAGGACTTCTGACTTTCTCATCCAATGGGATTTGAGAAGATGGCAAGAAGAGAGGACTCGAGGAGTATGCTATTGAGATTCTCCCAGATGGCTCATTTTCATACAGGATTTACCCCAGTGTTTTACCCAAAAGCCAGACTTTTCTGTTTCCATCTACGCGGGCCAGCACCCGTGTCTCACTGGGCCATGGCTCCGGTGGATCCACTTTCACCTGGGGCCAAAGCCAGGCCACTGGTACTTTTCAGCCCTCATCTACATAACAATGGCTCACTGTGAATTTGAACACCTTTGCACAAAATAACCATTTACATTTACATTTAAGTCATTTAGCAGACGCTCTTATCCAGAGCGACTTACAAATTGGTGCATTCACCTTATGACATCCAGTGGAACAGTCACTTTACAATAGTGCATCTAAATCTTAAAGGAATACCTAGGATAGGATAAGTAATCCCTCTCACCCCCCCCCTTTAAGATTTAGATGCACTATGATGCTGCCACCCCCATGCTTCACGGTTGGGATGTCCTTCAGCTTGCAAGCATTCCCCTTTTTACTCCAAACATAACGATGGTCATTATGGCAAAACAGTTCTATTTTTGTTTCATCAGACCAGAGGACATTTCTCCAAAAGTACGATCTTTGTCAGCATGTGCAGTAGCAAACCATAGTCTGGCTTTTTTATGGCGGTTTTGGAGCAGTGGCTTCTTCCTTGCTGAGCGGCCTTTTAGGTTATGTCGATATAGGACCTGTTTTACTGTGGATATAGATACTTTTGTACCTGTTTCCTGCAGCATCTTTGCTGTTGGTCCTTTGCTGTTGTTCTGGGATTGATTTGCACTTTTCACACCAAGGTACATTCATTTCTAGGAGACAGAACGCGTCTCCTTCCTTAGCGGGGTGAAGGCTGCATGGTCCAAAGGTGTTTATACTTGCGTACTATTGTTTGTACAGATGAACGTGGTACCTTCAGGCATTTGGAAATTGCTCCCAAGGATGAACCAGACTTGTGGAGGTCTACAATTTTTTTCTGGGGTCTTGGCTGATTTCTTTTGAAATTTGTAGAGAGGTTGAAAAACAAGTTTTAATGACTCCAATCTAAGTGTATGTAAACTTCTGACTTCAACTGTATATTTATTCTGTACAGGTTTCCTTCTTTTCACTCTGTCAATTGGGTTAGTATTGTGGAGTAACCACAATGTTGTTGATCCATCCTCAGTTTTCTCCTATCACATTCATTAAACTCTTAACTGTTTTAGTCATCATTGGCCTCATGGTGAAATCCCTGAGCGGTTTCCTTCCTCTCCGGCAACTGAGTTAGGAAGGAAGCCTGTATCTTTGAAGTGACTGGGTGTATTGATACACCATCCAAAGTGTAAAAAATAACTTCACCATGCTCAAAGGGATATTCAATGTCTGCTTTTTTATTTTTTACCCATCTACCAACAGGTGCCCTTTGTTGAGAGGCATTGAGAAATCTGCCTGGTCTTTTTAGTTGAATCTGTGCTTGAAATTCACTGCTCGACTGAGGGTCTTTACAGATAATTGTATGTGTGGGGTACAGAGATGAGGTAGTCATTCATAAAACATGTAAAACACTATTATTGCACAGAGTAGTCCATGAAACTTATTATGTGACTTAATGAGCACATTCTTTTACTTATTTAGGCTTGCCATAACAAAGGGGTTGAATACTTATTGACTTTTTTTGTATTATTATTTATTATTAATCCACTTTGACATTATGGAGTATTGTATGTAGGCCAGTTACACAAATCTCAATTGAATCCATTTTAAATTCAAGCTGTACACAACAAAATGTGGAAAAAGTCAAGGGGTGTGATTACTTTCTGAAGACACTGTACATGTATAGCTCAGTGCCCACAACAGCATGTCCCCTTGTGATTAGTACTGACAAAGGTGGTCTATGGCTTTGCCTCTTCCTCTTTGGTACTGATAAAATGATTGCGTCATCATTATCTCATCTTTGAATAATCATGATTGTCATGTCAACAATAAGGGGAAGTTTAGCGTTCACCTGGGAAAATTCCCTTTATCCTGATACACAAGCTACTACCATACCCACTGCCCCACCCACATCTCTGGTTACCTGTTATAAAACAAACAGCCTGTGGTTTCATACTTCAATAAATTATATTTCTCAGTCAACCATGATTATGTCTACTGTGGCAGACACAAATAGGCCTACAGTACTTTTTCATATTTTTTTCCTATGAAACCAGACCAACAGCTTGTTATGGGCCTGTTATGAGTGGATTAGCAATCACGTTTATCCAGAGCCCCTTCCAGGAGGCATGGTTGGGGAATTTGATTATGTAAACGTTGAATGAAACAACCAGGTAGATCAGTTGTTATTAAGGAATATACCAAACATTCCCCCACACTTTGAAAATGTTCCCGACCTGGGAAAGTTTTGGGGAATTCAAAACAGCTGATTCATACCATCACCCAGATATGCAAGTGCTGCATAATGCAAATGTGTTCAGACTATAACCTCCAGCATGTTTACCTTAAAATGTATTGTTTCCTGTCAGCAGTTAGTCCATTTAACAGATCAGTTGGTATATTAACAGGATTCTCATAAAAAAAGTATTCACAATGTGTAATGCTCCGGGTGTCTTGGGTGTGGAGTCAAATGCAGGAGACACGAGTTCAATGCTGTGCGTCTTTTAATAGCACCAACGCACCACAGGGTGCTCACAAAAGTTACGTTCCCAAACACAGGGAATCAAAAATACAAAGGAAAACTCACGACCATGCACAACCACGTAGCTTTACACCAGAGCCGACGTTTACAATGAAATAATCCCGCACAACAACCAGGCGGGCCGGCTGTCTAATAAAGACAAACTAATTAACATGAACAGGTGCTACCACTAAACATACAAGGAAGGGGAGGAAAAACAATCAGTGGCAGCTAATAGGCTGGTGACGACGACCGCCGAGCTCCACCCGCCCGGGAAGGGGAAACACCCTCGGTCGGACTCGTGACACAATGAGTGTATTGTTCAACATGTAATGGTATATAGGTGTGCAGGACAATACAATGCGGCCACAGAAACTGAAAGCAACTCTGACTGTGGTGTCTCCAATCAGAAAACGGGAAATTCCCTGCTCCAGCACCACTCTATATAGTTTGGTAAACGGACAATTGTATGGATATTGGTGGTTGGTTGACAAACTGTGACTTACAGTAGTCCTCATTTGGACTACTGTACATGTACTTGCTACATCCTCTCAAGATATTCCATCATCATATCCACCTACTTGGATTCTGACTAAGGACCAGTTGAGTTCAGCAGTGGTCCCTTTTGTGGCAATCAGTGTGTCAGGCAATCAACCCAGAAGAAAACCATGAAGAAATTCAACTTCATGAGCAGAAAGAGTAGGCCATTGGGGATAGAGGACCGGAGTCCTCTGATTAAGAACAGTACACTGTCTACAGATGGTGAGGTCCAGATTATTATTATTATGGTCTATCTATTGTTTGTCTTGAGTTTTAGTCATTCGTCATGTTTGTTCCATAAGCAAGTGTAACAGTATAATTTTAAACCGTCCCCTCGCCCATACCCGGGCGCGAACCAGGGACCTTCTGCACACATCAACAACAGTCACCCACGTCGTTACCCAAGCGTCACTACTTTACGATTGAAACGCTATTTAGCGCACACCGCTAACTAAGCTAGCCGTTTCACATCCGCTTCGCAGCAACCAGTAATCCGGGTCACGGCACCAATGTAACAGTATAATTTTAAAACCCGGGCGCGAACCAGGGACCTTCTGCACACATCAACAACAGTCACCCACGAAGCGTCGTTACCCATCGCTCCACAAAAGCCATGGCCCTTGCAGAGCAAGGGGAAACACTACTTCAAGGTCTCAGAGCAAGTGACGTAACCGATTGAAACGCTATTTAGCGCACACCGCTAACTAAGCTAGCCGTTTCACATCCGTTACACAAGAAGATATGTCTACATTTGTTGGGATAAATTTGTTATTTTAATGTAATAATAGCATGACCAAAACAAACAGTATTCAATTTATAATGAATTAACTAAGAATACATGAATGGTTTTATAATGGTATTTTGCATATTGTTTTTAGCACTGTACTCATTCAAATGCATTGCATTATTGGTATATTCACAGAAGAGGAACAAACTGGGAATGTGGGGTATGGGAATCCAGACTTGGAGAATGGCTTTAACAATAATCAGGAGTTGGGCAATCAGGGGGGTCAGGAGAAGGGACAGTCATTGCTCAGTGTACTTGCAGAAGCTTTGAGGGTCAGCCATGTTGGCCCTCAAGAGAGACTTGAAGCTAATTTGGAGGGGCCACCAGAAGAGATTATGTGCCATGAGGCTCAAAAGAAGGACGATACACACCCAGACCAGAAGTCTTGCTCCAGAGGTACTTTCATCTTATTGAAGCGTCTGTGGACAAACACTTTCCCAAACTGCCAGCAGGGAACACTGTGAATCAGCTGGAGGGCTACCTGATAAAAGTGCAAATAACTGTGCAAGGGGAGCTTCTGAGGTTGGCACCCCTGCTCAAAGAGGCTCAGTTGCGGAAGCATTTGATTGCTTGCTATCATCAGCGTATGTTTGACTGTCTACAGCAGATCCTTCAGCATGTCAACACAAAAAAGAGGCCTTCACAGTTCTTGACTGAGTACTACAATAATAATAAATACACTATAATAAAGTGTATCACTGTAAATCTATGCGAAGCCCTTTCTCTCCCGGTGACTCTTCCTGCTCCACATAGTGCATCAATGCTGTTCTCCAGAAAGCAAAGATGATGAGCCAAACTCTGATGCGCAAGGTCCAAATAGTCTGTTGGCAAGAACTACAGGACTTTGTGGAAAGGTATTTGTCACCTTTTCCTAGTACCACTCTACTGTTTCATTGTCTTGCTGTTTGTCTGGTAATACACTGAGACCAGGCAAAATGTTGAATGAATGTGCTTATTGTGCAGGTATGTCAATGTTGAAAAGAAGCACCTTCAGAAACAAGCAGGAATGGGAACGTCAGGCACAATGCACTTCTTTAAGACGTTCAACACCTGCATTGAACTAAAGTAAGTTTTATACGTTTATATTTATGCTATGAAATCAAATCTCATGTATTGTTGTTGACTCATGATTATCATTATGATTATGTATCTGTTGCAGGTTGTATATTTCAAGGATTGCCAAAGATGACACAAGCTTAGACTGTGTTAAAACCATATCAACACTTAAGGGGTTGGAAGCTCTTTCTTGGAAACTTCTCCTGGAAAAACCAATTCAACTTGCACAGGTTAATCCCCCCCCCCATAGAAATACTATAGCAAGACAAGCCTATCTGTTAGAAATACTATAGCAAGACAAGCCTATCTGTTAGAAATACTATAGCAAGACAAGCCTATCTGTTCAAAATCCACAAGTTCCCACTTCCAATATGAACTTCATCCTAGAAACACATTAATTTTGTCATCTTCATTTCTATGAAATTATATTGAAACAATTAAGGGAAACTGTGTTAGAATGTTTTGTGATCCCCAGATGTCCTTAAAGAAGTATTTCAAAAGAGAGGAAGAACAAATGGAAAATCTAATGAAAGAGATTATACATTTATTTTCCAAGACCTTCCCAAAGACAAGGATACGCAAAAGGTGTGTTCACTGTTCACATCTGGTGTGAGAGCATTCCTATGACATTCATCTTCTTTTTTTGTACCCCCTTTTTCTCCCCACGTTGGTGGTATCCAATTGGTAGTAGTTACAGTATTGTCTCATCGCTGCAACACCTGTACGGACTCGGGAGAGGCGAAGGTCGAGAGCCATGCGTCCTCCGAAACACAACCCAACCAATCCGCACTGCTTCTTGACACAATGCCCATCCAACCCGGAATCCAGCCGCACCAATGTGTCGGAGGAAATACCGTACACCTGGCGACCTGGTCAGCGTGCACTGCGCCCGGCCTGCCACAGGAGTTGCTGGTGCGCGATGAGACAAGGATATCCCTGCTTGCCAAACCCTCCCTAACCCGGACAATGCTTGGCCAATTGTGCGCCGCCCCATGGGCCTCCCGGTCGCGGCCAGCTGCGACAGAGCCTGGACTAGAACCCAGAGTCTCTGGTGGCACAGACCACTGCGCCACCCGGGAGGCCCCACCTATTACATTCTTATAACGAATCTGTAATGTGAAATACTCAACACTTTTCTCTTGTTCTTTCCAGTATATTATTTTATACATCTCTGTCCTTTCTCTCTGCAGACTGTGATTAACAAAGCCTATCAGTGCATCACCCTTCTGTACCTCCAACACCTGGTGCAGAGTAACCATGGGAAGCTGGTGAAGAGATGGGATTATGTGAACAAAAGAGTGATGCATGATGCCGAGCTCCTTCACTCCATCTTCTCAGTCCTGGTGAAAAAGCTAGTCCTGTTGTACACCAATTACTATAAATGCCTCCTTTCTACCCGATAAGATGCAGCTGGTTCTTCTCAGAATGTGTAATTACTTTAAAAGGTCAACATTCTTCTACTGACATTAGTTATTTTTTATCAGAATCCTGATGTTAAACAGTGGAACATCATACTGACTAAAGTGAGAGAAGTGCTGGAGTGCAGCGACATTGAAAGTCTCAAGATAAGTCAGTGAGATACTGAGGGACAACACCAATACAAGGTAAAACAGAGTATACCACAGAGTTTCAAAAGTATGCATGGTCCACAGCACTGAATGTAATTTTATTACATATGGATTAGCTTGAGAACAGGCTTGATATCTCCAATATTATGTATTGATAAATGTTTATCTCTGTTGTAGTGCTGCTGAGCACCTTCCAGCCCTGCTGCGCTGGAAGGGAGGCCTGTCATGGAGACTGACCCGGGAGGTTCTGGAGGCAAGCCATGAAGTGTACTCCATTGACCTCTCCCAAACCAGGTCTGCACCCTGGTTTGACTGCCTTCTTTGCTGCTGAGTGTGTGAACTGGGACGTTTCAGGCAAAGGACAATAACGACCCCATTCTAAACAACGTGACCATCAAGTTCTCACTCTACTGCACAATATTTGGAGCTCTGTTTACATGTCTTTGTCAACTATTTTAAAGGTATTCTATGGCAAGTTATTATTTAATGTCTTAAAGAAGAAGAACAAATACATATCTGAAATTGGAATTAAAACTGCCTAATGTTTTTCATTTTGAGGTCAAGTGATTTTAATCCTTATCAAAAATGCCTCATGGAAAGACTTCATGTGTAGTGAGTCATGCCCTGTAGATGGAGACAAAGGCAGTAAGGCTATCGGTAATTGTGCTTCCCCTGAGAAAGGAAATCCCCTAACAGTCTTCTGGGCTTGTGAGAGTAGTACTGGAATATTGGAAATTCCAAAATGTACACATACAGTAATCAGTAAGTCAATTTGAAAGCGTTTTGGATGGCTCCATTGGAGAGGTAGGATGGTATTTAGCTTATCTTTTTCAATGGACAGTATGGTGTTTCCCTTTATATCATTATCACAAACTATTATCAAATCACTGACAGTCTTCCAGTGGAGATAAAGACATTAACCTGGAAGAATTGGCAGCATGATTCACTTGAAACATCTATCCTGTTAACAAGGCTGTTAATGTGGTTTCCTTCCTCCTTCCAAAGTCATAGGTACACTACCGGTCAAAAGTTTTAGAACATCTAGTCATTCAAAGATTTTTCTTTATTTTTACCATTTTCTACATTGTAGAATCATGGTGAAGATGTCAAAACTATAAAATAACACATATGAAAACATGGAGTAAACAAAAAGAACAAATAATTTATTTTAGATTTGATATTCTTCAAATAGCTATCCTTTTCCTTGATGACAGCTTTGCACACTCTTGGCATTCTCCCAACCAGCTTTATGAGGTAGTCACCTGGAATGCATTTCAATTAACAGGTGTGCCTTCTTAAAAGTTAATTTGTGGAATTTCTTTCCTTAACGCATTTGATATAGCTATCCTTTTCCTTGATGACAGCTTTGCACACTCTTGGGATTCTCCCAACCAGCTTCATGAGGTAGTCACCTGGGATGCATTTCAATTAACAGGTGTGCCTTCTTAAAAGTTAATTTGTGGAATTTCTTTCCTTAACGCATTTGAGACAATCAGTTGTGTTGTGACAGGGTAACGGTGGAATACAGAAGATAGCTCTATTTGGTAAAATATCAAGTCCATATTATGCCAAGAACAGCTCAAATAAGCCAAGAGAAATTACAGTCCATCATTACTTTAAGACATGAAGGTCAGTCAATACGGAAAATTCAAGAACATTGAAAGTTTCTTCAAGTGCAGTCGCAAAAACAATCAAGCGCTATGATGAAACTGGCTCTCATGAAGACCGCCAGAGGAATGGAAGGATGGATGCTGCAGAGGATAAGTTCATTAGAATTATCAGCCTTAGAAATTGCAGGACAAATAAATGCTTTACAGAGTTCAAGTAACAGACACATGTCAACATCAACTGTTCAGAGGAGACTGTGTGAATCAGGCCTTCATGGTTGAATTGCTGCAAAGAAACCACTACTAAAGGATAATAATAAGAGACTTGCTTGGCCCAAGAAACATGAGCAATGGACATTAGACCGGTAGAAATGTGTCCTTTGGTCTGGAGTCCAAATTTGAGGTTTTTGGTTCCAACTGCCGTGTCCTTGTGAGATGCGGTGTGGGTAAACGGATGATCTTCGCATGTGTATTTCCAACCGTAAAGCATGGAGGAGGAGGTGTTATGGTGTGTTGGTGCTTTGCTGGTGACACGGTCTGTGATGTATTTAGAATTCAAGGCACACTTAACCAGCATGGTTACCACAGCATGCTGCAGTGATACGCCATCCCATCTGGTTTGGGCTTAGTGGGACTAGAATTTGTTTTTCAACAGGACAATGACCCAATACACCTCCAGGCTGTATAAGGGCTATTTTACCAAGAAGGAGAGTGATGGAGAGCTGCATCAGATGAACTGACCTATTATTCTACAATGTGGAAAATAGTAAAAATAAAGAAAAACCCTTGAATGAGTAGGTGTTCTAAAACTTTGGACCGGTAGTGTAACTTACTGGTAAAGTGAGTGTTTACCTGGAACTGATACACAAAATAAATCATGGTCGGCTAGACAGGTGCTTAGAGTGTATACTTTCCATTTTAATTGACAGACTGGTAACAATGACTTGGAATCATTGACTAACCAATTGAAGGGAAATCCTTGAGTAAGGCAGAAAATACTAAATAACCACATAATTGTTGAATCCATGAAGGAGAAATTGAGAAATGTCAACTACACTGAGGTGCCTCACATACATGTAATGAATTGCTCTTTTTATTACATAAATAATTCAACATGCAAAATTGTTAGAGGAAATTGTAGTTAAGATGATTAATTATGTATACATTATTGATTAGAACCATTTATTCTAATACTATTATGTTATGATATGAAAAGTAAAAGTTATTGGTTAAGCTGTTACTGAAAATGTAAGCAGAACTAATTTGATTGTCTGTGCCTCTTGGGAAGGTTAAGGGGGAGAAAAAGCTTTTCAGACAAGATAAGAATGTTTGGGTTTTGTTCCATTGGTAGGAGAAAAGTATATCTTCTAGACAGGTTGTAATGTCTGGTTTATGAGGGGAGTAGAAAGCATCTCCGGACCTAAACAAAAAACAACGGGGCTATCGTGGGAAACTGATGATGTCATTTTGAGTTTATAACCTGTGGAAATCTGTGTATGTAGTTAGTACTCTCTGGAATTAAACGCTCTTTACCTGGATTTTAAGACTGGTCTCGATCTACTTCATGCATAATTAATGAACTTACAATTCATTAATGAATTAGAAATGAGTGCGAATTGGTTTTGGCAATTAAAGCATAAAGGAATTTAGAATTCCTCTATCAAAAATACAACATAAAATCGTGAAGAAGCAAAAGTACAAAGTTAAACAGCCCCACTTCACACAGATGAGTATGCCACAGGGTGTCCAAAGTTTGCATGATCCACAGCACTGACTAATTTACTCCATAGGGAATAGCTTGAGTACAGGCTTGATATCTCCAATATTATGTATTGATCCATGTTTACCTCTGTTGTAGTACTATGGAGCACCTGCCTACCCTGCTACATTGGAAGGGAGGACTGTCACAGAGACAGACCTGGGAAGTTATGGAGGCAAGCCAGGAAGTGTACTCCATTTCCTGTCCCAAACCAGGTCTGCAGCCTGGTATGGCTGCTTTTTTTTGCTGCTGAGTGTGGGAACTGGGAAGTCTCATGTAGAGGACAATAACAACCCCCATTCTAAACAACATGACCATCAAGTTCTCACTCTACTGCACAATATTTGGAGCTCTGTTTACATGTCTTTGTCAACTATTTTAAAGGTATTCTATGGCAAGTTATTATTTAATGTCTTAAAGAAGAAGAAAAATACATATCTGAAATTGGAATTAAAACTGCCTAATGTTTTTCATTTTGAGGTCAAGTGATTTTAATCCTTATCAAAAATGCCTCATGGAAAGACTTCATGTGTAGTGAGTCATGCCCTGTAGATGGAGACAAAGGCAGTAAGGCTATCGGTAATTGTGCTTCCCCTGAGAAAGGAAATCCCCGTACAGTCTTCTGGGCTTGTGAGAGTAGTACTCGAATATTGGAAATTCCAAAATGTACACATACAGTAATCAGTAAGTCAATTTGAAAGCGTTTTGGATGGCTCCATTGGAGAGGTAGGATGGTATTTAGCTTATCTTTTTCAATGGACAGTATGGTGTTTCCCTTTATATCATTATCACAAACTATTATCAAATCACTGACAGTCTTCCAGTGTAGATAAAGACATTAACCTGGAAGAATTGGCAGCATGATTCACTTGAAACATCTATCCTGTTAACAAGGCTGTTAATGTGGTTTCCTTCCTCCTTCCAAAGTCATAGTTACACTACCGGTCAAAAGTTTTAGAACATCTAGTCATTCAAAGATTTTTCTTTATTTTTACCAGTTTCTACATTGTAGAATCATGGTGAAGATGTCAAAACTATAAAATAACACATATGGAAACATGGAGTAAACAAAAAGAACAAATCATTTATTTTATATTTGATATTCTTCAAATAGCTATCCTTTTCCTTGATGACAGCTTTGCACAGTCTTGGCATTCTCCCAACCAGCTTCATGAGGTAGTCACCTGGGATGCATTTCAATTAACAGGTGTGCCTTCTTAAAAGTTAATTTGTGGAATTTCTTTCCTTAACGCATTTGAGACAATCAGTTGTGTTGTGACAGGGTAACGGTGGAATACAGAAGATAGCTCTATTTGGTAAAATATCAAGTCCATATTATGCCAAGAACAGCTCAAATAAGCCAAGAGAAATTACAGTCCATCATTACTTTAAGACATGAAGGTCAGTCAATACGGAAAATGTCAAGAACATTGAAAGTTTCTTCAAGTGCAGTCGCAAAAACAATCAAGCGCTATGATGAAACTGGCTCTCATGAAGACCGCCAGAGGAATGGAAGGATGGATGCTGCAGAGGATAAGTTCATTAGAATTATCAGCCTTAGAAATTGCAGGACAAATAAATGCTTTACAGAGTTCAAGTAACAGACACATGTCAACATCAACTGTTCAGAGGAGACTGTGTGAATCAGGCCTTCATGGTTGAATTGCTGCAAAGAAACCACTACTAAAGGATAATAATAAGAGACTTGCTTGGCCCAAGAAACATGAGCAATGGACATTAGACCGGTGGAAATGTGTCCTTTGGTCTGGAGTCCAAATTTGAGGTTTTTGGTTCCAACTGCCGTGTCCTTGTGAGATGCGGTGTGGGTAAACGGATGATCTTCGCATGTGTATTTCCAACCGTAAAGCATGGAGGAGGAGGTGTTATGGTGTGTTGGTGCTTTGCTGGTGACACGGTCTGTGATGTATTTAGAATTCAAGGCACACTTAACCAGCATGGCTACCACAGCATGCTGCAGTGATACGCCATCCCATCTGGTTTGGGCTTAGTGGGACTAGAATTTGTTTTTCAACAGGACAATGACCCAATACACCTCCAGGCTGTATAAGGGCTATTTTACCAAGAAGGAGAGTGATGTAGTGCTGCATCAGATGAACTGGCCTATTATTCTACAATGTGGAAAATAGCAAAAATAAAGAAAAACCCTTGAATGAGTAGGTGTTCTAAAACTTTGGACCGGTAGTGTAACTTACTGGTAAAGTGAGTGTTTACCTGGAACTGATACACAAAATAAATCATGGTTGGCTAGACAAGTGCTTAGAGTGTATACTTTCCATTTTAATTGACAGACTGGTAACAATGACTTGGAATCATTGACTAACCAATTGAAGGGAAATCCTTGAGTAAGGCAGAAAATACTAAATAACCACATAATTGTTGAATCCATGAAGGAGAAATTGAGAAATGTCAACTACACTGAGGTGCCTCACATACATGTAATGAATTGCTCTTTTTATTACATAAATAATTCAACATGCAAAATACAACATAAAATCGTGAAGAAGCAAAAGTACAAAGTTAAACAGCCCCACTTCACACAGATGAGGATGCCACAGGGTGTCCAAAGTTTGCATGATCCACAGCACTGACTAATTTACTCCATAGGGAATAGCTTGAGTACAGGCTTGATATCTCCAATATTATGTATTGATACATGTTTACCTCTGTTGTAGTACTATGGAGCACCTGCCTACCCTGCTACATTGGAAGGGAGGACTGTCACAGAGACAGACCTGGGAAGTTATGGAGGCAAGCCAGGAAGTGTACTCCATTTCCTGTCCCAAACCAGGTCTGCAGCCTGGTATGGCTGCTTTTTTTTGCTGCTGAGTGTGTGAACTGGGAAGTCTCATGTAGAGGACAATAACAATCCCCATTCTAAACAACATGACCATCAAGTTCTCACTCTACTGCACAATATTTGGAGCTCTGTTTACATGTCTTTGTCAACTATTTTAAAGGTATTCTATGGCAAGTTATTATTTAATGTCTTAAAGAAGAAGAAGAAATACATATCTGAAATTGGAATTAAAACTGCCTAATATTTTTCATTTTGAGGTCAAGTGATTTTAATCCTTATAAAAAATGCCTCATGGAAAGACTTCATGTGTAGTGAGTCATGCCCTGTAGATGGAGACAAAGGCAGTAAGGCTATCGGTAATTGTGCTTCCCCTGAGAAAGGAAATCCCCTAACAGTCTTCTGGGTTTGTGAGAGTAGTACTCGAATATTGGAAATTCCAAAATGTACACATACAGTAATCAGTAAGTCAATTTGAAAGCGTTTTTGGATGGCTCCATTGGAGAGGTAGGATGGTATTTAGCTTATATTTTTCAATGGACAGTATGGTGTTTCCCTTTATATCATTATCACAAACTATTATCAAATCACTGACAGTCTTCCAGTGGAGATAAAGACATTAACCTGGAAGAATTGGCAGCATGATTCACTTGAAACATCTATCCTGTTAACAAGGCTGTTAATGTGGTTTCCTTCCTCCTTCCAAAGTCATAGTTACACTACCGGTCAAAAGTTTTAGAACATCTAGTCATTCAAAGATTTTTCTTTATTTTTACCAGTTTCTACATTGTAGAATCATGGTGAAGATGTCAAAACTATAAAATAACACATATGGAAACATGGAGTAAACAAAAAGAACAAATCATTTATTTTATATTTGATATTCTTCAAATAGCTATCCTTTTCCTTGATGACAGCTTTGCACAGTCTTGGCATTCTCCCAACCAGCTTCATGAGGTAGTCACCTGGGATGCATTTCAATTAACAGGTGTGCCTTCTTAAAAGTTAATTTGTGGAATTTCTTTCCTTAACGCATTTGAGACAATCAGTTGTGTTGTGACAGGGTAACGGTGGAATACAGAAGATAGCTCTATTTGGTAAAATATCAAGTCCATATTATGCCAAGAACAGCTCAAATAAGCCAAGAGAAATTACAGTCCATCATTACTTTAAGACATGAAGGTCAGTCAATACGGAAAATGTCAAGAACATTGAAAGTTTCTTCAAGTGCAGTCGCAAAAACAATCAAGCGCTATGATGAAATTGGCTCTCATGAAGACCGCCAGAGGAATGGAAGGATGGATGCTGCAGAGGATAAGTTCATTAGAATTATCAGCCTTAGAAATTGCAGGACAAATAAATGCTTTACAGAGTTCAAGTAACAGACACATGTCAACATCAACTGTTCAGAGGAGACTGTGTGAATCAGGCCTTCATGGTTGAATTGCTGCAAAGAAACCACTACTAAAGGATAATAATAAGAGACTTGCTTGGCCCAAGAAACATGAGCAATGGACATTAGACCGGTGGAAATGTGTCCTTTGGTCTGGAGTCCAAATTTGAGGTTTTTGGTTCCAACTGCCGTGTCCTTGTGAGATGCGGTGTGGGTAAACGGATGATCTTCGCATGTGTATTTCCAACCGTAAAGCATGGAGGAGGTGTTATGGTGTGTTGGTGCTTTGCTGGTGACACGGTCTGTGATGTATTTAGAATTCAAGGCACACTTAACCAGCATGGCTACCACAGCATGCTGCAGTGATACGCCATCCCATCTGGTTTGGGCTTAGTGGGACTAGAATTTGTTTTTTTCAACAGGACAATGACCCAATACACCTCCAGGCTGTATAAGGGCTATTTTACCAAGAAGGAGAGTGATGGAGTGCTGCATCAGATGAACTGGCCTATTATTCTACAATGTGGAAAATAGCAAAAATAAAGAAAAACCCTTGAATGAGTAGGTGTTCTAAAACTTTGGACCGGTAGTGTAACTTACTGGTAAAGTGAGTGTTTACCTGGAACTGATACACAAAATAAATCATGGTTGGCTAGTCAAGTGCTTAGAGTGTATACTTTCCATTTTAATTGACAGACTGGTAAAAATGACTTGGAATCATTGACTAACCAATTGAAGGGAAATCCTTGAGTAAGGCAGAAAATACTAAATAACCACATAATTGTTGAATCCATGAAGGAGAAATTGAGAAATGTCAACTACACTGTAATACATGTAATGAATTGCTCTTTTTATTACATAAATAATTCAACATGCAAAATACAACATAAAATCGTGAAGAAGCAAAAGTACAAAGTTAAACAGCCCCACTTCACACAGATGAGGATGCCACAGGGTGTCCAAAGTTTGTATGATCCACAGCACTGACTAATTTACTCCATAGGGAATAGCTTGAGTACAGGCTTGATATCTCCAATATTATGTAATGATACATGTTTACCTCTGTTGTAGTACTATGGAGCACCTGCCTACCCTGCTGCATTGGAAGGGAGGACTGTCACAGAGACAGACCTGGGAAGTTATGGATGCAAGCCAGGAAGTGTACTCCATTTCCTGTCCCAAACAAGGTCTGCAGCCTGGTATGGCTGCTTCTTTTGCTGCTGAGTGTGGGAACTGGGAAGTCTCATGTAGAGGACAATAACAATCCCCATTCTAAACAACATGACCATCAAGTTCTCACTCTACTGCACAATATTTGGAGCTCTGTTTACATGTCTTTGTCAACTTTTTAAAGAGGTACTATATGGCAAGTTATTATTTACTCTTAAGAAAAATTGGAATTAAAACTGCCCAAAGTTTTTCATTTTCAGGTCAAGTGTTTTAATCCTCATCAGAAATGCCTAATGGAAAGACTTAGAACCAATAGTGCCCTGTAGATGGAGACAACGGCAGTAAGGCTATCAGTGATTGTGCTTCCGCTGAGAAGGGAAATCCCCTAACAGTCTTTTTGGGTTGTGAGAGTAGTACTCGGATATTGTAAATTCCAAAATGTACAGTAATTCACAACACATACAGTAATCAGCAAGTCAATTTGAATGCGTTTTGGATGGCCCCATTAGAGACCTAGGATGGTATTTATTTGATATTTTTCATTGGACAGTCCCATACACAACATGCTTCCTCAATGGTATCCCAGGGGATATCAAAGAATGGTGTTTCCCTTAAATCCTTATCACAACCTATATTATCAAAACTGACAGTCTTCCAGGGGATATAGGGACATTAACCTGGAAGAATTGGCATGCCTATCCTGTAAACGACAAGACTGTTAATGTGGTTCAAGGGAAAATGTCATCTAAATTATAATCTATGTACCCACAAGTAATTATTTATAATGAGATGGCAATAAACAATCATTTGTAATGCAGAATACTCCAAGAAAGATTAAAATCCCACCTTTCTGGTATTTAAAAAAAAATATTGCTGAGGTGTAGTCACTTTTGAGGACACACGCTCAAAGTACACAGTACAAATATGATACACATATTAAATATTTTATGATGCATTTGCTATTCTACACCAATGTATGAATGAGGCTTGAAATGACGGATATGCTTTCTAAATATAGTACAATCAAATTCTAAAACGACTAACTATAAAATGTCAACTTCCTTAGAACTGTAAAATACACGTTTCATGTTAGAGAAAATGTGCATATTCTCTACTCATTATGAACTGGCCATTCTTCTCATATTAATCTTGTCTGTCTATGTCTATGGCAAACAGAAAAAACATTTATTTAAAATCTGAATCTGAATTATTGTTAATGACTTTGATGAAACCATTCTCTCCTGCTACGCTAGGATCTAAGGATTGCAGGCATGTGCTTTGTCAACGGCAGTGACGTAGCATTCAGCCATGAGTTGATGGAGAGTTGGAAGAGTCAATGAAATGGTAGGCAGGACATCCCAGCTTCAAGTGATGTCAGATTTCACAGCCTGAGGTATACAGGTGGAAGATATATAGTCCAGAGTCCGTGAAATCTAGGGCTATCGCTGAATGCATGCTATTTCAATCTATGGTGTCCACAGAACGATTTATAAGCGAACATTTCAGTCAGAACCGGAACCAGAACCACGCTAGTCCCCTCTTTAGGGTACTTTCCTTACAAGAGCATTGCAGACGTGACCCATTAAGAGTATTCAACACTCATTTGACCTGTACCTTGGAGAAAAAAGATGGGACATCCTGGGAGCTGGTGGTGTCCTGGTTGTCCAGGAGGGTCTTGTTTACCCTCCTCACGGCAGAGGCAGAAAGGTTGGATTTGAGGCTAAGCAGGGCGGACACCTGGAATTCACTGTGGGTCAAAGTGGAAAAGGTTGAGCTCACTGGGTGTTCAACGCAAACACAGCATCATCTGCCGTGTGTTATTGGCTTTGTGCAAGGCACTGTAACTGAATTTAGCATTATAAAAGGAACTGTTAAGCAATCAGCATTAGAATATGCAAAGAACATACAAAATCCCATAGCTACAGTATTGTCTAACAACAGTTATGTGAATAACAAGTATGAAAGTTTAACCTGAGATCAGGGTAAGCTTGACTCAGAGTCACTATCTCCAGCTGTATGGCGGAAATGTCTTGGAGTTTCAGCACTTCAGCAATCTTGGGAAGGATGTCACTTAGCCACTCCTCCCTGGAACCCTGTGACAACACAAACACAATATGATCTCCTGTGTGTGTGTGTGTGTGTGTGTGTGTGTGTGTGTGTGTGTGTGTGTGTGTGTGTGTGTGTGTGTGTGTGTGTGTGTGTGTGTGTGTGTGTGTGTGTGTGTGTGTGTGTGTGTGTGTGTATTCTCACCGCTTCAGTGAACAGTTTGTGTAGTCTCTGGCCATCCTCACACACCGACCTGGCTGCCTGCTCCTGCATCTCTTTGTCTCTCAGCTTGATCTTCCTCTTCAGTAGCCTCCTCACATACTCCACTGTCACCTCCAAGTGCAGCTGGCTCAGCAGCTCCTGTATAACCATTCGACCGATTAATCAATCAACCAACCAACCATTTGATTTCTCAATCTATCAATTAACCAACCTACCACTCAACCAGGAAATTGGCCATTCCATCTCTCAATCAATCTGTTAATACATTTACCTGATGACAGGAGTCAGTCAAGCCCTTAAGATCCTGGGTGTGTTTGTGAATTCCTTCAAACAGCATCTCAAACACCTGTTTCTTCTTCTCCAACCAGACAGGCGTCCCCAGATCTCTGTACTGAGACTGTGTGTATGTGGCGAGGGCAGATAGACAATAGATCAGAACTGAATTAAGAGCAAGGACAGGCTAGTTGGTACATTACACTTTATATTACTTCACTCAGACTCAAAATTAAAGAGAGATGAATTGTGTAAGTCAACTATACCTTGAGATCCTTGTGTATAGGGCTTGTTAAAAATGTGTAGCCAATGTTTTTCATTTCAGCTACTATGGACAGACAGCATTCCTTTACATCCACCGGGAAGATATCGGCTTTGTTTACAATATAGTCCCTGTGTGGAATCATAGACATCAAATTAGATGACTAGATGTCATCGTGGTCCAATCAATTTGGATATAAAAAACTGAAAAGAAAAGTAAAACATACCTAAATTGTTCAACACAGGCAAGATTGGCCATAATCACAGTTCTGCTGTTTCCATTGTTGCTTCCCTTGAGAACTTTCTCCTGGAATTTCTTATAGCTGCAAGTGTGTAATTTGGTATATTAGTAATAGATAATCATAATTTTATAGTATTTGGAGTAGAATACAATAAAATGCATTGTAACTTCAGGTCATGCAATTATTTCCTGCAAAAAGTGTATACTGTAGTACCTATTCAAGAAGTCCTTCAATAGGCACACAATTATCTGGACTTTGGACATGGCTCCCAAAACTGTCTCTATCGATTTCACTGCAGCATTAATAAACTAAAGGGACAGTGAAATAAAAAAATGTATTAAATTAATCCCTGTTAAAATCAACAACCTAATTTGTGACTAACTGAATAGTTAGAGCAATAAAGGCATGAGGATGCCAAATATGTCCTATATAATGTCTACCTGAATCACGTCGATGGCCAAGGGGCTAAAGTAACAGTCGTCTCTGAGCTCAGGCACAGACCCCTCCATCCAGGCTTGCTCCTCCACCATCAGAACTTTGTTGATCAATGTCTGCACCTCTGTCTGAAAACAAGGCATCAACAAAACAATTCATCTAACAAGGGAAACATTTATCTCTGCACTCTTAGAAAAAACAGTGCTATCTATAACCTAAAATATAACATAGAAAAAGGGCTCTATTTAAACCATATTGCGGAAGTTCAGCGTTAATGCATGATTGAAATTTAAAGGCAATGTTCTTGCGTTAGTGAAGACTTTATTCATGATAAACGCTGCGTATGTCGGCTCAATCAGATATTACCTTCACATTTCTATCGCACAATCTGTAATGCTTCAGCGATACAGACTGAATAGAGCCCCTAATCTTTTGCTGTACAAAAACATAAACACATGGGTCCGAAAGCTGTGGTCCAGTTTGCAGGACACATTTGAATTGAAATCATATTTACCTCTTTGTGAGTAAGACATTGATTCTCCAATGGTGTTGTCAACTCTTCAGTCAACAGCTTTCCTAACATTTCAGGGTTAATCACCTTGGTCAGTTCCGGATTTTGTAGAATTCTAAGAGAAAAACCAGGAGTTACTATGCTAGTCAGTCACATTTCCTAACCTCATTATATAGTCTTTTAATAACCAAACACAAACAAGACATCACTCACTCTGGGTAGGCAACATTCACCCAATACAGGAGGTAAGAGCAGTCATCCATGCCCAGCCCATACTCTTCAATATTCCTCATCGCTGCGCTGAAGGCTTGGTGATACATCTTTCCATAGAAGTTGCAGATATCCATGTCCTCTGGGTAGCAGTCCTTCACATCCGTCACCACCCTCAGCAGGTCCTCCTGCACCCGCCTGCCCTTCCCACAGATATCCCTCTGCAGGGAGGAGCGTAGCTTGTTGCTCTCTTCAGGAGGCAATTCGGCATTGTCCATACGCTCCTCCACCAGGCTCTGGAGGACAGTGTCGTGGTGACGTCTACACTCACTGGGCCTCCAGGCAGGCTGTTTACCCACCTGCTTCAGCCATCGCCTATCCTGCTCCTCCTCCTGTAGGATAGCTTTCACTGCAGACTTCAGAGCCTCAAGACTGTCTTCATCTGGACTGAGAGAACTCTTTACAACCAGGTCTATTTGGCTGAGGAGGGCTTTGTGATCTCTGGTGAACTGCTCTTCCTCCTTCTCCCACTCTGTGGTCGACTGAACCACCTCTTCTGAGATCTGTCCATATAGACGCTCCTCTCTCTCAATCAGCTGTTGGCCAGCAGCAGACAGGCAATTTCTCTCAAGGTTCTGCTCAAACGTCAACAACTCTGAGGGGAAAGACAACAAAGACTGTGTAGTGTTTACAGTGTCTAAACTATATGCCATAAAACATTTGCATATGAATGTACTGTATGATATCGGTGATACTAACCATCTACAGATGTTATATAAACAAATGAATCAGTCATAAGGGAAATGTAAATTCCACAGGGATTTTGATAACCTTTGACAAGAAAGGAATCATTTGAAAATACGATGCAATGACAGATAAAAGGTAGAACTCATTGCAGTGTTTACTCACCCTCGAGAGGGGCAGTAATAACACTGGATGTGTTGGGGACATCTGGAGCCGTGATGTTGGTGTTACTCTTGGAATTCCGTCTTAGGATCCGGGGCAATGTTAAAGGTTTAAACTTTCTTCCAGCTGATGTTGTCTTTCCACTGTGTTCCACTGAAGAGTTTGGCTCCGTGGATCCTGTTCCCAAGACTGTGTTTCTAGTCCTTAGGGTCCTCATCACTATAGAGAGACAGTCAGAGACAGATGGACACTTACTGCATTATCATCAGAGGTGGCATGCCGATGGGGGTGTTTTACAGACACAATGTGCAATAAACTGATGGTATTCAATCTGCTGCGCTGTTAAATATGGCAGCGACATTAACACAACACATGGCGAACTCATCAGTTTGGACCGTTTAGTATAAACGGTTAAGCATTTCGCTACTGCTAAAAATGTGTATGTGACCAATACTATTTGATTTGATTAAGGTGTTAGTTTGACAGTCGCTGAACAGGATTGGGTCTTGGTCGTGGCTAACCCCCAAATTCGCTACAATATTTAAAAATGTAAGGCCTTTTTATCTGGCAATATCTTTATCTAACGTTACCCTAAAAAAGTGGGTAAATGATAAGATATATATTCTGCAGATATCATTGCTATGTATATTTTGTTAATTAGAATTTTGAGATCATAAGCAAACGTTCAGTATGTGTAAAAGAAAGCATTCCGTATAGACATACCTTAAGCCTGATAGAAAAATAAGTGTGAACCGAAAGGAATAGCTCTACTCTCCCGACAGGACTGACCACTTTACTTGTATAGCGTAGAACCAGAGTTGCCAACTCTCACGCATTGGTCGTGAAATACACGCATTGGCCCTCTTCTCACGCTCACACCGCACACGTTTTACACATTGAAAAGTACTGAATTTATTTTTGTAATTAGTCGATTATATAGTCAGCGCCTTAACTTTTCAACTGTGCTCCAACTCATTCTGAAATCGGAGCATATATGCGCCTGCAATTTAACATCACGAGCGGAACATCTATAATGGTCCTGCCCTGCCACCCACTGTCAACCGCCACTCATTGAAGAATATGATTGGTCTAAATATCTAAGGGATCAAGATAATTGGTTGCATGTTTTAAAGAAACGCCCCTCAAGATTAGAGTGGCGCTGAATGGAGAGAAAGGCGGCATTCCAAAAACTTAAAACACACCCTCTTCCCCTCAAGCGTCAAATTAAGTGAACACTTCTGATCCTGACGTCTGACGAGTTTACACTTTTATTTGTATTAAACAGTAACATGTGAAACACAAAAAGCAGAACAGCCAGAGGGATTCCACAAAAGAAATCTCAATTTTTTGAATAATCTGAATATTACTTTTAAGATAAATTGGGCTAAACATTTCTTAAAAGAATCCAAATTCAATTTGGAATTTCATCCCTCATTAAATCTTCTCCCATTTAGGTGGCTTCAATTGTATGTAACTTTGTAACTATAACATTCATAAGATTCCTACAAAATGATCTGCTTTTCATAGGCAAGTATCCTTAGAGTGGTCGTTAATATATAAACATACTTTTCCCCCGCATAGGTATTTCATTTTGAACAATAAGGATATTTGGTATAGAAACAAGTCTTTATTTTTTAAGAACTGGTTCAATAACCATATCCTGCTGGTGAGTCAACTTTTCAATGCAGAAGGATTGTTACTCAATTATGAGGAATTTGTTATCTCGTTACAATATCCCTGTTACACCTAGAGAGTTTGCCATAGTCTTTGATGATACTCTATTTGTAACTCTGTTGTTTAAAGATGTAACCAGACATCACCTTCTTGACCTACCCTTGCTTAACCCAGTTGACTCTCCAATAGGAAAACTGTGTTTCTCCTTGCTCCCTCAGAACAACAGATCTATACGTGCTTTATTTCAAAGGGATATTTTGTCCATTCCTTATGTCACAACTTACTGGAATACATTTGTCAATAATATCTGTTGGAAAAAAAAGTCTAGTTATTACCACACAAATACCTGCTTGTTAATAACAAGGTCAAAGAGGTCACTTTCAGAATGATCCATAAATATTACCCTTAACATTAACATTAACTGTACTTTTTGTGTTAAGCACCCAGAAACAGTTTTGCATTCATTTTGGCATTGTCTACATGTAAAGAAATTATGGAAAGATATTCATAGTATTTATAATTGTTAATATTCTTGATGTCTTGTTGTTTTATGGGAGAATGTGCTGCTCAGTTTCCTTAACTATAATAAGGATAAAGAAACATTTTTACCTCATGAATCTAATTGTGCGGATGGTATAAAATGTCATATTCACAAATGTAAATTCACGAATAAAAAAAACATAATTCCGTGTTGTCTATAAGGAATTCGAGCAGTACATTAAGACCATTCTACATTCTTCTAATAAGAAAGCTGTTAAAACAATGTGTGTATCTTTTAAAGTCTTTCTATAATCTGTAATTGTTTGTAGCCCCTAGCATATGTTATAATTGTCTGTTTGTATACTTATTGTATGTATACTGGGGTTTTTTTGCAATAAAAAACAAGAATAATAATTTTAAAAATATACAAATGACAAAAGAAATATGAAAAAAACAACAAAAATCTGTCAATTATGATTGCATGTCTACTTATATTAACTAACGTTATATATTTGATAGCTAGCAAATTATTAAGTTAGCTAACATTAGCCTGCCTAGCTGGAACTTCTGAAGAAGGAAAATGTTTGTTTTCTACATTTTTCAAAAACTAACCAAACAAAAACAATGACCTTTACGTGCATTAGTAGCACCATTTCTAACTGATTTATATTCGTTTTGATTTACGCTGGTTGTTGACTCCACCATATTGACGTTGAGGTTTTAAGTTTTGTCTGACTCTTCTTAGTGGATGAACAATTAAAAACGAGGGCTGAGGAATTTACGTTGCAAACTTAACCTTGCTTGGCTAATAATTTGAAACGACGACAAATATGGCCGCGGGGATTCCCCCAAGGGCATAAGGCGAGGGTAAGTAGACGAGGGTAAGTAGACGAGGGTGTGTCTTTTATGAGTTTGAAACGTAGCCAGAGAACGTTCTCTGCTGAGATTATAAAACTGTAAAAAGACGCTGTGGCAGCCCGTCATTCAGGGCAGGTGGGGATTTTGAACCCCACCTGTTTTTGCATGTTATTTTTGCATTGATATGTGACGTTACCACGATTCAACTTTTTTTTTCCCAGAGTTCCCAGCTGTCTTGAAAATACCATAAATCCAGTGAATACCAGAATTCGATGACAACTTTTGATGACAAAATTTGCCTATTTAGCCCATTGTTCTGACTTGGTGGTGCACATGTAGCCTATAGCCTGTTTTAGATGACAACTTGTTTTCAGGAGATTTTATTATCTATTTACTTTAATTAGTCTGGTCCATGGAACAATTGTCATTCTTAACAATTGGCTAAAATATAGGGTAATTACTGTGCTTGTCAGAAAGAACTCTACTGTTACACTTACTTTGTTATTCCACTTCTTCCCAATTATGCCAGTGTAATCAGTGTGCCAGTGTAATGTTTAAAATCTCATATTTCTACTTGTCTTTGAAAATGAATAATATGAGGCTATGTATTTTTGCAGCCATTCATGGACAGTTTTGAATAAGTCATACAAATAAGCATTTCTCCAGGAACCAAATATAATTTCTGACATTTGAGTATTGTGCACATGCTAGGCATTGGAACACTCACAACTCATAAACACATATTTTGTCTATGTAGAGTAAAAGGATGGCAAGGATCTTCAACTAGTAGGCCTAAACCACCTGAATATTGATATTCATTGCATTCGTCCTGAAGGTTTGGTGATTGAGAAATGTATTATTATAACAAGAACATTTTCAAACACTCAACTCTTGGGAAACATAGATTAGCGGTTCCCAACCCTCCTGGAGAGCAAGCAGGATTTTCTTCCAGCCCTATTTTAAAGAGTTCACCCAAATTACAATATACAAAATGTTTGCAATTTGCAAACTGATTTGGTTAGCCACTGCCATCAACCATTATTACTATTTCCTGTGTAGAGCCTTGGTGTAGTGGTAACATTCCCAGGCACGTGGTGCATGCAACCTTCCACCTGAGAACAGGGATCATTGCCTGCTTCCAACCTTCCCACTGTTTCTAGCATTTGCCTGTCTCCTTATTTCATTACTGCCTGAATAAAGTGTCAAACCACCTAAAAAATATCTCACAGTCACACCTATTGTCACGATCGTCGTAAGGAGCGGACCAGAATGCAGCGTGGTATGTGTTCATGATGATTTTTGAATTAAAGAAAGCACTGAACACTGAATACAAACTATACAAAACAATAAACGAATAACGACCGTGAAGCTATAATGAGAACTGTGCTGACACAAGCAACTAACATAGACAAATCACCCACAAACAAACAGTGAAACCCAGGCTACCTAAGTATGATTCTCAATCAGAGACAACTAATGACACCTGCCTCTGATTGAGAACCATACTAGGCCGAAACATAGAAATCCCCAAATCATAGAAAAACAAACTTAGACTGCCCACCCCAACTCATGCCCTGACCGTACTAAATAATGACAAAACAAAGGAAATAAAGGTCAGAATGTGACACCTATCCCACTTTTGTAGAAGTCCAGAATGAGAAAGTGTAGGTTATATAGAAATACAGTAATTATGCTCAAATTAAAAAATGTTAAACAAAATAATGAGGATTTATATCAGCCTAATCGAGGTGAGATGACATCTCACATTTCAGTGTTCGTACTTGTAAACAAGGCTGCATGGGATTTCTCTTAATCCAATTCCGTGCAGCCAATGGCAATTTCGATTTTAGGGATAATGCGGGGAGAGCTTGTGGATTTGACTGCCTTAACGCAGTTTCACCTCCAACACAGTTAAAACATCAGCTATGTGGATGTTGGCTAAAGCGGATTTGATTAAATCGGCCATAAAACACTTTGAGGCTATGTAATTTATCACCTGTTTTAAACAGATAGACTATTGCATAGCTATGTCAATAATAACTACTAAAGAAGTGAAAGCTTAATTGTTAGATGTATTTTTCCGCTATGCGATGTCATTGAGTTCTATACTTGAGAAATGATCATTCCTTACCTGCTTCATCCCTCAACCCTCGAAATAACTTCATTCTTCCACAGTGTGCGCTGATATTAATGATGGGTCAAGTGTTCTACCTCCCCTGCATGTGGTCCAGTTGAACTGAATGTTGCTTAGAAATAGATACCTCAGGAGGATACTGAGCTGTCTTTTATAAGACGGTTGAGCTGTTCTTTAGCAACATTGCTTCCTTCCTCATATGACGATATGGGTTTTCCTGTAGGTGTAGCTGGCTTCTGTGATCTGATGCTTTGGGGTTTGTTTTCATAGAGCATGTCTCAACAGTCTCAAACATATTTCCCAATCCTACCATGTGCTGGGTTGACCTGCATGCATCTCACATGATAAACAGGCAAATATGTATTGACTTAAAATAAAAAAATTATGTACAACATAATGATTACCTTCATGACACATTTACTTGTCATTATAGCTACAATATAATTAATAAGCTGACACACATGAGTACAAAGGAAGGAAACTAAAGTTTTCACTTAACTAACAAATGGATAAGACTGCATTTGTTTTGTGGTTTAATTCTCAAAATGTTATATTTCAAAACCTCACTACACAAAAACAGGACTGTCCCCCTTAAAAAAAACGATAGGCTAGATAATATCTGCAACGGAATGCATCAAAGTAGCCCGGAAATAGCTGTACTTTCACTTTCGTCAATGGTAAAGTTTTTCAACACTGAACATCAGGGGTGCAACTTTCACTGGGGACGGGGGGAGCATGTCTCCCCCACACTCTGAAATTGCATTGTTACCTCCAGTTTTATCATGAAAGAGGTAATGGTGTGCTTCAGGACCATATGGACACCTCCAAGCGGTCGGTTAAGCTGTTTGGAGTGTTTATCCGACTGGATTTAGGACCACTTGGACACCACAGAGCGGGCTGACAGGCTGTGTGAAGGCAAAGCTTCTGGAAGGTTGGCTGGACCAACATGGGAGAGTTGAGCATAGTTACGTGATGATTACGTGTTACGCTCTTTCCCTGAGTTGTGAAAGGAACAGAAACTGGCTACTTTTTAGTTGACTGATGTAGCTGGCAAGGTAACTGCTGTTTAACTTAACAGGAAAAAATGAAACTTGTGTTTATTCACAGTGCTGAGCTAGTATTGTAACTGACATGTGATGTTAGCTAATGTTTCATCCCCTCGACTGAGGTGAATGAATAAGCTACGCTAGTGAGTAGCTACCACAGCCAGGTCAGCTCTAGCCTTTAGTTATCTGTCAGATAGTGATATGAGGTGGCTATTATTACTACATTAAACAGCAGTTGTTTGTATGGACATGTTTTGTAGCCTTTGTTTTGTCATGTTTCAGAAGTAAATTAACTTGGCAAGCTTTTGCCAATTGATAGAGAGATAGCTGGCCAAAAGTTGGCTTACATTAGCTATTATTTTTGCCTCAATCTAACTAGACCTGACTCAAACAATGAAACCATCGGCCAAATGATTGAAGATTGCACTGAAAAAACATCAGAATATCAATGTGGGTTGTATTAGTCAGTATGTCAATGTAACATTATTGATCTGTCTGTTTCCCTAGCTAATTCCCTTATTTTCACACTAACAGAAATAAACAGCTCTAACGTTACAGGCTTTACTATCATGGTGCACAGTAGAGGTTTGCACCAGACCAATTTCTTCCTCCAGCTCTCGCCTGCACCAGCTGGCTTTCTGTCCGACTCCCACCCGCTACCGCTAGAACTGGTCCCAAACCCAACCTCTGTCCTGCAATGTTATTTTAGGCATATGTGATGCAGTTCACTTGCCAGCCATGATCCCAGCAATTTTGCACCCTATAGGCAATTTCAAATGCGCAAAAATAATTTAAGAAATAGGTTAAATTACCAGAGATTCTCACATGGCCCTTATCTGCCAATGTGCTAGATGTAGTTTGAAGAGAGCAGAGTTGGAAAGACTTGCACTAATTCTTGAGCTACAGTGCCTTGCGAAAGTATTTCGGCCCCCTTGAACTTTGCGACCTTTTGCCACATTTGAGGCGTCAAACATAAAGATATAAAACTGTATTTTTTTGTTTAGAATCAACAACAAGTGGGACACAATCATGAAGTGGAATGACATTTATTGGATTTTTAAACTTTTTTAACAAATCAAAAACTGAAAAATTGGGCGTGCAAAATTATTCAGCCCCTTTACTTTCAGTGCAGCAAACTCTCTCCAGAAGTTCAGTGAGGATCTCTGAATGATCCAATGTTGACCTAAATGACTAATGATGATAAATACAATCCACCTGTGTGTAATCAAGTCTCCGTATAAATGCACCTGCACTGTGATAGTCTCAGAGGTCCGTTAAAAGCGCAGAGTGTCAGGACCCGGTTACGAACCCGGGTCTCCGGAGTGAGAAACAGTCACTTAACCAACTGAGCTACGAATAGTCGGCAGAACCCAGAAGATGAGGCAGACACAGCAGTACTTGAGACGGTGTATTTAATGAAGTAAAAAGTGAAGTTCTTCAGGAAAACATGTAACTCCACAACCTCAAAAGGAATTCCACAAGAACAAAGGTAATCCTCCAAGACAAAAAGGTAAATCCATAAGGTGGAAGGTATAGCACAAAAAGCCTCAAAAGATACTCAAAAACAAACAAACAAGAACAAAAAACAGAATTCCACAAGAGAGTCCACCGGGATCAACAAGAGTTCACAGAGTACTAGGGCTGGGTGCTAACATACAAACACAGAGCAAAGAACTGAGTAAAACAAAGGGTTTTAATACAATCAGGGGAAACGAGGCACAGGTGCAAATAATAATGGGGATCAAGGGAAAACAAAAGGTCAAAAGGCACAATGGGGGCATCTAGTGACCAAAAAACCGGAGCAACCCTGGCCAAATCCTGACACAGAGAGCATCATGAAGAACAAGGAACACACCAGGCAGGTCCGAGATACTGTTGTGAAGAAGTTTAAAGCTGGATTTGGATACAAAAAGATTTCCCAAGCTTTAAACATCCCAAGGAGCACTGTGCAAGCGATAATATTGAAATGGAAGGAGTACCAGACCGCTTCAAATCTACCAAGACCTGGCCGTCCCTCTAAACTTTCATCTCATACAAGGAGAAGACTGATCAGAGATGCAGCCAAGAGGCCCATGATCACTCTGGATGAACTGCAGAGATCTACAGCTGAGGTGGGAGACTCTGTCCATAGGACAACAATCAGTCGTATATTGCACAAATCTGGCCTTTATGGAAGAGTGGCAAGAAGAAAGCCATTTCTTATATATATCCATAAAAAATGTTGTTTAAAGTTTGCCACAAGCCACCTGGGAGACACACCAAACATGTGGAAGAAGGTGCTCTGGTCAGATGAAACCAAAATTGAACTTTTTGGCAACAATGCAAAACGTTATGTTTGGCGTAAAAGCAACACAGCTCATCACCCTGAACACACCATCCCCACTGTCAAACATGGTGGTGGCAGCATCATGGTTTGGGTCTGCTTTTCTTTAGCATGGACAGGGAAGATGGTTAAAATTGATGGGAAGATGGATGGAGCCAAATACAGGACCATTCTGGAAGAAAACCTGATGGAGTCTGCAAAAGACCTGAGACTGGGACGGAGATTTGTCTTCCAACAAGACAATGATCCAAAACATAAAGCAAAATCTACAATGGAATGGTTCAAAAATAAGCATATCCAGGTGTTAGAATGGCCAAGTCAAAGTCCAGACCTGAATTAAATCGAGAATCTGTGGAAAGAACTGACAACTGCTGTTCACAAGTGCTCTCCATCCAACCTCACTGAGCTCGAGCTGTTTGCAAGGAGGAATGGGAAAAATGTTCAGTCTCTCGATGTGCAAAACTGATAGAGACATACCCCAAGCGACTTACAGCAGTAATCGCAGCAAAAGGTGGCGCTACAAAGTATTAACTTAAGGGGGCTGAATAATTTTGCACGCCCAATTTTTCAGTTTTTGATTTGTTCAAAAAGTTTGAAATATCCAATAAATGTCGTTCCACTTCATGATTGTGTCCCACTTGTTGTTGATTCTTCACAAAAAATGCAGTTTTATATCTTTATGTTTGAAGCCTGAAATGTGGCAAAAGGTCGCAAAGTTCAAGAGGGCCGAATACTTTCGCAAGGCACTGTATTTTTATTGCCTACCTTTTAGGAGTGGGAAGAATTTCAGGTGGAGAAATATAGGTGATCAATATTCAGGCTTTTCTAGGCAATGTAGTAAACTATAGCCTAATCATAGGCCTATTTAGAAAGTACATTTCCTTGGAAAGATAACTGTCCCGTGCTTCTCTGCCCATTCTCTTAAATGCATACCAGCAAAACCACTACACAACACATTAATTGCACTATAACTGTGACAAACGGTGCCCACAGATTGTTAGGGCCTACATAAAGCTGTCCCAACAGAAGAGTCCCGACACCTTACCACTGCTACACCTGGCTATTAGCGGAGCCTTGTCTGGCAGCGAAACAGTTAATTTAGCCTCAGTTACTGCCTTAAAAAAACATAGCTGATATGGCTGACTTGCTTAAACAAATGTGGTTTCTACTGAAAATTGAGATGTACAAACTACATTATGGCATAAGGGGATGACGAGTGGATAAGAGGCAATCTGTCATTTCGATTAAGACATTAATGAGCGAGCTAGGATGGACCGAGTCAATATAACTAATTGTTCAGCACTTTTGAAATGTACAGCAACAGAATTCATTGCATAGACCGTTCATACACGATTCTCCCTGGGCACCAAGTCAGAACTGTAGGATAAATAAAGGGGGCATAAAAGCAGACAATGAAAGCTCTTACAATATTCAATGATTACATTTCTCTAAAACAGGCTATAGGCTACATGTGCATCACCAAGTCAGAACAGTAGGCTAAATTATGAGGGGAAAAGGGACCAAATGATTAGGATGAGGCACGTGGGCTACTAACAGCTTACTACACAACATACACTTATGTATTACTTTCTTAGCTACAGTATACATATCTTCCTGGCATTTTACATAATTTATGCAGCAGCATACAATACATTTTTTGGACTCACCTTGTTGTGCTGTGCTCACTTGAACAGGAAGGTGGCGCGGCTGTCCTTCGTGGGCAAATTCGTGGGCAAAATCTCTGAATTTATGGTGCTTCCGAGACAACTGGGAACTCAGTAAACTTCAGGTCGGAGCTCTAGAAAGAGGCCTGAGTTCCCGACTTGCAATTCAGAGTTGGATGACCGTTCAAAACATATTTTCTCGTGAAGAGGGCACGACAAAACCTATTCCCCCTCAGGAGACTGAAAAGATTTGGCATGGGTCCTCAGACTTATTTTTCAACCACTCCACAAATGTATTGTTAAAAAACTATAGTTTTGGCAGGTCGGTTAGGACATCTACTTTGTGCCTGACACAAGTAATTTTTCCAACAATTGTTTACAGATTATTTCACTGTATCACAATTCCAGTGGGTCAGAAGTTTACGTACACTAAGTTGACTGTGCCTTTAAACAGCTTGGAAAATTCCAGAAAATGATGGCATGGCTTTAGAAGCTTCTGATTGACTCAAATCATGTCAATTAGCCTATTGGAGGTGTACCTGTGGATGTATTTCAAGGCCAACCTTCAAACTCAGTGCCTCTTTGCTTGACATCATGATAAAAATCAGAAAAAAAAATCAGCCAAGACCTCCACAAGTCTAGTTCATCCTTGGGAGCAATTTCCAAACGCCTGAAGGTACCACTTTCATCTGTACAAACAATAGTATGCAAGTATAAACACCATGGGACCACGCAGCCGTCATACCGCTCAGGAAGGAGATGTGTTCTGTCTCCTAGAGATGAACGTACTTTGGTGCGAAAAGTGGAAATCGATCCCAGAACAGCAAATGACCTTGTGAAGATGCTGGAAGAAACAGGTACAAAAGTATCTATATCCACAGGAAAACGAGTCCTGTATTGACATAACTTGAAAGGCCGCTCAGCAAGGAAGAAGCCACTGCTCCAAAACCATCATAAAAAAGCCAGACTATGGTTTGCAACTGCACATGGGGACAAAGATCGTACTTTTTGGAGAAATGTCCTCTGGTCTGATGAAACTAAAATAGAACTGTTTGGCCATAATGACCATCATTCTGTTTGGAGGAAAAAGGTGGGAGGCTTGCAAGCCGAAGAACACCATCCCAACCGTGAAGCATTGGGGTGGCAGCATCATGTTGTGGGGGTGCTTTGCTGCAGGAGGGACTGAGGCACTTCACAGAATAGATGGCATCGTGAGGAAGGGAAATTATGTGTATATATTGAAGCAACATCTCAAGACATCAGTCAGAAAGTTAATGCTTGGTCGCAAATGGGTCTTCCAAATGGACAATGACCCCGAGCATACTTCCAAAGTTGTGGAAAAATTGCTGAAGGACAACAAAGTCAAGGTATTGGAGTGGCCACCACAAAGCCCTGACCTCAATCCTATAGAACATTTGTGGGCTGAACTGAAAAAGCGTGTGCGAGCAAGGAGGCCTACAAACCTGACTCAATTACAGGAGGAATGGGCCAAAATTCACCAAACTTATTGTGGGAAGCTTGTGGAAGGCTACCCAAAATGTTTGACCCCAGTTAAACAATTTAAAGCCAATGCTACCAAATACTAATAAGTGTATGTAAACTTCTAACCCACTGGGAATGTGATGAAATAAATAAAAGCTTAAATAAATCACTCTACTATTATTCTAACATTTCACATTCTTAAAATAAAGTGGTGATCCTAACTGACCTAAGACAGGAAATTTTTGCTAGGATTAAATGTCAGTTATTGTGAAAACCTGAGTTTAAATGTATTTGGCTGAGGTGTATGTAAACTTCCGACAATTTGATTGGATCCCTTGGGGCAGGACAGGGTGACCCAGCTATATTGTGTGCAAGTAAAAAGAGCTCTACAGAACTATTAGGCCTATACTGTTATGTGTAGGTGTATGTGTGTTTTCATTCAACTTTTGTTTTCCAAAGCTTTTCCTTGAGACAAAAAAAAGGTGGGAAGGATGTTGTGTTGGGGAGAGTTGAGTTATTGAATAGACTGGTGGGGGTCGGGCATGTGGGCGGCTTGGGTCGGCTGGGTGGTCTGCCTGAAATTTTATATGGAGGATGTCTTAAAGAAAATCAAACGTTTTAAACGTTGTTTATTTGTTAGGTTATTGGTTAAAAGGTGCAACACAACATTGATTATTGAATTATCATGGATCTAGTTCAGTCTTATCAATCACGTAGGCATATTTAATAATCTCTCATCTAGCTTGATGACTGTGGGCATTTTTGCTTAATTTTTGTTGTTCTAAAGAGAGATGGCTAGAAGTGCCATGGGTCATATTAGATTGTGTAGAAATGCAGGAAATGTGCTTTAGATGCCCCCCAAAATGGGAGGGCCCCGAGACCTCCGACCAAGTTATTTCCCCCTTTGCAAATAGCACTGCTGGGTGATTCAAAAAGTCATAGTCAATCGATCAATACTATAATAATACTCTTAGACAAATGAGTATTTCTTTATTTACAATATGTAGAATCTATGAGAATAGAAAGGTTCAGAAGTTTTGTGAAACATCACAGCACAGTTCCAAAATATGGTAAATGAAATGGTGTTCAATATATGGCAAAACTGGATAGTGTTCAGAGATCGATGGAAAGGGTTGAGTGGAGCTGAAGGATGGGACTAAAAACAAAAAGATAACTATTGTAAAATATACTGTGTCCATAAAATGTATATAGCATGTATAAGCTGGAAGTAGAAGCCTAAGTGTTGTTGTCCATTAGTTTATGCCAATTAGGGGAGGGATGGTAGGGTTAGGGGAAAATAATCAAGGAAAATATATATATATATATATATATATATATTTTAATAGACATATTTACAAATAAAGATATGGGGGATTGGAAATGCAGACAATTACATTGAGGGAAGCCACAATCTGCTACATTAAAGCTGTTCTTTCATTTAGCAAATCAGCCCCATTATTATTTGTGTCCTAAGCTTCTTTTTGCGACAGTGGGCTGGAGTAACAATACATGATAGGAAACAAATGAGGTGTCTTAAAGCATCCCTTTGATTACATGAATCATTATTCTCAGTTTGATTTGTGTGAGGTGATCCTACTTGTGATACAGTATGTTATTTTTCTCAGACAGTTTGGTTAGGTTAACATCTCTGTCGTAGGCTCCTGTATCTAGGTCCGTTCATTAGCTGTCTGGGAGGAGGAAGCAGAATAACGGAATGTCAGCCAGACAGTCTGTATTGGTGACAGTGACCTGCATATCACTGAAGAGGGCTCTTCTATTATCTCCAATGTTCCCTGCGGTTCCCAGTTCCCTCTTCAGCTCAGTGAGACGCTGCAGGATCACCTGTCTCTCCCTGCCCCGCATCAAGCCCCTGAAGTACAGCACAGCCGACAGGTGCTTCTTACTGACAAAAAGACAAAAAATTAAGTGAATCTTGATATGTAGTTTACTAAAGTTCAAAACAACAAATGACATGTCAGAGAGGTTAACAAAAACCCAGACCAGGACAATGTTCTGGGATAGTACAGCACAACATACAAGGAGTCATGCCTCATCGGGGAACACCCCCCCCCACTGTCAACCCTGCTTTGTAGTCAATTCAATGGGCTTTTTTCACATGGGAAACATTGCCAAATCAAGTGAAATAGATAATAAACAAAAGTGAAATAAACAAAAAATGAACAGTAAACATTACACTCACAAATGTTTCAAAGCAATAAAGACTTTCCAAATGTCATTATGGACAGTGTTACAAATAGGGAAAATAAACATAAATATGGGTTGTATTTATAATGCTTCACTGGTTGCCCTTTTCTTGTTGCAACTTGTCACAAATCTTGCTGCTGTTATGGCACATTGTGGTATTTCACCCAATGGATATGGGAGTTGTTCAAAATTTGATTTGTTTTCTAAATCTTTGTGGGTCTGTGTAATCTGAGGGTAAGTATCACTCACCAGGCTCAGGCGGGTCTTGCCCCTCCTATGTACATCATGCATTTACTGCTCTCAGGAATCAACAATGCTTTCTGCTCCCTCTCAATCTGCTACTGTCAACATGCGTCCCCTGTCTGATGAACACTGCTAACCACTGGCCTACTTTATCTTCCACTGCTGTTCTCTCTTCACAGCAACAGGGCCATGACAAGAGTCATAACAGAGTCAGAGTAGAATTCATTATGTTTTTTTAACTTGCTCTTTTTCTGTCATTTATACTGTGCATATTACACCGGTATACTCCGTTGATTACCAAAGTCAACAGATACAAGATGACCACAGGAAGATGCATGGTATTTATTACCTGATGTCTGGGTAGTCAGCAACTAAAAGTTCCAGGTGCTTCTTTATGTCCCTCTTGTTTGTTTCCCCAATGATGTTACTCAGGTGGTCTCCTACTGGGTGGAGCCAGTCATGGGTTGTCTTATAGAAGAGGAAAGAATGTGTGTCTTGTAGTCTTGAATGGTTATAACACGTCATTTGTTTATGACAGCACTGAGGGGCCTTTCTGAATATACAAAGTAACATTCCTCAAAACACAAAAGACATAACGATGAAACAAATCTATGTACTGTAGTATTCTACATTTTAAACAATGTTGAATGAACATGAAAAGTGGAATGTGTGTGAATGTAAATTGAAGAAGTGTTAGCTACCATTTCCTCAAAAAGATCCTTGAGTTTATCCCACTGTGCCCTCATCTTGGTGGCGGCTTTGTCATGCTTCCTGTTCTTACAGGAGTAGTTGTTTTTCATCAGCTGGGAGACATACTCTTTCACCACGTAGTAGTGCAAGCAGCTCAAAAAGGTCTGATGCAGAGGAACACAGGGGCAAGAGAAAATAATTAAAAAGAGAAATGAAAGTCTGCTGTTTTCACAGTTTACATTCTCTTTCACATGACTGACATCATCCTAATCAACTAAGTGACATCCATCCTCCTCTCCCTTTTACTGCTTTCACCGACAGTTCACCGACATCTCCACATCAACTCAAGAAGCTACTTTAATCCATTTTCCATTCTATGCATGGTCACCTTCCAGCAACAGACTCTTTAGGAAAGAGAATAGCAGGGTCTCTCCAGCCATACTTAAGCACTGCGCTGACCAGCTCTCCCGTTTTCACGGACATATTCAAACAGTCACTAGAGCAATGCACTGTTCCTGTCTGAATGACTACAGACCTGTAGCACTCACCTTGGTCATCATGAAAACCAACGAGTGTCTGGTACGGTTCCATCTCACAAACATCAATGATGCTTTCCTCGACGCACTGCAGTTTGCCTACAGAGCTAACTGGTCTGTGGATGATGCTGTCAACATGGGCCTACACTACATCCTCAAACATCTGGAGAACCCAAAGACATATGCAAGGATACTGTTTGTGGACTTTAGTTCTGCATTCAATACCATCATCTCAGAACTGCTACAAGACAAACTCTCCCAGCTGAATGTGTCCAGCTCCTTCTGTCATTGGATCACTGAATTCCTGAACTCCCACAAATGGAAGGACATCACAATGGTCACCAAGAAGGAACACCAGCGGATGTACTACTTACGGCAGCTGAAAAAACGGCTAACTATTTTATAGCTCTATGCTCACTCTACCTAGTTGTATTATATAATGTATGTAAACTTTGTTTAAACTCCGGTGTCTGTATTCTGTCTCTAAATGTTGTTTATCACTAGCAGCACCATATCACCAAGTAAAATTCTGAGTATTTGCTTACTTGAGTGTTATATGCTTAATTTAAAACAATATGAACAGCACTTCCCGATTCCTTACCTGTACATATGGAGGTCTCATTTGTGAACAGCGATGGGTCAGCTTCTCTGTCCTGCTATACAGCTGTTGGAAGTCCTCATCTGTGGAGAGCCACTTCCTCGTCATCATTCTCCTGAGGTAGGGCTGGAAGAAACGCATATTAACCCACCCATTCCCTCACTCATTCATTTTTTTGTTTGTTTGATCACCCATCTATAACATTGACAGCAGGAGCAATTGAGAGTTTAGTTTAAAAGCCTTTACAAAAACATGTGCAAGGAGGAAATCGGTAGGCTACCAAACTAAGTAACTTCCAGGTCACCCGAGACAAGTAACAAAGACAGATCTCAATCACCTCAACACACTCTGATCAACTCAGGCTATCAGGGCATTTGTAGAATGAGGACAAGGTCAAAGGTCAATCAAAATTCCCTCCCTAACCTACCCTGACATCATTTTTAAACTGGTCCTCCAGGCTCTGGACCAGTCTATGGACCAGGCCATCCACCTCTCTGCTGAGATGGTCCACCTGTGTTGGGCAGCTCTCCCTGTAGCCCTCCATATGCTCCCTAGAGGAAGAGAAAGAGGGAAATGAAAGAGGTCAGGTCAGGTTGTCATTCATACACACCTATGTTCAATTCATCAGAACACTACGTCGGGGAAGGGGGGGGGGGTAGAGGGGGAATGGCATGAGGGTTTAAACAGGGGTTGTCAGAATTATGTTTTGTTTGTGTAACAATGTGATGTTTCTTGTGAAACTGGGGGGGTTTCAGAGTCTGTTTGGAAACATTTGTGACAGATGGATTTGGTAATCTGGGGAAGAAGGGCTATGCTGTCTTGATAGAGCTGCGTGATGAGATTATCCAAACAAACATTATGCCAATAGTAGAAAATATGGCTAAACAGTATAAAGTTATATCTGGCCATCTGAGTGTCCTGTCTCCTTGAACATGAATAACTAAATCTGCAGGAGAGAATTCTGACTTTTTCTGCCCATTTCTAATACTATGTTCCTCTTTTTTGACTGACATAGGCATGCTGTGGATTGATTCAGTGGCATTACCAGCTCTTTGAGCATGGAGAGAGGTCTTTCTCTTTCTACAGCTTAAACCCCTAGGCAGTTATTTTTTGCAGCTTCGTTTCCCCGAAACCACGTGGTGTTGCTCTCTTTAGATTGCTAGTGATATACTTCAGAAATACCTGGAAACAGCTGTGCTCTTCAATACACTTTCACTTGTACAATAATATGATATAGTGTGCCACTGAGCCTGCATGTTAGTGTGTTTGAGTATGTTTGAGTTGGTTTGTAAGATAAGATTGTAAGACTGTACATATTTATCCATAATTCAACATGACTTGTGTATTTTTTATGTTTATCTTGAACAGCATCTTGCAGGCAGGCTAAATTACCATATTTTGGTTCCACAGAAAATGCACATGAAATAACTGCTCTCTTATAGTTGTTCAAATCGTCCCAGTTTTCCATCACACTTCTGTTGCATAAGTGGCAACTTCAAATCAGACATAGTGAAGTTAAACTTGTACCTAAATGCATGACATTTATACCACTAAAATATGGTTGCAAACAAAAAATGTGCATCAAATCACTGAGATAGTATTAAACTAATTGTTACGGACACTGTTCTTCTGATCCAAGAATTCTGTTCTTAGGTCAACCTTTTAGGCAGCAGTCAAATGTTTCGTTTATTCACACCTTCCTTTGGTGAATGTACCCCAAAGTGTCTGGCAAGCTGAACTGACTGCCTAGCAACTGTTGTCTAGGACATTCTAGTCTACATTGTGGGTGGCAGAAAGGGGGAAACCTAGTCATTTGTCCAACTGAATGTATTCAACTGAAATGTCTCTTCCGCATTCGGGGGTAGTGTTGTTTACCAGATGTAGTGAAGAGGAGTCAGACTTACATAAGAGCTGTAAAGCTGTTGATGTAGGTTATCTGATAGTCAGCCCAAAGTGAAGGGTTTTCCACACTGTTACAGCAGTACCTTAATTTAGTCTCAAATCTATGGAGATGGTGAGATAAAACATATATAAGGCATGGGGTTATTAACAAGCAAATGAGAAGGCCCGGTTTTGTTTTTCCAGTGAATAATGGTTAGGATAGAGATAGAAAAAGCAGACTCAAATCAAATCAAATTTTATTGGTCACATACACATGATTAGCAGATGTTATTGCGAGTGTAGCGAAATGCTGTTGCAGGTCTGTTGCAGAGCATACCGTTTGGGAAACTGCTGTAACTCTTCTAGGCAGGAACAGACTACTCTCATCTCCAGGTTCACATCAATCCTCTTGGAGTTAACAGCATTGCTCTTAACATTCTACAAAGAAAGCAACATCAGTTTCAACTCTTACAAAGTTGTAGCCTGTCACTACAATCAAAATGTAACTAAGTAGGCAATGTTGCCCTCTAATGGAGATATGACAGTATTGCAACATGTGAAATCATGACAAAACAATACCGTCCAAATATCCATGTGTATGTCAGAGTTCAAGAAGTGTTCATCATCGGTCTCTGGTGCCTGTTTCTTTATCCAAATGTCCTCATTTTCAAGCTCTAATATTTTATCCAGCGAAGCTCGCATGTCCTCCTGGAAAAGACATGGAAAGCAAAAGAATAATAAAAGGCTAAATGACTGATGAGCAAAAAAATAACAAAACATTTTGGAAACTCTTCTAGTGCACCTGCTTTCAATCTGAATTCCTCCTAAACATCTTTCCATCTGTCTCTTAGGAGTGTTCGATCCCTTACCTTAGCCCGCATGCAGTACTTCCCCTTGAGCTGGTCCAGGAAGCCCTCCTCCAGTGAGAGGCCTGTTTTCTCAGCCTCTATCTCTGGTCTCAATGAAGGACTGCTCATTATATTCTCACTGTTCAACAGGGATGGTGTCTCTCAGATACAATAATACTCACCATTTTGTGAGTCTTAGAAAACATTTTGTGTATATACACTGTATTCGTAGTCAAGACAATGACTTTTAGTCTTCCTCACCTCTCATAGCGATTGATGATCCAGTCCAGCAGGGCGTAGTAGTCCTTCAGATCTGTCACCTGCTGCTGAAGCGTGTTCAGGTGCTGGCTGACAGCACCATGGTAACAGCTCATGTAGGTGCTGAACACGTTGAAGCTGGGTGGGTAAGAGCCCTGCAGCTCTCTCTTCACCTTCTCCAAGTCTTTTAAGATGGCCTTGCCCAGCAGACCCAGGTGGATAGCCAGCCAGGAGGCATTCTGCTCGGGCCTGTCCAGAGGAACTCTCTTCAACGTTGCCTCGACCCCCTCGCTCACAGCCTCCCTCCAGGCACCCCGCCAGTCCCCTAGCCCAACCACGCCCCCAGGCTCTGCCTCCCTCTTCTCCTCCTCCTGGATGACGCGGGCCACATGCATCAGGAGCTCCTTGTTGAGGGAGGGAAGGCTGTTGGAGTTGCGCACTATCTCCTTCACCTTTTCCTGCATGGCTATGTAAAGGATGCTCAGGTCCTTCTCCTTCTTTGCCAGCTCCATGGGGGAGGCCTCCTCCGTGCACTCATCCCTCTCCCGCTGGAACTCCTGGCGTAGGGAGAGGAGGTTCAGGTGGGCCTCCTCCAGCACCTCAGTCTTAATCAGCTCGTTGATCTGCATCACTGGAAATCAAGAGCAGACAGAGTGAAGGCCTTAGTGCATAGAGAGACGACTTTGTTATCCGTCTGTGGAAGTTCAGGCTGTTTTACCTAATACACACACACAAGCGTAGTGATTTACATCACAGATAAGATCTCTTGTGATCTCTGTTGCTAAAACAAAGAAAGATGGACGAGACAAATCAAACTGAGAGAGAAAGAGAGTGTGAGTGAGAGAGGGGGAGTGAGAGAGGGGGTGGGGTGGGGTGGGGGGGGGGGTGAGCCTCACCTGAGAGGGGTGTGAGGGGTATCTCTGGGAGTATGTATGACTCTTTGATCTCAACGCTCTCCTCCCCCGCTCTCTTCTCCTCCACTGTGATCTCAGTGACAGACTGGAGCTGCTCCTGTTTGAGGGTCTTGTCCTTCTTATTCCCCGCAAGTCGAAAACTCCGTCGAATGGAAGCCCCCTTCTTCAGAAGAGAGTCCCCAATGGTTGATGGGTCTATAGATGGCCAATACAGAGATCAGATTATGAAGACCTTAAAAAGACTCAGGATATCGCAACGGAGCTCTCTAGAATTCTGTCAGTCAAAAATATGTATTTGTGCTCATCTTTGAACAGCATTTATGCCTACTGCAAACAGCCTCTAAAAACATCCATTGACAAATACAAGTTATGGTTGGTTGGGTAAACAGTGGTGTACCTGAGTGTGTTCTGGAGTGTTTTTTCTGGGATGATGGTGAATCTTCTGCAATCTCTCCTCCCTCCTTTATTTGGAAGAACCCAACCGGACTCTTCAGGGGAGAGCCCACAGGAGACCCAGCACTCAAACCTGAGTGAGAGAGAGAGAGTTGCTGCCCAGCTAGCATCTAATGCCAGGAGAATCATATGTTTCTTAGAGTTTGGTGAGAGCATGGTTGTCCTATGGTTATTTTACATACAACTTTTTTTTTTCACAATGATCTGGGAAGGGTGCAGGATAGCCAGGTAGCACATAACGTTCTGAAAACCATATGTTTCTTAGGTGGGAATTTCAGCATAACGTTTCCTACAGGTTCCTACATGGTTCTACTTAAAATCATGTTCTCAGAACATTAACAAAACTTTCCATAAAACCACAAGAAAACACTAATGGAAAGAACGCAACTTAAAAACATATACATTCCACTCTCAGCTTCAACAAAACTCTCTCTATCCTCTATCTTGTTAAGTGTGTTTAAGTGTTCCACTAATTGGCCACACATGATCTTAATGAGTGCTTGTTTCCTTTGAAAATGGGGTCTGTTTGAATAGAGTAAAATTAACAGTTTTATATGAGTTTAAAAAATGACACGCTAGCTCCATCCTGGTGGCGCAGAGGACTAATTCCTTGGATAGAAGACAGAAGATCAGAGGTTAGAATCTCACTGACGCCATGCTACAATAAATAACAAATGTTTTTGCATGATTAATGCCGAAGCAAATGAATTTCTGTGTGTCCCATCTGTGCTTGGAGTTCAAAACAGTTAACCCAAACTAAGCTAGCAGTACTATTAACAGTATTACTGAAACATGTTCTCAGAACAATTTGTAAAGGTGCACTATGCAGATTTCACTGCCATTTTCTGGCAAAAATTACAGTGGGGCAAAAAAGTATTTATAGTCAGCCACCAATTATGCAAGTTCTCCCACTTAAAAAGATGAGAGGACTGTAATTTTCATCATAGGTACACTTCAACTATGACAGACAAAATGAGAAGAAAAAAAAAAATCCAGAAAATCACATTGTAGGATTTTTAATGAATTTATTTGCAAATTATGGTGGAAAAGAAGTATGTGGTCACCTACAAACAAGCAGGATTTCTCACTCACAGACCTGTAACTTATTCTTTAAGAGGCTCCTCTGTCCTCCACTCGTTACCTGTATTAATGGCACCTGTTTGAACTTGTTATCAGTATAAAAGACACCTGTCCACAACCTCAAACAGTCACACTCCAAACTCCACTATGGCCAAGACCAAAGAGCCACCAGAAACAAAATTGTAGACCTGCACCAGGCTGGGAAGACTGAATCTGCAATAGGTAAGCAGCTTGGTTTGAAGAAATCAACTGTGGGAGCAATTATTAGGAAATGGAAGACATACAAGACCACTGATAATTTCCCTCGATCTGGGGCTCCATGCAAGATCTCACCCTGTGGGGTCAAAATTATCACAAGAACGGTGAGCAAAAATCTCAGAACCACACGGGGGGACCTAGTGAATGACCTGCAGAGAGCTGGGACCAAAGTAACAAAGCCTACCATCAGTAACACACTACACCGCCAGGGACTCAAATCCTGCAGTGCCAGACGTACTGGCTTAAGCAGGGGGACACATGTCCAGGCCCGTCTGAAGTTTGTTAGAGAGCATTTGGATGATCCAGAAGAAGATTGGGAGAATGTCATAGGTCAGATGAAACCAAAATATAACTTTTTGGTAAAAACTCAACTAGTTGTGTTTGGAGGACAAAGAATGCTGAGTTGCATCCAAAGAACACCATACCTACTGTGAAGCATGGGGGTGGAAACATTGTGCTTTGGGGCTGTTTTTCTGCAAAGGGACCAGGATGACTGATCCGTGTAAAGGAAAGAATGAATGGGGCCATGTATCAAGAGATTTCGAGTGAAAACCTCCTTCCATCAGCAAGGGCATTGAAGATTAAACGTGGCTGGGTCTTTCAGCATGGCAATGATCCCAAACACACCGCCTGGGCAACGAAGGAGTGGCTTCCTAAGAATCATTTCAAGGTCCTGGAGTAGCCTAGCCAGTCTCCAGATCTCAACCCCCATAGAAAATCTTTGGAGGGAGTTGAAAGTCCGTGTTGCCCAGCAACAGCCCCAAAACATCACTGCTCTAGAGGAGATCTGCATGGAGGAATGGGCCAAAATACCAGCAACAGTGTGTGAAAACCTTGAGAAGACTTACAGAAAACGTTTGACCTCTGTCATTGCCAACAAAGGGTATATAACAAAGTATTGAGAAACTTTTGTTATTGACCAAATACTTATTTTCCACCATAATTTGCAAATAAATTCATTAAAATCCTACCATGTGATTTTCTGGATTTTTTTTTCTTCTCATTTTGTCTGTCATAGTTGAAGTGTACCTATGATGAAAATTACAGGCCTCTCATCTTTTTAAGTGGGATAAATGGCACAATTGGGGGCTGACTAAATACTTTTTTGCCCCACTGTATAATAGTTTGCCTACTTTCAGTTAATGTGACAAAACAAGCAAGTATAGTGTACAGAATTATACATTATACCATCTAAATCCCTAGAAAATCTTGCATTTAAATTTTCAGCTGGTGTACAAAACCAAAAGGAAAAGACAAAAATGAAATTTAAGAAAGGGAAGCATAGAAATAGTGCACATAGAACAGATCTACCGCTTCTTAGACTTGCTTTCAATGAGAATGACAGATCTATAACTCACGTTTCTATGTGAATTTGGTTGGGTCGCCCAAAAAGTTACATATTGTCGTTTTAATTCCCTTCAAATAACCTATAATTTATGTTCTCGGAACGTTAATAAAAACCTCCCAAGAAAACTTTCAGGGAACCATTGTAAAATGTTCTAATAACCTTCCTGCACCCTAAAAATGTACATTCCAAGAACAGTCGAAATTATCACTTCCGTTCTCAGAACATTAAAAAAAATGTTTTACCGGTTAGGAAACGTATCGCTTTTTTTGAAGAATCAATGGAAAATCCTACATTCCCACAACTTCCAAGTAACCAAATGTTCTAGCTGGGTGATCTCTTTGACTTTGATATTGAAAGAGAGAGAGACAGACAGAGCCTTACCTGAGGGTGGTATGAGGGGTATCTCTGGGAGTATGTATGACTCATTGATCTCTTCTTTCTTCTTCTCCCTCTTCTCCTCCACTGTGATCTCAGTGACAGACTGGAGCGGCTCCTGTTTGAGGGTCTTGTCCTTCTTATTCCCCGCAAGTCGCAAACTCCGTCGAATGGAAGCCCCCTTCTTCAGAAGAGAGTCCCCAATGGTTGATGGGTCTATAGATGGCCAATATAGAAAACAGATTGACAGTGGTTCCCAAACTTAATCTTATCAAACAAAAGAATAACATTTATCTTCAAATAGATTTACGAATACAACCTTTTAGTGTCAACTAAGGACCTCTTACACTATTGGAACGCACTTTCATGTCATTATTATGTGTTGGAACAGCCTGCGGGACCTAACATGTTGTAAATATGAACATACAGCGTTAACTAGGGGAATATAATTTTCCCAAATGGGGTCCTCTGTATTTTCTGGTGTCAATTTGGGGTCAAGTGCAGTAAAGGTTTAGGAACGCCTGTATTACAGAAGGGTATCCCAACAAAGCTCTCTAGAATTCTCTCAGTGAAAGATATGTATTTGTGCTTGTCTTTGAACAGCATCTATGCCTAGTGCAAACAGCCTTTAAAAACAACCATTGACAAGAACAAGTTCTGGTCGGTTGGGTTAACAGCAGTGTACCTGAGTGTGTTCTGGAGTGTTTTTTACATTTACATTTACATTTAAGTCATTTAGCAGACGCTCTTATCCAGAGCGACTTCTTGGATGGTGGTGAATCTTCTGCACTCTCTTCTACCTCCTTCCTTTGAAAAAACTCACCTGGACTCTTCAGGGGAGAGGCCACAGGAGACCCAGCACTCAAACCTGAGAGAGAGAGAGTTGCTGATCTCTTTGACAATGAATACCGGTAGAAATGTAACTACTTTTTCAGTGTAATAGTGGGTGTGCTGACTGTTTGTGTGTGTGCGAACAAACGGAAAGTCGTACAGTCACACACACGCACAAACAGAAAAAGATACTACGTTGGCAACTGGTTAAGCAGCTTCTGTCAGATTTGTTATTGTACGAAGGTTAGATATGTTAGTGTATATCCTGCTTGGTTGGGAGCTGTTTTCTGATTAAGATAGGAATGTAATGAGGAAAACCCCCTGCTCAGTCTGGCCTATGTCAGGCTGAAAAGAAATACCCAATACAGTGCATAGGAGAGTCCTTCCTGTAATTTATACTGTCATCCTATGTCTCCTGATACTTCCTCTTCCCATGACCTTGGGAAGCCATTTCTTGACGAAAGAGGATATTTCATAACTCACTTAATTTGACAGAGGGATAAACCCGAGTAAAACTTACTTGGTGAGTGAGTGGGCGGCAGCTGATGGGTCAGAGATGTCACTTCAGGGTCAATACTGTCCCCCCCCTGGTCTGAATAGGGTCTGTCCTTTGACCCTTTGCTGTTTGAGGCCAGAGGACTCCTCTCTCCAACCCGCTTCATGCTCTCCCTGAATTGCTTCATCATCCCCAGTTTCTTCTCCTTCACCGGGCTGTCGGGTTGGGTCTTCCCATTCCTCTCCATGGTGGATTTGAGGGAGGGGCCGTCCTCTAGACCCTGAGCTTCATTGACCTCCTCCATGTTCCCAGGTTCCCCAATCTCTGCCGTCTGATCACCGCTTGCCATTGAATGTCTCTAAAAAATAAATCTCTTGAGTCAGGTAAGGCTGTGTCTGTGGAATGTGTTGTTAAAAGTGCCTGTAGCTATTGGTGACTGTCTCAGCAGTCAGCAGGAACAGCTTCTGTTTACAGACAACATGCTATTTTCTCTTGAAGGTAAGAGGGACAGGGACAGTATAACGTGTACACTGGGAGTCGGGAAGCAATGACAGGGAGTGAATAATTTAATTAATAAATGAACATGGAACAAAACAAGAAACCTGAGCAGTGTACAGACATGGACCACAAACAGAGGAACAGGAACAGAAACAATAACGCCTCGGGAAATAACCAAAGGGAGTGACATATATATAGGGAAGGTCATCAGGCAGGTGAGTGAGTCCAGGTGAGTCTGATGAAGCGCTGATGTGCGTAATGGAGGTGACAGGTGTGCGTAATAATGAGCAGCCTGACGACCTCGAATGCCGGAGAGGGAGTGTATGTGACAGTACCCCCTCCCCGATGCGCGGCTCTAGTACCCAGTCCAGAGCGTCCGGCGACAGTACCCAGTCCAGAGCGTCCGGCGACAGTACCCAGTCCAGAGCGTCCGGCGACGGGCCACAGAACGGAAACCTCCAGCGACGGGCCACAGAACGGAAACCTCCAGCGACGGGCCACAGAACGGAAACCTCCAGCGACGGGCCACAGAACGGAAACCTCCAGCGACGGGCCACAGAACGGAAACCTCCAGCGACGGGCCACAGAACGGAAACCTCCAGCGACGGGCCACAGAACGGAAACCTCCAGCGACGGGCCACAGAACGGAAACCTCCAGCGACGGGCCACAGAACGGAAACCTCCAGCGACGGGCCACAGATGCAATGTTTAGCGAGAAGGAGGAGACTCCACCCAAAGTGGGGTACATATATCACCACTATTGTAAACATGTTTTGTCGATTCAGCTGTTCAATCCTTTCGGAAGAAAAAAACTTGGTTTAAGCTTTCAGTGTCCGTCTTGTTCTTACTCTAATAATTAGAACCTAACGTTACTGACTTTCAATAAAGCAGTTTCCGTATTGTGAAGTGAGCGGAAACCTGACTGAAATTGTTCATACTCAAATAAGCCACCAATTGCTCGAAAACAACTTTCGCTCTTGCATCTTTAACCGCAACATTGTCATTTCTCATCAGATCCTTCATTATCTCATAGAATACTTGAAGTTCGCAGGCCTTCCATTTATGTTCAGCTTTTCTACGTTCCCTTTTTAAGGTACGAGTGTGGTCATTTAACCAAGGTACCCCCTAATTAATTTGCAGTGTTGGGGAAGCTACTCTGAAAATATAGTTTACCAAGCTACCAATTACTTCACACTGGAAGATGTTAAGCTACACTAAAGCTTTCTTATTTTATTTAACCTTTATTTAACTAGGAAAGTCAGTTATGAACAAATTCTTCCCAGCTAGCAATGACGAACTGGCCCAGAAGCGGCCCTCTTCCGGGGACCCAGAACTGATTGAATTGGCCCGGAATCGGGTGTCAGAATTGGCCCGGAATCAAAATGAATGACTGTACATCGGACCGTTTCAGTCTACTCTACCGGAATTCAGTTGATTTTGCCGGCATCTTACCAGAATCCCCCCAGGAGCGGCCCAATGCAAATTCAAATAAATGTATACAAAATTACCCAATTTAGTAATTTTACCCCTTTTCGTCATATCCAATTGGTAGTTATATTCTTGTCCTATCGCTGAAAATCCCGTACGGCCTCAGGAGAGGCGAAGGTCGAGAGCCGTGCGTCCTCCAAAACACAACCCCGCCAAGCAGCACTGCTTCTTGACACAATGCAAGCTTAACCCGGAAGCCAGCCGCACCAATGTGTCGAAGGAAACACAGTAAACCTGGCGACATGTCAGCGTGCATGCGCTTGGCCCACCACAGAAGTCGCAATAGTGCGAAGGGACAAGGACATCCGGGCCAGCAAAACCCCCCCCTAAACCGGACGACTCTGGGCCTCATTGGTTTCGCGGTCGTGGCCAGCTGCGACACAGACGGGTATCGAACCAGCATCTGCAGCAACGCAGCTTGCACTGCGATACAGTGTCTTAGACCGCTGCGCCACTCGGGAGGACCCATCCACAAGCTTTTTTTTTTTGATCACAGAAACAATGAGAAAATATGGAAAAATAAATCATAATGAAATGTTAATTATATAAAGCAGCCCTTGTAATCATCTGCCATGAAAACATAGCATGGTAGCAACACAACATGACAACAACATGGTAGCAACACAACATGGCAGCAGCGCAAAACATGGTACAAACATTATTGGGTACAGACAAGAGCACAAAGGGCAAGAGGGTAGAAACAACAATACATCAAGCGAAACAGCCACAACTGTCAGTAAGAGTGTCAGTAAGAGTGTCCAAAGCTACCCTTAAGAAAAATACAGCTTACTTAAATTAAGTTACTTAGAAAAAGTAGTTAACTACATCCAAACTACTTCGTGAAAAATGACCATATCTAAATATGAAATGTCATAGACTACAAATTGCAAGAACAGTTCACTCTTGAGTCAGATGTTAACAGAATGTGTAATTAAGCCTATTAAAAACCAAAGTGAGAATTAGGCACACACAAAAAGGTGTTTCAAGTGAGAATTAGGCAAGTTTGATGATGAAAAAGAAAGGACATTCTTGCCTACTTCACCCATATTTTATTATTATTTTTGCAAATAAAAGTAGTGTAGTTCCAGTAGTTATCACTACATGGCAAAAATGTACAAAACACTAGCAAGATACTACTGAAAACGCTGCCAAGATTTGAATTTAGTACAACTACCGCCAAGCTATTGCAAAATGTAATTACATTACTAGTTGAAATGTACAGTAGTTCACTACTCCCCAACACTGTTGATGAATAAACATCCTCCCCACTTAAGTTTCCATGAGAGGGACAGCTTATTTGTTGATAGCTGCAGTGACATGTTAAAACGTGCCTGTCAAAATGGAAAGAGACGCTTGGTATCTATTGAAGTATGTCTCTGCATAGCCTTATAGTACATTCGTCACCATTTTCGAAGCAATACTTAGCATGCAGAGGCTAAAGAGTTTAATTGTATGACAAATGCCCCAATTTGCATGAAACCTAGTCTGTAAAAACAATCTGCCTCAGCAAAATCCTCTGCTCTTATTTTCTATAGGGGTAAGCATTACAGACATACAGACACATTTTTCTCATAATCATAAACCCTTTCAAATGTCAAAATAATATAGCCTCACTCACCTGAGCAACACCTTTTACCGTCTGGAGCGGTGACTAGGCCTAACAATCTGGGGATTTCACTGCTTTAATTTTCATGTTCACCTCGACCAGTAGTGACAGGTAGCTACAGAAGTCTTGTATAACCAACAATATCGCAGCAAAAATGCGGGCTCGAGAGAACCTGCGCATGACAGAAGCAAAGATTCAATAGTGTTAGAAAGTTAATCATTACATTACCATTAATATTTGTTGAAGCTAGGCCTAAATCCGTGGCAAAACAATTACACACGATATCGAACGACGATGCTTTTAAACCAGACTGAACTTTCATACAGGCTTAGTTTTGAGATATCACAAAGTGGAGTTCTACAGTAGACTGGATACGCTACAGGTCTATCTGTAAATAGCAAACAACTGCTCAGAAAAACAACTTTTGGATTATTTTTGAATGGTTGGTTATTGTGTGCTTGTTTGGCATTTACTGCATTGATTGCACCTGCCATAACACCTGCTAACATATTTTGATGGTGAAGTCATACTGAGACTATGGTCTCTTTTACAGATGAGCCCTGCATAAACACATCAAGCACTTAAAATATACAATACACAAAATTACAAAATGCATGAAGACAAACACACACATAAACATAAAAAAGGGTTGTTTGTCTGTCCCCATAGGATAACCCTTTCTGGTTCCAGGTAGAACCCTTAATTGTTCCAGGTAGAACCCTTTTGGGTTTCATGTAGAAGCCTCTGTGGAAAGGCTTCTACATGGAACCCAAACTAGTTCTACCTAGAACCAAAAAGGGTTCTATGGGGACAGCTGAAAAATCCTTATAGGTTCTAGATAGCACCTATTTTTGTAGCCAAAGTATTGTGTAGCCATAGTATTTTCTCCGATAGGGTGGTGTATAACCTATTCTATGGTTTGGAAGACAACAGTCTCCATATCAACAGTTTCATATCGTAAATTATTATAGGCTTTATATAATAGTCACTCCCACACATTATATTTCCGGCCAAGATGTGGAATTAATAACTGTGTGTCCGTGGACAAACAATGTCATCACTCAGCTGTGTGTGTATGTGAATGTGTGTGCATATGTGAGCATTGTTATGTTCATGTTTGTGTCTGTGTATAGACCTACATGCGTGAGAGAGTTGTGTGCCCAGAGACCAGATGTCCGTTGGATTACATTTTGGAGCCAATGTGTTACTGGACTACAGGTCAAGGGCTTGGGGTTTGGGCATGACCACAAGGTATCATATGATTAGTTAGTGTGATGATTTGGCTATACTTGCTGTGTCATGCCAATGCAGCTTTGATGGCTGATGCAGAGCTCTGACAACACTTCCTCTGACATCTTATCTTCCACGTACTACTCCATCTCCTCTACCAGAGGAGTGCCTCTGTGTACCACAGCAGTTATTCAAAAGCCTGGTGGGAGATTTTCATGAGGAGGCAGGGAGAGAGGATGAGAGAAGTTGACTTCCTGCAGACAGTGGTAGAATAGAGGTTTGGAGGTCACAGGAGGTTGGTGAAACCTTAGTTGGAAAGGATGGGTGTCACACCAGCCTTCGCTTTGGCTCCCCCTCCTGTCCAGCTCAGGCGTTCGGCGTCGAACCTACTGCTGGAAAACGCCCTTTACTCTTCAGTCTTGCCGAAGAACGCATTTCCATTCCTACGGAGTCCAATGGCGGCGAGCTTTACACCACTCCAGCCGATGCTTGGCATTGCACATGGTTTTCTTAGGCTTGTATGCAGCTGCTTGGCCATGGAAACCTATTTCATGAATCTCCCGAAGGAACAGTTCTTGTGCTGACGTTGCTTTCAGAGGCCGTTTGGAACTCAGTAGTAAGTGTTGCTACCAACGACAGACGATTTCTATGCGCTACATGCTTCAGCACTTGGTGGTCCCATTCTGTGAGCTTGTGTGGCCTACCACTTTGCAGCTGAGCCGTTGTGGCTCCTAGACATTTCAACTCCACAATAACAGCATTTACAGTTTTTATACATGTCAGCAACGTGTGTGGCTGAAATAGCCGAATCCAGCAATTTGAAGGGTTGTCCACATACTTTTGTATAACATAGTGTAAGAGCTTTAAATAGTTTAGTCAGTGCTCTCTGTCAGAGGTCTTTACAGTGTTGTATGACATTAATGCTTTCATCTGTTGACACTGAAACCTGAATCGCCTGTTACAATTTTAAGTTCTACACTTCATTTTGATCACCACTTGGTGAAGTAATTTCTTGTAAAAGAAAAATGTGTGATTCACCTGTCAGGATAAGTAAAACGCTTTTCAATCTGTCATTCTGTCTACATTGCCAAAGAAGCCATGGAGAAGGACAAATGAGGAAGCGATGAAGAAGGCAGGAACCTGGAATGAGGTCAAGAAAACTTCCCAGAACAGAGTGTGCTAAATAACAGGGTAAAAACTGATGGACAACTATAAAATCTCAAACCAAGTTTATTCAAAGGCTCAGGCAGCTGAACAGACAAGGAACATATTCACACAAGTACTGGTATTTAACCCTTTCTCTTATGCTGCGCATCCTCCTTGCATCTCTGAACAGCCAATACATCTCTGTTGCTAGACAGAACTCTAGTGATATCTGTTCTTCCTCACTTCATCTGACCTGACCTCAGCCCCAAATTCCTCACTCCTCCCCATAGGATCCCCGATGTCTAACAATTGTCACACCCTGATCTGTTTCATCTGTCTTTGTGCTTGTCTTATCAGGTCTTACCAGCGCGTTTTCCCATCTCACTGCTTTCTCAAGTTCTGTTTCCTAGTTTCCCCCGGTTCTGACCATTCTGTCTGCCCTGACCCCGAGCCTGCCTGCCATTCTGTACCTGCTTGACTCTGACGCGTTTACAAACCTCTGCCTGTCCTGACCCCAAGCCTGCTTGCTGTTCTGTACCTTACTGACTCTGCCCTGGATTACGGACCTCTGCCTGCCTTTGACCGGTCTTTTGCCTGCCCCCTGTTTGGGTCAACAAACATCTGTGATTCTAGCTGTCTGCATCTGAGTCTTATCCTGAGTTCTGATAGTACAAAATGGACATGACTGACCCAGCAGACTCAGACCAGCTCCACAATTCTGTCTTTCTGCAGGGAGCTACCATTGGAAAACACAAGAGTTACTGCAATGTCTTATGGAGGGACTCCATGCCCTGGCAGAAAGCCATGACCAGGTGTTCGATACATTGCTGGAGCAGTTCCACGGATTCCCCACTGGGCAGCAGGTCACACCCGTAATCTCCCAGCCCACCCCAGTATCCCAAGAACCCAGCTTATCTCCTCCGGACCGCTACGCTGGAGATTCCCGATTTCGGAACCTGCCGGGGACCTTCTCTCCAGTGCTCCCTCATTTTCAAGCTGCAGCCTTCTTCGTTCCCCTCGAACCGCTCAAGTATAGCATACATCATAACGCTGATGTCCGGGAGGGCACTCGCCTGGGCTACGGCGGTGTGGGAGCAACAGTCTGCCGTCTGCCTCAGTCTGGAGGAGTTTGTGGAGGAAGTTCAGAAGGTGTTTGATTCTCTGTTGTCTGGGAGAGAGGCTGCTCGTAACCTGCTCCAGCTACGTCAAGACTCCGGAAATGTGGCAGACTACGCTGTGGATTTTTGCACATTGTGAGCTGAGAGTGCCTGGAACCCGGAAGCATTGTTCGACATGTTCCTTCACGGATTATTGGACGTGACCAAAGATGAGCTCGCTGCCCATGGACATTGATTTCTCATAGACTTAATCATCCAGATCGATGGGCGGCTTCGAGAACGTAGAAGGGAGAGGGAATCGTTCTCCTGCGCCTGACTTCCCTACCACCAACACGCACAATTTACACTTACACCGACTCACACCCAGAGCTGTCTATATAGTGGAGCTATGGAACATTTCGTAGCTATCTGCACATTAAAAACCCAGGCAGTAGATGATAATTCTGCAACAAATTTGTCTGTTTAATTCCACCAATCTCTGTGCCATTGTCACGACTACCGCCGAAGTTGGTGCCTCTCCTTGTTCGGGCGGCGTTCGGCGGTCATCGTCACCGGCTTTCTAGCTGCCACTGATCTATGTTTCCTTTTCCATTTGTTTTGTCTTGATTGTACACACCTGGTTCCCATTACGTTAGCTAGCTGACAGCTTGGCTAAACACAAGGTCAGCGTAGGCTTTAGCTTACACATAGAACTGAAGTAGCTGACCATCTTGAGATGGCAAGTCAGTCAGGAGGGGAGAAGTCCTCAACTTCAAAACTTCAAATTCTCTCCATAGCAAAGTTAGCCAGCTGCAGCTATCCCCAAGCTAAGCTATCTTATCTACCTAATATTTCTCTGTCAAATCAGTTATGGTAAGATAGCAAGATGTGTTTCATAACACCTTGCTATGAAAGTAGCTTTCACTTTAGTTCCAACCTTTCGTCATGTAAATACATCTTACCGTAGAAATGGTATCAACTGTGAGTTGAATCCCCGGTCTTGAGTCAGCTCAGCTGTCCTACAACACAATATTCTATAACTGGCTAGTTTTGTCTCGTCTCGTCTGTCCATTGTTAGATCTAATATCCCTACAACAGTAAGCTACATGTGGACATTGCACAAACATCGCCCATCTTGATTGTAGATACATTTATATAGTAAACATTGAGTGTGCTCACGTTACAATATTTTATGCTGTAAATGTCATATTGATGTGCTTATAAAGACAGTATGCCTACACTTACCTAGCAAATAAAAATAAATAATAAAAATAAGTGTGTAGAGTACAACTTCAGCTGCCTGACCAGAACGGCATTCTAATTGTCTATGTAACCACACAGACATGCACAGCTCTCTGGGTGAGGTTCTTTCTTCAAGTCTCCAGTGGGTGATGAAGTCCCTTCCATCTATGTAACGTATTACAGATTATGGAGAGGTGAAGTCAGGTGGCAGGAAGGGTGGAGTGCATGACCCATGAGTTCAATAACTACAGGTAGTTGGAAGATGGTACTCTTCTTATACCACTCTGTAGGCTACTGACCAATTTATAACAATTTGTCATCGGTCAGTAGCCTGCAGAGTAATATGAGAAGAGTGGAATTGCTGAACTTATGTAGATAACTTTCAAGTGGAACAGTTCCATGTAGAATAAACCATACTTCATATAATACTGTAGAAGCAGTGTTCTGCTAATATAACAATTTGCAAACATTATCCCTTCCTGTATGGCAGGACCGACTTTTGGAAACCGTTAAGTATGGTGTCCCGTATAAGATAGCAGTTCCCTGACATGCTATTGATCGTACCATTTTGCTATTTGCTGCCAGAGCCATAGCTATATTTCTATTAGAAAAGTGTGATCCTTCATTTATTTTTGCCCTTGAAAATACAAAATAAACTTGTATAATGTGGTGTCCAAGCCCAGTCCAGGATGAGTCTTTGCCTGGCTGACACCTACTGTTCCCACACAGTAGTGGACCTATAGAAGACACCGAAGACCAATTAGACCTAATTGCATACAGGTGTGAGTGGGCAGTGTGGAGAATTTGAAAGGCATTTCTGCTTTACTTTGAGAGGTACTGTGCTACTTGTTGTGTGTGTGGAGCTCTGCAGTCATTTGTATGCCAGGGAATCAGCCAATCCAGGACACGGCTGGACTCAGCCCTTAACTGGTATGGTAACTGAAGTCCAAAAGGAGGGACAGTGGAAAGGGAGCCAGTCCAGGCGCATGTACAGTGCTTGCAAAACATGTACCAATCACTGTTTCCTTTAGAATATTCATATACACAGAAACATTGTTAGATGTGATTGAATTGTTTACCTTTTCTATGCTTGAATTAACAGCACTGCTCAGATTGTTGACTAAAATCCTCTGTACTAATCTTGCAGTGTCTTTCTCTCCCAGTCTAGTCGTCCACGACTCCACAGTTGATCCGGTGTGCACTGTGTCTTGGGAGGACAAGCTGGGGTGACGTTCCTGTGCTCCCTTCACCACTTTGGCAGTGAAGCCCCCAAATGAATGAGATTATAGAGTAGTGTGTTTGAAATGGAGGGAGTACAAGGCTTTGTCACACCTGCTCCCGCTTCCCCTCTCTGGTGCTCGAGGGTGTCAGGCGGCCCATCATTACGCACACATGTCACCATCATTACCCGCATCAGCGCTTCATGGCACTCACCTGGACTCTATTACCTTATTGATTGCCTCCCCTATATTTGTCACTTCCTGAGTTTCTTCCGTGTCTGCAGTGTTGTTTTGTTCCCCCTGTCCAGATGCTATCCTTGTTTTGGTTCATGTTGGTTATCTATTAAATATTTACACCCTGTACTTCTCGTCTCTCGAAGAGGCGAAAAGTAGATTTTGCCTTGGAAATGTTGATTATTTTAATGAGGTGAAAGTGAGGAGGTTGAAAAGGCAGAGGATGGGTTTGAATCTGTTGAAGCTAGCAATAACAAGGTATGTCGGAAGATTGGTGTCAAGTTCCAACTGAGTGAGCAGCACGCCAGTTCGAGTTCTGGAGGTGAAATGGAAGGGGGTAACACAATGTTGTGAGGAGCTTGGAGCCCGAGCCTTGCAATGATGGACATGGTTATGGTAAAGATACGTTTGGTCCAGTGGGAGCGAGAATCTTTTTTGAAGTGGTTGGAACCATCAGCCTTTTGGCTGATCCATGGATGGGTTCAGGTTGGGTGGAGAAGATGGTTTGTGAATGTAACCCTAAGTGGACTTGAGATGTTTGTTCAGATCAGAGGGAGCAGGCACTCCGTGCAAAGCAACTTGGGTCAGGATCTGTTTCTTGCTTTGCTCTCAGGAACAGGGCACCATTTCATTGAATGATCTATGGGTTAGCAATTGAAGTTGAAGATTCCTGTTTTTTGTGACACCTGGCGTTTTGTGACGCAGACCCGGTGGTGAGCGTGGCAAAACAGAGTCACTGTCAGTCATTTTGAGTATGAGTTTTTACCTGCCAATGTCATGTTAGGACATATCATATATCCTGTTTGAGTGTTTGTGGAAAATCTACTGCACTTTTTCAGGTGCAACGTTTATGGTTATGTCGCAGCAGTGTGTAGGAGGGAGATTCTGAGAGGTGTGCAGGAGGGCGTGGGATAGAGGATTGTGTAGTTTGTGGATAAAGTTGTGCTTCATCTGTAAGGGTGCACATGTTCCTGGGGATCAGAAGTGTCCATTGCGAGAGAGGCAGGTTGAGGTGGCCAGAGTCAGACACATCAAATGTGGTCGATACCACTCCATTCCAGACATTATTATGTGCCGTCCACCCCTCAGCAGCTTCCACTGGAGTTGTGTAGGGCCGAAGGAGTCGTATGCTGGGGCAGTGAAGAAAGTGGAGGATGGGTCAAGGGTGAAGTATCCTGAAAGGGGGCCAGCACAGAGGGATAGGCCAATGAATGATATATGCTTCAGTAAGGTTGGCTTCTTAGCGTTCATAGCAATGGTTATCAACTGTACTGCAGAAATGGAACATAATTCACAGAAAATAGATGTGGTGGCAGCTGCAGAGAAGTACTTGGGGATACGAGATTTGAAGAATTACAGCATGTGTTGAGTGGTAGTGTCTCACCCTCTCAGGTCGTTGGCCTGGGATAGGATCAGATAGAGTTAAAGTAGTAGAAAAAGGTGATGGGTTTTAATGAGTATAGGTTTTGTTGGTAGGTAATGCAACATATTGGATGCCAACCGCCGTTAAACCTAACCAAAGAAGAAGTCGCCAAATGCTATCTACCTAACTTGCAAATCCTATTTAGTTAAATCTATTATCTGAGTTGAACTGAGCCAGTTAGTTTAAACATTGAAAGCAAGCTGGCTACATCCTATGATTAGGTAGCAAGCTAGTATCTAAGTGCCTGCCCTGTATTGACCATAAATGCCAATGGGCTACAGCTATCTGTTAACAAGTGTCATAACTGTCCACGAGAATCCAAATAGGTCAGATCAGGTGAGCAATGAATAACTTCAATCAGACCCCCTCTCACCTTAGAGTTGGAAGGAAATAACTAGTGGGCGTTAACAACTCACACCCTGTTGTAAATCAAGGGAGAAGATTCAGGCCTGCACTCTCAAGAGTCACCAAAGGATTTTTCTTTGTTTCAACAAACTTTTTCCCACTGAAACATGTTCATTAGCAAATACTGGAACAATATTTCTAACATAGAACGTGGGGAATGGTCAGAGGTGATCTATAGAACACTGTCATTTTGTTTTCATATGACATTAAATGTTTTTATAAAGGAAATACTGTAACTTGGAAAGTATACCCACTACATATATTAAGTTTCCATACTCTGCGTTGTGGATGTAATATGAAAAATGAGGAAAGTGTTTTTGTTAAGGGATGTGATTTGAGAAGCTATAAGAGAAATGCTTTCCCTAACTTTGCACAGTGAGCAGTCACCATCCCGAAGTGAGGTCAGAGAGCATGTCAATCAGAGCCTTACAAGCGTGCTGCGAAAGGGCCCAACCCCCTTTCCAAGGCTGCCCTATTCACCAAAAGATATTCCTGACAAATCCAGGCATTTCACATAAATACATTCATGATTTCTTACTCAAAGCGGGTGGCAGTTCGTGGGCAAATTATATGGTTACTGTAGGTTAGAGTAGTTTCTGAATGTACCAATGTTAAGTGTCTGTCCCCCTCTCCCTCGCCATCTTTTCTTTAACAAGCAGCCATGTTGTTGTCATTCCGCTAGGGACCTGTTTTCAGCATATTAAATCTCCAATAACCGGTGCAAAGTGTGTATGTTTATCCTATGTTCCCATTTAATTAGCTAGCAAATAAATAATTAAACCATTTGTGTACTACTAAATCATAAGTAAGGCTCAGGTTTTTGCAGATGCAAGGAGGTTACGACTGTTCAGAATGATGATATGATACGAAGTTATAAGTTGACTGTTTTATAGATGTGTTGGATAAAGACCTCTTGGATTTTAATTCGGGAGATGGTAACTCTTTAAAGAACTGCTCTCGTGGTGCCCCGAGATCCTAATGAGTTAATTGTTACATTATTAATTTAATTGTGTAAAAATTAAACAGTTAATTAGATAAATAACAGTCTTCAGATGAATGTTGAAGTCAAGTCAGGACACAAGGTAACTAGCTAACGTGAGCTATGCACATCTTCCTCTGTTGCTACATCACATTAGACATTAGCATGATATATTTAGCTAGCTGCAGTATCATTTCCCTTTCATCATGCTATCATAGCTAGCCTGGCCTGCTAGCATTATATGTTGTATAACCAAAAATATCTAGACAGCTAGTACCAGCTATCTACTTAGCTAACATATGTAGTATATCCCTAATATATTAATCACCCATAGCCTAGCTGATTGAAACAGTAGCTTTTTCATAACCATGACTTTAGTATTCTCAGGCCGCTTTAGAGCCTGTCTGCAACCCTATAATTAAAGCTCGCACAACACACACACCCAGCCATAAACTGCCCCTCTCAGTTCCCCTTGTCTCACGATCCCCTGACACACAAATACCTTCTTGCATAAGCACACACACACACACACTCCACCCCCTCTTCAACTGGGCAGGAGACAGGATCGGGCGAATTCACGGGGCATCAATAAGGCTCCTGCACAGGCTCGGTCAGGACCCTCCTCCAACCTTCACCAACCAGTCAGAAGACAGAACTACAAGAATCAACCTACGTCATTCTATGTACAAAATCCACTGCACATTCTGTTTAGGGACCCTTTTCAGCTGACTCCTTCCGAGCCATATGATTAGGTCCGTGCACGTAAAAATGCAGGACAAGATATCTTTTGACTAAATAAACTGCCTTTTGTTACAACTGAAATCCACTCTGTCCAGCGTCGTTGTTTTGCATTCCCTCTCCAGTATGATAACACCAACACATACTCACCAACACTAGTGGTTTGATGGTTGACAGAATTAACCATGTTGGATGTACAGTGCCAGTCAAACGTTTGGACACACCTACTCATTCAAGAGTTTTTCTAAATGTTTTACTATTTTCTACATTGTAGAAAAAATAGTAAAGACATCAAAACTATGAAATAACATATATGGAAAAGTGTAAACAAATCAAAATATATTTTATATTCTTCAAAGTAGTCACCTTTTGCCTTGATGATAGCTATGCACACTCTTGGCATTTTCTCAACCAACTTCATGCATTTCAATCAACAGGTGTGCCGTGTTAAAAGTTCATTTGTGGAATTTTTTTCCTTCTTAATGCGTTTGAGCCAATCAGTTGTGTTGTGTCAAGGTAGGGGTGATATACAGAAGGTAGCCCTATTTGTTAAAAGACCAAGTCCATGTTTTGTCAAGAACAGCTGAAATAAGCAAAGACAAATGACAGTCCATCATTACTTTAAGAAATGAAGGTCAGTCAATCTGGAAGCTCTGCTACAAGACCCGAGCCCGTCGGCCCCGACATTATACATTGGGTTAGGGCCGGTAGGGCCTGGTTTTTAATCAATAACTAGGGTACCAGCAGGGCACGGGCATCACTAAATTGATCACTACCAGTAACATTTGAAGCCAAACAATTTGCGCGTGCTCTGCTGCGCAGTACAGTCATATCTGACTAAGACTATAACATAGTGTCAATCCGAAGTGCTTCAACCTTGTCAAATAGAAGACAGGAGAGATTTCACAGAAAATAATAAAGTTCCTTGAGCTTTGTCCGAGTTTAGAGCTACGAAAAGTAGCTAACTGCTCTCTCATATCTCTTCATTGAGCAGAGCAGCCCAACCAGGACCGTTGCTATGGATACTCGTAGATTTAGAACCGCCATTAGCAAAGCGAGCACAGGGAGCGAGTGACAGAGAGGAGGAGCAGCTAATTGATTTACTAACAGAGGAAGTTATTTGTGTTTTCGGGTTTCATGTTCTAGGACCTTTCTCTAACTGGTTTGACAGTGGGAATGCTCTCAAATAGTTCAGAGAACATTAAGAAACGACATTCTTCAATGTGAATTTCAGTACTTCAGCATTACATTTCCTCATGGTTCTATTTGAAGTCATGTTCAAAAGAAGATTAAAGAAAACTTTCCACAAAACATTAGTAACATTCAAAGAATGTTCTAAGACTGTTATTTACAAACATATAGTCCTGTTCTCAGCGTCAACAAGACTCTCTCAATCCTCTATCTTGTTAAGTGAGTTCAGGTGTGTTGGCTGCACCTGATAGACCAAAATCAGAGGAAGACTCGAAGCGAGAGGGATAACTGAGCTCGAACCTGCCTTCTCCAGCAGGTGGTGTTCTTTCCCCATTTGTTCACTCACTTATGTGAGAAGTTTTTGTATGGAGGTCAATGAAACTGACGAATTTGGTCAACAAAAAATGTAATGACTTATTTTCTATGTGAGGTTTACTTGATCGAATATATATTTCTTAATTCTTATGTTGTTACGAGTGTACTGATAAAAGTAGTAGGCCTGGGAGGGCATATGCCCACCCACTGGGGAGCTAGGCCCAGCCAATCATAATGAGTTTTTCCGCACAAAAGGTCTTTATTACAGACAGAAATACTCCTCAGTTTAATCAGCTGTCTGGGTGGCTGGTCTCAGATGATCCCGCAGGTGAAGAAGCTGGATGTGGAGGTCCTGAGCTGTTGTGGTTACATGTGGTCTGTGGTTGTGAGGCCAGTTGGACGTACTGTCAAATTCTCTAAAAGGATGTTGGATGCGGCTTATGGTAGAGCTCTGGTGGACATTCCTGCCATCAGCATGCCAATTGCACACTCCCTCAAAACTTGAGACATCTGTGGCATGACAAAACTACACATTTTAGTGTAGCATTTTATTCTCCCCAGTACAAGGTGCACCTGTATAATGATTATTTTTTAACTAGGCAAGTCAGTTAAGAACAAATTCTTATTTTACAATGATGGCATAGCCCGGACAACCCCTCCCCTAACGACACCGGCCAATCATGGCCAGTTGTGATACAGCCTGGGATCAAACCAGAATCTGAAGTGACGCCTCTAACACTGAGATGCATTGTCTTAGACCGCTGCGTCACTCGGGAGCCCATGCTGTTTAATTTGCTTCTTGATATGCCACACCTGTCAGGTGGATGGATTATCTTGGAAAAGGAGAAATGCTCACTAACAGGGATGTAATCAAATGTGTGCACAACATTTGAAAGAAATAAGATTTTTGTGCATATGGAACATTTCTGGGATCTTTTATTTCAGCTCATGAAACATGGGACCAACACTTTACATGTTGCGTTTATATTTTTGTTCAGTATAGATCCCCTACATACTGGTCTTGATGAAAATTTTAAAAAGTTAGAAGCATAAATATCATACCCTGGAGAGGGGTATGATATTTGTACGTTTTTAACTTTCTCACTCATTATTATTCACGATTCAGGACTATCCATAATCATGGTACATGTAGCATCCACACCAATAAAAGTGACTCCAAAACAAACAAAACATGCATCCAACAAATGTGTAGAGTCACACGCTTGATGTAATCATTGCATGCTATGAATATGGAACTAAATACTAAACATTTTACTACTTTAATGCACATAAGTGAATTTGGTTTCCTAAAATGGGTGGATTAGTACATACACAGTGCGGTAATTTCTAAACGATTCACCAGAAATGGATGAACATACCCTCACATTAAAGCTGATAGTTGTCACGCCCTGGTCTTAGTATTTTGTGTTTTCTTTATTATTTTGGTCAGGCCAGGGTGTGACATGGGTTAATTATGTGGTGTGTTTTGTCTTGTTTTTTTTTTGTAGGTATTAGGATTGTGGTATAGTGGGGTTATCTAGAAAATTCTATGGTTGCCTGAAGTGGTTCTCAATCAGAGGCAGGTGTTTATCGTTGTCTCTGATTGGGAACCATATTTAGGCAGCCATATTCATTGAGTGTTTTGTGGGTGATTGGTCCTGTCTCTGTGTTTGTTTGTGCCAGATAAGCTGGTTAGGTTTTCACAGTTCGTTTGGTGTGTTGTATTTTAATTTTTATTAAAGATGTATACAAATAACCACACTGCATTTTGGTACTGCTCTCCTTCACCGGAAGAAAAATATAACAATAGTCTGCACTTTAACCCCACAGTCATATCATCAGTGCTGGAGTACAGAGCCAAAACAAAGAAATGCCATTGTCCCAATACTTTTGGAGCTCACTATGTATTTTTTCTTTACTGACAAATAAAATCAACCAACCAATCATGATCGTGACAAAGACACACTTTATGTACTGTTTAAGTGCCATTTTATGCTTGTCACAGAATCCCTAGCTCTCCTCGGCTCTGCCATGTGTAGTGCCTCTTATCTACAATTGATTAAAGTGACATTTAATGTTTGCTGGGAAGGCTAAAGGTGTGACCCTCAGCTGTGGTAAATATGAACACCGCATCACCAACAGGAGGAGAGAAGTAGCTTTGAGCCATTCAGTGAAGAGCCCTGTACATAATGAAGTGGTTATGCTACACTGATTGATATTCTATAAAGCATTCAGAAACTGCATGTTCGCTTACAATTCTCTAGTGAGGCTGCTGTTCTATCTCCCTGACAACATTTTTTTTTTAACCTTTTATTTAACTAGGCAAGTCAGTTAAGAACAAATTCTTATTTACAATGACGGCCTACCCCAGCCAAACCCAGACGACGCTGGGCCAACTTGAGCCGCCCTATGGGACATAACGACCCTGCCATTAGAGTTCTCTGGCCTGCTGCCCTGATGATGGGGAGACAACATCCCCATCAAATTCCTGCTCGGTGAGATGAGGCTGAAAGTGATGTGTGAAGGCTGAGGATACTGAGTGGTTGGTGTGTGAAGGGATATGTTAGGTGTGGTAGGGTATCTAACTTGACCCATTATGCCCCGCTTTAAAGGACCTGTTTGAAGCCAGCGGGAGAGAAAGATGAAAGTGGGAACACAGAGTGGGCACCATCTGGCGTGGGTCACAATTTGTCCAACAAAATGGAACAAAATACAAATCAATGAGGAGGGAAAAAACACAAACACAGAAGATTATAAATATATTTGTAATGATAATCACCATGAACAAGGGAACACCGATGATGATGGTGATTGTATCAACATGCAGAGAGAGAATCAACATGCAGGTTTTGTACAACTGGGTCAAGTGTTGCTTTTGAAATTATATGGAAATGTGCTTGCCATGGTGATGCTGCAGCCGTGTCAGAAGATTGTTGCCATGACATGAGAAATGTGCTTAAATATATAAAATACGTGTTATATGTACAGTAGCTGTATGTAAAATAACTTTTTACTTGAGGGCGCAATATACTATTATTGTGAACAAAGAGAATAATTAGGTCTGGTGTTTATGTTCAAACAAGAGCGAAATTGTGGTTTAGATATTTTGGGAGGAAAATAGCCACATTACCTGCAATTCTACAAAGTTTTACATTACTTTTAATGCCTCACACAGTATAAGTGGCAGGATAAGTGGGGATAAGTCATCACCATCATTAATGAAGGTATTTCAAGGCAAATATTAAGAATACACAAAATATGAAGACTGAGTTCAACTATGATGCCCACATGCATATTTATATTAACTGCGTTTTATTATAGTTCGCTTACCTTATGCCCAGTCCAATAAAAAAAAGATTAAAGAATATATATATATATATATACACAGTCCCAGTCAGAAGTTTGGTCACACCTAGTCATTCCAGGGCCTTTCTTTATTTGTACTATTTTCTAAATAGTTTAATAATAGTGAAGACATCAAAAATAGGAAATAACACATATGGAATCATGTAGTAACCAAAAAAAGTGTATATTTTAGATTCTTTCAAATGTAGCCACTCTTTGCCTTGATGACAGCTTTGTACACTCTTGGCATTCTCTCAACCAGCTTCATGAGGAATGCTTTTCCAACAGTCTTTAAGGGGTTCCCACATATGGTGAGCACATGTTGGTTGTTTTTCCTTCACTCTGCGGTCCAACTCATCCCAAATCATCAGAGGTAGGACCACGGACAGCTCAGAGGAAACTTCTAGACGGCAGCAGTTCATAGTCACTTTAATTAACTCTACCTACGTGTACATACTACCTCAACTAACCGGTGCCTCTGGACATTGACTCTGTACCGGTACCCCCCCTGTATATATTGGTATATACAGTTGAAGTCGGAAGTTTACATCCACCTTAGCCAAATACATTTAAACTCATTTGTCACAATTCCTGACATTTATCCTAGAAAAAATCCCTGTTTTAGGTCAGTTAGGATCACCACTTTATTTTAAGAATGTGAAATGTCAGAATAATAGTAGAGAGAATGATTTATTTCAGCTTTTATTTCATTCATCAATTCAAATGTATTTATAAAGCCCATCTTACATCAGCTGAAATCTCAAAGTACTGTACAGAAACCCAGCCTAAAATCCCAAACAGCAAGCAATGCAGGTGGAGAAGCACTGTGGCTAGGAAAAACTCCCTAGAACGGCCAGAACCTAGGAAGAAACCTAGAGAGGAACCAGGCTTAAGAGGGGTGGCCAGTCCTCTTTCATCACATTCCCAGTGGGTCAGAAGTTTACATACACTCAATTAGTATTTGGTCGCACTGCCTTCAAATTGTTTAACTTGGGTCAAATGTTTTGGGAAGCCTTCCACAAGCTTCCCACAATAAGTTGGGTGAATTGTGTCCCATTCCTCCTGACAGAGCTGGTGTAACTGAGTCAGGTTTGTAAGCCTCCTTGATCTCACATGCTGTTTCAGTTCTGTCCACAAATTTTCTTTAGGATTGAGGTCAAGGCTTTGTGATGGCCACTCCAATACCTTGACTTTGTTGCCCTTAAGCCATTTTGCCACAACTTTGGAAGTGTGCTTGAGGTCATTGTCCATTTGGAAGACCCATTTGTGACCAAGCTTTAACTTCCTGACTGATGTCTTGAGATGTTGCTTCAATGTATCCACATAATTTTCCTACCTCATGATGCCATCTATTTTGTGAAGTGCACCAGTCCCTCCTGCAGAAAAGCACTCCCACAACATGATGCTGCCACCACCGGGCTTCATGGTTGGGATGGTGTTCTTCGGCTTGCAAGCCTCCCCTTTTTTCCTCCAGACATAACAATGATCATTATGGCCAACAGTTCTATTTTTGTTTCATCAGACCAGAGGACATTTCTCCAAAAAGTATGATCCTTGTCCCCATGTGCAGTGGCAAACCGTAGTCTGGCTTTTTTTATGGCGGTTTTGGAGCAGTGGCTTCTTCCTTGCTGAGCGGCCTTTCAGGTTGTGTCGATATAAGACTCGTTTTACTGTGGATATAGATACTTTTGTACCTGTTTTCTCCAGCATCTTCACAAGGTCCTTTGCTGCTGTTCTGGGATTGATTTGCACTTTTCGCACCAAAGTATGTTCATCTCTAGGAGACAGAATGCGTCTCCTTCCTGAGCGGTATGGCGGCTGCATGGTCCCATTGTGTTTATACTTGCGTACTATTGTTTGTACAGATGAACGTGGTGCCTTCAAGCATTTGCAAATTGCTCCCAGGGATGAACCAGACTTGTGGAGGTCTACAATTATTTTACTGAGGTCTTGGCTGATTTATTTTGATTTTCCAATTATGTCAAGCAAAGAGGCACTGAGTTTGAAGGTTGGCCTTGAAATATATCCACAGGTACACCTCCAATTGACTCAAATAATGGCAATTAGCCTATCAGAAGCTTCTAAAACAATGACATCATTTTCTGAAATTTTACAAGCTGTTTAAAGGCACAATCAACTTAGTGTATGTAAACTTCTGACCTACTGGAATTGTGATGCAATGAATTATAAGTGAAACAATCTGTCTGTAAAAAATAAAATATTGGAAAAATGACTTGTGTCATGCACAAAGTAGATGTCCTGTTCGACTTACCAAAACTATAGTTGGTTAACAAGAAATTTGTGGAGTGGTTGAAAAAACAATTTTAATGACTCCAACCTAGGTGTATTTAAACTTCCGACTTCAACTATGTGTATATCCACTTCTGGCGCCGACAGAGATGGCCGCCAAACGTCGTGTTCCTAGGAAACTATGCAGTATTTAGTTTTTTTACGTGTTATTTCTTACATTGGTACCCCAGGTAATCTTAGGTTTTATTACATACAGTCGGGAGGGACTACTGGATATAAGAGCAACGTCAACTCACCATTATTACGACCAGGAATACGACTTTCCCGAAGCGGATCCTCTGTTTTGCCCACCACCCAGGACAATGGATCAGATCCCAGCCGGCGAACCAAAACAACGGCGCCGTAAAAGGAGCAGACGAAGCGGTCTTCTGGTCAGGCTACGGAGAAGGGCACATCGCTCACGAGCATACTGCTTGCCAATGTCCAGTCTCTTGACAACAAGGTTGATGAAATCCGAGCAAGGGTAGCATTCCAGAGAGACATCAGAGACTGTAACGTTCTTTGCTTCACAGAAACATGGCTCACTCGAGACACGCTATCAGAGTTGGTTTCTTCACGCATCGCGCCGACAGAAACAAGCATCTTTCTGGTAAGATGAAGGGCGGGGGGGTATATGCCTTATGATTTACGAGACGTGGTGTGACGTGGTGTGATCATAACGACATACAGGAACTCAAGTCCTTCTGTTCACCTGACTTCCATAATTCCTCACAATCAAATGTCGACCACATTATCTACCAAGACAATTCTCTTTGATTATAATCACAGTCGCATATATTCCCCCCCAAGCAGACACATCGATGGCCCCGGACTAACTTTATTTGACTCTATGTAAACTGGAAACCACATATCCTGAGGCTGCATTCATTGTAGCTGGGGATTTTAACAAGGCTAATCTGAAAACAAGACTCCTTAAATTCTATTAGCATATCGATTGTGCTAATGTCCAGTCTCTGGCTGGTAAAACCCTGGATCATTGTTATTCTAACTTCCGCGACGCATATAAGGCCCTCCCCCTGATCACAACTCCATTTTGTTGCTCCCTGCCTATAGACAGAGACTAAAACAGGAAGCTCCCGCGCTCAGGTCTGTTCAACGCTGGTCCGACCAATCGGATTCCACACTTCAAGATTGCTTCGATCACGTGGACTGGGATATGTTCCGCATTGCGTCAAACAACAACATTGACGAATACGCTGATTCGGTGAGCGAGTTTATTAGCAAGTGCATCGGAGACGTCGTACCCACAGCAACTATTAAAATATTCCCAAACCAGAAACCGTGGATTGATGGCAGCATTCGCGGGAAACTGAAATTGCGAACCACTGCTTTAACCAGGGCAAGGAGACCGGAAACATGACCGAATACAAACAGTGTTGCTATTCCCTCCACAAGGCAATCAAACAAGCTAAGCATCAGTATAGAGACAAAGTAGAGCCGCAATTCAACGGCTCAGACACAAGAGGTATGTGGCAGGGTCTACAGTCAATCACGGATTACAAAAAGAAAACCAGCCCCATCGTGGACCAGGATGTCTTGCTCCCAAATATACTAAACAACTTCTTTGCTCACTTTGAGGACAATACAGTGCCACTGACATGGTCCGCTACCAAAACCTGCGGACTCTCCTTCACTCCAGCCGACTCGAGTAAAACATTTAAACGTGTTAACCCTTGCAAGGCTACAGATGCACAATCGAGAGCATCCTGTTGGGCTGTATCACCGCCTGGTACGGCAACTGCTCCGTCCACAACCGTAAGGTACTCCAGAGGGTAGTGAGGTCTGCACAACGCATCACCGGGGACAAGCTACCTGCCCTCCAGGACACCTACACCAACCAATGTCACAGGAAGGCCATAAAGATCATCAAGGACAACAACCACCCGAGCCACTGCCTGTTCACCCCGCTATCATCCAGAAGGCGAGGTCAGTACAGCTGCATCAAAGCAGGGACAGAGAGACTGAAAAACAGCTTCTATCTCAAGGCCATCAGACTGTTAAACAGCCACCACTGAGTGACTGCTGCCAACATACTGACTCAACTCCAGCCACTTTAATAAATCAAAAATTGATGTAAAAAATGTATCACTAGCCACTTTAAACAATTCCACTTAATATAATGTTTACATACCCTACATTACTAATCTCATATGTATATACTGTACTCGATACCATCTACTGCATCTTGCCTATGCCGTTCTGTACCATCACACATTCATATATCTTTATGTACATATTCTTCATCCCTTTACATTTGTGTATATAAGGTAGTTGTTGTGAAATTGTTAGGTTAGATTACTCGTTGGTTATTACTGCATTGTCAGAACTAGAAGCACAAGCATTTCGCTACACTCGCATTAACATCTGCTAACCATGTGTATGTGACAAATTACATTTGATTTGATTTATATATATATATAATTTACTGCTGCTCTTTACTTGTTTATATATATATATATATATATATATATATATATAAATAAACGGTTTTAAGGACAGACAATCATGGAAGATCTGTTGAAGCAATTAGTCACTTCCAATAACACGCAACAAGAAGCAAATCGGCAGCAACCGGAAACCAATCGCTTCTTATTGGGGAACAAAGGAAGTGTCAACTGCAGATGAATGTGAACATGCAAAAGTTAACTGCGGAAATCACTGCAGTGAAAATTGCTCAACAGACCACGGGTCTACCCATCCTGGCCACTCGGTATTTGCAGAAAATGCTGCTGAATGATGATGTTGAGGCTTTTCTAAAGACATTTGAGTGTATTGGCAGAACGAGAGGCATGGCCACACTTCTTCACGCACCGAAGAAGGAAATATTAGCACGGTTGGGAGAACTGTCTCTTTGAGGGCACATTGGTTCCATACTTGGACGTATCCACCCGAGAAGGCACACAGATCACAGATGTTTGACCTGCTCCACCTGGCAAAAAATAGCTAGAGCCCGAGACCCTCAATACTGGGGCCATCATGGAAAGAATAGTGAATGACCACTACATCCGGGGCTTACCTTACAAGCTAAAGAAGGTTGTCAGCCAGGGCACTCCGACCATAGAGGACAGATTGGTGGAGCTCGTTGAGAGATGTCGAGCAACAGAAAAACTGCTCAAACCTAGCCATCTGGACAGAACCAACCAGGAAAAGGGAGGCCTCAAAGAAGGAGGAAGACAGCCATCCCAACTGGAGAGACCCCGGGTTTGGAAATAAATAATTCAAAGGGCGGATGGGGAACGTGGGCGCCAGGATCATGTTTTCCAACCTGAACCAAAGGCAATGAATAGAGTGGTTGATACTGACACCCAGGAGTGCTACCACTGTGGAGAAATAGGACACATCGCATGGAACTGTCCCAAGAAGGAGGAACCCATGCAGGTCGATATTTCCAATCTACACCACTGCCATGTTTCTGCCCATGTCAAAGCCCACCGCCATCCACCGCACCTCAATCGGGTGCAGGTCCAAGGGAAAGAAGTAGATGCTCTTCTAGACTCTGGGAGCATGATCTTCCTCATCACGCCTTCAGTACTAATGTCACGTCTCTCGTCGGAATGAGGATTGGACCAAAGCGCAGCGTGATAAGTGTTCATGATTTTTATTTATCAAAACACTCGAACAAAATAACAAAGTGAAAAAATGAACAGTTCTGTAAGGCAAATAAACTATACAGAAAACAACTACCCACAAAACACAGGTGGGAAAAAGGTTGCCTAAGTATGATTCCCAATCAGAGACAACGATAGACAGCTGCCTCTGATTGAGAACCACACTCGGCCAAAAACAAAGAAATAGAAAACATAGAAATAAACAAACTAGAATGCCCACCCTAGTCACACCCTGGCCTAACCAAAATAAAGAATAAAAGCCTCTCTATGGCCAGGGCGTGACAACTAACCCACCAGCAGAGGACTGCCGCTCCAACCATGGACATAACCTGTGTACATGGTGCCGTGACTTTACTTCCTTAATCTGATGACTTATCGAACAAACTAACTGTGTTTAATTGTTACCCGATGAAATTAATCACATAACAATTAACTCAGTAGGAATTCGGGGCATCATGGAAACAGTTGTTTAAAGAGTTACCATCTCCCGAATTATACTCTAATGGTCTTTACCTATCACCATCATAAAACAGTCAACATATTAATCATAACCTCGTCTCATACCATCATTCTGAACAGTCGTAACCTCTTGCATCTGCAAAAACCCCAGTCTTACTTATGATTCAGTACTACAAAAATTGGTTTAATTATTTATTCACTAGCTAAATAAATGATAGTACAGGATAACATACCCACTTAATACATTAGGAAAATGTCCCTAGCGGACTGACACAATATGGTTGCTTTTTACAAAAGGACATGGGGAGGGAGAGAGAGAAAAAGAGACACTTATCGTTGATACATGTTAGAAACAATTCTCACAGTAATCATATAATTTGCACACAAATTGCCGCCACTTTGGACTAAAAAATCATGAATGAATTTAAGTGTGACTGCCTATGTTTGCCGTTTATCTCTGTCGGAACCAGCCCTCCTTAGGAAGGGTGATGGGCCTTTCAGCAGCACGCTTGTAAGGCTCTGATTGTCCGAAATGGGTTTGGACCCGTCTCTTCTACTGTTGTTCACTCTGGAGGATGCTCCTTTGAAGATATGCTAGCCAGCCATGTCGATGGTTCCCATTGGGTGATGAAGATAACATATTACAGTGATTTGAGAAGAGTAGTAGAGTGGTCCCACTTAAATGTGCTTTTCTAGATACTTTTCTTAGGACAACTATTCAGCTTTATCAGTGATTGTCTGGGAGGTGAGCTTCTCTTTTCCACCACGTGTTGGCATTCAGGGTTCAAACCACTTAACACGCGCAGCTGCAGTCTGGCGATGTTCTGGTCTGGGAGGTGAGTTTATTTTTTTTCACCTCGTATTGAGGTTCAAAGTTCCAACCATTTCAAACGTGTAGCTACTGCTTCATGCTTTTCTGGTCTAAATGTTAATTTATTTACCGTTCCCCACGTTCTCTGTTAGGAATATTTTTCCAGTATTTGCTTTATAACGTGATAGAGTTTCGGCAGGAAACCTCAGTGTAGATAAAGCACATTACTCTGTGAAATTTGAAGAGGGATGTTCTCTCTCCTTGATTTACAACAGGGTGTGAACTGTCAACCCCCCCAGCAGCTCCCTCCTCCCATCTGTGGGTGAGAGAGGGTCTGGTTACTGTCATCCATTGCCAAGCTGATCTGACCCATTCGGATCCTCACAGGACAGTCATAACAATGGGGACACCAAAACTAACCCAACTGCAGATGTAGAGATTAACAACACCAGAGGGCAGTTCAGAGGTAACCTAGGGTTGATTGAAAACCTACCATATCCGGTGCTACTGGGATGCGCCAGTAGCACCGGATACAGGACAAAGGAGATGACTGTGCCTGTAATAGGGCATGCCAGGTACCATTTACATTTTCCAGTGAAAAGAAAATGAAACCGCTACCAAAAAACTCCCTGACCTATGATAGGAGAATTGCCAAATAGGTACTTACCTTCCAGATTCCCGTAGCCGACACTCGAGTTCTCCTGGGATAAGAAGGGGAAAGACTGTCACATGAATTGACGCTGGAGAGACGAAGCAGGTACGGGGTGTAAAACATTTAATAAGCGAGACAGGAACAGCTTATCCCATTCCGAGAATAGATGAGATGATAGAAAGACTGGGAAATGCCTGGTTCATTGGTACACTTGACCTAACCAAGGGGTATTGGCAGGTTCCTCTGACCCCTGCAGCCCGTGAGAAGACGGCATTCTCCACTCCAGATGACCTGTTCCAATATGTGTGACTGCCCTTTGAACTTCATGGAGCCCCTGCCACATTTAAAAGGCTGATGGAAAGCATTCTTCACCCACATCAATCCTATGCTGCAGTCTACCTGAACGATGTGATAATCCACAGCCACATGTGGGAGGAGCACCTAATCCGATTTACAGCGGTCATCGACACCCTTCGGCAAGCAGGACTCACAACCAACCCAAAGAAATGCACGCTGGGGGTAAGTGAAGCAAAGTATTTGGGCTATTCCATAGGGCGAGGGTTGATGAAACCACAAGAGAAGGTCGCGGCGATCCCATAATTGGCCTTGACCAGTGAATAAGAAACAGGTATGGGCTTTTCAGTTATTACAGATGTTTCATCCAGGATAATGCAATCATCTCAGGACCCCTGTGTGACCTGACCTGGAAGGGCCAATCTGCCATGGTACAGTGGAACCCTGCAGCCGAAGAGGCATTTCAGAAACTGAAAACGGCCTTATGCACTGCCCCTGTGTTGTATTCGCCAGATTTCTCGAAACCTCTGATTGACCAGACAGATGCATCGGACACTGGAATTGGAGCTGCACTCTTGCAGGAAGTTAATGGAGAGGATCATCCGGTGCTGTACATTAGCCGTAAGACTATTCCCCGTGAAACCAAATATCAACAGTGGAAAAAGAGTGTTTGGCAATCAAATGGCCTCGAGTCCTTGAAATATTATGTTCTGGGCTGCAAGTTTGTACTGGCGACAGATCACGCTCCCCTTACCTGGAGAAAGTAGAATAAGGACACTAACGCCTGAATCACCCGGTGGTTCCTCAGCCTCCAGCCTTTCCACCATCGGATCGTCCACGTTCATGTTCTAAACATGGTAATGCTGATACCATGTCTCGTAAGCATGCCATGTTTTCTTCGACCGCTCTGACCACAGGGTCAATGCTGGGGGGAGGTATGTAGCGGTTTCAGGGGTTGTGTGGTGGATGAATGTTTTGTTTCTTCGATTTTTGGCTGCCAGGACCAGGGACAGCATTGTGAAGTATTCCCCAGAGGCAGGATCACGGTGTCATGACGTTGGACTGTGGGTAAGGTTTATGACCCCCTCATAAATACCTTTCTCTCTCTCTCTCTTCTCTACTGAAAGACTCTTGAATAGCCTTTGTTAAACATAGAGTCTGGGAACATCAAATGGTGGGGGGAAAGGAACCATATTTCAGTAATCCAACCAGTGGACAATATGCGTTGGTACTTAATGAATATGATGTCAGTTCGGTTGTCATCTGAGACATTATAACTGATGACAGGACGACATAAACTGTATCTGGGAAAGTCTACACATTCTAGTTATCAGATTCACATGGAATTGTTGTGCAATTTAAATGTTTGAATAGGAATCTATTTGTGAAAAGATTTAATTTAATTTTAGCTTCCAAATGAGAGAATTGGGTTTTCATAAGGTTAGAGCTCTGCTCAATCAGTGGCCCCGTCCCTGTGAAGAGACATTGGTTATAAACTTTGAAACACACTCTTCTCTCCCTCCACTATATAAGCCCTTGACGATAATGTAACCTTCTGTCCCGAGGACGTGAGGACGAGGGTCCATACGTTAAAAAGGACTGACATGTCAACTACAGAACTAAGCCAACCTCCAGCGTGCGCTTTGGTTGTGAATGGTATGAACTTAGAACTCTTATTCACGAAAGAAGTGAGACATTCTAGCCGTTGAGTTAGCAACAGCAGCTGTAAACGTGGGCTAGGAAAGGATGGACGACGTACCCCGTCTACCACACAACGACGACGCTACAACGTATCCCGTTCACCACCAGAGACACTCTTCAAAGGACAAAGGACTCTGTTGAGCAACACGGCCTTCCATCTACCACCAACCTATTGAAGCGCAGCTCAGAGTTAATATTTATTGCATTTTCCTTTTCCAAATGGGCGGTAATTTAGAATGCATAAGATTCTGTATTTACGATAGAGTAGCTGCCTATGGCCCAATAGAGACATAGCTTCTCCCTTTGTTCCTCAAGTCTTCCCGCTCTTTCACTCAAACCCAACCCCCTTTCTTTGTGTAACATTTACATTTACATTTAAGTCATTTAGCAGACGCTCTTATCCAGAGCGACTTACAAATTGGACCAGCTGTCATAGCTGTTCCGTCCGCCAGGGACATTTTCTTTTATGACATAATTTGTAATCGATGTATGATTCATTCTGTGTTTATGTAATTATGTGTGATTAGTTAGGTATTTAGTAAATAAATAAACCCAATTTTGTATTGCTGATTCAACTTGTTAGCCAGGGTTCGTGAAGATAACCAAGAATTTCCAACTTTCAGATGAGACTGAAATAAGGTGACGATTAATATTGACTGCTATTGATGTAAAATATTACTAGGTCTTTAAGAGTTTATTCGGAAGATAACAGATCTATAAACACTCTTTTGTGGTGCCCTGACTTTCTAGTTAATTACATGTAAATGATTAGCTCTGTCACGTTCATCATAACGAGGAGACCAAGGCACAGTGTGATAAGAATACATTATTATTTTATTACACAAAGAACACTTAAACAAAACAACAAAACGAACGTGACGCTATAAGACACGAGTGCTGACATGCAACTACACATAGACAATAACCCACAAAACCAAAATGGAAACCTAAATAGGATCCCCAATCAGAGACAACGATAAACAGCTGCCTCTGATTGGGAACCAACTCAGGCCACCATAGACCTACCTTTACCTAGGCATACCAAAACCCCATAGATATACAAAAACCATAGACGTGTTCTTACCCTATGATTTTGAACATTAAAATAAACTGGGAAATGTACATGGCAGGCATTGTTGTCACCTTAGCTTGATACATAACTTCTGAGGTGTAGGAAGCACTAACATCAACACCAATCAGCTTACACCACTGCACACAGTTGTGGAAAAAGTATCCAATTGTCAAACTTGAGTAAAATTAAAGATACCTTAATAGAAAATTACTCAGGTAAAAGTGAAAGTCACCCAGTAAAATACTATTTGATTAGAAGTCTAAAAGTATTTGGTTTTAGATATACTTAAGTATCAAAAGTAAAACTACACTGCTCAAAAAAATAAAGGGAACACTAAAATAACACATCCTAGATCTGAATGAATGAAATATTCTTATTAAATACTTTTTTCTTTAAATAGTTGAATGTGCTGACAACAAATTCAGACAAAAATGATCAATGGAAATCAAATTTATCAACCCATGGAGGTCTGGATTTGGAGTACACTCAAAATTAAAGTGGATAACCACACTACAGGCTGATCCAACATTGGCAGTCAGGCTACCTCTGGCGAGCACATGGAAGGCTGTGCGGCCCCCCAAAGAAATGCCACCCCACACCATGACTGACCCACCGCCAAACCAGTCATGCTGGAGGATGTTGCAGGCAGCAGAACATTCTCCACGCCGTCTCCAGACTGTCACGTGCTCAGTGTGAACCTGCTTTCATCTGTGAAGAGCACAGGGCGCCAGTGGCGAATTTGCCAATCTCGGTGTTCTCTGGCAAATGCCAAACATCCTGCACGGTGTTGGGCTGTAAGCACAACCCCCACCTGTGGACGTCGGGCCCTCATACCACCCTCATACCACCCTTTGAGCAGACACATGCACATTTGTGGCCTGCTGGGGGTCCTTTGGCAGGGCTCTGGCAGTGCTCCTCCTGCTCCTCCTTGCACAAAGGCGGAAGTAGCGGTCCTGCTGCTGGGTTGTTGCCCTCCTACGGCCTCCTCCACATCTCCTGATGTACTGGCCTGTCTCCTGGTATCGCCTCCATGCTCTGGACACTACGCTGACAGACACAGCAAACCTTCTTGCCACAGCTAGCATTGATGTGCCATCCTGGATGAGCTGCACTACCTGAGCCACTTGTGTGGGTTGTAGACTCCGTCTCATGCTACCTCTAGAGTGAAAGCACCGCCAGCATTCAAAAGTGACCAAAACATCAGCCAGGAAGCATAGGAACTGAGAAGTGGTCTGTGGTTATCACCTGCAGAACCACTCCTTTATTGGGGTGTCTTGCTAATTACCTATAATTTCCACCTGTTGTCTATTCCATTTGCACAACAGCATGTGAAATTTATTGTCAATCAGTGTTGCTTCCTAAGTGGACAGTTTGATTTCACAGAAGTGTGATTGACTTGGAGTTAAATTGTGTTGTTTAAGTGTTCCCTTTATTTTTTTGAGCAGTGTATAAATCATTTCAAATTATTTATATTACGCAAACCAGACAACACAGTTTTCTTGTTTCTCCAATTTATGGATAGCTAGGGTCACATTCCAACATAATTTACAAACAAAGCATGTGTGTTTCGTGAGTCCACCAGATCAGAGGTAGTAGGTATGACCAGGGATGTTCCCTTGATAAGTGTGTAAATTGGGCCATTTTCCTTTCAAAATGTAACAAGTACTTTTGGGTGTCAGGTAAAATGTATGGAGTAGAAAGTAAATTATTTTCTTTAGGAATGTAATGAACTAAGTAAAAACTGTCAAATATATAAATAGTAAAGCACAGATACCCCAATAAACCACTAGTTGTAAGTACTGTACTTTACAACACTGACTGCACACACACCCGCAATTACTATGACAACTAGCATAGCCTTATCAGCAACTGACTGCTGTCTGAACACACAAATCTGATTTGTTCACTTGTAACTTGCTGTTTGGACAGACAGTAGTCCAAAATGGATTTGAAAAACTAAACTGATTTGAGCATTAAGGCCTGCAAGTCTTAAATAGTGCACAGTATTGATCTTCCATTTCTCAAAAATATATATATTTTTCAAATGTCAAAAGGTTATCTACACCATATTATTTTTTCTGGCTCACTCCTTGCTCTCCAATCCTGCCCACTCGTTTTCCCAGGAGTGGGACCTTCACTAAATTGTCAGCTGAAATGTCACATTCAAAAAGGAAAGAGATGGAAAAATAAGATTGAGACCCTGCCACTCATGTCTAGATGAAAACATTGTATCTGACCTTTTACCAGGAAACCAGATTCAAGTGAGCCATCAGACATGGGGATTGCAAGCCAGGATTGTGTGTGGTTGGGAGGGGATATATTTTTTATTTTTTATTTTACCTTTATTTAACCAGGCAAGTCAGTTAAGAACACATTCTTATTTTCAATGACGGCCTAGGAACAGTGGGTTAACTGCCTGTTCAGGGGCAGAACGACAAATGAAGGGGGTGAGAGAGAGGGGGATAGGTATATAGGCACAGGCTGACAAAAATCAAGGTAACAAAAGAACATTTGGCATGCCTAAAGACTGTTATTTATGCAATACACAAGGCTTCAATCTAAGCACTCATATTTGTATTGTTTATAAAAACTGCAGATTAGAAAAATGCAGTTGCAGTAAATAGATTATTTTCACTGTCATGGATTGTAACAACTAGGACTATCTCTGGATGTTAAGCTGTTGCTTTTTATAGTAGAAGAAATTGAAGAAAACAAATTACGCTTACACATATGAAGCCAGACGTAAAAAACTGTCAACCAGAATAGTCATTTTTTTTACTACACCCACAGTTGTCACCACTTTATGAATCTTAAATTTGACTTGGAGTCTATATGCTGGACACAACTTTAAATGCTGCTTCTCAAAAACATCTCAGTTGTTAAAAAGTACTCCATGTTTTTACACAGTATCAGCATTTCTACAGAGCAAGGAAAACAAAATGATTCAGGTGCAATATACAGATATTGCACTGCCATTTCCTGGTTTTTAAAATTAGAATAGTTTGCCTCATTTGAGTTTATGTGAAAAAACAAGCATCTAAACCGCCATGAAATATCTTTTCAATAACCAAAAATGTTGTATTTTCATAAGTTTGAAGCTGGTGTACAAAACCGAAAGCAAAAGACACAAAAACAAAACTTAAGAATGGGAAGCATATAAATAGTGGACCTAGAACATATCTAACACTTAGACTTGCTTCCAATGAGAATGACAATATACAACTATAAAACTCACGTCTATAAAACTCAAATTTCTATGTGAATTTGGTCGGGTTGCCCAAAAAGTTACATATTGCAACTTTGAGAGTGCTGCGTAGCTGTGATCTAGTTTGCATGTATATGAAAACTGCACAAAGTAGCTACCACCAGTAGTATGGCAAATGTGAGCAAGATATTTCAGACAGCTTTACAGATTGCTGTCCAGTTTAAACATCCAAATTAAATCCTATGTGTTCGTTCTGGCAGTGTGCAGGTAAGGGTTACGACCCTCCAAGTACCTCCTACCCTCTCTTCCGTGACCATGCCTATCTATCTTACTCTGGACACATTCACAGCGAGAGCAGCTGTGGAGGTGGATGGATGATCTTCTCAGTTAGATTCCTCTACTACAGCCCCAGACACCACTTCACTGCTGTCCTGCACCTCAAGATTCTGATCTTCATCTGGGAGACGCATGGAGAGAAGTGTCACACTCAGATAGGGAAGAGTCACACACACTTTGAAATTGGGGCAAGAGAATATCATGCCAGGTTATCCTACCTGCAGTCTGGTCATGTGTGGTCTGAAGAGGTGTGTGTTTGTAGGGCTGTATCCCACTTGGGACCTCAACAGAGTTGGGATCCTTAGGGGGCCAGCGGAGTTCCCCACTCTCCACATTTCCCCCAACAGAGGGCTCCACCACAATAGAGGGAAGTCTCTTGGACAGCTTGGGATTCCTCTCATGGGTATCAGGGAAGATCTGGACACAAGAAGTATTACAATTTAGTAATTTAGCAGACACTCTTATTCAGAGCGACTTACAGTTAGTGCATTAATCTTAAGATAGCTAGGTGAGACGACCACATCAAATCCAATGTTATTTGCCACATGCGCCGATTACAACAGGTGTAGATATTACCATGAAATCCTTACTTACAAGCCCTTAACCAACAGTATAGACCTTACCGTGAAATCCTTACTTACAAGCCCTTAACCAACAGGTAGACCTTACCATGAAATCCTTACTTACAAGCCCTTAACCAACAGGTAGACCTTACTGTGAAATGCTTACTTACAAGCCCTTAACCAACAGGTAGACCTTACCGTGAAATGCTTACTTACAAGCCCTTAACCAACAGGTAGACCTTACCGTGAAATCCTTACTTACAAGCCCTTAACCAACAGGTAGACCTTACCGTGAAATCCTTACTTACAAGCCCTTAACCAACAGGTAGACCTTACCGTGAAATCCTTACTTACAAGCCCTTAACCAACAATGCAGTTAAGAACATAGAGTTAAGAAAATACTTACTAAATAAACTTAAGTAATAAATAAAAAGTAACAAAATAAAATAACAATAAGTGGGGGTCCAGGTTAGTCAAGGAATTTGTAAATTTAGGTAGGGGTAAAGTGGCTACGCATAGATAATAAACAGTGAGTAGCAGCAGTGTAATAACAAGAGGGGGGTGGGGTCAATGCAAATAGTCCGGGTGGCCAATTGATTAATGGTTCAGTCGTCTTATGGCTTGGGGGTAGAAGCTGTATGTATGGTGTATTTACTCTTTATTAGAGTGTTTTACTCTTTTTAATAGGGATTTGAGATCCTTGCAATGAGAGCTCATACAACATTTTACAAGACAGATCCGAAATGAAAGGCACATTTGTAATTGTTTCATTGGTAGGATGTCAATTAATCTCTTGGTTGAGTGACTGGTGGATTGATGGATGGATGGATTGAGGCAATAGTAGACTCACCTGAAAGGATATGCCTTGATCCCCTGACACAGCTGCAGCTACACTGAAGTCCTCCATCACAGGTTCCTGTGTGTTAATCACCTTAGTCATCCTATGAACAACAAGGCAATACCATTGTTGTACACACTTTCATGTAAATAAACGGCTGTGGTTTATGTCTACCTATAATACATTCACATAGTGCTACTCACTGACACTCAAGACATCCAATGTAATACTTTTATAATCTCCCCTCTTGGTTGCTCCCTCCCTCCCTCCCTCCCTCCCTCCCTCCCTCCCTCCCTCCCTCCCTCCCTCCCTCCCTCCCTCCCTCCCTCCCTCCCTCCCTCCCTCCCTCCCTCCCTCCCTCCCTCGCTCAGCTCGTGCTTACTTTTTGACAACCTTGATCAGAGAGACACGAGAAGTGCAAAGCCAGCCTGTGGTCCAACGAGACAACCAATCATTGCCCTTGAAGTTGAAACTAAGTACAGGGTACTGTACTTAGTATCATATGCAAATATGCATAAAGCAATGTGGCACTTCAAAAACAACAAATTCACAAAGTATTAAGACTGTGTAGAAGAAACTTATCTGAACCAGGATTTTTTTAACAGAGTTTTCATGAGAATGTAAGCAGCATACTAAATGGGTATCATGATGTCTAAACCCTGTTTTCATGACTGTTGAAGACTCACTCGCACTCATTATTTATGTATGCAGTTGTCCTTGAAATCTGATGTAGTGCTAGAGCAACAGCTGGCACAGGGAAACGGAGCAGACGCAGGCCATCTAATATAAAGGCATTCATGAAGTGCCACTGCCAACTCAACAGAATCAACAGAACATATTTCAACAGACAGACCTTGCTACACTCGGAGTCAAATATATTCTGGTGAGCATTAGTTCACAAATTACCCCACTCTGTCAGTTGGATTGACAGCTATGGCTTCCATGGATAAATGAGGAGATGTAATCTTTGTGTGATTGTCTGAGTATCACACTTGGCAGTGTGGAAAAGGACAGCTGATTTGGGTGTTTTCATTTATGCATTATAGCAATTTCTGATGATTACTACTCGTAACCTGGATGTTTTTTTAAATTCCTCGTACTGTGGTACATTTTTAAGACAATTGCTCATTTATTCCTACTCAAAAGCATGTCTTGTCCCTGGACGGTATTCCAGTGGTCACTTTGTGTCTTGACCTCTTGGCCATCCTAGGTCCAAGGGAAAGGCTTTTCTCTTACTCATTACCAGTAAGTGAATGTGATTGTGAAAGCTTGGGTAAGGCCAACACATTGCTGAGGGTTAAGATATGGTATGTAGTGTTACTCCATACAAACACACCTACCTAATTATGGCATGAGTGTGAAACTGTGAATCACATCCTGTGAAAATAAAATACCACAGCATGATGTAACAAGGGTGTTTGTGCAGGATGAATGCAGATGTAAAAAATGTCATCAAGGTGCATCCAACTATTCAAAAGCAAAGTCTGCATACCATTCCAACTCAATAAAGTGTTTATCCTGTCACTCTGACACACAGGCTCCAAAAGAGTTGGTGTTAGTTATATTTGTCCTATTTGAGGCCCAAACAATATTGTTTAGCTGGAGTGACTGATAAAATGCACTCACTTACATGTATATCCAATAATTTCATATTAGTGAGGCCTAAGAAATAAGACATAGGAAAGGAGGCGGGTCTGGTATTGAGATACACCCACGTCCTTCTATGACACAATATGGTTGCAATAATCCAGCTCTCTCCAAAATTAAGACCCATATTGATAACTCGGTGAACTATCAGTAGTAAACTGTTGAATACTACATTTGTGAACTCTATTTTCTATTATTATAGGATATTTTAGTTTGTCCTAAACCATTTGTTGTTAAACACAAACTTTTTACAGGCTATTATTTAACTGTAACTGTGCGCACCTTAATAATCATGCCTACCTGTTCAGAGCGTAAACGTATTATGTCCTTTCAAACTGTGTTGAGGTAGGCTAGATGTCCAGTGAAAACACTGCAAACAGTATATTTTCTTCAGAATGTCTTTTTTTCAGAACAGTGATAGAAATCCGGTAGACAAGTGTCCATATACACCGTAACGTACCCAATGAAGTTTCCCACACACGCGAGTGCTGGAGAATGCGCACTTTCGCACTCGAGTCGACTTCACGCCACAGTTTACTTCAAATCAAAATAAAATAAAATTGTATTAGTCGCATACATACATTTAGCAGATGTTATTGCGGGTGTAGCGAAATGTTTGTACTGAGACAACGGGTAGGATAGAGAGAACAGGGCAATTGATTATTCTGCCAAATGTATTACCCGAGGACTGTACACTATGACTATATGCAAAAATATGTACTGAGTAGTTCGAGCCATGAATGCTGATTGGCTGGCAAATTCATGAAAACACAAATGTGTTTTTCTTTGTCTTAATCTAAGGTTAGACATAAGGTTGGCAGTCTGGTTAAGGTTAGTGTTACAGTTAGGTAATACATTACATTTTAAGAAGATAAATTGTAGAAATGTGGGATTTAACCAAAATTATGACTTTGTAGCTGTGATCACTACAAACCAAGTTTCCAACCGTTTTATGTGAGTAAAGTAGCCTACATGTTGGATAAAACAGCAATGACAGGCCTGATGGAAACTTTTTGGTAAACTTTCCAAATGTCGACAAAACTACATTTGCTAGACAAGGTGGGATCTTTTAGTGTTAGTAAATGGAATTATTCAACAAATGTTGTTGGAAACCCTTTTATGTGCAAATATTGATATATTACATTTACATTTAAGTCATTTAGCAGACGCTCTTATTCAGAGCGACTTACAAATTGGTGCATTCACCTTATGACATCCAGTGGAACAGTCACTTTACAATAGTGCATCTAAATCTTAAAGGGGGGAGGGAATACTTATCCTATCCTAGGTATTCCTTAAAGAGGTGGGGTTTCAGGTGTCTCCGGAAGGTGGTGATTGACTCCGCTGTCCTGGCGTCGTGAGGGAGTTTGTTCCACCATTGGGGGGGCCAGAGCAGCGAACAGTTTTGACTGGGCTGAGCGGGAGCTGTACTTCCTCAGTGGTAGGGAGGCGAGCAGGCCAGAGGTGGATGAACGCAGTGCCCTTGTTTGGGTGTAGGGCCTGATCAGAGCCTGGAGGTACTGAGGTGCCGTTCCCCTCACAGCTCCGTAGGCAAGCACCATGGTCTTGTAGCGGATGCGAGCTTCAACTGGAAGCCAGTGGAGAGAACGGAGGAGCGGGGTGACGTGAGGGGAACTTGGGAAGGTTGAACACCAGACGGGCTGCGGCATTCTGGATGAGTTGAAGGGGTTTAATGGCACAGGCAGGGAGCCCAGCCAACAGCGAGTTGCAGTAATCCAGACGGGAGATGACAAGTGCCTGGATTAGGACCTGCGCCGCTTCCTGTGTGAGGCAGGGTCGTACTCTGCGGATGTTGTAGAGCATGAACCTACAGGAACGGGCCACCGCCTTGATGTTGGTTGAGAACGACAGGGTGTTGTCCAGGATCACACCAAGGTTCTTAGCGCTCTGGGAGGAGGACACAATGGAGTTGTCAACCGTGATGGCGAGATCATGGAACGGGCAGTCCTTCCCCGGGAGGAAGAGCAGCACCGTCTTGCCGAGGTTCAGCTTGAGGTGGTGATCCGTCATCCACACTGATATATCTGCCAGACATGCAGAGATGTGATTCGCCACCTGGTCATCAGAAGGGGGAAAGGAGAAGATTAGTTGTGTGTCGTCTGCATAGCAATGATAGGAGAGACCATGTGAGGTTATGACAGAGCCAAATGACTTGGTGTATAGCGAGAATAGGAGAGGGCCTAGAACAGAGCCCTGGGGGACACCAGTGGTGAGAGCGCGTGGTGAGGAGACAGATTCTCGCCACGCCACCTGGTAGGAGCGACCTGTCAGGTAGGACGCAATCCAAGCGTGGGTCGCGCCGGAGATGCCCAACTCGGAGAGGGTGGAGAGGAGGATCTGATGGTTCACAGTATCGAAGGCAGCTGATAGATCTAGAAGGATGAGAGCAGAGGAGAGAGAGTTAGCTTTAGCAGTGCGGAGCGCCTCCGTGATACAGAGGAGAGCAGTCTCAGTTGAATGACTAGTCTTGAAACCTGACTGATTTGGATCAAGAAGGTCATTCAGAGAGAGATAGCGGGAGAGCTGGCCAAGGACGGCACGTTCAAGAGTTTTGGAGAGAAAAGAAAGAAGGGATACTGGTCTGTAATTGTTGACATCGGAGGGATCGAGTGTAGGTTTTTTCAGAAGGGGTGCAACTCTCGCTCTCTTGAAGACGGAAGGGACGTAGCCAGCGGTCAGTGATGAGTTGATGAGCGAGGTGAGGTAAGGGAGAAGGTCTCCGGAAATGGTCTGGAGAAGAGGGGAGGGGATAGGGTCAAGCGGGCAGGTTGTTGGGCGGCCGGCTGTCACAAGACGCGAGATTTCATCTGGAGAGAGAGGGGAGAAAGAGGTCAGAGCACAGGGTAGGGCAGTGTGAGCAGAACCAGCGGTGTCGTTTGACTTAGCAAACGAGGATCGGATGTCGTCGACCTTCTTTTCAAAATGGTTGACGAAGTCGTCTGCAGAGAGGGAGGAGGGGGGGGAGGGGGAGGAGGATTCAGGAGGGAGGAGAAGGTGGCAAAGAGCTTCCTAGGGTTAGAGGCAGATGCTTGGAATTTAGCGTGGTAGAAAGTGGCTTTAGCAGCAGAGACAGAGGAGGAAAATGTAGAGAGGAGGGAGTGAAAGGATGCCAGGTCCGCAGGGAGGCGAGTTTTCCTTTCCATTTCCGCTCGGCTGCCCGGAGCCCTGTTCTGTGAGCTCGCAATGAGTCATCGAGCCACGGAGCGGGAGGGGAGGACCGAGCCGGCCTGGAGGATAGGGGACATAGAGAGTCAAAGGATGCAGAGAGGGAGGAGAGGAGGGTTGAGGAGGCAGAATCAGGAGATAGGTTGGAGAAGGTTTGAGCGGAGGGAAGAGATGATAGGATGGAAGAGGAGAGAGTAGCGGGGGAGAGAGAGCGAAGGTTGGGACGGCGCGATACCATCCGAGTAGGGGCAGTGTGGGAGGTGTTGGATGAGAGCGAGAGGGAAAAGGATACAAGGTAGTGGTCGGAGACTTGGAGGGGAGTTGCAATGAGGTTAGTGGAAGAACAGCATCTAGTAAAGATGAGGTCGAGCGTATTGCCTGCCTTGTGAGTAGGGGGGGAAGGTGAGAAGGTGAGGTCAAAAGAGGAGAGGAGTGGAAAGAAGGAGGCAGAGAGGAATGAGTCAAAGGTAGACGTGGGGAGGTTAAAGTCGCCCAGAACTGTGAGAGGTGAGCCGTCCTCAGGAAAGGAGCTTATCAAGGCATCAAGCTCATTGATGAACTCTCCGAGGGAACCTGGAGGGCGATAAATGATAAGGATGTTAAGCTTGAAAGGGCTGGTAACTGTGACAGCATGGAATTCAAAGGAGGCAATAGACAAATGTGTAAGGGGAGAAAGAGAGAATGACCACTTGGGAGAGATGAGGATCCCGGTGCCACCACCCCGCTGACCAGAAGCTCTCGATATGATAACTATCATATTGTAAACTTGGTGTCACACCCTGACCATAGTTTGCTTTGTATGTTTCTATGTTTTGTTTGGTCAGGGTGTGATCTGAGTGGGCATTCTATGTTGTGTGTCTAGTTTGTCTGTTTCTGTGTTTGGCCTGATATGGTTCTCAATCAGAGGCAGGTGTTAGTCATTGGCTCTGATTGGGAACCATATTTAGGTAGCCTGTTTGGTGTTGGGGTTTGTGGGTGATTTTTCCTGTCTCTGTGTTTGCACCAGATAGGGCTGTTTTGGTTTTGCACATTTCTTGGTTTTGTTAGTCTATTCATGTATAGTTTATTTATTAAAGAACCATGAATAATAACCACACTGCGTTTTGGTCCGCCTCTCCTTCGATACAAGAAAACCGTTACACTTGGAGTCATGCAATGACATGTACTGTGGTCCTCCCACTACAACTCATCGGGAAAGCGTGCAGTTTATTAGGCTACAGATGATCTCAATTATATTCATTCACAGGTTAGTGAAAGTGCAAGGTGATGAGCTTGATGCCCCATTCTAATAAATATTGATGGTCTTATTCTGGTGGCATGATCATCGATGCTTGGCTGTCTTTTATCAAATAAAAATGATGTTGCTCTTCTGTCCATAACAATCTCATAATGTGGGCTATACATGCTCTCTGGCCCAGGAAATCCCAAACTCTGTCCTGGTCCCCCGGGTGCACATTTTTTATTTTTTTGCCCTAGCACACCATAGCTGATTCAAATAAATCATCATCAAGATTTGGTTATTTGAACCAGCTACGTAGTGCTAGGGCAAATACAAAAACGTGCACCCAGGGAGGGCCCCTGGACCGAGTTTGGGAAACCCTGCTCTAACCAATAGCGTCAGTATCTGCGGGTGTTGGCTAGAGCGCACATGCCAATACCAGAGTGGGCACATACTGCTGTATATAACATAACATTTTTTGTGAGAAAACCATCGGTACAGTTGAAAATTTGATGGAAATCCATTTGACTTGATTTTTTTTGGTACATGGGATTTAACTGCAATTTAACTGCAAAGGGTATTTTCTTATTTGAAATATGTCATCACGCACAGCATTGTATCTGCAACAAGTCAAGTTGATGGAAACACATTTCGTGTGGGAAATGTGCATATTGTTTTTATGTGGATTATGGAATATTTGTATGAAAATCTGTCGCCCTTTTGATTGAAATCTAGCTAGTGACGACCATAAAACATGTGTAGCCAATAGCCTAAAGAATGCGCCATTTCGACCTAGCCTGCTACATTTCGACCATGCCTCCACAACAGAACACCTGCGCCACTAGCTGTTTCCAATACCCTGTCCAGTACCCTGTACATTTTTTTTGTGGACATTTAGAAAGTTTGCATAGAATATTGATGAGACAATTGCCTGCCATGGTGCGTTTCCATTGAACTGTCTTGTGTTGGGGAAAAAACACTGGATATAATTACATCGCACCTAAAACAATACATATATATTTTTTCTCCCAAAAACCTAGTGTCGAATAAAAGTTAGGTTTTTCCATCATCTATTTGGGAAAAGTGTGCATTAATAAATTGGTGACTGCCTGTATGCCCTCCCAACTATTATTCTCATGTCTCAGGAAGTCCGCAAAAAACAGTATGGATAGAATGCAAGAATGGACGAATATATGCCATATTCCAATCATTCTCATGTGCCACAATATCGCCTTGGTCCGTGTGAGATTTGCCCTCCTATTAACCCTTGTGTTGTCTTAAAGGTCAAAAACGACGCACCACCATGTTTATCAGCAGAGAAAACCCCCTAAATTATATTTTTTCAACTTGAAATTTGATGACTTTTCCTAGAATGACCCCATCATTAGCAAAAGTGAAACATTGCCTTTGTTCATATTTCCATGAAAGCTGTACACCACCAGGGTACAAAGTTTGTTTTAGTGTCATTTTTGACCCGGCAGTTATAAAATAATTTACACACCACAAACAACACACAGATCCACACACACAATGAGAAATTTAGATTATGTGTGCTACTGATTGAACTCAGACAAAACTAAAATGTTCTTGTGCGTGTGCAGCATCTCCCCTCCACGACCCCACACATGACCCCTCCACAACCCCACACATGACTCAAGTTCACAGACAAAATAAACAATATTTCTGACAAAATAAACATTTCTTGAAAGCATTGTTTACTAATGGGGAATGCAGTCAGAGGCTATAAAGGTGCTGCAGATGACAGTCCCCCCAGTTCTCTCTTTGCTGAAGCCATGAGTGCATGTTTCAGTGCCCAACAGGTCGCAGATCTGATTTCTTCAGATGTCCAGGAGGAACAAGAGAACAACGACTTAGAAGAGGAGAAGGTATCTGAAGAAGAAGATGGGGAAGAATTACAACCCAGAGCACAAGAAATCATCTTCAGATGGAGAAGAAATCCCCCATGCTGAAAGACATTTTTGTCAAAGAACAGCAAAATAATATGGTCCTTGTCACCATATGACAACCAGGGCAGGATGGCAGCACAAAATGTCATAAGGATGACCCCAGTGCCCACAAGACATGCAGTTGCCCATGCCCAGGACATCGCCTCAACATTCTACATGTTCATCACACCAGCCGTCTAAAAAGTCATCCTGGAGATGACAAATTTGGAGGGTTTCCGTAAATATGGAGACAACTGGAAACGGATGGACGAGATTGAGCTGTATCCCTACATAGGGTTGCTAATCTTAGCGGGTGTGTATTGGTCCCAAGGCGAGGCTACATGTAGTCTCTGGGATGCAGAGAGTGGAAGTGTGATTTTCAGTGCCACGAAGTCGCTGAAAGTCTTTCACACTTTCTCAAGAATGCTATGATTTGATAACTGTGAGTCAATACCTGCAAGACGTGTGAGAGACAAACTGGCGGCCATAAGAGAGGTCTGGGAGAAGTGGGTGGAGCGTCTGCCATACCTCTACAACCCTGGGTCTGAAGTAACATTGGATGAGCACCGAGTTCCATTCAGAGGCACCTTTTTATTTTCATATCTGTAATGTATGTGATTTTGACTGTTAATTTTATTATGTATTGTTGTAATATCATTAATTTATGTGATTGTTTTGTGTGACACTAACTACTGATAGTAATCTCTTTTGTCAAAAGTTCGCTGTCCTTTCTGGCAGTATATGCCCAGCAAGCCAGCAAAGTATGGCATTAAGATGTGGCTGGCCTGTGACGCATAATCCAGCTATGCTTGAAAGATGCAAGTCTATATAGGGAAGCCGACGGGTGGAGGCCCGGAGCAAAACCAGGGGATGTGAGTTGTGCTTGATGTGACAGAAGGACTGAGGGGGCACAATGTCACGTGACAATTTTTTCACCTCTTATGAACTCAGCCAGCAGCTCGTGAAGAGGAAGATCACCATGGTTGGCACAGTTAAAAAGAACAAGCCTGAGCTCCCCCCTGCACTCCTCGCAACAAGGGGGAGAGAGGCCTACTCATCAAAGTTTGTCTTCACCCCCACCACCACTCTAGTTTCTTACCTCCAAAAAGAGGAACAAGAATGTGGTCCTCCTGAGCACAATGCACAAAACGGTTGAGATCAGTGATCATGAGGACAGGAAACCAGCCATCATCCTGGACTACAACCACAACAAAGGAGGCATGGACAACCTGGACAAGGTTATTTGAACTTACAGCTGCAGGAGGATGATGCCCGCTAGCCTCTGGTCATCTTCCATAACATCATTGATGTGTCCTCATACAATGCCTTTGTGATATGGAACAAGATCAATCCAACCTGGATGCCTGATAAGCAGAACAAGAGGAGGGTGTTCCTGGAGCAGCTGGGAAAGGCACTTGTAACCCCACACACTCAAAGAAGGGAGCGCCTCCCCTGCACAGCAGACTATGCAGCGCTTGTGAAAACTATTCAGGGGGCTGAATCTTGTCCTGATGAACTTGAGGCTGCAACTGGGGCAGGCAAGAGGAGGAGATGCCCATTCTGCCTCCCCAAAGGACTGTAAAACAAATACTATGTGTTGCACATGTGAGAAATACATCTGCAAAGTCCATGCAAACACACGTGCTAATTAGAGTTGATTGATTTATGTTCTTCACATTTTTGTTTTGTATCTATTATCTTATTTTATTATTTTTTATTGTTGTTGTTTATACACCTTGTGGGTGGGTTAATGGTTAAAAAAAATGGGAGAAGACTAGTATTTTGTAGTTGAATTCTTCATTGTACAGTATATAAGAATATATCACTATGTTGCCAAAAAAGTTCAAGACTCTTGTTTCCGTTCAATAAAATGCTTTCCAAACTACTTTCTGCACATTTCTGCTATTTCCTTAGGCTATACAAGTGCTATCTCTAGCTAAAAAATGTATGTTTACACCTATGCGGTACCTTTAGCAATAATAATAATAATAATAAACCTCTACTTTAGTAAAGCAAAAAATTATGACGTGTGTTGTAATAAAAACGAGTGGTGTCAACGGATTAAATGCAGTCTGCATGGTGAAGAGGGAAAACCCAGATATTCAAAGTTTGTTATGAATGACAGGTTGTTTCTCCATGCAAAATAGATTTGGGGTTTTCAATTCAATTAAGCTGCTTTATTTTAGGGGTTTAGTGAAGGCGGGTCATTTTTTTACCCTTAGGACAAGGGGAGTATACAGAATGTTAAGACTACACAAGGGTCAATCTGAAATGATTGGAATGTGGAATTTACAACCAGCCAACCATAAAAGCAAGGGGAAGCAATTCAGGCATTCTTCAAAGTCAAGACAATCCTTTTCCTGCAATAAAACATTATTTTTAGAGTTGAAAATAGATTTAGCAAGCAGTAGGCATTTAGAATTAAATATGGAGTGTAGCTTTATAGTTACATGATGATTTTCCTCATGTACCTTCAAAATGATTAGGCAATCATAATTTATTTGTTTCCATAATAATTTGAAGCAATAAAGAAAGTTAGACAAAAGAAAAATACAGCCCTGTCAAATGGATAACATGTTGGCGATCTTTAGATCATTTGTCTACCCTTTCCATTACAGGTCACAATGTTTTTTTTGTTGCAACATTGATTTTGTTGAGTGACCTTGGGCAGTGGCGACCCGTCATTCAGGGTTTTTAATGTTATTTTGACATTATTACATGTCATATATCAGTTTGCAAACAATGTAAAAATATATATGTCATTATTATCATGCAAACATGGTCTCATTTTTGTTTTCTTGAGTAACGCGGCTCCAAATTAAGGTGTTTCAGCCTAGCTCAGTGCCTTCCATGGTGGTGGGGCAAGCCAGCAGAAAATATGGAGCATTGCGCCATAATTGGCTCAGTATTCTGTCACTGATGGGGACACTACGTCATCGCCAAGTCTAAGGGTAGAGCTAAAAAATTCAAGCCCCTTGGGTGCTGCCATAGAGTTACGTCACCGTCTTTCTAGCCACCGCCGATCCACATTTAATTTTCCATTTGTTCTGTCTGTCTTTTCACACCTGGCTTCACTCAACTAATGACTTGTTTATTATGTAACCCTCTGTTCCCCATGTTGATTTTGTGAGTGATTGTTTACTGTATTTTTGGTCTGTCATGGTGTGCGTGTATTTGTTACTTTGTATTTTTTACATTTTGAGTAAAAGTATGTTGATTACTCATATCTGCTGTCCTGCGCCGCCTGACTCTCTACACCAGCTACACATAGGACCTATTACAGTTACATTAGAGGTGCCAATCCAAGAAGGCTCAAGGTCATTGGCCACAGATAAAAGGACATCAAATCACATTATTTCTACAGTAGCTTTGATTGGACTGATCATGTCAAAATCTTAGATAGCAATCCTTTTTAATCCTTGTCATATGAAGAGAAATAATTGATCAAACGTATCGGTACTAATCGACCATTGGACATAAACATTACACAACAAGCTGGAAATCGCAAATTCAACAATGAGTGGTTTGGAAGGAATCAGTGGCTTACTGCAAGTATTGAAAAGTAATCATTAGCCTGCTATTCAGTGGAATGGCTGTGTGGTCCATAAGATTAAAGGTCTGTTTTCCTAGTTTAATATTATGAACATTCAACATTGGCCATGCTGTCAATGAAGCAAAACAACTGTTAACTCGGAACTGCAAAATCTGACTTTAGTAAGTTCAAGACAACTGGGAACTCGGGAAGAACAAGCTACGACTGGGGAAATAAGTTTTCCAACTCGGAATTGTAAATCTGGAACTCAAACCTCTTTCTAGAGCTATGAGCTAGATCACTGATGTCATCAAGAGTCAAGCTTTTTTTGTTTTGTTCCCAGTTGTCTTGAAAGCACCATACATCCAGAGAATGGCAGACTTTGATGACAAAGTTTGATGACAAAATTTGCCCGCAAAGGACCACCTTCCTGTTCAAGTGAGCACAGCACAACAAGGTGAGTCCAAAAATGTTTTGTATGCTGCTGCATAAATTATGTAACATGCCAGGGAGATATGTACACTGTAGCTAAGAAAGTAATACAAAGTGCATGTTGTGTAGTAAGCTGTTAGTAGCCCATGTGCCTCACCCTAATAATTTGGTCTATTTTCACCTCTTAATTTCGCCTACTGTTCTGACTTGGTGGTGCACATGTAGCCTTATAACCTGTTTTTGAGAAATGTAATCATCAAATATTGTAAGAGCTTTCATTGTCTGATTGTGTGCCCCCTTTATTTATCCTACGGTTCTGACTTGTTGTACAGCAAGAATACTGTAAGAATGACCCATGTTCTGAATTCTGTCACTGTACAATTCAAAAGTGCTGAACAAATAGTTATTTTGACTACGTCCGTCCTAGCTTGCTCATTAATGTCTTAATCGATAGTACGGATTTCCTCTTATCCCGCGCCACCTTCCTGTTCAAGTGAGCACAGCACAACAATGTGAGTCCAAAAATGGCTTGTATGTTGCTGCATAAATGATGTAACATACCAGGGAGATATGTATACTGTAGCTAAGAAAGTAATAAGTGTATGTAAGCCGTCATTGTAAATAAGAATTTGTTCTTAACTGACTTGCCTTGTTAAATAAAGGTAAAACATTTTTTTCTAAATATTATCCACTTGTCGTCCCCTTATGCCATAGTTTGTACATCTCAATTATCAGTACAAACCACATTTGTTAATAAGCAAGTCAGCCATTTCAGCTATGTTTTTAAAAAAAGCAGTAAATGAGGCTGAATGAACTGTTTTGCTGCCAGACAAGGCTCCGCTGATAGCCATGTGTAACAGTGGTAAGATGTTGGGACAGCTGTTGGGACTCTGCTGTTGGGACAGCTTTATGTAGGCCCTAACAGTTTGTGGGCACCGTTTGTTACCGTCATAGTGCAATTAATGTATTGTTTAGTGTTGTGTTGTGTAGTGGCTTTACTGGGATGTATCCCACGTTTTTTTGCCCCTACAAGATTTACATGCTAAAATCACCACTGAACCCGGGTCATTGGAAACCTACCTTTGAAAAAATAAAAGAATCGAGTAGGCCTATTGAATTCACACATCATATCAGGGCTGCTGGAAAACATGTAGCGAGGGGAAATTTGCCACAGCACTATTCAATCAGTTTGTTTTAGTTTAATGAAATATATTGACGCAAAGTCTTAAAAAGTTCGATTTGCACACAATTTCTCTGTCCATCACATCGTAGTGCTGTAGCATTCTCTTTACCAATCAGATTCACGGAAATCGCAGGTCGGGGCCGGGCACAACACACAAAGCTCAAGGCGTGCTCCCTACTTTCCTCTTGTATTTATTTAGCAAGCATGATAACCAATTATGTATATAAACTCTGGATTGCTGAAGCTATGTTCTGGCCAATGAGAGCCTTTGAAGCCACTGGTTCGCCATATTGGCTCACCACAGAAGGAGCAGTCCTCCATCGGAATGGATGGAATTCTACAGTATTTCAATTAAATGTTTCAAGGACATAATTACATGCATTTAGGTATTATTTTGCCGTAGTGGGGACAGTAACAGAACTTTCAAATTATACTTTAAGGAAAATCTTTTGATATATTTTTGTATTTTTTATTTGTATGTTTAGCTCACATAATATAATGTAAAAGTATGCATTAAGGTGTCTGTAATACTGTATAATAAACGTGGCAAAAACAAATGTTGACATTGATAAATGCATTTCTATGGCTTCCAAAATAAAAAAATTACAACGATGGGGAACTGTCTAACTAACATTAGACAGTTAATACAGACATTCTCACCTTTGCCTCGATTCGGCAGCCTCGTCCAGCATTTGTATTTCTTTATGATAGTCACATTAGCAGCTAATTAACATTTCAGTTTTGGGGGTTAAAGTGAATATATTGATAAAAGTCAACTTGTCCTAGAGAGATTTACACAGTTATCAAAACGTCACGCCAGGGTAAGCCTACACAAAACACAGCCCTTATTTTAAGTGTTTCTAAAATCCCCTAACCTGGATAATACTCGCCAGTCCAGCTTCCCTGCCCCATCCACCACTGCCCCCTGGACACTGATCTCTTGGCCACATAGCTGATGCACGCTGGACTGTCCATTAATCACGGTACTCCATTCTGCTTGTTTGTTTTTATCTGTTGGCCCCGTTGCCTAGTCAACACCATTTTACCTGCTGTTGTCGTGCTAGCAGATTAGCTGTTGCTGTCTAACCTACTGTTTTAGCTAGCTCTCCCAATTCAACACCTGTGATTACTGTATGCCTTGCTGTATGTCTCTCTCAAATGTCAATATGCCTTGTATACTGTTGTTCAGGTTAGTTATCATTGTTTTAGTTCACAATGGAGCCCCTAGTTCCACTCTTCATACCCCTGATAAATCCTTTGTCCCACCTCCCACACATGCGGTGACCTCACCCATTACAACCAGCATGTCCAGAGATACAACCTCTCTCATCATCACCCGGGGCCTGGGCTTACCTCCGCTGTACCCGCACCCCACCACCCTGTCTGCGCATTATGCCCTGAATATATTCTACCATGCCCAGACACCTGCTCCTCTTATTCTCTGTCCCCAACGCTCTAGGCGACCAGGTTTGATAGCCTTTAGCCGCACCCTCATACTACTCCTTCTCTGTTCCGCGGGTGATGTGGAGGTAAACCCCAGGCCCTGCATGTCCCCAGGCACCCTCATTTGTTGACTTCTGTGATCGAAAAAGCCTTGGTTTCATGCATGTCAACATCAGAAGCCTCCTCCATAAGTTTGTTTTACTCACTGCTTTAGCACACTCTGCTAACCCTGATGTCCTTGCTGTGTCTGAATCCTGGCTCAGGAAGGCCACCAAAAATTCAGAGATTTCCATACCCAACTATAACATCTTTCGTCAAGATAGAACTGCCAAAGGGGGAGGAGTTGCAGTCTACTGCAGAGATAGCCTGCAAAGTAATGTCATACTTTCCAGGTCCATACCCAAACAGTTCGAACTACTAATTTTGAAAATTACTCTCTCCAGAAATAAGTCTCTCACTGTTGCCGCCTGCTACCGACCCCCCTCAGCTCCCAGCTGTGCCCTGGACACCATTTGTGAATTGATCGCCCCCCATCTAGCTTCAGAGTTTGTTCTGTTAGGTGACCTAAACTGGGATACGCTTAATACCCCGGCAATCCTACAATCTAAGCTAGGTGCCCTCAATCTCACACAAATTATCAAGGAACCCACCAGGTACAACCCTAACTCTGTAAACAAGGGCACCCTCACAGACGTCATCCTGACCGACTGGCCCTCCATATACACCTCCGCTGTCTTCAACCAGGATCTCAGCGATCACTGCCTCATTGCCTGTATCCGCTACGGAGCCGCAGTCAAACGACCACCCCTCATCACTGTCAAACGCTCCCTAAAACACTTCTGTGAGCAGGCCTTCCTAATCGACCTGGCTCGGGTATCCTGGAAGGACATTGACCTTATCCCGTCAGTTGAGGATGCCTGGTCATTCTTTAAAAGTAACTTCCTCTCCATTTTAGATAAGCATGCTCCGTTCAAAAAATGCAAAACTAAGAACAGATACAGCCCTTGGTTCACTCCAGACCTGACTGCCCTCGACCAGCACAAAAACATCCCGTGGCGGACTGCAATAGCATTGAATAGTCCCAGTGATATGCAACTGTTCAGGGAAGTCAGGAACCAATACACGCAGTCAGTCAGGAAAGCTAAGGCCAGCTTCTTCAGGCAGAAGTTTGCATCCTGTAGCACCAACTCCAAAAAGTTCAGGGACAATGTGAAGTCCATGGAGAACAAGAGCACCTCCTCCCAGCTGCCCACTGCACTGAGGCTAGGTAATACGGTCACCACCGATAAATCAATAAGCATTTCTCAACGGCTGGCCATGCCTTCCGCCTGGCTACTCCAACCTCGGCCAACAGCTCCCCCCCCCCCCCCCCGCAGCTCCTCGCCCAAGCTTCTCCAGGTTTTCCTTTACCCAAATCCAGATAGCAGATGTTCTGAAAGAGCTCCAAAACCTGGACCCGTACAAATCAGCTGGGCTTGACAATCTGGACCCTCTATTTCTGAAACTATCCGCCGCCATTGTCGCAACCCCTATTACCAGCCTGTTCAACCTCTCTTTCATATCGTCCGAGATCCCCAAGGATTGGAAAGCTGCCGCAGTCATCCCCCTCTTCAAAGGGGGAGACACCCTGGACCCAAACTGTTACAGACCTATATCCATCCTGCCCTGCCTATCTAAGGTCTTCGAAAGCCAAGTCAACAAACAGGTCACTGACCATCTCGAATCCCACCGTACCTTCTCCGCTGTGCAATCTGGTTTCCGAGCCGGTCACGGGTGCACCTCAGCCACACTCAAGGTACTAAACGATATCATAACCGCCATCGATAAAAGACAGTACTGTGCAGCCGTCTTCATCGACCTTGCCAAGGCCTTCGACTCTGTCAATCACCATATTCTTATCGGCAGACTCAGTAGCCTCATTTTTTCGGATGACTGCCTTGCCTGGTTCACCAATTACTTTGCAGACAGAGTTCAGTATGTCAAATCGGAGGGCATGCTGTCCGGTCCTCTGGCAGTCTCTATGGGGGTGACACAGGGTTCAATTCTCGGGCCGACTCTTTTCTCTGTATATATCAATGATGTTGCTCTTGCTGCGGGTGATTCCCTGATCCACCTCTACGCAGACGACACCATTCTATATACTTTCGGCCCGTCATTGGACACTGTGCTATCTAACCTCCAAACGAGCTTCAATGCCATACAACACTCCTTCCGTGGCCTCCAACTGCTCTTAAACGCTAGTAAAACCAAATGCATGCTTTTCAACCGATCGCTGCCTGCACCCGCATGCCCGACTAGCATCACCACCCTGGATGGTTCCGACCTTGAATATGTGGACATCTATAAGTACCTAGGTGTCTGGCTAGACTGCAAACTCTCCTTCCAGACTCATATCAAACATCTCCAACCGAAAATCAAATCAAGAGTCGGCTTTCTATTCCGCAACAAAGCCTCCTTCACTCACGCCGCCGAGCTTACCCTAGTAAAACTGACTATCCTACCGATCCTCGACTTCGGCGATGTCATCTACAAAATGGCTTCCAACACTCTACTCAGCAAACTGGATGCAGTCTATCACAGTGCCATCCGTTTTGTCACTAAAGCACCTTATACCACCCACCACTGCGACTTGTATGCTCTAGTCGGCTGGCCCTCGCTACATATTCGTCGCCAGACCCACTGGCTCCAGGTCATCTACAAGTCCATGCTAGGTAAAGCTCCGCCTTATCTCAGTTCACTGGTCACGATGGCAACACCCATCCGTAGCACGCGCTCCAGCAGTTGTATCTCATTGATCATCCCTAAAGCCAACACCTCATTTGGTGTCTCATCCAGTACTCTGCTGCCTGTGAATGGAACAAATTGCAAAAATCGCTGAAGTTGGAGACTTTTATCTCCCTCACCAACTTCAAACATCAGCTATCTGAGCAGCTAACCGATCGCTGCAGCTGTACATAGTCTATTGGTAAATAGCCCACCCATTTTCACCTACCTCATCCCCATACTGTTTTATTTATTTACTTTTCTGCTCTTTTGCACACCAATATCTCTACCTGTATATGACCATCTGATCATTTATCACTCCAGTGTTAATCTGCAAAATTGTAATTATTCGCCTACCTCATGCCATTTGCACACATTGTATATAGACTCCCCCTTCTTTTTCTACTGTGTTATTGACTTGTTAATTGTTTACTCCATGTGTAACTCTGTGTTGTCTGTTCACACTGCTATGCTTTATCTTGGCCAGGTCGCAGTTGCAAATGAGAACTTGTTCTCAACTAGCCTACCTGGTTAAATAAAGGTGAAATATATATATGTTTTTTAATAAAAAAAAGAATTACCTGGCTATGCTTTTCCCCATCCCTAATTCCCATGCCTCAGTCTACTACCACACACACAAACACACCTCAGCCTTTTTACCCAACCCAGAGCTCATCACCTAATCAACATGACAAAACACTATTGATAGAATGTATTCCAATGGTGGGATATGTATTGTCATGGACCTATAGGTCTGTGTCTAAATAATTATATAAACAGGTCTACACCTGGTCAGCCCTGATAAGGGACAGATCAACATTTACTGGGGGGAGAGGTGGTCCAAAATAAGGGAGGGTTGTCAAACTTTTTTTTTTTGCTTTGGGGAGGCATTTGTGTTTTTTTGATCGATAGATAGATAGATAATAGATCATTCTACCCAAAAACAATGACAATTTTATTCAACCAGTGGCATATGGGCTTTTTAGGTGACCCCACTTTGTCAAAGGCAGGGGCGTAAAATTCCATTCCTAGTGCGCCTCTCCAGGGTGCTGTTGAAGAGAAGCATTGCAGCGCTTCACCAATGTTACGTTCCAAAAATTATCTAACATAAATCGTGTAGCAAATAGGATATGGTACAAATAGTGTGCGGCCTTTTCTATAACCTACAGGCTGGAGATAAATGTATGACAATTTACTGAGACGGACAATTTTATATGATGCCAGATTCTCAGATCAAATAGCTTAAACTAAATGGCCCTCAATCAAATAAAAAATGTGCTGTCATGTTAATAAACAACATATCCTAAAAACAGGACAGGTCAAAGTAAAATGGACAATATGGAATAGACAATCACATCTGTTGTCCAGTTGTTTCACCCCATTGTCATGATCAGTGGTTTCAAGTTTGAATCTGTACATTTTTGACAAGCTGATCATAGCAAAAAACAAAATATTTCTGCATTTCCTGTTGTGTGAACACATTGCAAATAGACTCATGATAACTCCTGATAAAGTTGGGTAGCTGATATTCAGAGCTTAAATAGTCAAATTGATTAGTCAGGACTAATAAAGCCATTGCTATGGCCTGTTTTAAACGGTGAGCCTACCACATGGATGGGCATTCATAAAATGTCATTGTGGGTCAACATGGTAGGTTGCACCCCAGTAAGCACAATACTTTTTTTGGTCCCGTCTGGAAGTCTATTTTTGTGTGTGTTTTGCAAACGGTAGGCTTACCACATACATGGGCATTCGTAAAATTCAATTTCAGGCAACACTGTAGGCTACCCCTCAGTAAGCATGGACCGACACCGACTCCTTTTGGACGTCTTTTTTTGGTGCTGTTCGGACCGGCCTTGATTTCCACATCAACGGATATTATTTTTTGGTCCAGTCCGGGCCAAATCTGAACCAATCATAGACTTCTATGTTTGGTTCAGATTTTGTCCGGTCTGGACCAGCCTTGATTTCGCCCAAACATAGACGTCTAAAATACTTTAAAGTACTACTTAAGTTTGTTTTTTGGGGTATCTGTACTTACTTTACTATTTATATTTTTGCCAACTTTTACTTTTACTTCACTACATTCCTAAAGAAAAGAATGTACTTTTTACTCCATACACTTTCCATGACACCCAAAAGTACTTCCGTCAATCCGTCAATAAAAATAGAAAATACAATTGTGCCGTCTGGTTTGCTTAATATAAGGAATTTGAAATGGTTCATACTTTTACTTTTGATACTTAAGTACATTTTAGCAATTCCATTTACGTTTGATACTTAAGTATATTTAAAACCAAATACTTTTAAAAACCAAATAGCATTTTACTGGGTGACTTTCACTTTAACTTGTATCTTTACTTTTACTCAAGTTTAACAATTGAGTACTTTTTTTATAGGTCTTTAGTTGGGCCTCTTGGTAGGTTCTCTCTAGATCAGAGATTTCAAATTCAAGGACATTCAGTTCAGCACTGTGTTTTCTCTTCAGCCCTTTAGTATAGGCAATGATCTGTCCCCTCACATAGGCTTTCAATGTGTCCCAAAGAATGAAACTGTCAGGAGAAGAGGGTTTATTTGTCAAAGTAAAAAATATTGATCTGCTCTTTGATAAATGTACAACATTCAGGTTGCTTTAAGAGTATAGAATATATTCTCCATCTATATGCTCCATTTACCTTGGTAGGAATGGAGAGTGATAATACCAGAGGAGAATGGTCACAAAGCAATCTGGGGAGATAATCGATATCTAACACTTTATGAAACAGTTGGGTTGATAGCAAAACGTTATGTATGCGTGTGTGTGCTGTGTGGGTGTGAATAAAAAGAGTAGTCCCTATCCTGTGGGTGCATCTGTCTCCGGGTGTCTAGTAAATTGAGATCCTTCATGAATGACATGTTGAGCTTGACGGCTTTGGTAAGAAGGGGGGGGGGGTTTATAAGAGGACCTATCAAAAACTATATCTAAACACAAATTACAATCTCCTCCAGCCAGTAGCCATCCTGGTGGTGCTTGAGCAACCTGAAGGAAGACATTCTGAATAAACATATGGTCATCGAATTTAAGAGCATAAATATTCAATAGTGTCCAAAACATACATATGCCCCTGCACCAAAACAAACCTGCCTGAGGGATCAGACATGGTGTTGCTGACACAGAAGGGGATATGTCTACTTATCAAAATGTCAGTTCCTCTTGCTTTGGAGTTAAAAGAGGACGCAAAAACATTCCCTCTTTAATTTCTTGTGTTCACTGGCTGTAAGATGTGTTTCTTGTAAAAACACAATGTTAGCCTTTAATTTGTTAAGGTATGTATAGACTCTTTTCCTCTTAACCGGGCTGTTAAGACCTTTTACGTTGAATGTGACATTTTTTTGTGGATTAAGCATGGTTTGGGTTTCAAATATATAACGGAAAGGTCAGGTAATATTTCAACTTTAGTTTGAACACTGAAGTGACCTATGTGTCTCTAGGAAGGAAACAACATTAAACATAGAAAAAAAACATAAACCCCAACCCACCCTGATTGTCGGACTAAAACCACAATCCCGACAATCAAACATGAAAACACTAGAAATACGTTGTTGCTCGCAAGCATCTATGACAAATCAGGACAGGTTGTTTCACTGCACAGCCATTACGAACACTGGCTGTAAAACAGTGATCACTAAGGTCATTACAGAAAACACCAGACTGATACCTATCAGGATTACTTGTGAGGATAACATAGAGGGGAATAGCATTTTCTGGGTGTTTGGAGTCATACCTTGTGGGATTGGTGATAATCTGGGAAAGATTTAGGGAGTCCCATTGCTTTAGGACTTGGTCAGGTGGTTTACATTTACATTTACATTTAAGTCATTTAGCAGACGCTCTTATCCAGAGCGACTTACAAATTGGTGCATTCACCTTATGACATCCAGTAGAACAGTCACTTTACAATAGTGCATCTAAATCTTAAGGGGGGGGGGTGAGAAGGATTACTTATCCTATCCTAGGTATTCCTTAAAGAGGTGGGGTTTCAGGTGTCTCCGGAAGGTGGTGATTGACTCCGCTGTCCTGGCGTCGTGAGGGAGTTTGTTCCACCATTGGGGGGCCAGAGCAGCGAACAGTTTTGACTGGGCAGAGTGTGAACTGTACTTCCTCAGTGGTAGGGAGGCGAGCAGGCCAGAGGTGGATGAACGCAGTGCCCTTGTTTGGGTGTAGGGCCTTACCAGAGCCTGGAGGTACTGAGGTGCCGTTCCCCTCACAGCTCCGTAGGCGAGCACCATGGTCTTGTAGCGGATGCGAGCTTCAACTGGAAGCCAGTGGAGAGAGCGGAGGAGCGGGGTGACGTGAGAGAACTTGGGAAGGTTGAACACCAGACGGGCTGCGGCGTTCTGGATGAGTTGTAGGGGTTTAATGGCACAGGCAGGGAGCCCAGCCAACAGCGAGTTGCAGTAATCCAGACGGGAGATGACAAGTGCCTGGATTAGGACCTGCGCCGCTTCCTGTGTGAGGCAGGGTCTTACTCTGAGGATGTTGTAGAGCATGAACCTACAGGAACGGGCCACCGCCTTGATGTTAGTTGAGAACGACAGGGTGTTGTCCAGGATCACGCCAAGGTTCTTAGCGCTCTGGGAGGAGGACACAATGGAGTTGTCAACCGTGATGGCGAGATCATGGAACGGGCAGTCCTTCCCCGGGAGGAAGAGCAGCTCCGTCTTGCCGAGGTTCAGCTTGAGGTGGTGATCCGTCATCCACACTGATATGTCTGCCAGACATGCAGAGATGCGATTCGCCACCTGGTCATCAGAAGGGGGAAAGGAGAAGATTAATTGTGTGTCGTCTGCATAGCAATGATAGGAGAGACCATGTGAGGTTATGACAGAGCCAAGTGACTTGGTGTATAGCGAGAATAGGAGAGGGCCTAGAACAGAGCCCTGGGGGACACCAGTGGTGAGAGCGCATGGTGAGGAGACAGATTCTCGCCACGCCACCTGGTAGGAGCGACCTGTCAGGTAGGACGCAATCCAAGCGTGGGCCGCACCGGAGATGCCCAACTCGGAGAGGGTGGAGAGGAGGATCTGATGGTTCACAGTATCGAAGGCAGCAGATAGGGCTAGAAGGATGAGAGCAGAGGAGAGAGAGTTAGCTTTAGCAGTGCGGAGCGCCTCCGTGATACAGAGAAGAGCAGTCTCAGTTGAATGACTAGTTTTGAAACCTGACTGATTTGGATCAAGAAGGTCATTCAGAGAGAGATAGCGGGAGAGCTGGCCAAGGACGGCACGTTCAAGAGTTTTGGAGAGAAAAGAAATAAGGGATACTGGTCTGTAGTTGTTGACATCGGAGGGATCGAGTGTAGGTTTTTTCAGAAGGGGTGCAACTCTCGCTCTCTTGAAGACGGAAGGGACGTAGCCAGCGGTCAGGGATGAGTTGATGAGCGAGGTGAGGTAAGGGAGAAGGTCTCCGGAAATGGTCTGGAGAAGAGAGGAGGGGATAGGGTCAGGTTGTTGGGCGGCCGGCCGTCACAAGACGCGAGATTTCATCTGGAGAGAGAGGGGAGAAAGAGGTCAGAGCACAGGGTAGGGCAGTGTGAGCAGAACCAGCGGTGCCGTTTGACTTAGCAAACGAGGATCGGATGTCGTCGACCTTCTTTTCAAAATGGTTGACGAAGTCATCTGCAGAGAGGGAGGAGGGGGGAGGGGGAGGAGGATAAGCATGTCCCAGTTTAGGTCACCTATCAGGACAAATTCAGACTTAGTGTAAGGGGCCGGCCAAGAGAGAGCTTAGGGCAGGTAGGGTGCAAGCCGTTGCTGATGGAGGACGATAGCACCCAGCAACAGTCAACAAAGAGCTATTTGAAAGTTTAATGCTTAAAACCAGCAAATCAAATTGTTTGGGGACAGATTTGGTGGAGACAACCGAGCACTGAAGGTGATCCTTGGTAAAGATTGCCACTCCTCCACTTTTGGAAGACCTGTCTTGCCGAAAAAGGATATAACCAGAAAGGTTAACATCAGTATTCAAAACACTCTTTCCTAACCACGTCTCAGTAATAACCAACACATCTGGATTGGATCTGTGAACCCACACTTTCAATTGATCCATTTTAGGTAATAAGCTTGTAGTGTTAACATGCAGAAAACCCAGGCTTTTGCGAGAGCAGAAATCAGTGAAGCAAAAATCAGAGCACAAGTCAGAATTGGGGCTGGCAACAGTAGATAGGCCAGGGTGTACATGCACATTTCCAGATATCATCAACAGTAATACAATCAAGGCCCGGCATAGCACAGGGAGAGCTCTGCAGTGCTGATTTATGACATGTGCATCAGATGGCAACAAGATCATATTGCACTGCAATTTCATCGGGTAACATGAATACAAAGCCGGCGAGGGGTGGTTAGAATAGGATGGGAGGCCAAAGGTCTGTGTAACCAATAGAGAGTCAGAGTCCCGAGTGTGTGAACAAACATAGTCTGTCCCATGGTTGGGTAAAGAAAGTTTGTAATCAACAAAGTATGCAGGAGTCATGAGGCAAATAGCAAAATAACAAAAATGCACAAGAACAAAATAAAATATACAACGACTTGGGGCTAGCCATTGTAAATTCAGATTGACTCGCCCCAACAGTGTGTGTGTGCTGGAGGTGAGCCAAAGCTCGGGAGAGAGGGGTGAGTGTGGCGGAGGTACCTGCACCAGACAGGGGGAGACAGGCCAGGGCAAACAGTGAACAGATCGCCAGGTGAAATCCAAGCAGCAGTGCAGCAGGCAATGGGAGTAGGTGTCACACCCACTTGGATAGACATAATACTGGGGGGTCATTGACAACACACACACATTAGGTTCTTCTATCCTCGTGGGGACCTCCAATTTATTTCCATTCAAAATCCTATTTTCCCTAACCCCTAACCTTACCTTTTACCCTAACCCTAATTATAACCCTTATTATAACCCTAACCCCTAATCTTAAAATAGCCTCTGTCCTCATGAGGACGTGAGAAATGTCCCTGAGGTAGAATTTTACTTGTTTTACTATCCTTGTGGGGACTTTTGGGGATTTTAGGTCCCCCAGATAAAAATGTTGTCAATCTTTAGAACATTTCACCAATAGCTGCCATTTCCATTACACATGTCACAATGTTGTTTTTAAATAAACCTGGGAGGAATGAAAACCTGCCTAGTCTCTGATAGGCTATCAAACGTACTTTAACTTTCAAGTCATGTTAATTGCAATTTAAAGGACAGACATTCTTCAGTTGCAACACCACTTATCTGGAGCTCAAGAGATTTCCTTATTTGATCTGTAATTGAAATTTGATCATCTCACTTTTAATTTAAACAGATCTCAGAAATGGAGATGACATCACATTATTGGACATCACATACAGCCTGCACTGTATGCTGCACCATTCATATTGGTATTCCATTATGATGCTCACTCAATTCCCCTCAGAGCAGGTGAAGAGTTAGTTGACAATCTACCTCTTATGTTATATGGAAAGAGTAGGATACATTAGGCTACTGTAAGCCTACAGTTACAACACTTCAGGGATTTGTTTGTGTTGTGTGTAGATAGGGAAATTAGAGAACGGGTAAACGGTCTGACTGTCTGACTGATTCATTGTAAAGCCACAGATGTAGCTTGGAGATATAACTCACTGCCATCCTCTCAGGCACTTCACTGACACTGCTCTTACACAGCTGACAGTTGTATTCATTCTGAGCAGTGTGAGTAGAACACTACCAACCTCTAGTGACAACATTCAGGTACTACTGCATCTGTTGTTACCTGCAACATGACTGCAACACTTGAACTTCAAGGGCGTTCCCCAAACATACAGCTTTGCACATTTTGTGTGTGAGGTCTCCAGGCCATCAGACGGTTAAATAATCACCACTAGCCGGCCTCCACGCAGTACCCTGAACTTAGTCACTGTTACTTGTCAGAGTCGTGTGTGTATAGGTGGCAGGGAAGTCAGGCGCAGGAGAATCAAACTGAGTGTAATGTAGTATTTAATAACAAATAAACGAAACATACTCCAAACACTAAATGTACCAATAAATAAAGTGGGTATGAGGACCCGTCGCACACCAATACAAAAACCAACACAACACTGAATAACAAACAATCTCTGACAAAGAATTGAGGGGAAACAGAGGGTTAAATACACAACAGGCAATGAATGGGATTGAAACCAGGTGTGTAGGAAGACAAGACAAGACCAATGGAAAATGAAAAATGGATCAATGACGGCTAGAAGACCGGTGACGTCAACCACCGAGCACCGCACGAACAAGGAGAGACTTCGACTTTGGTAGAAGTCGTACATTACTAGCCATCTACCACACACTATTCTACCCTGCACCTTAGAGACTGCTGCCCAATGTACATATTCATTGAACAATTGTTACTTTAATAATGTTTACATACTGGTTTACCCACAACATACTGTATATACTGTATTCTAGTCAAGACTTATCCTATATAACTACTGCTGTACACACCTTTTATATTCATATATATGTCCATAATGTAACACACCATCATATACACTACCGTTCAAATGTTTGGGGTCACTCACAAATGTCCTTGTTTTTTAAAGAAAAGCTCATTTTTTGTCCAAAAAAAATAACATCAAATTGATCAGAAATACACTGTAGAGATTGTTATGGTAAATGACTATTGTAGCTGGAAACTGCATATTTTTTATGGAATATCTACATAGCGGAACAGAGGCCCGTTATCAGCAACCATCACTCCTGTGTTCCACTGGCAATAGCTAATCCAAATTTGTTGTTTTAAAATACTAATTGATCATTAGAAAACCCTTTTGCAATCATGTTAACACAGCTGAAAACTGTTGTCCTGATCAAAGAAGCAATAACACCGGCCTTCTTTAGATTAGTTGAGAATCTGGAGCATCAGCATTTGTGGGTTCGATTACAGGCTCAAAACGGCCAGAAAACAAAGTGCTTTCTTCTGAAACTCGTCAGTCTACTCTTGTTCTGAGAAATTAAGGCTATTCCATGTGAGAAAATGCCAAGAAACTGAAGATCTCACAAATCCTCAACTGGCAACTTCAGCCCGGTGACTCCAGGATGATGGCCTTGTAAATTCAATTGATTGGGCATGATTTGGAAAAGTACACATCTGCCTGTATAAGGTCCCACATTTGAGAGTGCATGTTAGAGCAAAAACCAAGCCATGAGGCCGAAGGAATTGTCCGTAGAGCTCTGAGACAGGATTGGGTCAAGGCACAGATCTGGGGAAGGGTACCAAAAATGTTCTGCAGCATTGAATGTCCCCAGGAACATAGTGGCCTCAAATCATTCTTAAATTGAAGAGGTTTGGAACCACCAAGACTCTTCCTAGAGCTGGCCGCCCAGACAAACTGAGCAATCGGGGGAGAAGGGCCTTGGTCATGGAGGTGAAACACAATGGTCACTCTGACAGAGCTCCAGAGTTCTTCTGTGGCGATGGGAGAAGCTTCCAGGAGGACAACCATCTCTGCAGCACTCCACCAATCAGGCCTTTATGGTAGAGTGGCAAGAAGAAAGAAAGCCAGAGCCCGGACTTGAAGCCGATCAAACATCTCTGGAGAGACCTGAAAATAGCTGTGCAGCAACGCTCCCCAACCATCCTGACAGAGCTTGAGAGTATCTGCGGAGAAGAATGGAAGAAACTCCCAAATAAAGGTGTGCCAAGCTTGTAGCGTCATACCCAAGAAGACTCAAAGCTGTAATAGCTTTCAAAGGTGCTTCAACAAAGTACTGAGTAAAGGGTCTGAATACTTAAGTAAATGTAATATTTATGTTTTTTATTTTTAATATATTTGCAAATAATTCTAAAATCCTCTTTTTGCTTTGTCATTATGGAGTTTTGTATGTAGATTGATAAGGGGGGGGGGAACAATTCAATCCATTTTAAAATAAGGCTGTGACATAACAAAATGTAGGAAATGTAAAGGGGTCTGAATACTTTCAGATTGCCCTGTATATAGGGTTGGCTACACTTCCAGGATTTTAACCTAGCTAGCTAGTTACCTTGGAGGTTTCTCAGATGATCTGATGAGAATCTGAGGAAGATATGTGACTTGTCACTCTGATCTTAAAACCGCATCTCGACAGAAATACATAATAAAATCAAATAAATGAATATAGGAGAAACACTACGCACTCTGTAATATGTGCACACATACCACCAAGTGTGGGCCTACCACTGTAATGATGTTGAATTATTCATAGATAGTCTATGGCTAGCCAGCATACATGATCCACTATAATGGCCAGTAGCCTGCTATAGAAACTAGCTCACTACTAGGTTGCAGGATATGACATGTCTGTGGAGAAGGTACCAGGAATCTGAGTGGCATTTAATGTAGATACATATTGCAGTAAGGAAATGCACTTCTTAATATTTTAGAAGATTTATTATGTATAGTTTTGCTAATACATGTATTACATCAGTGGAGAATAAGAGCAACAATCAAAGTAACTCTGCAAAAGAAGTGATCAAAATCAAGTATATACATAGGCATTTTCAATTTTCCAACTATACACAAATCCAGAAATGTTTTTGTTAGGTACAGTATAAATTATGGAAAATTAAATCTGTGCATAATTCTAATCAAAATATAGTTACATCAATATATTTTTCTTTATTTTTTACTATGATTACAAGCATTACATTTTAGCAACATATATTTATTTCATGGTAATAAGTGTTCAGATTGCAATTCTTCCTTATGTGTTGTGTGTTTTTGTTCTATTAATGTTGCATGGTTTGTATTTATATCACTACATATTAATTAAGTATTTTGTATGGTTTTACAGTGAAATAATTGTAAACATATTTTCAGAGTCATAAATCATTGATTCCTTATATTTATATATTGCTGCCCAGAAGTGGAATAAAGAGCAGAAATCAGAGGTAATTTATCAATGTATATGGCAGTGGATTAACAAGTTTCTCTCCATTATATGTACAGCAGGACAACCTGCAGAGATGTGTTAAAACAGCAAATTCAGTCAAATGGTCTCAATGGTAGTAATTACAATAAAGTGACAATTTTGGCATTAATATCACCTGTATCACTTGTGTATATTTATATTTATATTTAGTGTGTACTAAGTAAACAATCAAAACATTCAACTGTATATATTAAAACTCTGTCATAAATTAAAGCACAATTAATTATTAAGAGCACGATAATAATATGACTGATACTACTTCTCAATTGAGGGATTTATCATATTCCCCCAAGTCACTCCAATTCAGCCCCATCGAAGAATTTCATTTTTTGAGAATGCATAGTTTCTTTCATCTGTTTGATAGATGAGGCGGTTTCATCTGAGATGGGCTCAGCCCCAAACACATGTGTAACTCTTCGAGTTATGACAACCGTTTCCTTGTCAGTGCCTGACATTTCCCTAATTACATGCCTCTTAATGACTGTTTGCCCATCACTCTGTGTTTTGTTGGTGTCGTCCACTGACCAAGATGCAGAGGAAGCTCCGGCGGTCCCTGTCTGCAATCCAAAATCTGTTAAGAGTGTGGCCTTCTGTGTGTCTGGTATTGCTTGTATATTGGATGTGATGACATGTGTACCAGACTCCAGTTTTAGGGTGTCCACTGATGAGGAGGAAGCTCCAGAGGACATTGGAATGGTGACCTTCTCTGCCAAGTAGGGTTCAAAAGAGATCATTTTTGTCCTTGCTGTGGAGGTAATGATATTACCTTGTATCTCAGTGGCAATAGGGTCAGAGTATTTGACTGTGACTTTGGTTGGAGAGGCCAATGATGGAGCAACTTGTTCGCTTGTGACTGTAGAACTGATATCTGCAAAAGCATCCGATGACCGCACTGAGAAGGTCAAGCTGGAATCTTGTTCCACAGACTCACCTGCAGGGCTGTTCTCACTTGCTTCTTTCTCAGAAGTATCTTTTTCTAAAATTTTGTCAGATTCTGAAGGAGAAGATAGTCCAAATGTAGGAAACTTAAACCAAACAAATTTGGATTTTTCTTTCGCTTCTTCCTCTTCTTGGATAGACTGGGTTTCAGCACTGGGTCCTTCCCTTGAGCCTGTGAGCTTTTCTTCCACTTCCTCTAATGCAGGGACATAAAATTCGACATCAATGCTTCTTAATACCTCCCCAAATGTTGTCAAAGTCAACTTTGGTGAAATCTCTGGTCCTTGTGGTTCCACGTGAATTTCATTATTCTCCAAAATAATATTTGGACTTATATCATCATGTTCATGTTCATTCTGTCGTTTGGATTTTGAAATGCTCAATTTGGGCATTTTGAAGGTCGGAAGTTTGAATTTACTTGGTGAGCCTTGACCTTTGCTGGGTAAGCCATGGCCTTTATCATCAATTGTCAGTTCTGAACTGTCAACACCATGAACATCCACATCAGCTATTGTCATTCCTTCTTCAACTGAGGGCCCTGCAGATCCAGCAACATGTAGATGAACTTCACTACATCCTTTAATGTCAACTGTATCCTCGGGTTCTGTCAAACCAACTGGAAAGGAAGCTCCTAGTACTTGATCTAGAATTTCTACACCAGGTACTTCAATAACCTTCTCTTTATCAGAGACATCTACTGCCACCTTTGAAGTTGAACCAAATGTAGGCAATTTGAATGTTGGCATTTTGAATCTTGAGGGGGAGCCAACAGCTTCTTTTACGTCAACTTCAATCTTTGGAGCTTCAATTTTCACTTCAGGCACTTTGAACTCTTTTGCCTCTGGGAGTGAAATGTCTACATTTGGAGGAATCATAACAATCTCAGGAGCCGTAATTTCTGATCTTGAGAAAAATATTTTTGGAAAGGTTATCAGCGGTTTCTTCACCCCCGTTTCAATTATTTTATCCTCTATGTTTGGTGTTAGTAGTTTTCCATCAACTGAAAAACCTTCATTTTTCATTTCAACTTGACTCTCTGGAGCTTTCATTTCTACATATGATTCTTTGACCACCTTTCCTTCAGGAAGAGATAAATCCACCTTTGTAAGACTGACATCTACCTCGGGTGCTTTCGCTTCTGGTTTTGAAAACCATCCAAATGACATCCTGGGCTTTTTCATTTTTACATCCATTTCTGTAGCAGCTCCCTCAGGCATTTCAACTTCACCAGAAGGCACTTTGAGTTCAATGCTTGGTGGTTGGACGTTCATTTTGACCTCTGGTAAAGTGACATTTTCATTTTGTTTACGATTGACATCTATAGATGGACCTTTAAGGTCAACACTTGGCTTTTCGATGTTAAATGCTGATATTGTCAGCTTGGGTTCAGGTATTTCAGTTCCATGAAACTTGATGTCCTTGTCCAAATCAGGTACCTCTATTGTGACATTTGGAGAAGCTGCTCCAAATTTAGGGAATTTTAAAGATGGCATTTTGAATCTTGAGGGGGAGCCTACGGTATCTTTCACATCAACTTGAATCTCTGGAGTTTTCATTTCCACCTCTGGCTCTTTGACCTCCACCTTTCCCTCAGGAAGAGAAATATCCACCTCTGGAAGACTGATATCAACCTCTGGTGCTTTCACATCAGGTTTTGAAAATCCAAATTTGGGGAATGACATTCTTGGCTTTCTCATTTTCACATCAATATCTTTAGAACCTGCTTCTGGTATTTCAACTTCAACAGAGGGCACTCCGACTTCCACATCAGGTAGTTGGAGGTCTGCTCTTCCCTCTGGTAGGTCGACATCTACATCTGTCTTTGACAGACTTAAGCCAATTTCGGGACCTTTAACTCTTGGCAATGAGAGTCCAAATTTTGGTAATTTAAATTTACTTCCTTGTCCCTCAAGCTCAATATCATGTTTCATTTCAATTTGAACATCTGGAGATTTAATTTCCACGTCTGGCTCTTTGACCCCCACCTTTCCGTCTGGAAGCGAAAAATCCACATTTGTAAGACTGACATCAACCTCGGGTGCTTTCGCTTCTGGTTTTGAAAACCATCCAAATGACATCCTGGGCTTTTTAATTTTTACATCCATTTCTGTAGCAGCTCCCTCAGGCATTTCAACTTCACCAGAAGGCACTTTGAGCTCAATGCTTGGTGGTTGGACGTTCATTTTGACCTCTGGTAAAGTGACATTTTCATTTTTTTTACGATTGACATTTATAGATGGACCTTTAAGGTCAACACTTGGCTTTTCGATGTTAAATGCTGATATTGTCAGCTTGGATTCAGGTATTTCAGTTCCATGAAACTTGATGTCCTTGTCCAAATCAGGTACCTCTATTATGACATTTGGAGAAGCTGCTCCAAATTTAGGGAATTTTAAAGTTGGCATTTTGAATCTTGAGGGGGAGCCTACGGTATCTTTCACATCAACTTGAATCTCTGGAGTTTTCATTTCCACCTCTGGCTCTTTGACCTCCACCTTTCTCTCAGGAAGAGAAATATCCACCTCTGGAAGACTGATATCAACCTCTGGTGCTTTCACTTCAGGTTTTGAAAATCCAAATTTGGGGAATGACATTCTTGGCTTTCTCATTTTCACATCAATATCTTTAGAACCTGCTTCTGGTATTTCAACTTCAACAGAGGGCACTCCGACTTCCACATCAGGTAGTTGGAGGTCTGCTCTTCCCTCTGGTAAGTCGACATCTACATCTGTCTTTGACAGACTTAAGCCAATTTCAGGACCTTTAACTCTTGGCAATGAGAGTCCAAATTTTGGTAATTGAAATTTACTTCCTTGTCCCTCAAGCTCAATATCATGTTTCATTTCAATTTGAACATCTGGAGATTTAATTTCCACGTCTGGCTCTTTGACCTCCACCTTTCCGTCTGGAAGTGAAAAATCCACATTTGTAAGACTGACATCAACCTCGGGTGCTTTCGCTTCTGGTTTTGAAAACCATCCAAATGACATCCTGGGCTTTTTCATTTTTACATCCATTTCTGTAGCAGCTCCCTCAGGCATTTCAATTTCACCAGAAGGCACTTTGAGTTCAATGCTTGGTGGTTGGACGTTCATTTTGACCTCTGGTAAAGTGACATTTTCATTTTGTTTACGATTGACATCTATAGATGGACCTTTAAGGTCAACACTTGGCTTTTCGATGTTAAATGCTGATATTGTCAGCTTGGGTTCAGGTATTTCAGTTCCATGAAACTTGATGTCCTTGTCCAAATCAGGTACCTCTATTGTGACATTTGGAGAAGCTGCTCCAAATTTAGGGAATTTTAAAGTTGGCATTTTGAATCTTGAGGGGGAGCCTACGGTATCTTTCACATCAACTTGAATCTCTGGAGTTTTCATTTCCACCTCTGGCTCTTTGACCTCCACCTTTCCCTCAGGAAGAGAAATATCCACCTCTGGAAGACTGATATCAACCTCTGGTGCTTTCACATCAGGTTTTGAAAATCCAAATTTGGTGAATGACATTCTTGGCTTTCTCATTTTCACATCAATATCTTTAGAACCTGCTTCTGGTATTTCAACTTCAACAGAGGGCACTCCCACTTCCACATCAGGTAGTTGGAGGTCTGCTCTTCCCTCTGGTAGGTCGACATCTACATCTGTCTTTGACAGACTTAAGCCAATTTCGGGACCTTTAACTCTTGGCAATGAGAGTCCAAATTTTGGTAATTTAAATTTACTTCCTTGTCCCTCAAGCTCAATATCATGTTTCATTTCAATTTGAACATCTGGAGATTTAATTTCCACGTCTGGCTCTTTGACCCCCACCTTTCCGTCTGGAAGCGAAAAATCCACATTTGTAAGACTGACATCAACCTCGGGTGCTTTCGCTTCTGGTTTTGAAAACCATCCAAATGACATCCTGGGCTTTTTCATTTTTACATCCATTTCTGTAGCAGCTCCCTCAGGCATTTCAACTTCACCAGAAGGCACTTTGAGCTCAATGCTTGGTGGTTGGACGTTCATTTTGACCTCTGGTAAAGTGACATTTTCATTTTTTTTACGATTGACATTTATAGATGGACCTTTAAGGTCAACACTTGGCTTTTCGATGTTAAATGCTGATATTGTCAGCTTGGGTTCAGGTATTTCAGTTCCATGAAACTTGATGTCCTTGTCCAAATCAGGTACCTCTATTATGACATTTGGAGAAGCTGCTCCAAATTTAGGGAATTTTAAAGTTGGCATTTTGAATCTTGAGGGGGAGCCTACGGTATCTTTCACATCAACTTGAATCTCTGGAGTTTTCATTTCCACCTCTGGCTCTTTGACCTCCACCTTTCTCTCAGGAAGAGAAATATCCACCTCTGGAAGACTGATATCAACCTCTGGTGCTTTCACTTCAGGTTTTGAAAATCCAAATTTGGGGAATGACATTCTTGGCTTTCTCATTTTCACATCAATATCTTTAGAACCTGCTTCTGGTATTTCAACTTCAACAGAGGGCACTCCGACTTCCACATCAGGTAGTTGGAGGTCTGCTCTTCCCTCTGGTAAGTCGACATCTACATCTGTCTTTGACAGACTTAAGCCAATTTCAGGACCTTTAACTCTTGGCAATGAGAGTCCAAATTTTGGTAATTGAAATTTACTTCCTTGTCCCTCAAGCTCAATATCATGTTTCATTTCAATTTGAACATCTGGAGATTTAATTTCCACGTCTGGCTCTTTGACCTCCACCTTTCCGTCTGGAAGCGAAAAATCCACATTTGTAAGACTGACATCAACCTCGGGTGCTTTCGCTTCTGGTTTTGAAAACCATCCAAATGACATCCTGGGCTTTTTCATTTTTACATCCATTTCTGTAGCAGCTCCCTCAGGCATTTCAACTTCACCAGAAGGCACTTTGAGCTCAATGCTTGGTGGTTGGACGTTCATTTTGACCTCTGGTAAAGTGACATTTTCATTTTTTTTACGATTGACATTTATAGATGGACCTTTAAGGTCAACACTTGGCTTTTCGATGTTAAATGCTGATATTGTCAGCTTGGGTTCAGGTATTTCAGTTCCATGAAACTTGATGTCCTTGTCCAAATCAGGTACCTCTATTGTGACATTTGGAGAAGCTGCTCCAAATTTAGGGAATTTTAAAGTTGGCATTTTGAATCTTGAGGGGGAGCCTACGGTATCTTTCACATCAACTTGAATCTCTGGAGTTTTCATTTCCACCTCTGGCTCTTTGACCTCCACCTTTCCCTCAGGAAGAGAAATATCCACCTCTGGAAGACTGATATCAACCTCTGGTGCTTTCACTTCAGGTTTTGAAAATCCAAATTTGGGGAATGACATTCTTGGCTTTCTCATTTTCACATCAATATCTTTAGAACCTGCTTCTGGTATTTCAACTTCAACAGAGGGCACTCCGACTTCCACATCAAGTAGTTGGAGGTCTGCTCTTCCCTCTGGTAAGTCGACATCTACATCTGTCTTTGACAGACTTAAGCCAATTTCAGGACCTTTAACTCTTGGCAATGAGAGTCCAAATTTTGGTAATTGAAATTTACTTCCTTGTCCCTCAAGCTCAATATCATGTTTCATTTCAATTTGAACATCTGGAGATTTAATTTCCACGTCTGGCTCTTTGACCTCCACCTTTCCGTCTGGAAGCGAAAAATCCACATTTGGAAGACTGACATCAACCTCGGGTGCTTTCGCTTCTGGTTTTGAAAACCATCCAAATGACATCCTGGGCTTTTTCATTTTTACATCCATTTCTGTAGCAGCTCCCTCAGGCATTTCAATTTCACCAGAAGGCACTTTGAGTTCAATGCTTGGTGGTTGGACATTCATTTTGACCTCTGGTAAAGTGACATTTTCATTTTGTTTACGATTGACATCTATAGATGGACCTTTAAGGTCAACACTTGGCTTTTCGATATTAAATGCTGATATTGTCAGCTTGGGTTCAGGTATTTCAGTTCCATGAAACTTGATGTCCTTGTCCAAATCAGGTACCTCTATTATGACATTTGGAGAAGCTGCTCCAAATTTAGGGAATTTTAAAGTTGGCATTTTGAATCTTGAGGGGGAGCCTACGGTATCTTTCACATCAACTTGAATCTCTGGAGTTTTCATTTCCACCTCTGGCTCTTTGACCTCCACCTTTCTCTCAGGAAGAGAAATATCCACCTCTGGAAGACTGATATCAACCTCTGGTGCTTTCACTTCAGGTTTTGAAAATCCAAATTTGGGGAATGACATTCTTGGCTTTCTCATTTTCACATCAATATCTTTAGAACCTGCTTCTGGTATTTCAACTTCAACAGAGGGCACTCCGACTTCCACATCAGGTAGTTGGAGGTCTGCTCTTCCCTCTGGTAAGTCGACATCTACATCTGTCTTTGACAGACTTAAGCCAATTTCAGGACCTTTAACTCTTGGCAATGAGAGTCCAAATTTTGGTAATTGAAATTTACTTCCTTGTCCCTCAAGCTCAATATCATGTTTCATTTCAATTTGAACATCTGGAGATTTAATTTCCACGTCTGGCTCTTTGTCCTCCACCTTTCCGTCTGGAAGCGAAAAATCCACATTTGTAAGACTGACATCAACCTCGGGTGCTTTCGCTTCTGGTTTTGAAAACCATCCAAATGACATCCTGGGCTTTTTCATTTTTACATCCATTTCTGTAGCAGCTCCCTCAGGCATTTCAACTTCACCAGAAGGCACTTTGAGCTCAATGCTTGGTGGTTGGACGTTCATTTTGACCTCTGGTAAAGTGACATTTTCATTTTTTTACGATTGACATTTATAGATGGACCTTTAAGGTCAACACTTGGCTTTTCGATGTTAAATGCTGATATTGTCAGCTTGGGTTCAGGTATTTCAGTTCCATGAAACTTGATGTCCTTGTCCAAATCAGGTACCTCTATTGTGACATTTGGAGAAGCTGCTCCAAATTTAGGGAATTTTAAAGTTGGCATTTTGAATCTTGAGGGGGAGCCTACGGTATCTTTCACATCAACTTGAATCTCTGGAGTTTTCATTTCCACCTCTGGCTCTTTGACCTCCACCTTTCCCTCAGGAAGAGAAATATCCACCTCTGGAAGACTGATATCAACCTCTGGTGCTTTCACTTCAGGTTTTGAAAATCCAAATTTGGGGAATGACATTCTTGGCTTTCTCATTTTCACATCAATATCTTTAGAACCTGCTTCTGGTATTTCAACTTCAACAGAGGGCACTCCGACTTCCACATCAAGTAGTTGGAGGTCTGCTCTTCCCTCTGGTAAGTCGACATCTACATCTGTCTTTGACAGACTTAAGCCAATTTCAGGACCTTTAACTCTTGGCAATGAGAGTCCAAATTTTGGTAATTTAAATTTACTTCCTTGTCCCTCAAGCTCAATATCATGTTTCATTTCAATTTGAACATCTGGAGATTTAATTTCCACGTCTGGCTCTTTGACCTCCACCTTTCCGTCTGGAAGCGAAAAATCCACATTTGGAAGACTGACATCAACCTCGGGTGCTTTCGCTTCTGGTTTTGAAAACCATCCAAATGACATCCTGGGCTTTTTCATTTTTACATCCATTTCTGTAGCAGCTCCCTCAGGCATTTCAACTTCACCAGAAGGCACTTTGAGCTCAATGCTTGGTGGTTGGACGTTCATTTTGACCTCTGGTAAAGTGACATTTTCATTTTTTTACGATTGACATTTATAGATGGACCTTTAAGGTCAACACTTGGCTTTTCGATGTTAAATGCTGATATTGTCAGCTTGGGTTCAGGTATTTCAGTTCCATGAAACTTGATGTCCTTGTCCAAATCAGGTACCTCTATTGTGACATTTGGAGAAGCTGCTCCAAATTTAGGGAATTTTAAAGTTGGCATTTTGAATCTTGAGGGGGAGCCTACGGTATCTTTCACATCAACTTGAATCTCTGGAGTTTTCATTTCCACCTCTGGCTCTTTGACCTCCACCTTTCCCTCAGGAAGAGAAATATCCACCTCTGGAAGACTGATATCAACCTCTGGTGCTTTCACTTCAGGTTTTGAAAATCCAAATTTGGGGAATGACATTCTTGGCTTTCTCATTTTCACATCAATATCTTTAGAACCTGCTTCTGGTATTTCAACTTCAACAGAGGGCACTCCGACTTCCACATCAAGTAGTTGGAGGTCTGCTCTTCCCTCTGGTAAGTCGACATCTACATCGGTCTTTGACAGACTTAAGCCAATTTCAGGACCTTTAACTCTTGGCAATGAGAGTCCAAATTTTGGTAATTTAAATTTACTTCCTTGTCCCTCAAGCTCAATATCATGTTTCATTTCAATTTGAACATCTGGAGATTTAATTTCCACGTCTGGCTCTTTGACCTCCACCTTTCCCTCAGGAAGAGAAAAATCCACATTTGGAAGACTGACATCAACCTCGGGTGCTTTCGCTTCTGGTTTTGAAAACCATCCAAATGACATCCTGGGCTTTTTCATTTTTACATCCATTTCTGTAGCAGCTCCCTCAGGCATTTCAATTTCACCAGAAGGCACTTTGAGTTCAATGCTTGGTGGTTGGACATTCATTTTGACCTCTGGTAAAGTGACATTTTCATTTTTTTTACGATTGACATTTATAGATGGACCTTTAAGGTCAACACTTGGCTTTTCGATGTTAAATGCTGATATTGTCAGCTTGGGTTCAGGTATTTCAGTTCCATGAAACTTGATGTCCTTGTCCAAATCAGGTACCTCTATTGTGACATTTGGAGAAGCTGCTCCAAATTTAGGGAATTTTAAAGTTGGCATTTTGAATCTTGAGGGGGAGCCTACGGTATCTTTCACATCAACTTGAATCTCTGGAGTTTTCATTTCCACCTCTGGCTCTTTGACCTCCACCTTTCCCTCAGGAAGAGAAATATCCACCTCTGGAAGACTGATATCAACCTCTGGTGCTTTCACTTCAGGTTTTGAAAATCCAAATTTGGGGAATGACATTCTTGGCTTTCTCATTTTCACATCAATATCTTTAGAACCTGCTTCTGGTATTTCAACTTCAACAGAGGGCACTCCGACTTCCACATCAAGTAGTTGGAGGTCTGCTCTTCCCTCTGGTAAGTCGACATCTACATCGGTCTTTGACAGACTTAAGCCAATTTCAGGACCTTTAACTCTTGGCAATGAGAGTCCAAATTTTGGTAATTTAAATTTACTTCCTTGTCCCTCAAGCTCAATATCATGTTTCATTTCAATTTGAACATCTGGAGATTTAATTTCCACGTCTGGCTCTTTGACCTCCACCTTTCCCTCAGGAAGAGAAAAATCCACATTTGGAAGACTGACATCAACCTCGGGTGCTTTCGCTTCTGGTTTTGAAAACCATCCAAATGACATCCTGGGCTTTTTCATTTTTACATCCATTTCTGTAGCAGCTCCCTCAGGCATTTCAATTTCACCAGAAGGCACTTTGAGTTCAATGCTTGGTGGTTGGACATTCATTTTGACCTCTGGTAAAGTGACATTTTCATTTTGTTTACGATTGACATCTATAGATGGACCTTTAAGGTCAACACTTGGCTTTTCGATATTAAATGCTGATATTGTCAGCTTGGGTTCAGGTATTTCAGTTCCATGAAACTTGATGTCCTTGTCCAAATCAGGTACCTCTATTGTGACATTTGGAGAAGCTGCTCCAAATTTAGGGAATTTTAAAGTTGGCATTTTGAATCTTGAGGGGGAGCCTACGGTATCTTTCACATCAACTTGAATCTCTGGAGTTTTCATTTCCACCTCTGGCTCTTTGACCTCCACCTTTCCCTCAGGAAGAGAAATATCCACCTCTGGAAGACTGATATCAACCTCTGGTGCTTTCACTTCAGGTTTTGAAAATCCGATTTTGGGGAATGACATTCTTGACTTTCTCATTTTCACATCAATATCTTTAGAACCTGCTTCTGGTATTTCAACTTCAACAGAGGGCACTCCGACTTCCACATCAGGTAGTTGGAGGTCTGCTCTTCCCTCTGGTAAGTCGACATCTACATCTGTCTTTGACAGACTTAAGCCAATTTCAGGACCTTTAACCCTCGACATTGAGAGTCCAAATTTTGGTAATTTAAATTGACTTCCTTGTCCCTCAAGCTCAATATCATGTTTCTTTTTAATTTGAACATCTGGAGATTTCATTTTCACATCTGGATCTTCGACCTCCACCTTTCCTTCTGGAATCGAAATATCCACGTTTGTAAGACTGATATCAACCTCGGGTGCTTTCACTTCTGGTTTTGAAAACCATCCAAATGACATCTGTGGCTTTTTTATTTTTACATCAATTTCCTTAGTCGCTCCCTCAGGTATTTCAACTTCACCAGAAGGCACTTTGAGTTCAACGCTAGGTGGTTGGACCTGCACTTTTACTTCTGTTAATGTGAACATTTCAAGTTTTTTAAGATTGACATCCACATCTTTATTTGGACCTTTAATATCAACCCTTGGCTTTTCAATGTTAATTTCTGACATTGTCAGTTTGGGTTCTGGTATTTCAGTTCCTTGAACCTTAATGTCCTTTTCCACATCAGGTACATCTACGGCGACATTTGGAGCAGGCATTGGCATCTTTGCTTTCTTTGACTTCTTATCTAATCCTTTAGTGTAAGGAATTACATTTGTCACCTCGGCTTTGATGGTTGGCCACTCAGGTACTGGTACTGCCAACTCTTTTTCCCTTTCCACTTGGTTGGGAGATCCTTTTTGATGTATATTTTCCATTCCAGGTATCTCCACGTTCTCCCGTTTATGGAGTTCAATTTGGATTTCAACCTCATTGGTCCTTCCAGCTTCCTCTTTTCTTTCTTTATGGTATATTTCTGTCATAGTAATAGGTTCATGAGCACCTAGATCAGAAAGTTGGTTCTTTGGCAATTTGATTGTGGTAACTGAGCTCCTGCTCAACTTCTCAGGTGAAGCATTTATGTCAGTCTTTTTGACATACGTGTCCAACTGTGCCTTTATGTCTGTGATTTTAGACAGGGTGTTTTCTACTGTCACATTGACTCTTTCTGCATTCACATCTGTCTTTGTGATTTCTTGATGAGCAGGCAGTCCTAAGGTGTCACCCTTCGGCAGCTTGAACCCTGGCAATTTGGAGACAGCCTCTTTAACTCTGTCAACGTCTATAACCATCTGAACAGTTTGCGCCTGAATTTCTTCAACAGGAAGAGTGAATGCTGTTTTAGGCTGTTTGATCACTGGGGTTTTGGTGCCAGTTGATGATGCATCTTCCATGCCGGGGATCTCAATATCATCACGGTTTGGAAGTATCTTCAACCCCCTATCCTCAACTTTAAGGCTTTTCACATCCATTTTTACAATCCTCACATCTGTCATTTTTATAGGTTCAGCAGTAACAAAGTCAGCAAGGTCCTCCCTTGGCAGCTTGAACTTGGTAGCAGTCCTTGTACCAATTTGTACTAAAACGTCATCAATGCTTGTCTCTGTAGGTAACTTTAAAGCCCGTATTTCCATCTGCAAGTCAGGTTCCATTGTAATACTGGTGACCTTAGCATGCATTTCCTGTGCATTTAAATTTGTTTTAGCACATGTTTCTTTCAAGTCTCGTTCTTGTCCAATCTGAGGGGATTTCCTGATAAGTCCTACATCTGACATGTCAATTGGGAGTTGACGCTCCATCAGCTTAATATGTGATACTATAGTTGGAATCAGCAAGGTATTGTCATGTGCAGACAGATCAGATGTTATGATATCTGCTCCTGGTATCTTCATGCTTTTTGGGGATGATTTTACATGCTTTTCTTGCTTGTGTTTGTCTTTTGTCTCCTTTCCCTTGATCCTAAACTTTAGTTCTGACCTCTCTTTCTTCTCTTTCTTCTTTTTCTTTTCCTCCAGAGATGTCTTGGTTAAGGGACTCTCTTGATCAGGAAAAGCAACTGTTATGTCTGTGGTTTTCAAAGTTTTGTCCAGTCTGATGAGTTCTACCTTGTGTTGTTTGTTTTCCGAGCCTGTCAGGTCCGGAAGAGAGCATTCATTTTTTATCTTGGTGGATTCCATTTTTTCTGATTCTGATTCAAACACATATACTTGAGGTGTTTCTCCTGATGTGCTCTCTAGACCATCCGGTGAGTATATGTCATCTTGACTCTGTTGGATTTCCATAACTTGCGCACATTCTACAGTTAGTATGTCTGTGTCCTGGCCCGACTGTTCAACAGACCTGCTCTTGCGGCCCTTCATCTTTAGACTTGACAATTTTATCTTCTGCTTCTTTGTCCTGCCCTTGACAGCCTCCTGAGATTTGATTGGCGACTCTGTGTCACTTGTTGTTGGGCTCAGCTCCAGCTTCCTCTGATCATCTGCATCTGCGGTACTGTGAGACCTCTTAAAATGGGACTTTCGACTTTTGCTAAAGGAGGGGAAGTTGGGCCAAGAGATTCGGTCACCGTGCCTTTTTGTCTTTGAATGTCCCCTCATTTCCAGAGAGGAACATTGTTCCACCTGTAAGATAAAAAAAAGTGAAATGTTGATTGATTGCTTCATGAGAAAAAGAGCCAAAGACATAACACTACTCTACAGAACCAGAAAAAAAAACATAGTGATAGTTACTTGGGATTCAAGGGCTGGTTCACTCTCAAGGGTGGATATCTTTATTGGTTTGCGTTTCAGAAGTAACTCCATCTTGTAAGGCTGTGCATGTTCCAATATCTGAAGGGCATCTTCATATTTAACATCGTCAAAATACACTGTGGCACTGAGTATCTGATCACCTGAATGAACAAAAGGAAGACATAGAAAGATCAATAAATCCCCATTTGAACTGTTGAACAAGCATATCAAAGAGTCATATCAAAGAGTCTCTCACCCTGGATAGCAAAAGCAATCTTGCCTCCATTACTTCACATTTCACCCATTTCACTGCACATTTCACCCATTTCACTGCACATTTCACCAATATGTCCTTTGCTTTCAGATGAACTATTTGGTCTATACTATAGAGTCTTGACTACAGACTCTAAGGGCAATTTTTTTCTTTAAAAAAAATCTACTTCTGAAAGAGCATGGTATGAGCTAGTTGTCTGCTTACCCTCATGTACACTAAGAAGCTTTGAGGCTGGGGACTCTGGCCTCACTTCCTTAATGAAGATGCCCTCCTTCCCTCCTCCGCTCACAACAAGACCCTCGGCACATGTCTCTTTTGCCATTCTCACAATCACTCCCGACTCTGAGCTCTGAGTTTACAGGAAAAAATGAAGAAAAATATATTTTTTACATGTTATGTACCACCAATGACAACCTGAAACAATGCTTCTGCATGAGTTCAATATAATGCAGACATGTCTGACCTCCAGTTCACTCATCTTGGCAGGGGAGCGCTTTTCAAAAAGGGACCCAAAACCCCTCTTTCCTTTCTTGCCACTCCCACCTCCACCCTAAAAGGAATGTTAAATGAATCAGAGTGTCTGACAAAATTCAAACTACAAGTCACCATGGTTGGTTGAAATATAAAGTATTGTACCTGTTTATCAATGTCAGTGTATTCGTCAGTCTCAGGGTATTCATCTACAGGGGAGGATCCTTGTGGGCGAGGTCTCTCCCCCTCTATAAATTCAGATGGCTCTTCACATATCTGGAACAAAAATATGTATAGTTCATTTTGTTGCTATATAGGGATGAATTCAAAATTCTAATTTAAGTTGTGTCTTTCCCATAGTCTTTAGTATTCACATGATGTCCACACATGCAAGCAATAGGTTTTTCATATCAGTATATCCACTCACTGAATCATCCACCGTGTCAGGCTCTGGTCCCTTCAGCCTTCGTCCGGCCCCTATTCAAAACCAAGAAGAAAAAACAGTAAGAGCATATTTAGATCAAGGTAAACCACTACAGTTGTCAAAAGGTTAAGTCTCAGAATATCTATCATTAGATAGATCAGGTATTAGAGAGGATTTCAATGTTTTGTTCACATGTATAGTGAATATTATCTTGATATTACAAGAACAAAATCATTCAGATGTATTTGACAAAACCGAGTCCTAGACTGACTGATCCTCTCTGCCTGTCTTACCATGGGAGCAGAATTGTTTTGAGAAACTGGAACCCAGGAGGAGATTATTGGAAGTTCTTCCTGGCAAGAATTCCCAAAGGAACCAGCTTCTGCAGCGCCTGTTAAATGATCCACTCTATCGATCTGGAGATTTGACTTACAGCCAGTGTGGCTGGCTAGCCTTGAAGTCTAAAGTAGGTAAGAGAGTGCAGTTTTGAAATGATATAATCCTGATCAATGTGATTGTTATTATTACCATCATCCATGATACACAATCATGCTGTGATCATATTTTCTGTTGTTAAGTTACCCTGCCGTGGTGCCACAATTTCTGAGAAATAAAACAACTATTCAAAAACAAATGATGGTGTCAATAGGGTCATATTAGCTGCTGAGTATCCTCAATGGTTGGACAAATCTGAAGCTTCATATCACAATTAGGCCTCTGTAAGTCACTGGTCAGATCACTGCAGTGGTGAAAAGCAGTGGTGAAAAGCTGGGGTGTCTCACAAAATCAGATGTTGCAGTAGGCTGAAGTAGCAGTGGGGTTGTAGAAACACTTTTCATGTTGATGTGAAAATGAAGATTATCTATAAAATATGCTGTAACAAGGTTACAGTCGAGATCACTTCCCCGCTCGGCATTAGGCCTAATCCAATGCTGAGTTTGCTTTCTGAGATACTGTATGTGATATTGATTGACTTAGGCAAGTAAACATGTTTGATATGTGTTCCGGTCTAAACGTTGCAAGCAATAAAGTGTACGAGAGCATTCAACCGTCTGATGGTACCTATTACTTTTCTACAAACAGGTTCTCTCATCAAAATGCAAGTGTAATTTGCTCATAAATTCTGAGCATTCTGTTGTAATATCCTTTTAAAGTCAATGTTGTGCCTACTGGGTGAACAATTATCTGTCTGACCAGTGGTCAGTGCTTTCAGTATAACCGTGTTGCAAAAACAAGTGTTCATTAACATGTTCAACAACTTTCTCATTGAGTACAAATAGTTCTTACCACAGTATTTTAGATCTCAGACCTTAGACATCACACTTTTCTGTGTACACAATCGTGTGTGTGCACTTGTGAGTTTGTGTGTATAGGTGTGGGAACTTCCTATGGAAAGGGTGTGTCATTCCCTTAAAGTACCTTATGAGCCGTAGTAAGTCATTTTTGGGGGAATCTGTTCTTTACTTTACAATTTTTTTTTAATTGACCCTCTAATCTTGGGGGTATGATCTTTGACCCTCTCTATCTTTTTCACTCAACATTATTCACGATTCTAATCAGAAGTATCCATAATCATGGTAGCATCCACATGAATGTAGAAGTGTTTAGAAACATTCTATCCTTATTTATAATAAAAGCGACTCAAAATGACACTACATTATTTACCATGAATTTCTATTGGGCACAAAATAATCTGAAACACAATCAAAACTAACTGCAAATGCATCCAACAAGTTTGTTGTCATTGCTAGGAATATGGGACCAAATACTCAACTTTTGACGACTTAATTTCTAAGAATCTTTAGGGCTGTTAATAATTTGGACCCCTACCTTTTTGAGAAAAAAATATATAACTTCATAAACAAAATCTTTCTCTGAGCAATTGTATTAGTATAAAATAAAATAATTTCCCAATTTATTTTTGCATACAATATAGCTCAGTATTTGAATTATTTATTTTATACAGTCATTATGGCTCATTTTTATCAAGGGTATCAATAATTTAGGGCCAAACTGCATCAATATAATGCCTTGTCATCCCTACTGGCTCTGATCTGGCGTACTCATTGAACACAGATACTGCATTTGTAAATTATGTCTGAGTGTTGGAGTGAGCCCTGTTGGTCCTTAAAAAAATATATAATCATATTTGTGCCGTCTGGTTCGCTTAAAGCTACAATTTGTAACTTATTGTGTGACCTGACCAAATTCAAATAAAAAGGTTGGTTATAGATTTGTCATTCTCATTGAAAGCAAATCTAAGAAGCGGTAGATCTATTCTATGTGCACTATTTCTATGCTTCCCTTATTAAGTTTTGTTTCTTGCATCTTTTTCTTTTCAGTTTTATACATCTGCATAGTGCACCTTTAATATAAAGAATTTGATGTGTAGCATTTACTTTTAACTTTTACTAAAGTATGAAAATTTAGTATGTTTTCCATCATAGTACTTAAGTACATTTAAACCAAATATTTTTAGACTTTTACTCAAGTAGTATTTTATTGGGTGACTTTCACTTTTACTTAAGTCATTTTCTATCAAGGTACATAGCTGCGGGAAGTAGGGGTGCTGAGGGTGTTGCGGCACCCCCTGAAAAATCTGTAATAAGAAAAATATTTAAGTTAAAATATTTGTCTTTTTTTCACAAAAGTTGTGCACTGGGCCTTTACTAGTCCTGTATTAGCAGATTAATATAACCGTCTGTAGCTCAGGAAAAAATTCTGCCCCTCAGTAATAGAATCAAAGTGTCTGCTAAATGGCCATCACTACTACTACGTTTGCTTTTCCAACATAGCTAATCCAAGCACATGAAAACAATGTCACAAAGAAATGATTATATAGAGAGCGCTTACCTGAAGGAAAAATGTCACCCTCTAAACCACACTAGCAACCTGATTTATCCTATTAATACTGCCTCACCCAGATTCCACTGTGGACCAACAGACTGAATGAAACTGCCAACATAGCTGTTTTGTTTTTGCTCCCAGTGACCAGCCTCTGATAGACATATAAGGGTGGATACGGCCTTCTAATCTAGATCAATCTTGTAACAGTATGAGTAACACAGGAGGAGACAGTCAGGATTGGAGAGTTGCAAATCATATTTCAAATTCATTCTCAGAAAGGTGTGGATGTTCTCCAACATAAATGTAAATTGACCGGATTTATGTCTGTGTATTTATAACCCTTTCCACTCGCACAAGGAATGTACACTGCAGCTATGAATAGAAAAACTATGTAAAGTTTATGGTCTTTAGTCATTTCCACTCTCATCTCACAGGGACTTATTCACACACATTTTTCTTCCTTTTGAATGATTATCAGCATCTGTATATGGTCAGAGGGGAGGGTAATGCTGGAGAGGGTTATGACATGTAGAGACAGTGGGTTCAGTGTTCTCTGAGGAACAAGGGAACTCTACCTGTGTGAGCTGAACAGAAGTGGATGCTTAAATCAATTTGCTCCCTTTATAACTTGTAGCAAAATGGTAAATACAACTACATGCAATGGTAGAGAGAAATAGATTTGTACACTATAAAGCAGTGTTCCCTCCTAAGAGAATTCCCTTCTCAGGATAATTCCTTTATTGTGGTATGAAGCTGGACAATCCTACAAATTGATATCTCCATTAAAAAAAAGACCAGAAAATGCTGATGTTCATGTTATATTCTATTTCCTTTACAGGGGCTGGCATATATTCCTGTACCTAATACTGGCACTAAACGTGAAGAAACTCCTTACTCAAATATTTGTCATATGGGTGCTGCAGAAAGGTGATATGGTGACACACACTATTTACCAAATTATCCACATGAATTCACTTTCTGCCCTACTTTAAATTAGGTGTCCCTACAAAATGTGTTGACATAGTAATTGCATACTGTATGGCAGGTGTAATTAGTTACACAGTTTTACAATGTGGTTGGTGTGATTGCACATTGAGGTTTATGTGATTACAAACAAATATATTTTTTTGCATGCTTTATATTTGCCAACAATCTCTCCCTCACTGTACAAGATTTAGAAAAAGGTCCCCTCAATGTTGAAGTTTATTTACAAATCTCTGAAATTGTGCAACATTTCATGGAGTTAATCTTACATGACTCATGTGGGGTGCAACCGCACCATTGTCTTTGGGTGTGGTCACTCTCAAGGCCACGTCTAGCTGGAAAAGTGCACCTTGAAATGTGGAAGGCCATTCATGATCCCATAATCTCAACAGTGGCTAAACAACTATTTTGTCATTTTATATACCCTCAAAGAAATGATGTTATACTATTAAACCTGGATTACTACGGCATACATTTTCCACTAACAACTTTATCAAACAACTCCTCTCTGAACATAACCAGCGACCCATGACCACTTTTATAACCATTAGAGTTGGTCTTTTTCCTCATAGGCCCTGCACCTGGTAGGACCCTGAGCTCAGCGCATTAACCAACATTTAACATTTAACATTTAAGTCATTTAGCAGACGCTCTTATCCAGAGCGACTTACAAATTGGTGCATTCACCTTATGACATCCAGTGGAACAGCCACTTTACAATAGTGAATCTAAATATTTTAAGGGGGGGGGGTGAGAAGGATTACTTTATCCTATCCTAAGTATTCCTTAAAGAGGTGGGGTTTCAGGTGTCTCCGGAAGGTGGTGATTGACTCCGCTGTCCTGGCGTCGTGAGGGAGTTTGTTCCACCATTGGGGAGCCAGAGCAGCGAACAGTTTTGACTGGGCTGAGCGGGAACTGTACTTCCTCAGTGGTAGGGAGACGAGCAGGCCAGAGGTGGATGAACGCAGTGCCCTTATTTGGGTGTAGGGCCTAAACTCATGCATTATCCAAACTAATTACATGGTGCTCATTTACAGAGAAGACAGACATAATTCCTACCCAATTTGAATAAGACACAAGCTCCTCCTTCTGGGGGTGGCTTGTTTGCATTCAAAAGGAGGAAAAAAATCGAAATAAGATTTTCCCCCATGGATTATGTGGACATGGGACTGTGATCCCGCATGCTTTAAATCGAGCAGGCCAGAACATTTATTCATTCTCACCTATCGTGGTTTTAGAAGTCAACTATCATAATTTGCCCCTATTCCCACATATATCCTCCCAATATGATTTTCAAAAATTGCCCCACAGGGAGAAGTCATTAAGATACTGGAGACAATACATCTCATAGGCATAGATTGAAAAAGCAAACAACAGTGTGAACACCCATCCTCTAATGGGACCAGTACTGCTTACCACCACTTCTATGCAGAGGGGCAAAGTACAATAATATGTCTATAAAAGTCAGCAATATTCCCCAGACTGTCTGTAAGAGATTGTCAATGTCTATGGTGTTTAATTGATGGTATCATGGATGATACCATAAATGGACTTTCAATGGGCTTTAATGCTAAGTAGATCACCTATCACACTAAATCTGGGCCAGTATTTGACACAGGTTTCTGCTCAGGGGAGAGGGCAATTACTGTATCTCTCATTCTACCATCCCTATCTCTGCCCCACCTCGACTTCTGTCCCTCCCAGACCTAGGAATGACATTTTCTCAGTAACTTTGAACCTGTACCCAAGTACAGCACTTTTTGTACAAAAGTTTAACACGTTAAACACTGGTGTACAAATGCAGTCAGTGCAGGGGGGCCACGAGCTGGGGGGCCATGCAGCAAAGCACACCCACACCATCACACCTCCTCCTTCATGCTTCACGGTGGGAACCACACATGCGGAGATCATACGTTCACCTACTCTGCGTCTCACCAAGACACAGCAGTTGGAACCAAAAATATGTACTTTAAAATGTACTTTAGTAGTGGTTTCTTTGCAGAAATTCAACGATGAAGGTCTGATTCACGCAGTCTCCTCTAAACAGTTGATGTTGAGATGTGTCTGTTACTTGAACTCTTTGAAGTATTTATTTGTCCTGCAATTTCTGAGGCTGGTAACTCTATTGAACTTATCCTCTGCAGCAGAGGTAACTCTGGTTCTTCCTTTCCTGTAGCGGTCCTCATGAGAGCCAGTTTCATCAAAGCGCTTGATGGTTTTTGTGACTGCACTTGAAGAAACTTTCAAAGTTCTTGAAATTTTCAGGATTGACTGACCTTCATATCTTAAAGTAACGATGGGACTGTCATTTCTCTTTGCTTATTTGAGCTGTTCTTGACATAATATGGACTTGGTCTTTTACCAAATAGGGCTATCTTCTGTATACCACCCCTAACTTGTCACAACACAACTGATTGGCTCAAACGCATTAGGAAGGAAAGAAATTCCACAAATGAACTTTTAAGAAGGCACACCTGTTAATTGAAATGCATTCCAGGTGACTACCTCATGAAGCTAGTTGAAAGAATGCCAAGAGTGTGCAAAGCTGTCATCAAGGCAAACGGTGGCTACTTTGAAGAATCTCAAATATAAAAGATTGTTTTAGACTGTTATGGTTACTACATGATTCCATTCAAGGCACACTTAACCAGCATGGCTACCACAGCATTCTGCAGCGATACACCATTTCCTATTCAACAAAACTGAATATGAGTATGAATACGGCTTGAAATTACATATATAGGATTTCTAAATAGAGTTTAATCACGTTATAAAATGACTAACTATAAGATTTCACCTTCCTTATTATCTTAAGGTCTCTCTTGAACAAAACACCTGCCCCCATCGCTGTGAACGTCTCACAGAGCTCTAGCTTGGCTTCCTGAACTCGTTAAGAACTCACCTTTCATCTCAAGTTAATGAAAAACAGAAAGTGTTTTTGTTTCATATCTATTAATTACTTTAGATTACTGGCTATAATTCTATCTCTGAATGTGCTAGTGCCGCTAAATGATTCTCTCTTGCTGCACTGTGACGTAGCGTTCAGTTGATGGACAGTTGGAAGAGTGAATGAAATGGTAGGAGGAACATCCCAGCTTCAAGTGGTGTCAGATTTCACATCCTGCTTCACACAGTCAAAAGAGGCCTTACCCCTGTGTCCATGAGAATCAGGGCTACAGCTCAATGGAAGACACTTCTATCTATGGTGTCCACAGATTGATTAATAAGCAAAATTGCAGGTCAGAACCGGTATCAGAACCACACAGGTTCCCAAAACATGGGACTTTACATCTAAGAGGTTTTAAATTGAAAACAATCTCAGTAAGGTACTTAATTGTTACCCAGAAAGGATTTGATATTGACATAAAAACGTCTGCATTGGAACCTTTTAAGGTCAAGTGAATGGAATTATTTAAGTCAAGAGAATAGGCAAAAATAAACATTATTTGAACACGTCAATGACACAAGAGTTATGTTTGTAAAAATCTAAGAACAATGTCCACAAATCTAGCATCTAAACAAAAGCAAAGGCCATTGCTAACATTGGAAAGGCACAACATATTCTCATTGACCATAAAGAATGTTTTATCATCACAATTTCAACTACAGATAACCTAAATTACTTCTTAACCTTTCAACAAAATGCTTGCAAAACTGAATAAACTTTAGATAGTTCAAGCAAGCATGCGCTGTGATACAAACTCTCAATGTGTTTGTCCTCCAGAATTTGCTTCTATATGAAACTTAAATGAGTTATGTTTACATTGTGAATGACAGATTACACTCATCTTTTGATGCATTCTGCATGGGCTCTCGGTTAATGACTATACACCAGGAAAAAGTACATAAACTTACAGTGGGGCAAAAAAGTATTTAGTCAGCCACCAATTGTGCAAGTTCTCCCACTTAAAAGGATGAGAGAGGCCTGTAATTTTCATCATAGGTACACTTTAACTATGACGGACAAAATGAGAAAAAAAATCCTGAAAATCACATTGTAGCATTTTTAATGAATTTATTTGCAAATTATGGTGGAAAATAAGTATTTGGTCACCTACAAACAAGCAAGATTTCTGGCTCTCACAGACCTGTAACTTATTCTATAAGAGGCTCCTCTATCCTCAACTCATTACCTGTATTAATGTTTGAACTTGTTATCAGTATAAAAGACACCTGTCCACAACCTCAAACTGTCACACTCCAAACTCCACTATGGCCAAGAACAAAGAGCTGTCAAAGGACACCAGAAACAAAATTGTAGACCTGCACCAGGCTGGGAAGACTGAATCTGCAATAGGTAAGCAGCTTGGTTTGAAGAAATCAACTGTGGGAGCAATTATTAGGAAATGGAAGACATACAAGACCACTGATAATCTCCCTCGATCTGGGGCTCCACGCAAGATTTCACCCCGTGGGGTCAAAATGATCACAAGAACGGTGAGCAAAAATCCCATAACTACACAGGGGAACCTAGTGAATGACCTGCAGAGAGCTGGGACCAAAGTAACAAAGCCTACCATCAGTAACACACTACGCCGCCAGGGACTCAAATCCTGCAGTGCCAGACGTGTCCCCCTGCTTAAGCCAGTACATGTCCAGGCCTGTCTGAAGTTTGCTAGAGAGCATTTGGATGATCCAGAGGAAGATTGGGAGAATGTCATATGGTCAGATGGAACCAAAAAATAACTTTTTGGTAAAAACTCAACTCGTCGTGTTTGGAGGACAAAGAATGCTGAGTTGCATCCAAAGAACACCAAACCTACTGTGAAGCATGGGGGTGGAAACATCATGCTTTGGGGCTGTTTTTCTGCAAAGGGACCAGGACGACTGATCCATGTAAAGGAAAGAATGAATGGGGCCATGTATCATGAGATTTTGAGTGAAAACCTCCTTCCACCAGCAATGGCATTGAAGATTAAATGTGGCTGAGTCTTTCAGCATGACAATGATCCAAAAAACACTGCCCGGGCAACGAAGGAGTGGCTTTGTAAGAAGCATTTCAAGGTCCTGGAGTGACCTAGCCAGTCTCCAGATCTCAACCCCATAGAAAATCTTTGGAGGGAGTTGAAAGTCCGTGTTGCCCAGCAACAGCCCCCAAACATCACTGCTCTAGAGGAGATCTGCATGGAGGAATGGGCCAAAATACCAGCAACAGTGTGTGAAAACCTTGTGAAGACTTACAGAAAATGTTTAACCTCTGTCATTGCCAACAAAGGGTATAACAAACTATTGAGATAAACTTTTGTTATTGACCAAATACTTATTTTCCACCATAATTTGCAAATAAATTCATTAAAAATCCTACAATGTGATTTTCTGGATTCTTTTCCTCATTTTGTCTCTCATAGTTGAAGTGTACCTATGATGAAAATTACAGGCCTCTCTTATCTTTTTAAGTGGGAGAACTTGCACAATTTGTGGCTGACTAAATACTTTTTTGCTCCACTGTATGTAAACACATCAAGCGCATCCCTATGAAGTAGGCTCACACAGACAACACACTGCAGACACACCCATCCACACACTGCAGGCAGGCAAGCAGCAGGTCAGCAGCATGACTCAGCACTCTACTCTCAGCAGCACCAGCCTCCCAACACACTCACTCACACAGCTCTGCTGAGCTCGGGTGCTAAATCAGGGAATAGTTTAGGACCACATAGAAACAGAGAGATGAGAGAGAGAGGGATGCCCACCCGTTCCCGGCGAGCCGTGCCAGTTGGGGAAGGCCAGGTGCAAACAGTCGCACATGTTGTCAGTCCACTGGGGTCCTGGGAGGGAGAGGGGGTCCTGTCCTCGGACAGGTATTCGACAGCGCAGCGGCCCTGGCTTCTGATGAGCTCTGGCGGCTTGCCTGTTCTGGAGTGGCTAGAGCTGCAGCCTCTTCCTCAAACTGCCTCCACTCAGTGAGTCACAGCAGGGAAGGAGGCAAGAGTCGCAGGACCAGAGAGAGTAGAGTGAGTGAGTGAGTAAAGCCTACGAGCAGCGCGCGTGAGAGAGTGATTTCTGCAGCATCCACGCTCAGAGCAGTCCACACTGGAGTGAGGCAGGGCTCTCCTAAACTCTCCTGTAAACATAGACCTTCAGAGCAGCATGCTAACCGTATTATGGGAGGGCTGCCCCCACCCTCCCTCTCACCAGCTGCATTGATCAGACCAATCAGGCAAGGACACTCAGGACGACGCTCCAATAGAGATTTCTGGGGGGGGGGGGGGGGGGGGCACATCATTGAATTTGACACAGTACACTATATAGTTTAATATCTTTCACAGGACAAGATGCTATATATTACAGTTGTTGGGAAACGTGTATAAAAGGGAAAGGCAAAAGGGGAGCTAAACACAGACTTTAGAGAGTGTGTATGAAAAACCTGAGGTGCCGCAGTGGTGCCTGGTCACATTGTGTGAGTCAGGGTGTGTTTTCAAAGGGATGCTTCCTGTTAAATGATTTAAGAGCTAAAATAGAGTATGAGCTCACAGCAAGAGAGAAAGAGAAGGGATGCTGCGTAGTAAAGCAGGCCAGACAAGCAGAGCACAGCATCACATACACAGACACACAGGGAAAGCACAGTATTAGGCACTAAAAGCCATTCATAAACGAAACCTTTGTGCAATAGATTGTCTGATGCTTATGATGATACCTTGTTTGTAGCTTGTCTACTTGCTATCCTTGTATGTATTGTTGATAAGACTGACTACTATGGTCTGGTTAAGCGAGTGGGACTGTTCATTGGCTGTGTGATGTACATTAATAAGGTGTGGACCTGTGATCAAAATCAAATAACATATACTTACAGTGTATTTGGAAAGTATTCAGACTACTGAATAAAAACAATCCTCATCAATCTACATACAATACCCTAAAATGACAAAGCAAAAACAGGTTTTTTAGGCATTTTTGCAAATGTATTAGAAATAAAAACGGAAATATCACATTTGCATAAGTATTCAGACCCTTTACTCAGTACTTTGTTGAAGCTCCTTTGACAACGATTATAGCCTCGAGTCTTCTTGGGTATGACGCTACAAGCTTGGCACACCTGTATTTATGGAGTTTCTCCCATTCTTCTGTGCAGATCCTCTCAAGCCCTGCCAGGTTGGATGGGGAGCGCCGCTGCACAGGTATATTCAGGTTTCTCCAGAGATGTTAGATCGGGTTCACGTCTGAGCTCTGGCTGGGCCACTTAAGGACATTCAGAGACATGTCCCAAAGCCACTCCTGCATTGTCTTGACTGTGTGCTTGAGGTCATTGTCTTGTTGAAAGGTGAACATTCGCCCCAGTCTGAAGTCCTGAGCGCTCTGGAGAAGTTTTTCATTAAGGATCTCTTTGTACTTTGCTCCGTTAATTTTCCTCGATTCTGACTAGTCTCCTAGTCCCTGCCGCTGAAAATCTTCCACACAGCATGTTGCTGCCACCACCATGCTTCACCGTAGGGATGGTGTCAGGTTTCCTCCGGAAGTGACTCTTGGCATTCAGACCAAAGAGTTCAATCTTGATTTCATCAGACCAGAGGATCTTGTTTCTTTTGGTCTGAGAGTCCTTTAGGTGCCTTTTGGAAAACTGCAAGTGGGCTGTCATGTGCCTTTTACTGAGGAGTGGCTTCCGTCTGGCCACTCTACCATAAAGGCCTGATTAGTGGAGTGACGCAGATATGGTTGTCCTTCTGGAAGGTTCTCCCATCTCCACAGAGGAACTCTGTCAGAGTGACCATCGGGTTCTTGGTCACCTCCTTGACCAAGGCCCTTCTCCCCTGATTGCTCAGTTTAGCTGGGCGACCAGATCTAGGAAGAATCTTGGTGGTTCCAAACTTCTTCCATTTAAAAATGATGGACGCCTCTTCGTTCTTGGGCACTTTTAATGCTGCAAAAATTTCTTGGTACCCTTCCCCGGATCTGTGCCTCGACACAATCTTGTCTCAGAGCTCTACAGACAATTCCTTAGACCTCATGGCTTGGTTTTTCTGACATGCACTGTTAACTTTGGGACCTTATATAGACAGGTGTGTGCCTTTCCAAATCATGTCCAATCAATGAGCTCAACTTCGAGTCTCATAGCAAAGGGTCTGAATACTTATGTAAATAAGGTATTTCTGTATTTATTTTTAATACATTTGCAAACATTTCTAAAAACCTCTTTTCACCTTGTCATTATGGGATATTGTGTGTAGATTGATGAGGGAAGAACATGTATTTAATCAATTTTATAATAAGGCTGTGACATTACAAAATGTGGAAAAGGGGAAGGGGTCTGAATACTTTCCAAATACACCGTACATAGCGAGAACAGAGATTAAACATAACTGTTCATTTACAAACCAGACCACTGATTTATTAGCCCATCTTTAAGGGCAGTCAACACTAAGTGATGTTTTACCGCTGAGTGAGCAGTGCATTAGACATGATGTTTTGGCCCAGGGCATTAGATCAATACTACACAAATGCAAGGCAGTATACTTTAAATGCAGGGCAATAATGTACATGTACAATATAGGGGATATCCAAGGGCTAGGTTCACTGTCCGTAAGCCTTTCCTGCAATCTAGAGACATAATCATTATGCTTAATTCTATTTTAAAAAATATATCTATTTGTCTGTATATCTAAGCATACTTTGAGCTGTGTGTATTAAATAAACTAAATATGCTTCTCTGCATCTCTGCTAAAAATCTGTGGAAAAGATTGAAAGGAATGTGAGTCTTAATCAGGGCATTTAGTTATTGCTTGCTTTTCTAAAGTGTACCAATCTTGCCAGCAGGCGTACCAGATACACTATATACAGGGTTGGGGAGTAACGGGTTACAAAAAATGGTAACTGTAATCTGTTACATTACCAGCAAAAATATTGTAATCAGATTACAGACACCTTTGAAAATGTAGATGATTACTTCAAGGTTTACTTTTCAATTAGGAAAGGATGTTTGCGCAAAAAAATGTTGGACACTTCTTTGTTTTCTCACTGACATTCAAATCAGCATTGAAAAAAGGCACACGTTTAAGTTTGTTCCACGTGAGCGAGTCTGAACACAAGTCAGAGGCCACTATGATGACACAGCAAATGTGTTTGATGGATCACGAGAAAAGAGCAGGAATAGGCTTTTGTAGGCTACAGTCCAAGTTACGTATATATTCAAATGGTGCGACTGCTGTGACGATTTTATACACCAGTCAGCAACGCTTGTGGCTAAAATAGCCGAATTCACTAATGTGAAGGGGTGTCCACATATTTTTGTTTATATAGTCATTGTTGTATAGGTTACTTTCTAAATGTAATATGTTAAGTTACTAGTTACCTGTCCAAAATTGTAATCAGTAAAGTAATTTAAGGATTAGCCAAACTCATGAGTTTAGCTCAATCTAATTCATGCTGATAAAAAACAAAATCCATAGGTCTAATGGACAGGTGCTCAAACTTGCACACTTTTGATAGACTTAAAGGGAAAATCTGTAGTTGCTACATCCCTTTTTGGACTTATTAAGTTATATACTATACCAGAGGTGGCACCAAGTCATTGTTTTACAAGTCACAAGTAAGTCTCAAGTCTTTGCACTCAAGTCCCAAGTCAAGACAGGCAAGTCCGAGTCAAGCCTCAAGTCCTAAACTTTGAGTTTAGAGTCCTAAAACAAGTCATAATGTGCTCTTCACCAAATGTATTTGTAATGGGTCCTAGGTGTAGCTGGTGTAGAGAGTCAAGCACAGGACAGCAGACATGAGTAATCAAACGTACATTACTCAAAAATTAAAATATACAAAGTAACAAATACACGCACACCATGACAGACTGAAAATACAATAAACAATCACTCACAAAAAAAACATGGGGGAACAGAGGGTTAAATAATGAACAAGTGATTGTGGGATTGAAAACAGATGTGTGAAACAAAGACAAAACAAATGGAAAATTAAAAGTGGATCGGCGGTAGCTAGAAAGCCGGTGACATCGACAGCTGAACGCCGCCTGAGCAAGGAGAGGGACCGACGTGATATATTACCATTTCATACAGTATCTTTAACAAGAGTAATAGATAGTATATTACATTTACGCAAATCATGAATGCTTTTAAAAATATCTATTTATTTATTACTTTCCTGTAAATGTTATATTTCCATGGAAATACATGAGTAGCCATGAGAAAGACCCCCCCCCCCCAATAGTGATCGACTATCGAGGATGGCTATGGGGCGCAATCGGGCGATGTAGGCTTGAACACAATCGCCCAACCTTAACATACACACACACACTCTCTCTCTGTGTGGTTACAGTGGGCTAACGTATGTCAATGGTTTTAGGAACAGCAGTAACATCAGGCAGGATTTTGGCTACCAAATGCCTAACCAGTTGTAGCTCAATCTTGGGTGCAATGATCACGTTCCCGCACTGACTGACTGTGTGGAGGCTCATTGATTTAACACTATGTTAGCCTACATGATACACTAGTAAAGTAATAAAATATATAGCTGTCAGCTATATTAACCCAGACTTACCATTTTTTGTGCAGTTTCAAATGTCGAACAAAGTTGGAAATTGTTGCACCTCCGTCTGTAATTTTCTTCCCGCATGTTTTGCAAGTTGCAATCCATTTTTTGATAATACAGCGTCGTCTTTATGTCCGAAAATAATAATTTTGGGTATCATCCTTCCAAGGGCTCATCTGTATTCACCTGCCGATGTTCATCTGCACTGCCACGCACAACTTTTTCTCAGTTGGCACAATTTGATTGGCTGCTGCAAAAATCAAACTTTAATCCATTAAATGAAGAGTTGATGAACAGCACACTTGTTTTAATAGCATCATATTTTATATTTGGGCTTGGGGAGGGTATCAAGTCAGGCCGAGTCATAAGGCTCAAGTCCAAGTCAAGTCAGTAATCATTGGTGTTAAAGTCAAAGTCGAGTTGAAAGTCATCGTATTTGTGACTCGAGTCTGACTCGAGTCCAAGTCATGTGACTCGAGTCCACACCTCTGCTGTATTCATATATACAGTTGAAGTCCAAAGTACATAAACCTTAGCCAAATACATTTAAACTCAGTTTTTCACAATTCCTGATGTTAAATCCTAATAAACATTCCCTGTTTTAGGTCAGTTAGGATCATCACTTTATTATAAGAATGTGAAATGTCAGAATAATAGTAGAGAGAATGATTTATTTGAGCTTTTATTTCTTTCATCACATTCCCAGTGGGTTAGAAAGTTTACATACACTCAATTAGTATTTGGTAGCATTGCCTTTAAATTGTTTAACTTGAGTCAAACATTTCGGGTAGCCTTCCACAAGCTTTCCACAATAAGTTGGGTGAATTTTGGCCCATTCCTCCTGACAGAGCTGGTGTAACAGAATCATGTTTGTAGGCCTCCTTGCTTGCACACACTTTTTCAGTTCTGCCCACAAATGTTCTAGGATTGAGGTCAGGGCTTTGTGGTGGCCACTCCAAAACCTTGACTTTGTTGTCCTTAAGCCATTTTGCCACAACTTTGGAAGTATGCTTGGGGTCATTGTCCATTTGGACGACTCATTTGCGACCAAGCTTTAACTTCCTGACTGATGTCTTGAGATGTTGCTTCAATATATCCATGTACTTTTCCTACCTCACGATGCCATCTGTTTTGTGAAGTACACCAGTCCCTCCTGCAGCAAAGCACCTCCACAACATGATGCTGCCACCCCCGTGCTTCATGGTTGGGATGGTGTTCTTTGGCTTGCAAGCCTCCCCATTTTTCCTCCAAACATAACGATGGTCATTATGGCCAAACAGTTCTATCAGACCAGAGGACATTTCTCCACAAGGTACGATCTTTGTCCCTATGTGCAGTTGCAAACTGTAGTCTGGCTTTTACTGTGGATATAGATACTTTGTACCTGTTTCCTCCAGTATCTTCACAAGGTCCTTTGCTGTTGTTCTGGGATTGATTTGCACTTTTTGCACCAAAGTAAGTTAATCTCTAGGAGACAGAACACGTCTCCTTCCTGAGCGGTATGACGGCTGCATGGTCCCATGGTGTTTATACTTGCGTACTATTATTTGTACAGATTAACGTGGAACCTTCAGGCGTTTGGAAATTGCTCCCAAGGATGAACTAGACTTGTGGAGGTCTACAATTATTTTTCTGAGGTCTTGGCTGATTTCTTTTGATTTTTCCATGATGTCAAGCAAAGAGGCACTAAGTTTGAAGGTAGGCCTTGAAATACATCCACAGGTACACCTCCAATTGGCTCAAATGATGTCAATTAGCTTATCAGAAGCTCCTAAAGCCATGACATAATTTCTGGAATTTTCCAAGCTGTTTAAAGGCAAAGTCAACTTAGTGTATGTAAATTTCTGACCCACTGGAATTGTGATACAGTGAATTATTAGTGAAATAATCTGTCTGTTAACAATTGTTGGAAAAATTACTTGTGTCATGCACAAAGTAGATGTCCTGACCGACTTGCCAAAAATATAGTTTGCTAACAAGAAATTTGTGGAGTGGTTGAAAAACTAGTTTTAATGACCCCAATCTAAGTGTATGTAAACTTCTGACTTCAACTGTATGTATATATATATATATATATCTATATATATATATATATATATATATATATATATATATATATATATATATATATATATATATATATATATATATAATTTGTAAGTCGCTCTGGATAAGAGCGTCTGCTAAATGACTTAAATGTAAATGTATATATCCATTGATTCTTGAAGAATATAACTTATTAATGCCTCATGAGCTTAGTTCACCTCATGAGCTTAGTTCAACTGTCACACCATGAGAACCCAAATTATAAGCTATTTTCCCCCAATGTTTGTAAACATTGTAAATGTAAACAAGCACTGTATAGCCTCAGCACATGGTTAAAACAATCATTTTGATATCATGGATGGTCAGTACTTGCATCTTTAGCTCTGTCTATTCATCTGAAATTGGTTACATTTCTCCAGGCCATCCCTCAGCTTTTTACCAAAATAGAGGCTGGGTGGCCGCTTTGTTATTGTTTCATCTGTGGATTTTCCCTTTAAACAGCTGCTTATTATCAAGATATCAAAGTGTCACAAACAAGAAGGTAAACAATAGGCCTATAGCAAATGCAGCATATGGCATTCATTTTTCACATGTAAATAGCACTTTTCAGGAGTTCTCAAAGCATGCCATTCCATGAGCGCAGCATTTATTTTTCAACTCAAATCAATGAGCCCAATTTGTCCTCCATGGCAACAAAATCATAAACAACAGAGTAGGGCTGGCTAATAAGTCCTTGGTTTAGGGGTCATGCTCAGGTAAAACAATTTGGCTAAACTATTCTTCCATATTTCCAAGTCCTATTCTTGAAGATCAAGGGGTATAACAATTTTTGGAATGACTGGAATTCTATTAGACTGGTTTTTAATGTAAAGATATAATTGAATCCTATTATATGTAGTAGAAAGCAATGGGTTAAAAGAAGCCTACTGAACCAAACCATTAAGTAAAATGTAACATCCATATATGGCCAGCTATGTAAACTTTCAAATTGATTTATCCTGCAATGGATGTCGTTCAATACGTAACATACATTTTTGTATTTTTCTAATATCTCTTAAAGGGAAAGTAACGGAATGTAATCAGATTACGTTACTGAGTTTGGGTAATCCAACAGTTACGTTACTGATTATAATTTTGGACAGGACGGGATTTTAAAGGGTCGTGGGACTTGTGCGAGACAATTTTAATAAAATAAACATGATTTTAAAAGGTAACAGCCGCATCGATACTTTTATTTTGAAAGGATACCTGCTGCACCGATTATTGTTGTTGATTTTACACGTGCGTCCGCAGTTGTGAAATGTCAAGCTAAATTCGGACTCCGAGGGTTTTGGCGCTGCGCTCGTTCATTGACCAATACAATAACGTTCTCGACACCCACACACACACTGATCCAATGAAATTACAGATTTCTTGACACACACACACACAAACAGATCCAATAAACATTTCATTATGCAACATTGTTTAGTTTTAAATGTGACACGTCCAATCAGATAATACAGATCTTCTGACAGCTAGCTTGATTGACAGCTAACTATGCAGATTCGTTCTGCAGTTATTGCACATGTGGATAGTTAGCTGTCATTTAACTCATGTAGGCTAGCTGTCAGAGTAAAATCATGGACACGTTTTTAAAACGTGCAGCTCCCTCATCTACTGCTGCTTCCAATATCAACAACAAGGCAGACAACCCGGTCCCTGTCAAGAAGAGAAAATACGAATAAATTCGCTCTGGCTATCTACTCAGATTTCAGAGCACTCTCGTCTGAATGTGCCAGAGAGCATTAGTATTGGTCTATGTCAGACACCAACTCTGCAGAGCCTGTCTTTATCTGGGCTCTGTGGGACTGGCCTGGGATGGGTGCGTCGACTGGCAGCTGCCATTAAGGTGGGAAACAGTTTAACTTTCGTCCGTCCCTCTCTGGGCTCGTACCAGGGACCCTCTGCACACAACAGTCACCCACGAAGCATAGTTCTGAAGCAGCATAATGTGAGAGTATCCTACTTTCTATTATGAACACTACAAACAAGAGTACATAAACCTAACAGTATTACATATCGAGATACATTTTCAATTTGTCAAAACGTTTTATGGTGCCTATTGCATTTTTGTTTTTACATTTACTGATAATTTCAAAATAATATTTAAATGATATCTTAAATAATATGAAGAGGGGTTTGTTCTCTGCCCACTTCATTTTATGGATAAAGAATCTTCCATGAAAAATAAACAAATTAACAATGAAAGTTAAATCAGGGTACATATCATTTGGATCAAAATAAAACATAATATCAGAGTCTCTCAGATTAACATTAATAGTCATTTATTTTAAAATAAAATCTTCAAGTCACTCCAAAATCTTCTGACATAAGAACAGTCGAGTATCCTGCTCTTGTCTGTCATGCAATCAAAATCATGCTACCGTTCAGAACTACACATCTGTGTGAAAGTGTCTTCTCTGCTATAGCCGTGCTATAAAACTAAAAGCCGTCATTGAAAATAAGAATGTGTTCTTAACTGATTTACCTGGTTAAATAAAGGTAAAATTAAAATTTAAAAATTTAAAAAGCAGAAACAAACTGGGCAGCCAGCATGACCTTCGAGTTGCCCTGTCAACCAAACTTCAAGAAACTTATCAATCTCAAGAAACACCTCCAGCTTTCCCACTGATATGCCACACGCACACACACACACACACGCACACACACACACATGCACACACGCACGCACGCACGCACGCACGCACGCACGCACGCACACACACACACACACACACACACACACACACACACACACACACACACACACACACACACACTAAATAAATAAACAGGTTAATGAGCTATTGTTCCCTATGTTAATTATTATTGTTCACTCATTCTGACATTCATATTACATTTTTATTGGATGGGTTAAAATCGTACACCGTTAAAAACACTTTTCAAGGTTGTGAAACTATTGACATGATAATTGATGATTAAGAATTCCTAATGATTTGTTTTTTCAATTTTAAACAGGTATGTGCTACTGTTCATTAACATTATTGGACTTGTATGGGATACTGTTCATTAACATATTGGACTGGTTTTGATGTCATGTTCTGAGTCTGATAATTTATTACACTCCTGAACTGGTCGTCTAATTAAATGGCTTATTCTCTTGAATTATTAATAAATGTTTTCAGTTAATATGGCTGTGTAATGACTTTCTTTAATACCCTAATTGAGACAGAGTCTACTTTGCAAGGGAACATAAAATGTAATCATTAACAGTCCATAATATTGGGTCGCGACTCAACTGTCATTGTCAAATTTGGGTCCCCAGGCAAAACCAGTTGAGAACCACTGTTATAGGTGATTCTGTGCTTCCAACTTTATGACAACAGTTTCCTATTTCAGCATGACATTGCCATATTGCCATTGCCAACTCCATATTAATTCCCATGATTTTGGAAGGATGTTCAACGAGCAGGTGTCCACATACTTTCGGTCATGTAGTGTAGGTAGACAAGCTAGCTACTCTAACTTGATTGATAGCCTGAAATGGCTTCTTGGTAGCTCTTTGTGTGGTTGGGAGTTGGGAACTTATCTGGGCTAGCTAAAGCCAACTAGTGGCTAGCAGTATTACAGGCGCACGTGCCCCTGTGCCCTCTATGGGTATGGGGTATGAAGCCTCTGGGGGACATTATCCAATATCCTTATTGTGATTCACAGTAATGTGCTTTTTTCCCACATACATACATTGCATATGTGTTCAATTAGATCAAGCCTCACAAATGCATCTGAATTAGATTGTAATAATTGTGAGCTGCAAGACGATACTATGTTAGCTTTTGGCACAGGATCAAGCAACAACTCCAAACCAGAATCAATGCTAGTTCAAGAGAAACAAGAAAATGTTCTTCCCCCATCCTGTGCTCATCCAAAATATTCAGGCTATACCTCTTCTTTATGGATTTCATCCTTCTGAAAAGCACAGGAAGGAAAACATAAACTCATCTTGATCTAACAATAATTTATAATATCATAACCCATTTAATGTAAACCCAGTTTAAATTCCATAAAGCCATTGTCACTATGTAGTATGTGGAGATAAAATACTGTGTGCAGCTATGCAAAGTGTATGTGTCTTTAGCTCCATAGAGCAGCATATGATGTTACCCAGATCAGTTCCAGAAAACCACACAATATATGAAAAGTGTGTGTGATCTTGTGAGAAGATGCTGATGGCTCAGAGAAAGGTCATACAGGAGGGTGAGGGGTTATATTTAGGCACAGAGTAAACAAACCTGAGGTTCCCAGACATATTGCCATCACATTACATTTGTAGCCTACAAACCACTGAAAACACCACTCATGTATACAGATCGATACTGTACCTATACACTTGTACAAACAATTTCCATCCATGACTACCTCATTGGAATCTGGGAATCATGAGATCCTAAATCATGCATATTCTGCTTTTTCCACCGGTATCATAGAGGACACCCTTTTGTCTGCTATATCAGTACAAAATCAATGCTATGCATCCCTTACTGCATCTCTAGTCTCAACCTAACACACTGAAGAATCAGAAAGTCCTTCATGGACCATCATAACAATAATGCCCTCGGTGCACATAATACCCACTTAAAAAAACACTACAGTTTACTATAGAATTCTTCAGTAAGCTGTTGTATACTGTAATAAATACTATATAATACTGTAACGAGTGAGCTGAGAGTCGGGAGGCAAGTTCAGGGAGTGAGTGTTTTAATAAAATAAACTAAACATAACACAAAACAAGAAACACTAATAGCACACAAACATGGAACAGACACAATAAAGCCTGGGGAACGAACGAACAACTATTAAAACATTCCCAAACTGAAAGCACGAACCACTGCTTTTAATCAGGGCAAGGAGACCAGAAACATGACCGAATACAAACAGTGTAGCTTTTCCCTCCGCAAGGCAATCAAACAAGCTAAGCGTCAGTATAGAGACAAGTTCAGGCACAAGAGGTATGTGGCAGGGTCTACAGTCAATCACGGATTACAAAAAGAAAACCAGCCCCATCGCGGACCAGGATGTCTTGCTCCCAGACAGACGAAACAACTTCTTTGCTCACTTTGAGGACAATACAGTGCCACTGACACTGCCTGCTACCAAAACCTGCGGACTCTCCTTCACTACAGCCGACTTGAGGAAAACATTTAAACGTGTTAACCCTCGCAAGGCTGCAGGCCAAGACGGCATCCCCAGCCGCTTCCTTAGAGCATGTGCAGACCAGCTGGCTGGTGTGTTTACGGACATATTCAATCAATCCTTATCCCAGTCTGCTGTTCCAACATGCTTCAAGAGGGCCACCATTGTTCCTGTTCCCAAGAAAGCTAAGGTAACTGAGCTAAACGACTACCGCCCCGTAGCACTCACTTCCGTCATCATGAAGTGCTTTGAGAGACTAGTCAAGGACCATATCAACTCCAGCCTACCTGACACCCTAGACCCACTCCAATTTGCTTACCGCCCCAATAGGTCCACAGACGACACAATCGCAACCACACTGCACACTGCCCTAACCCATCTGGACAAGAGGAAGACCTATGTGAGAATGCTGTTCATCGACTACAGCTCAGCATTTAACACCATAGTGCCCTCCAAACTCGTCATCAAGCTTGAGACACTGGGTCTCGACCCCGCCCTGTGCAACTGGGTCCTGGACTTCCAGACGGGCTGCCACCAGATGGTGGGGGTAGGTAACATCTCCACCACGCTGATCCTCAACACTGGGGCCCCAAAAGGGTGCGTTCTGAGCCCTCTCCTGTACTCCCTGTTCACCCACGACTGCATGGCCATGCACGCCTCCAACTCAATCATCAAGTTTGCGGACGACACTACAGTGGTAGGCTTGATTACCAACAACGACGAGACGGCCTACAGGGAGGAGGTGAGGGCCCTCGGAGTGTGGTGTCAGGAAAATAACCTCACACTCAACGTCAACAAAACAAAGAAGATGATCGTGGACTTCAGGAAACAGCAGAGGGATCACCCCCCTATCCACATCGACAGGACAGTAGTGGAGAGGGTAGAAAGTTTTAAGTTCCTCGGCATACACATCACGGACAAACTGTATTGGTCCACCCACACAAATAGCAAGTTGAAGAAGGCGCAGCAGCGCCTCTTCAACCTCAGGAGGCTGAAGAAATTTGGCTTGTCACCAAAAGCACTCACAAACTTTCACAGATGCACAATCGAGAGCATCCTGTCGGGCTGTATCACCGCCTGGTACGGCAACTGCTCCACCCACAACCATAAGGCTCTCCAAAGGGTAGTGAGGTCTGCACAACGCATCACCGGGGGCAAACTACCTGCCCTCCAGGACACCTACACCACCCGAAGTCACAGGAAGGCCATAAAGATCATCAAGGACAACAACCATCCGAGCCACTGCCTGTTCACCTCGCTATCATCCAGAAGGCGAGGTCAGTACAGGTGCATCAAAGCGGAGACTGAGAGACTGAAAAACAGCTTCTATCTCAAGGCCATCAGACTGTTAAACAGCCACCACTAACATTGAGTGGCTGCTGCCAACATACTGATACTGACTCTTTAGTAATGGAAAATTGATGTAAAAAAAACATCACTTGCCACTTTAAACAATGCCACTTAAATTAATGTTTACATACCATACATTACTCATCTCATATGTATATACTGTACTCTATACCATCTACTGCATCTTGCCATATTTATGTAGTACATGTATCACTAGCCACTTTAAACAATGCCACTTTTATGTTTACATACCCTACATAACTCATCTCATATGTATATACTGTACTCGATACCATCTACTGCATCTTGCTTATGCCGTTCTGTACCATCACTCATTCATATATCTTTATATACATATACAGTGGGGCAAAACATTATTTACTCAGCCACCAATTGTGTAAGTTCTCCCTCTTAAAAAGATGAGAGAGGCCTGTAATTTTCATCATAGGTACACTTCAACCATGACAGACAAAATGAGGAAAACAAATAAATAGAGTAAATACTATAGTAATGCCCGCAAAAACACTAGTCTGCAAAAACACTACAGTAAATACTATATTATATACTACTGTTTATTTTACTACAGAATTTAAACTACTGTAAACTGTAAATAATACAGTTTACTACAGTCATGTCAGCAAAAACCTGAACGTACAGTAAAGTTTGCAAAAACACTACTGTGAGTACTGGTTTTTCATGTGGGAAGACAGAGCTGCACAAAACGGTGTTACTCTAGGAAATTAGCTTTAATGGAACACCAGAAATACTGCATGCAATCCACATCGGAATCCTTGTCGATATAGAAAATCAACGACGTGGTTCTGTTTACTTTACTCAGGGTACATTTGGTATAACTGTCCATGTCCTCGTCCTCACGGGAAATTATATATATCTGATGGTGCAGTAGTTGGATATTGTACATATTGTACATATGAGAAAGCTGATGCTTTGTCTCCACATCAAACTGATACAAATCTGAGATTTGCTCCCTCACTGACACAATGTAACCCCTGTCCTGGGATATACAACAGAATTGCAAAAGGGATAAAGTGAAAACATGAATAAATCCACCATAGTATTTTTTCTCTGCATTGAACTTTGGAAGGGCAAGGTTCCATTACATGGCCATGCCGAGTACTTTAAATTAAAGAGCGATAAAGCATTGTTTATGTTGGTTTAGTGTAATGAAAAACATCTTAATCTTGTAATGCATCCCACTTTATATCAGTGAGTGAAGACCTATAATGGTAAAAGAGGTTGAAAAAACATTGTTTCAATCTACGTGGAAAATGCATAGGATTTGAAAAAAGTAATCGAAGTAAACAGTTTTGAGTGTGACATTTCAACCACAGGATTATGTCATCATGGTAACCCGTATTTCAACATAGACAAACCTTGTATAAAATATGTTGAATTTGTACCTTTAAAACAACATCAGATCTTCAACGTTACATCCACTATCAGAAAATAAACTATAGACTGGGCAATTGATCTATCTACAGCTACCCTTCGGTCTCTCATCCAGAGTTTCACCAAGCCCAGCCCTGCTTAGCTTTATTTACTATTCCAATTACTGCTCTGAGTTCACATGGCATGCCTTACATAAGCTGGGGTCGAGGAATGCAAAAATATTGTTCTTCATACTGTCTATCAACAAAACCTGAAAAAAAAGCCTAATCATATCAGTCTTGTCAGCCTGTCTGTGAGCAACTGTGTGTACTGTTACTACTAATTGACCGTAGGGTTTTGATTTTAACCAAGTGGATGGATATACATATTTCCTCCCAAGTAATTGTTCTCATTATGTCAAACCATAAGAGTAGAGTCAGGCTGTGTATTTCTTTCCCAATGTCTCAGGGCAAACGGAATTAAATCAAATAAAATATGTTTACTCACAGTAAATGTCCTTTACCAACTTGAGGCCAACACATTAATCATCACCATTAATTGTAAATAATATACAGTATATCCCTATAGAGGGTCAAATGTTAATGTTGTGCCTGTCTAGTCATGTCTTGACAATAAATTCTTACTTTGTCAAGTAGGCCAAAGTTACATAACTGTGGCTAAAACACACATCTTAGCATTTAGAGCGCCCTCTGTCGGTTTCAGTTGCGTCTAGATTTTCGTATCAATGCACCTGCGTCAGGTAAGGTTAGCTCTGGGCTCCTACGCAATCTCTCCGTCATCGGGGCGGATCCAAAACAGTGGGAAGTAGTGCCGCGTTCAAAAGAACTGGGAACTCGGGAAAAAATACGATGTTAAATCATGACGTCATTGATCTTCAGGTCGGAAAAGTTGGAGTTGTTTTTCCAGCCCGAGTTCCATAGTTGGAATTTGGTTTGATGACTGTTCAAATCGTTTTTTTCCAGTCGAGCTCGTTTTTTTTCAGAGTTCCCAGTTGTTTGAAACCCACTGAAAGTCGGAAGTCGAAGATTTCCGAGTTCCGAGCTCACAGTTCTTTTGAACGCGGCATAGACTATTGTTTATTATCACCTTCCGGATTCTTAGAAACTTCCCCTGTTACAGATGCGCCATCGGTAAGGAATATTTATCCTGTTTAGAGGTCTCTCAGCTAAAGACTTCGTACCTCTCCGATACACTATATCATGAGTGTAATGTAATCATAATGTACGTAATATTTCAAATGAGTTCAGTCTAACAACGGGTTAGCATTATGTGTAGGTTGTGTTTATTGTTTTATTAATCAGGTTTGTAAAGTTCTCGTTTTAATTTGTACACATGTTTTTGTGGCTATCATTACACTAATTCACTTCATGTCGTGGTTCTATCCTCTTATTACATGTTGCACCGTATTATTTAAGTGTATGGGCTGCACAGGAAATCATAACAATAGAGAGAGGGAAGTCACTGATGGCCTACTTATCATCACATCATTGCATGATCAGACCAGAAGTTGGGGGCGTCTGTGGATGTGGACGGACCGATAAATTGTCATTTCTTCCATGATCTGATCCTTGTCCTAAAACAGACGTATCCGTTCAATGGAGGAACCATTATTTTCTGCTTACGGGGATTTCGTCGACTGGTCTGTCCAAACTGCTTGGGAACAGAATGACGCCGAGGTGGACAGTGCGTTTGGAGACTGGAGTTCTGCCTGTAATGGCAACAAGTCGGATGCAGTTGAAAGATCTTCATCTCCGTCTTCACCCATGGACATGGACATCTCTAAACTCTCAACAAAGGTGAGAGTGCACCGATCTTTTTGATCATTCCAAGTTTACTTTACTTAAAGAGGAAATTATTACCTGTGAATTGTGATCTATATAGGAGCTGTCTTAATTGCCATTTTCCTAATGTAGGCAAATAAATAAACAATGTACAATTGTGATATATGTGATATATTTTTCTATACAGCTGGAGGATGGCAATGTGAAGAAATCATGTGTAGTTTTCCAGGAGTGCTTCCAGGTCTTGGGTGAATCTAAAGAGACCAACTGTACTGTACGATCTCTGTCCCAGCTGCTAGAAAACACACAGCCTTTTCAACCAACAGCTACAATATGGTGTCTAATTTATCCTTCTTTTTTTTTTACTGTAACTAAAAACATGCCTTTGTATATGTATGAAGCTTCACTTCTGTGTTCCATGAGGTTGTATCTGACTCCTCTTCTCTCTTGCTTAGTGACTGTGGCAGCTTGTGGAGCCATCTGGTGGCTGAGCCCAGCAGGCTGAGGCTGTCAGAGACAAAGCCCAGTTTACACTGCCACAGCCACAGCAGAATGGTTTCTGCCCTCAGAATCACACCCTCAAATTGCATCTCTGACCAGGTGAGATGGGTAGGTGGGGAATGGGGTCCTTTTAAAATGAATACACCCAGCCTAGTTGGATGAATGTTTTTATGTTTTGTGATACATTTTGGGTTATTAATTGAAAATACAATAGTTAGGTCCAAAATATTTGACACTGTTGATAAAAATTAGCAAACAAATCTGAGCTATATTGTATCTGTCCCAAAAATAGAAAATTATAGTATTTTTAACGAATACAATTGCTGGGAAGAAGAGATTTTCTTTCCTTCTTTGCCTAAAATTACATACCCAAATCTAACTGCCTGTAGCTCTGGGCCTGAGGCAAGGATATTCATATTCTTGGTACCATTTCAAAGGAAACACTGACGTTTGTGGAAAAGTGAAAGGTATGTAGAAGAATATAACACATTAGATATGGTAAAAGATAATACAATCTTTGAAATGCAAGAGAACGGCCATAATGTATTATTCCAGCCAAGGTGCAATTTAGATTTTGGCCACTAGATGGCAGCAGTGTGTGTGTGCAAAGTTTCAGACTGATCCAATGAACATTTTCATTTCTGTAAAAATATTTAACTTTTCATGTTCAAAACTTTGCACTCTCCTCAAACAATAGCATGGTATTATTTCACTGTAATAGCTACTGTGAATTGGACAGTGCAGTGAGATTAACAAGAATTGTAGTTTTCTGCCAATATCAGATATGTTTATGTCCTGGGAAATGTTCTTGTTACTTACAACCTCATGCTAATCGCATTAGTTTAGATCAACCGTCCCGCAGGGCACCCACTAATCCTGAAGAAGTTTTAACAAGTAATAGAAACTCTCAAAGATGGGGGTAAATATTATTGGCATCCATGTTTTCAATACTCCAGGACCCGCCCCTTGTAAACTTAAATGGTAATCTCTATTCTATTATCTATATTTATATGATTTCAATTCAGTTTCCTATGGAGGATTGACTGAAAACAACAGCTATTCCCATTCAAGTCAATATTATCTGAAGTGTGGGCCTCCAACCATCTTTGTGGTACCATTTGAAAGTTGAAATTTCAATTTCATTCCCATTTTATCAGCCAAACATGACACGCACCCTGTATTCAAGGGCATGTTGTGTTTCAACTGATGGCGGTATGTTCCCCAATGCTGGGAGGGTGGGCCTGAGTAATAAAGTTTGGAAACCCCTGCGCTAGATGATGCTCCAAGATTCCACACTGGAGGAAATCTATTTGCCAAGTCGTCTGCCTTGTGTTCTGCATAGACAATGCAGTGCCTTCAGAAAGTAGTTCTACCCCTTGAGTTAGTCCACATTTTGTTGTATTACTGCCTGAATTAAAAATGTATTCAATGTATTTTTTTCTCTCACCCATCTACACACAATACCCCATAATGACAAAGTGAAAATGAACTGGAATGTTGTTGATCCATCCTCAGTTTTCTCCTATCACAGCCATTAAACTGTAACTGTTTAAAAGTCACCATTGACCTCATGGTGAAATCCCTGAGCTGTTTCCTTCCTTTGTAGTGACTGATTGTATTGATACACCATCCAAAGTGTAATTAATAACTTCACCATGCTCAAAGGGATACCCTTCTTTGTGAGGCATTGGAAAACCTCCCTGGTCTTTGTGGTTGAATCTGTGTTAGAAATTCACTGCTTGACTGAGGGGCCTTACAATTATATGTATGTGTGGAGTACAGAAATGACGTAGTCATTAAAACATCATGTTAAACACTATTGCACACAGAGTGAGCCCATGCAACTTTATTATGTGACTTGTTAAGCAAATCGTTACTCCTAAACTATTTTAAGCTTGTCATAGCAAAGGGGTTGAATAATTATTGATTCAAGACATTTCAGCTTTTATATTGTAATTAATTTGTAAACGTTTCTAAAAACATAATTCCACTTTTACATTATGGGATATTGTTTGTACTACAGTGACACAATCTACATTTAATCCATTTTAAATTCAGGCTGTATGGAAAAAGTGAAGGAGTGTTAATACTTTCTGAAGACACTGGGTTCTATATCTGTGGTCTTTCCCTTCCATAGTGTGAGTCTGTCTTTTTGGAAGATCGTGAAGAAACTACAGAGACCTCTTGCCCCCCTGCTGCTGCTCTCATCAAAACCAAGGTGTGTGCATCCATGTGTGTGTGTTGGGGGTGGGGGGGTTCTCCTTTTTAGGAAGTGGGCATCACTGGGCGTCTTTCTACTCTTATTGGCAGGGAGCACACCTGTAACCTTTGGCCTTACTCTCATCTCCACTCAGCTGCTGGCCCCCTCCTCCTGCCATGGTGACACCCCAGCTTTCCTCTACCAAATCTCCCAGCAGTGGCTGACTCAATGCAGCATCCAGCTGCAGCCTCAGCACCACAAGAAGCCTCCTGCACTGAACTATGGAGAAGGATAAGATGAAGATGCTGCTTAGCATAGCCCTACTGTACTGTTGTAGATGGATGAAACGGGTTGGGTTGTTACCCGGGTGAGAACAAAGTATACACTTTTCGCAACATTTTATTTATACAGATTGTAAAGGAAGTACATCCTATGATATTGTGTATTTAGTATGCAGGCGTTTTCCTGGTTTTATATATAATATTTTGATACGGAGTGCAGTTACAGTGATACTCTAAAATGTTCTGTAAATGTATTGAGTTATTTATTCAGTGTAACACCTGTTTTATACCACTATTGTCAAGAGCAGAGGGAACAATGCAAATCTTTGGAAGTCACAGCACTCCACTAGAGGGCATACTGGCTTCCTCATAAGTCCCAACCCCCATTTTGCAAACATACAGTGCGTTCAGAAAGTATTCAGACCCCTTGACTTTTTCCACATCTTGTTACGTTACAGCCTTATTCTAGAATTGATTACACATTTTTTTTCTCATTAATCTACACACACTACCCCATAATGACAAAGCGGAAACAGGTTTTTAGAATTGTTGGCAAAGGTATTAAAAACAGAAATACCTTATTTACTTAAGTTCAAATCAAATCAAACTTTATTTGTCACATGTGCCGAATACAACATGTATAAACCTTCATTGTTGAGGTGCATGGTCTGAACACCTCAAGAAACAAGCTTTGTCCATATATTTTGTTTTGTAGAATACCCAACTCCAAGTCTCACTGTAGAAACCTGGCTTGCGATCTAGGGCAGTGCATGGATCCCAGAAAAAAAGTAATTGGGTGTGTCTTCCCACTGTGGATACATTTTTATGGAAATGTAGATTGCTTGTGCTTTAACTATTTATGGCATCACATTATTGGTGTCCTCCACTTCTTAATATTTCCTTAGTTTGGTCCTCTGTTTTTCTTAACTTGCCTTAATACTCAAAACCATAGACGTGTCATGTCATTGGCCATTTTGTAAGTAATACTGCAGGGCATCATGGAGCTAATCAGCACAAACCAGTATAACAGAGAGGTTATTACATGTGTACAACTGCATCTCAGACAGGTCTCTTACATTTCAACCACCAAGATTTGCTTTTCCAGACAGAGAAAACAAGAGGTTAGTGAAGGTGCACACTCCCAAATGTCTCCCAAATGTCACCTTTTTACACGTAGGCCCCTCCTACATGACAAGTGATGTAGGCCCTACACCCCCCCCCCTTTCTCTCTACTATCTCCTCTCAGCTAGTGCACTAGCAACATGGCAGAGTGAATTTAGATTACATCTCGTTGCAGTGCAGTTGCGGAAAAAAGGCAAAGGGACGGAAGGGTTGTATTGTGCCTTATATGTCACACACACAGAGGAAGGCATTGGTGCATTGGACCATCTTTTTTTGGGGTGGGATGGTCAAAATAAATGAATAATAATACAAATAATTGACTTTTTTAAGGGAGATGGCAGATGATGGCCCTTGGGCCTGTTAAGGTGATGATTTTCGTGCAATTTCTCTATTGTCATATTAATATATTTGAGCATTTGCCTGATCAGTGGACAACGTCCAGTCCCCCCTACCAAGATAGGCCTGCCCGGTTTTCTGATTGGCTGATGTGGCGCAAAATTCACGTTCAAAGTCAAACGCACATCAGCAAAGAGACCTTGCTCTGTGACTCTCTTGTCATTTGTCATCCCAGATCACGCCTCGTAAAAAATACAGAATGGTAGTACCGAAAAAAGTTAAGAGACCAAAATAAGGCTTGAGGCTACAGCTGCTTAATGTATGAAATTAACCAACTAATTTTCTAAAAGATCTGGTTCGGCTGATCCAAGTGTTGTGACAGATGCTGCTACAGAATGGTATGGAGAAAACCTACCTACTGTGTTACTCTTTCTCCGTTTTCATCCAAATGCCGACAGATTTTAATGCGAATATTAAAAAATCAGCATAACTCCAAGGGGTTTCCATCAAATTGACTTGTTGCGGATAAAAGGCTGTGCGTGATGATGCAGTGCACAAAAATATACCTTTTCCATTTAATTTTCAATTTAACTGATGATTTTCTCACAAAAAAAGTAAATTATACAGTGAGTGTGCCCACTGCTATTGGCACGTGCGCACTAACCAACAGCTTGCAGACACTGTGCAAGTAGGCCAATAGCCTATGGATGAGATTATTATGGAAAAGATTATTTCTATTTGTCAAATGGCATCGATTATCATGTCACCAGAATAAGACCCTTTATGTTTATTGGAAAGGAGCACATCACCTTGCACTTTTCACCACCCTGTGTAGTTCATAATTTATACTGAACAAAAATATAAACCCAACATGTAAAGTGTTGGTCCCATGTTTCATGAGCTGAAATAAAAGATGCCCGAAATATTCCATTCACACTAAAAGTTTCTCTTATCTTTTGTGCACAAATTTGTTTACATCCGTTAGTGAGCATTTCTCCTTCTCATTCTCTCCAAGATAATCCATCTACCTGAAAGGTGTGGCATATCAAGAAGCTGATTAAACATAAAAGGCCACTATTATGTGGAGTTTTGCAACACAACACAATGCCACAGATGTCTCAAGTTTTGAGGGAGCGTGCAATTGGCATGCTGACTGCAGGAATGTCCACCAGAACTATTGCCAGAAAATGTAATGTTAATATCTCTACCATACGTCGTTTTAGAGAATTTGGCAGAATTTGGCACCGACCTCACAACCGCAGAACACGTGTATGGCATCATGTGGGTGAGCGGTTTGCTGATGTCAACATTGTGAACAGAGTGCCCCATGGTGGCGGTGGGGTTATGCTATGGGCAGGCATATGCTACGGACAACAAACACAATTGCACTTTATCGATAGCAATTTGAATGCACAGAGATACCGTGATGAAATTCTGAGGCCCTTTTTCTTCAGTAATCTGTGACCAACATATCTGTATTCCCAGTCATGTGAAATCTATAGATTTGGGCCATATGAATGTATTTAAATTGTCTATGTTCCTTATATGAACTGTAACTCGGTAAAATCATTGAAATTGTTGCATGTTGCATTTATATTTTTGTTCAGCATAATAGCTATTAATACTTTAGGAGTGACAGGCAGACAGACAGGCAGACAGAGTGATAGAGGAGAACAAGAAGAAGAACAGACAGACAGAGTGAGAGCAGAGATGATGCAGAGGAAAACTGCACAACAGGGAGGCAAAAAAGGCACTGCATATATGGTGTCAGCGGTGATGTGGGCTGTTGAGTCTCAAATGCCAGGGCCTAGTTTGTCCCAGTCCGCCACTGGAGGAAGCCTCTCACTGCTCAGCTGGATGGATATATTTGCTAACTTTCCTTTTTTGTAACTCAAATTCTACAGAACTATTTTAAGTCTTTAAGGCATTATTTTTTAAAGGGAAACGTGGTTGATATGAGAACAAGGAACTTCCTTTGATTATACAGAATAACTCAATATTATCACGTCTCAGGATAAGACCCAGATGCAGACAGTTCAAATAAGACATTTATTATAAAACGGGGCAGGCAAATGACAGGTCTTGGGCAGGCAGAGGTCGGTTGTCCAAGGCAGAGTCCGTAAGATACAGAGTGGCAGACAGGGTCAGGGCAGGCAGAGGTCAGTAATCCAGGGCAGGCAGAATGATCAAAACCAGCATAACTAGAAAACGGGCTCAAGAAAACAGGAGTACGAAATACACACTGGAAGGCTTGACAAGACAAGACGAACTGGCAACAGGTAAACGGAGAACACAGATATAAATGCACAGGGGATAATGGGGAATATGGGCGACACCTGGAGGAGGGTGGAGACAAGCACAAAGACAGGTGACAGGTCAGGGTGTGACAGACTTTACAAGTACAGTGCTGATCAAGAGAAGTAGAATTGGAATAATTAGATTAAATGCAAAGATAATGTACAATTTCAAGAAGAGGTATTATATAACAAGACTAGCTCTACAAGTAGTGCATATTTTTCTTGCATTCTACTAACTGCCTCAAAAAGGGAATATTCTGTTCACAGTAGATACACAAGTCTCCGTCACCTGAATAAAACCATTGTAGTATGACAAAAATACTATCCACATTGTAAAAAATATATATTGTCATTTACAATTCTTAACCGGACGAAGCCAGGTTATCCTGATGATGTTCAGATCCTTAACAAGCAGGTCATGACCCCTGATGTGACCCCCATGAATCACGAGCTGACCAGGATCTCCATAATGTGGTCCAGATCATTGAGGTCGGTCAGACACGGCTGTAATGTCCTGACCGAGATAACTGGAGCACATCTTTAGTCCCTCGTTCCCCCAGGAGGCCATCCCACTGGCCCATCAGGACAGGTAGCCGGCCTAGGCAGAGGGGAAATCAGAGGAGTAATACATGCAGGTGTCCTTGTCCTCAAAGATGCCATCCGGGGAAAGGTCCATGGGGCAGCATAGGGAGTTTGGTGTTTGGCTCTTAGAAGAGCAAAGGGGTGCCAAGGGACTTTGGATCTGGGGTGTCCAGAAGAGCTGTCCTGAGAGGGAGATGTAGGCAATATGGTGCGGCGAGGAGACACCCAGGCCGTTTCCTTCAGCACACCCTGGGTAGGTGAGTGGCCCGTCCTCCTCCCAAATACTGTCACAGAGCAGGGAATCATGGTGGACATCATTAAAAGGCAAGTCAGAGAGGCCAGGTATGTGGGCAGGTGCATCAGGGGAGAGTGACTGGGACTACCTACAGACTACCTGGCCTTCCCTCTGCATGTCCTGTTGAATCTGCCTCAAGGTATTCACCAGCAGCACTGAGTGGTGCAGGCTGAGTTCCACTCCTGTTTAACTGCACTGTGGCTTGTCCAGGCACAGGCTGAGCACCAGCTGGCACTGCTGCAGGTGAGGCAGGTAAGAAGACCCACCCTGAACCTGAGCCTTCTCTGGCCCATAGACCGTAAGCCCATCTGCCTCATTACAGCTCTGCTTCCACTTCACGCCACGCCCAACATGAATCTAGACAGGAAGGATATCTATCACTTTCATTGATCAACATTTAAGTATGAAATGTACATCTATACATAATTTGAGTCCTGTCTTCATACGGTTTTAAATATAGTTTGTGATAGAAGGCTCTTTCTTGTTCAGTGAGTTGATAGGCTACTATATTAGCACTCGCTGTTTACAGTGATCTACTTAACCACTGTATTTATGGATTTGTTCATGTGTAAGAACTACTAAATATGAGCTCGAGTTTAGATTGAATGATGCATCTAGATTTTTTTGTTCATCATTTACAAAGACAATTGATTCAGTGGTGACACTACCCTGGTAACCAAGTTAGTCCGCAAAAACTAATTTCACCAAGTCAAATTAATTAATTTTGTTAGAGGTTTCATGATGCTTGTATCGAAACAATATTTTTAAGATTGGTCTATACATAAGTTGGGCTTCAATATGAGGTCCTAAACCTAGCATGAAAGTGCATCCTTGTAGCTGTGTCTTCGGATAGGTTTAGCCAATGGCCATTGGGTAATTTGAGCCAATGGCAAGTTGAGCAAATTGAAGTGTTTTCTTTCCAGGCGTAATGCAAAGCATTATTGCTCAGATATGAGGTAACAACAGTGCCTATGTTAAAAGTAAAAAAGTACAAAAGTGTTTGTTAGGTGTTAAACCTGTGTTAGAAGATGCTTATAATTATTAAAATACAAAAATGCGATTTTGATTGTGTTGAATTGTGTTTGGGAAGTAAAGATATGGTAGTGGGGTTAGTGGTAATATTTAATTCAGTACAGAAATGTGTAGGCTGCTTAACCTGTTCCGCAGCTCAACTTACCCCATACCAGGGGTAAGTTGTGCCAAGAGACCACTTTTTGATGGACAACATATTTATTCAAAACTGAAAAGTTTAAATTAATTCTGATTATTTCCAAGAATACACAACATCCTGAAATATATCTAGATATCTTTGTTAGAAAGAATACTATACTTCCCTTGACAGAGTGATGCTGAATGTAAAAACAATGGCTCAACTTACCCCACTCTCCCCTATGCTACTGGACCTGTATTATGGAGCTACTGCATTTGATAGCACGGTGCACTTAATCGAACTCCCTCAATATTATAATCGTCAGTGGCCGGTCTTAACCACTCACATGGCTGGGAAATGTGCAACACATTCTCTAAGGTTGGAACTTTTTACATGCGTTGAAATACACTGTATCTAGTCTACTACATAGTGGTTCTCTGAGTGCAAACCAGACTTGTGCTACTGTTATAACGGTGGTTGGATCAGGAAGCAAGGTAAGACCCAGATGCAGAAACGTCGAATTGACAATGGTTTAATATTCCAACAGGGGGCAGGCAATAAGACAAGTCAAGGCAGGAAGAGGTCAGTTAACCAGAGGTGGGGTTAAAGGTACCTGACGGCAGGCAGGCTCAGAGTAGGGAGAGGTCAACAATCCAGAGGTGGGGCAAAGGTACAGGTTAGCAGGCAGGCAGGCAGGCAGGCTCAAGGTCAGAGGCAGGCAGATTGGTCAGTCAGGCAAGAGTTAAAAACCAGGAGGGTGAGAAAAAGAGAAACTGGAAAAAGCAGGAGCTGAGAACAAAAACGCTGGTTGACCTGACAAACTGGCAACAGAGATCACAGGTATAAATACGCAGGGGATAATGGGGAAGATGGGCAACACCTGGAGGGGGTTGGAGACAATCACAAGGACAGGTGAAATAGATCAGGGTGTGACAGGTTGTAACAACCATCCAAACATGGTTACAGATGCATGGAATAGGAACAGTGACAGTGCCTTCACTGTCACTGAAAGTATTCACACCCCTTGACTTGTCCCACATTTTGTTGTGTTACAACCTGAATTAAAAATGTATTAAAATGAGATTTTGTGTCATTGGCCTAAACAGAATACCCCATAATGTCAAAGTGAAATTTTAGTTTTTAGTATTCAACACCTTTGTTATGGCAATCCTAAATAATTACAGGAGTAGGAATTTGCTTAACAAGTCACATAAATTGCATGCACTCACTATTGTGTGCAATAATAGTGGTGAACATGATTTTTGAATGACTACCGCGTTACTGTCCCACACACATTCTGTAAGGTCCCTCAGTCGAGAAGTGAAATTCAAGCACAGATTCAACCACAAAGACCAGGGACATTTTACAATGCCTCGCAAAGAAGGGCACCTATTGGTGGATTTTTTTTTTTAAATGACACTGAATATCCCTTTGAGCATGGTGAAGTTATCAATTACATTTTGGATGGTGTATCAATACACCCAGTCACACCACAGAAACAGACGTCCTTCCTAACTCAATTGCTGGAGAGGAAGGAAATCGCTCAGGGATTTCACTATGAGACCAATGGTGATTTTAAAATAGTTACCTGGCTGTGATAGGAGAAAACTGGATCAACATTGTAGTTCCTCCGCAATACTAACCTAAATGACAGAATGAAAAGAAAGAAGCTTGTACAGAATAAAAAATATTCAAAAACATGCATCCTGTTTGCAATAAGGCACTATAATAATACTACAAAAAATGTGGCAAAGAAATTAACATTTTGTCCTGAATACAAAGCTTGGGGAAAATCCAACATAACAAATCACTGAGTAGTACCACTTCATATTTTCACGCATGATGGTGGCTGCATCATGTTATGGGTATGCTTATTATCAGCAAGGACTAGGGAGTTATTAAAGTTTTTTTTTAAACATAATAGAGCTAAGCACAGACAAAATCCAATAGGAAAAACTGGTTCAGTCTACTTTCCAACAGACGCAGGCGGACAAATTCACCTTTCAGCAGGACAACAAGGTAAAACACAAGGCCAAATATACACTGGAGTTGCTTACCAAGATGACATTGAATGTTCCTGGGTGGTCTGGTTACAGTTGTGACTTAAATCGGCTTGAATATCTATGGCAAAACTTGAAAATGTCTGTCTGGCAATTATTATCAACCAACTTGACAGAGCTTGAAGAATAATGGGCAAGTATTGTACAATCCAGGTGTGCAAAGCTCTTAAGAGACTTATCCGAAAACACTCACAGCTGCCAAAGTTAATTCTAACATGTATTGACTCGGTGATTGAATACTTAACGAATCAAGATATATTAGTGTTCTATTTTTCATAATTTAAAAAAAGAAATCATCAATTTTCTTACACTTTGACATTAAAAAAAAAACTTTATTTAACTAGGCATGTTAGTTAAGAACAAATTCTTATTTTCAATGATGGCCTAGGAACAGTGGGTTAACTGCCTTGTTCAGGGGCAGAATGAGAGATTTTTACCTTATCAGCTCGGCGATTCGATCTTGCAAACTTTCGCTTCCTTGTCCAACACATTAACCGGTAGGCTACCTGCCACCCCAGAGTATTGTGTGTGGATCGTTGACAAAAAAAGGGACAATTAAATACATTTTTCTCCCACTTGAACATAACAAAATGTGTAAAAGTCAAGGGGTGGAAATACTTTCTGAAGGCACTCATACAATGTAACATAAATGTTCCTTATGAGCAAATAACTATTGTGGTCGAAGGGACCATGAACAGCCATGTAAGGACAAAGGCCTATTGTAATTGTGAAGGTGAAATGTACATGATAACCTTGAAGGAGAGGAATTAATAGGAACATACTTTGAGATCAATGTGTTTTTGTATATTTCAATATGATTTAGTCCTTTCAATAACTAAAATCTAAGGAGGACCCAGTGTTGATATTTTTGTCGTCATTAATTTACTGTAGAAATGATGTAGTTTCACATAATTTGTAAAGAAGTGTAATGTTGTTCTCATGGAAAATAATTTCCTGAGCACTACAGATATGGTGCATTCACAAAGTATTCAGACCCCTTCCCTTTTTCCACAATTATGTTACAGCCTTATTCTAAAATGGATTGAATAAAATAAAAACACCATTACACAGCAAAAACAGGGTGACAATGATGACATGAAAACAGTTTTTTTTTTTAATGTCTGCACATTTATAAAAATAAAAAACCGAAATACCACATTTACATAAGTATTCAGAACCTTTGCTATGAGACTCAAAATTGAGCTCAGGTGCATTTGTTTCCATTGATCATCCTTGAGATGTTTCTACAGCTTGATTAAAGTCCACCTGTGGTAAATTCAATTCATTGGACATGATTGGAAAGGCACACACCGGTCTATAAGGTCCCACAGTTGACAGGGCATGTCAGAGCAAAAACAAAGCCAGGTCGAAGGAATTGTCTGTAGAGCTCCGAGACAGGATAGTGTCGAGGCACAAATCTGGGGAAGGGTACCAAATAATGTCTGCAGCAATGAAGGTCCCCAAGAACACAGTGGCCTCCATCATTCTTAAATGGAAGAAGTTTGGAACTACCAAGACACTTCCTAGAGCTGGCCACCTGGCCAAACTGAGCAATCGGGGGAGAAAGGCCTTGGTCAGGGAGGGCAACAAGAACCCGATGGTCACTGACAGGGCTCCAGAGTTCCTCTGTGGAGATGGGAGATCCTTCCAGAAGGACAACCATCTCCGCTGCACTCCACCAATCAGGCCTTTATGGTAGTGGCCAGACGAAAGCCACTCCTCAGTAAAAGGCACGACAGCCCGCTTGGAGTTTGTTAATAGGCAACTAAAGGACTCAGACCATGAGAAACAAGATTCTCTGGTCTGATGAAACCAATTTAGAACTCTTTGGCCTGAAGGCCAAGTGTCATGTCTGGAGGAAACCTGTCACCATCCCTAAGGTGAAGCATGGTGGTGGCAGCATTATGCTGTGGGGATGTTTTTAAGCAGCAGTGACTGGGATTGAGGGTAGATGATTAGAGGGAAAGATGAACAGAGCAGAGTAAAGAGATCCTTGATGAAGATCTGCTCCAGAGTACTCTGGACCTGACTGGGCGAAGGTTCCCCTTCCAACATGGCAACAACCATAAGCACACAAACAAGAGAACGCAGGAGTGGCTTCGGGACAAGTCTCTGAATGTCCTCAAGTGGCCCAGCCAGAGCCCAGACTTGAACCCGATCGAACATCTCTGGATACCTGAAAATAGCTGTACAGCAACACTCCCCATCCAACCTGACAGCGCTTTAGAGGGTCTGCAGAGAAGAATGAGAGAAGCTCCCCAAATACAGGTGGCGCCAAGCTTGTAGCGTCATACCCAATAACACTCCAGGCTGTAATCGCTGCCAAATGTGCTTTAACAAAGTACTGAGTAAAGGTTCTGAATATTTATGTCAATGTGATATTTCCTCAGTTTTTACAAACATTTCTAAAAACCTGTTTTTGCTTTGTCATTATGGTGTATTGTGTGTAGATTTAATCCATTTTAGAATAAGGCTGTAAGGTAACATGTAGAAAAAGTCAAGGGGTCTGAATACTTTCCGAAAGCACTGTATGCCATAGAAATCAAGTGGTATTTGCATGTGAAAATATTATGGTGTGCATTTTCTCTATTGTTTACATTTTGTTGTTTGTCCACTGATTTGGTATACACATTGGACATCTTAGTGTCTTTCACCAACTTCACATCAAACACAATACCTTGAACTTAGTTTACCTTTAATAACCTCTATGGGATTGGTGTCCTCCCACGGGACGGTTGAGCTAACATAAGCTAATGTGATTAGCATGAGGTTGTAAGTAACAAACCAAAAAATCCCAGGACATAGCTTTCTGCCCATATCAGATATATCTAAATATTCTTGTTAATCTAACTACACTATCCAATTTACAGTAGCTATTACAGTGAAAAAATACCATGCTATTGTTTGAGAGCGCACAATTATGAACTTGAAAATTGATCAATAAACCAATTAGGCACATTTGGGCTGTCTTGATACAACATTTTGAACATGTTCATTGGATCAGTTTAGAAATTTGCTCATACACTACTGCCTTCTAGTGGCCAAATTCTATATTGCGCATGTGCTGCAATAATACATTATGACCTTTCTCTTCCATTTCAAAGATGGTACAAAAAAATTAAAACACATGTTATATTCTTCTACATTAATTTCATATTTCCACAAACTTCAAAGTGTTTCCTTTCAAATAGTATCAAGAAAATGCATATCCTTGCTTCAGGTCCTGAGCTACAGGCAGTTAGATATGGGTATGTCATTTTAGGTGAAAATTGAAAAAAAAGGGTTGATCCTTAAACTAACAGATACATTTTATCTAGTTAAAAAATAAAATAAGTGACAATTAACTTTGCACCTTTTATTATAAAAAATATTTACAAAGATGCTACATTTTTTATTAATATAAAAATGCATATACTTTACAATTGTTGAAATTCTAGCTCCTGTTTGAAGCAGAGTGACATCATTCAGAGGAGTGTTGTGGTAGTAATGACCGGAGTAATACTGTCGGATTTAACTGATACGGTTTGCCTGAGTAGTCTCTTAATCATGATAAGACATTTTGAAAAATCTTTAGAATGGCAGTTGCTTGTACATCCCCAAAAAATGGAAAAAGAAAAAAACATTGACATTTCTATGGATGAATTCTGTACAAAATATCATTTCACAATATGAACTGCATAGTGAATAGTAAACCCAGGCCCATAGTTATTTTTGAGAAAAAAAGGGGGGGGGTGTTGGGTCTACACGATTCCGTTAAAAGCAACGTGGCATGTTTGTGTCTATTTAATAAATTAAATAAATTAAAAAGTAATAACTTAATGGTTCAACCCATTATTCTCAATTTGTAATAACACAAATATCAGAAAATATGGCTTCTTAATGCTGATATCAAGCAAGAGTTTCTGTTAATACTTGAACAAATCTAGTCTAGGTCGTAAGAGATGGATTCAAATCAAGCGGGGGGGGGGGGGGAATGTGCCTGAAAAAGCAGGACGGTCCCCGTCTTGAGACTTGATTCCAAACCATAGGAAGACTGGTCGAATCGGGCTACATCAACATTTCAAAATCTCTGTCAGATTAAAAATAGGAGGGGGGATTAGATGTAGTCATACTGGTACATTTCCCAAACTGTATGTTGCAAAAAATATATTTCAATATACATATATACGTACAATATACATCTATTTCACTAATATTTGTTTTAGTCTTTAGGAAAATATACATTGCTTCAAAGGTTTGGATGTTCCGGTCTCTATTCTTGTGTAGTGTAATGACATTGTTCTTCAGTCCATACATAACAATAAATTAAAACAAAACTGGAAAAATAGATTGTATGATAAAAGGAAACATAGAAAAGTATGTAAATAAGAAAAATCATAATGGTATATGCTGTAATCTCTGCCCACTAACAGATGCACACCTGCATGTGGTAACACTGAATAAGTTATTGATTTCATAAACCCTCAACGTCTGAATGTATAATAATAACACCATATCCATGTACGCACCATGTGCATTGTCTGTAGAGTCTACCAAGTCTATAAGAATGGGAATGTGTTGTTTCTCAGGAGCCCACTATGATCTCCATGATGTGATCCAGTTCATTGAGGTCTGATCGGCAGCTGGTGCTAGAGCTGAGGGGTGAGGGCCCATGGGAGGACAGGCTCTCCAGGAGGTCGTAGGGCCCCATCTTAGGCGCACTCTGCATGCCTGTCAGCACCGTGTCAAGGTCGTAGTAGGACGCATCCACATCTGAAAACAGTTCCTCCAGGGCAGGGTCAGGGCTGGGCGCAGGGTTTTTGATCTCGAACGTGCCAAAGACCTGCTCTGCTGTCCTGGAGTCCTCCACAAGCCTGTCACTGTCTCCCTCCTCCGAACCAGACCCACACTCCTCACTGTCCTCATCTTCCTCCTCATCTTCACCATTTTCCTCTTCCCAACAGGGGTCCATGCCAAAGGTGCCTGGCAGGTAGGAGGTTGGGGCTTGGGGGGAAACCGTGGACATGGTCACCCCCCCCTCGCCCTCCTCCTCCACTACCACCTCCTCCTCCTCCTCTGCAGGGCAACCCTCTGACCCCACTGCTGGGAAGGGCTTGAGTACCTGCTCCCCCTGGGTTGCCTCGGTCTGCCGACACAGCACCTCGGTGGCCACCAGGCGGTCTGCAGAGCACTGGGCAGCAGCGTTGGCAGCACTCAGAGCCTGGGTCATGATCTGCCAGGTGCCGTCCTGGGTCATCTCCTCCTGGATCTGCCTCACCGTGTTGGCAATCAGCACTGAACGGCACAGGTTGGGCTCCACCAGCATGTGGCACAGCTGCAGCTTGATTAGGGACATGTCCAGCAGGGACTGCCGCTGCAGGCTGTAGGATGACAGCATCCTTACGGCCACCGAACTCGGCTGGTTTACATCCTCACCGCCTGCCGCAGGTTCATCCCCAGAGTCAGAAAACTTGCGCTTCGTGCCCTTCGGGAACATTTTGGCTCTCTGGGGTGAGGGGAGACGGAGAGTGTTATTGATGAAAAATCAGTCACAAAAACTTTACCATTCAGACACAAACACACATGGTATCATGAAAGACTGTTGTTTTGCAGAATTTTACTTATCAAAAGTACATTCTAAAAATGAATGAACTTATGTGTGGTGTTATGTTTGAAGTGTGTGGCATAAGGTCAAACTATTAAGGTGATAAGCTAAATTTCAATTGGTAAGAGAATTCTGTGATGAAGAATCTCTAGGTTAGCTAAATATTCATGTAGTGGCCTACAGTATAAATGGCTTGTTGTTTTTCTGAAAGTTTGCTATACCTTTCCTGTTGAGAGGCACAGGCATTAGCATAGCAGCTTGGTCCCGGCTGCAGCGCTTCAGTACTTTTGTACAAGAAACAAGCAGCTTTTGTTCTGCACCCTTTCTGCCCATTTTAGGCCAGTCTGAAGCAAGGCTCCTGCTGGGCGGAACAACCACACTTTTAACAGACCCACTGAACCACCGAAAATACAGCATGTTACCAACCACCTGCCATCACTGCGGTCAAAGTCAGGACAGGTCAGATTTTTCTCAAAAAAACACAATCAGCTCATGTACACACACCATCCCACCCCACTGCCACCTGTCGTCAGACATCTCCTAATTATGGGCAAAAGTGAGTTAACTTCACTCCGGTAGTACAAAAGAGAACAGGACACATACTGGGTAAGAAAAGTCAAATGAAACCACACAGGTTTAATGTGATATTGTGTTTGAGATATGCACACACCATGCTCCGAAAACTAGAACGGCTAGAATGTCATTACAGGGAAAGGAGGAAAAGTTAACATTAACCTTCCCGATGCTGTATCTCTGCCTGAATGAGAAGATATCAGAAGACTTGCCTCAAAACAACAGGGTCGGCTGCTGGCTCCAAGGGACAAACAAGCCGGGGAGAGCAGAGTAGGGAGAGAACACAGGACATGAGCCTGGTGTGACTACATATCCCATAAGACTAAAACAAAGGAACTTCTGTAAGGGTATGCGTCCCCTCAGAGAGAGCTCTGGGTAGGGCATTGATTGGCGTTACTACTCTGCTACATGGATCAACCATCCACGAAGCAACAAAGGATATAAAAACAGGAGGTAAGTATGCAATAAAGAAAACTAAAACAGACAAGAGACAGTTTCAAAACAACAAACATTTGTAGTCAATATACTGATCAAAAAATATAAACGCAACATGCAAAAAAAATTCGGAGTTACAGTTCATATAATGAAATCAGTCAATAGAAAAAATGAATTTGTCCCTAATCTATGGATTTCACATGACTGGACAGGGGTGCAGCCTGGCAGCCAATCAGAATGAGTCCCCCCCCCCCCCAAAAGGGCTTTATTAAAGACAGAAACTATCCTGTTTTATCAGCTGTCCGGGTGGCTGGTCTCAGACGATCCCGCAGCCGGATGTGGAGGTCCTGGGCTGGCGTGGTTACACGTGGTCTGCGGTTGGGCATACCGACAAATTCTCTACAACAACGTTGAGGCGGCTTATGGTAGAGAAATTAACATTACATTCTCTGGCAACAGCTCTGGTGGACATGACTGTAATTCAGAATGCCAATTGCATGCTCCCTCAAATCTGAGACCTCTGTTTCATTGCGTTGTGTGACAAAACTGCACATTTTAGTGGCCTTTTATTGTCCCCCGCACAAGGTGCACCTGTGTAATGACCATGCTGTTTAATCAGCTTATTGATATGCCACACCTGTCAGGAGAAATGCTCACTAACAGGGATGTAAAGAAATGTGTGCACAAAAATGGAGATAAATAAGCTTTTTGTGCATATGGAAAATTTCTGGGATCTTTTATTACAGCTCATGAAAACTGGGACAAACACTTTACATGTTGCGTTTATATTTTTGTTCAGTATAGATTGTAGTACTATACTTGCTGATAGCAAAAAAAGCACACAGTTGATAATAGCCACTTATGCAGCGTTCCTAATTAGCAATGTATTGTATCTATTCTAGAGCTGTAGGGGTACACTGTGGACATCACAGGGGCACAATCAATCAGTTTGGCCAGGGGAGAACATTTAGCTTCGGTCCTACCCTAGTGGACATCATACCACTGGAGCAACAAATGCTATCACAAGGCGACACTTGCATTTACTGTATATTTTTACCATTGGAAGTAACCAGGAGATTGCTTTGACTGTGTTAATGAACCTAACTTGAATGCAGACTTTATCCATAAATAAACTATGATGAAATACTCTGTCATACAATTGGACTGGTGCATTTACTGAAAAGCAAGATTATTTTAACTGCAACAACTGAACACTGCAAAGGGACCTGCATCAGACCACAGATAAAATGTATGAACAGTAGGTTTTTGACACAAACCTCTGAAGAACAAGAAAACATGCAAACGTTTGTGTTCCAAGTTGCTAGAACCCAAATGGTATTTACATAGCTGCAAATGTTCTAGTCCAATTCATGAGGGGCGTTGCCAGGTACCCTATTAAAAATAAAAAAAATGTGAGGCAGACATATGAATGTAATCTCTCTGTTTTTTGTTTTTGTTTTTTTACCTTAGCGAAGCCTGTCAAAAACAAAGGATGAATTCTAACTAAGAAGCAAAATACTACACAAGTAACAACAACACTGTGTTCATGTTAATTCACCAATCCCCACAAACAACGGGTTTCTACTAAGGAAGTCTAGCTGATTGGATATCTGAAAACAAGGAAAAAGAGGTGCAATCATTATGATGTGACAAGAATGAGTTACTGGTGCGAGGATGGGGCCTTATTGCTCCTTATAAAACACTGCAAACCTAAAAAGGACTGTTCAATACAATTCTGTTAGGCCGATATCCATGGAAAAAAAGGATCAAATAGGTTAATGTGGCTATAAAAACAAAACATAGGTCAAGACAACATACAACACTTCAAGGTTGTCTTTTGCTGATTACTCCAATCAATTAGTCTGTCAGTGCCACATGTAAGGAGGGAACCTCAATCCTGTGCTTGTTGCAAGTACCCTGTGTTATGTCTCAGTTTACACCACTAAACTTCAAAGAGCAACAGCTCCACCAGAGATCCTCCTCCTCGTCTATGGCTCCACCTAGGAATTGGCTCCCCTCCCCCACAGTACTGACGTCGATATTTCCACGGCCGCTTATGGTTATTTGAACGGAGAAATTATCTGACTACCCAACAGTGCGAGGGTGCATCCTGCAATTCATAATAGGTTAATAAAAAAATTAATTTACAAAATTAAATCAGTTATTTACATTGCACCCATTGCAATCGCTAGTGGCCTTCTCTGGTAGCTGCACCGCATGCTTTGTCTAGTTCGAGCAAAAAGGGAAGCTGGGGCGACAATGGAGATGAGGCCATTTTGAAATAACTAGCTAGCTAGCCAATTCCTACTCATCGAGATAAAATGGGGATACATTATGACACCGTTTTCAAATGACAAAACATCATTTTTTCCAACTACATAATTTCTTCCCCTTCTCAAACTGGAGTGTAATAATTCTGCTTTACAAAATGGTTTAACTACCTAGCTAAATGTGTAGCTAACATAGCTACCCCCCCCGCCTCACCAGACTAACATTTGATAAGAGTTTCAGGAATACATATTTCGTATCAATCCTGACAAATAAATACATTCAACGTACCGTCGTTTATTTTACTTTATCCCTGTGTTGGTCATAAGATCCTCTGTAGGATGCGGAGATCAGGCTGAGATGAGATCATTAATGCCACGGCTTCAAAACTACCTCGTCTTCACTGCTGCTTGCTACGGCCAGGGAGCAGGGAGGGTGGCGGAATGGGGGGAAGGATGAAGGGGGCGGGCTCCATGCATCTTGATCGACATGCTGTCACTTGAATTAGAGCACCAGAACAAAAGGTATACTCTCAAAAGGCACAAAAACAACAACGCAACATGTAAATCAAAGCTCACGTGCGTTTCTTAAAAACTGCACAGACTGTAATCACTGCGGACCTCAGTACATATGGGAGGAAATTGTAAATTCACAGAAATCCCACTGTGAAAAATGGTCAACATTAAATGCAATACAACTATGACGAGTTATACAGAATGTAATGACATTGAGATTTTTATTTTATTTTAATGTATTTTATTGTTCAAAATGTCCAAGGCTGTGGTTTACCAAGGAATCATTTAAAAAAAAATGTTGTTTCAAATTACTTTGAGTTTGCAGTTAGTGGATGTGCCTGTCCAAAAACTCAGTGGTGGCACCATACGGTGGCACAACACTGTTATTGCCAATATTGACTGATTTGTCAAGCGTCTATCCAGCCGGAAGAGCTGTCGATTTTATATGGTTTTGTATGGCTGTTAAAATAAACTTATGTCAGTGTTTTCAATAAAACATTTTTGCATTTGTGGGTACAATATTGTGTGAATGCATGCTTTTAACAAAAGAAAATACACACATCTCATTTCAGAATAAATATTTTAGTCATAAATGTGGTTCAAGTAATCACAAAAACAAGGGGCAAATCATTACTGAGAGCTAAGGCTCTATACAAGTGAGAACTTTTAAAGTTAAACATATCAACAAATAATTCTTACTAGTAACATACTTACTAGTAACACCCAACATATTTTACTTATCTTATCATTATTGAATATAGTACCACAATCAAACAAATGCAACTATATACAAATACACCCAATACAATTATATACATCAGAAATATTAATATAATTACCTGAAACCTGTATTCAAAAAGAGACTTAAACCCAGTTTGTAATTCCATAACATGTTGAGAAATGTAGGTTTTCATAGGGATTCATGTCATTTTATTGATCCAAACTTAATACAACTTCCTTTTTTTTGTAATTACTATGGTATACTAGGCCTATAGTTGTTTTATCAAAACATACATCCTACCCCAGAAAAATAATTTAAAATAAGGTGTTTCACAAATTCTGGGCAAAGCACATACACAGGACAAATGCCCTCACCTTAACCCAGGCACACAGTCCCCTAACATTAACAGTATTCAAGATAATGTCATAAAAGTAAAACAAATACAAATAAATAACCAAACAAAAACATACTTAGCCTGTTGCAACACATTGTTGGTCCCCTGTGAAACCGCTTCTTCAATATTTGTTGGATCTGACATTTTAGTTGGTTATTTTACACTACATCAGGAGTAAGACATGAGTTAGGGGTGGGAATGGTTTGGGATAGAATTGTATTACATATAATTTAACATGAACTCAAATTAAACTAAGTCATTAATTATGATTGAACCAGTACATCCGTGTTAATAACCATATAATAGTACATTTGAAACATTCAATAAAAATACTGTATAAAGTCATGCATCCCTGAAACTGTAAGGAATCACAACAATGAACAGCTCATTATTTTTAATGTCATTAGCAAAATTTCTGTATATAAAACTCTCTAAAAGCATTAATATCAAGTAGAAAACAATTAAACAAACCTTTTCAGCAGCAACGTCTTTCAAGAGAAAAGCACAGACAGCCAGGAGTTTTGCAAAGAGAAGCAAATGGTCTACATTTCAGTGCAAATAGAAATTCAGCTAAAAGCCTCTCCCTTGTCCACTGACAACCACAACCCCATGACCAGATAAGAATCACATGCGGTCAGAACAACAGGGCCATGTCTGAGGTCAAGATGTGGTCAGTAGAATAATAACGTGCTTTGCTTGGCCTCATGCAACACACTCTGCTCGGCCACTAGGCCTACTTATGAGTCCTCTAAGGCAGGAGAGCACAATGTAGCAGTGTTAGTATATTGTATATCAAATCTCAACTATCAAAAAGTTATGGTTAATATACCGCAGATAACATGACAACACACATTGTCCCGACTACCTGTAGAGTGCATCACTAAACCAGCATTCATTAAGAAGAAAAGCTCTCTCTCTCTCTGGCAGAACCTCAATTGGTTTTGCTCGACTCCTCATGTCCTCTCCTCCATCCACTGCTTGCCTGCTTTTGAAAAAGATCAAAGGTAATCGAGGAGCAGAGGCGAGGAGAGGAAATGTGGAAACAAATCCACTTGTATGAAATGAGACTCTCCTTCTCCACTTTCGCATTATCAGGCAAATTATATTTACAGGGGTGGAATCCCAAAATAAATGTGATAAAAACAAATGTAGCTTGTTGTGCAACACATTTTATAGATACAATATGTTCATGCTTTTCTCCTTTGAGAAAACAACAGCTGATTCAAAGGGGGTGTGGCACATTTTTAAACACTTCTGCGCTAGCCGTCAGGAGGATACTCTTGTGCATCCTCTGCCAAAGTAGGTCATTGAGGAGGTGAGCATACTTCTCCGTTCGCCTACTAATGAATTGACACTCTCCTCGACCATGCAACCACTCATTGTTTTCCTGGTTACAGAGTAGGAGTATGAAAAGGATGGACTTTTTCCCATTCTCTCTCACTCCCTTCGGTCCTCATCTAGTTCCTCCTCAGAGAGCGTGTCATGAGGGGTGGAGGGGCGGGGCACAACATGACCTTTTACCCCTCCTTTTCTGTTCTGCAAGAAGTCCTGGATCTCCCCCGGCAACAGGCGGAACTTCTCCTGGTACTCCGCCTCCACCGCACCCTGCAGCTGGGGTCAGAGGTCAGGGGTTAGAGTTAGGTGTTTGTGGTTTATTGTAATCCAAGGTGGCGCAGCAGTAAGACGTGTTTATTTTCGTCCCATGTAAATATTGTCTTTTGCGGGGGGTTTTGTATACATTTCAATCTCTTTTTTCAATTTTCGAAATAAATATATATTCCTGCAACCCGCCTCACCCAATGTGGTACGGATCAGCTATTTTAGTAAACAAAGTACACCAACTACAACACTTCTCTTGCCAATTGGTCTGGACTCTTTGTCGACACGGAGCTCCGCCGATCCATCACTACTGGTCTGCTTGTCTGCTGACGTAACTCGGCCAATGTGCTCTCAACCGGGCCTCTGCGTCGTGGATGTTTGGTGATGATCCATCTGCTAGCCCCGGCCTGCTAGCTCCCTGAACGCCTTGTCTCCCACTCACACAACGTGGTAATCAACCGAACGGTTCCCTGTTTCATCTTGTGCTGCTCATTGGACCCTATGATCACTCGGCTACACAGCCAATGCCTGCTGGACTGTCCATTAACACGGTACTTCATTTTGTTTATCTGCCTGCCCCAGCCTCAAACTCAGGCCCTGTGTGTAGCTAACTGACCGTCTCTGCCCATTCATCGCTATACCCGTTGTTGTTGTTGTCCTAGCTGTTTACCCGTTGTTGTCTCACCCGTTGTTGTTTTAGCTCTCCCAATCAACACCTGTGATTGCTTATGCCTTTCTCTAATTTCAATATGCTTTGTATACTGTTGTTTATGGCAGCTCTCATTGTTTTATTTTACTGTGGAGCCCCTAGTCCTGCTCAACATACCTTAGATAGCTCCTTTGTCCCACCCCCCACACATGCGGAGACCGCACCCAGCTTAACTGGCGCCTCCAGAGATGTAACCTCTCTCATCGACACTCAATGCCTAGGTTTACCCCCAGTGTACTCGTGCCCTACCTTACCCTTGTCTGTACACTATGCCCTGAATCTATCCTACCATGCCCAGAAATCTGCTCCTTTTATTCTCTGTTCCCAACGCAGTAGACGACCAGTTCTTATAGCCTTTAGCCGTACCCTCATCCTACTCCTCCTCTGTTCCTCTGGTGATGTAGAGGTTAACCCAGGCCCTGTGTGTCCCCAGGCACTCTCATTTGTTGACTTCTGCAACCATAAAAGCCTTGGGTTCATGCATGTTAACATCAGAAGCCTCCTCCCTAAATTTGCTTTATTCACCGCTTTAGCACATTCCGCCAACCCTGATGTGCTAGCCATGTCTGAATCCTGGCTTAGGAAGGCCACTAAAAACTCTGAAATTTCCATCCCCAATTACAATATTTTCCATCAAGACAGAACTTCTAAAGGTGGCGGAATTGCAATCTACTGTAGAGATAGCCTGCAGAGTTCTGTCATACTATCCAGGTCTATGCCCAAACAGTTCGAGCTTCTACTTTTAAAGATCCATCTCTCCTGAAATAAGTCCCTCACTGTTGTCGCCTGTTATAGAACCCCCTCAGCTCCTAGCTGTACCCTGGACACCATATGTGAATTGATTGCCCCACATCTATCGTCAGAGTTCGTCCTGCTAGGTGACCTAAATTGGGATATGCTTAGCACCCCAGCCGTCCTACAATCTAAGCTAGATGCCCTCAATCTCACACAAATTATCAAGAAACCTACCAGGTACAACCCCAAATCCGTAAACATGGGCACCCTAATAAATATCATCCTGACCAACTTTCCCTCTAAATACACCTCTGCTGTTTTCAACCAGGATCTCAGCGATCACTGCCTCATTGCCTGCATCCATTATCAGTCCGTGGTTAGAGCGTTGGACTAGTAACCGGAAGGTTGCGAGTTCAAACCCCTGAGCTGACAAGGTACAAATCTGTCGTTCTGCCCCTGAACAGGCAGTTAACCCACTGTTCCCAGGCCGTCATTGAAAATAAGAATTTGTTCTTAACTGACTTGCCTGGTTAAATAAAGGTAAAATTAAAAATTAAAAACGACCACCCCTCATCACTGTCAAACACTCTCTAAAACACTTCAATGAGCAGGCCTTTCTAATCAACCTGGCAGGTATCCTGGAAGGATATTGACCTCATCCGGTCAGTAGAGGATGACTGGATGTTCTTTAAAAGTGCTTTCCTGACCATCTTAAATAAGCATGCCCCTTTCAGAAAATGTAGAACTAAGTACAGATACACCCCTTGGTTCACTCCAGACTTGACTGCCCTTGACCAGCAAAAAAACACCCTGTGGCGGACTGCACTAGCTTCGAATAGTCCCTGCAATATGCAACTGTTCAGGGAAGTCAGGAACCAATACACACAGCCTGTTAGGAATGCAAAGGCTAGCTTTTTCAAACAGAAATTTGCATCCTGCAGCATTAATTCCAAAAAGTTTTGGGACACAGTAAAGTCCATGGAGAATAAGAGCACCTCCTACCCAGCTGCCCACTGCACTGAGACTAGAAAACATTGTCACCACTGATAAATCCACAATAATTGAGAATTTCAATAAGCATTTCTCTACGGCTGGCCACGCTTTCCATCTGGCTACCCCAACCCCGGCCAACAGCTCTGCACCCCCCGCAGCAACTGGCCCAAGCCCCTCCGCTTCTCCGTCACTCAAATCCAGACAGCTGGTGTTCTGAAAGAGCTGCAAAGTCTGGAACCCTACAAATCAGCTGGGCTTGACAATCTGGACCCTCTCTTCCTAAAATTATCTGCCACAATTGTTGCAACCCCTAAATCCTAAAGTTTGGAAAGCGGCCGCGGTCATCCCCTTCTTCAAAGGGGGAGACACTCTAAACCCAAACTGTTACAGACCTATATCCATCCTGCCCTGCCTTTCTAAAGTCTTCGAAAGCCAAGTGAACAAACAGATCACCAACCATTTAGAATCCCACCTTAACTTCTCCGCTATGCAATTTGGTTTCCGAGCTGGTCACGGGTTCACCTCAGCCATGCTCAAGTTCCTAAACGATATCATAACCACCATCGATAAAAGACAGTAATGTGCAGCTGTCTTCATTGACCTGGCCAAGGCTTTCGACTGTCAATCACCGCATTCTTATCGGCAGACTCAACAGCCTTGGTTTCTCTAATGACTTCCTCGCCTGGTTCACTAACTACTTCTCAGATAGAGTTCAGTGTGTCAAATTGTAGGGCCTGTTGTCCGGACCTCTGGCAGTCCCTATGGGGGTGCCATAGGGTTCAATTCTTGGGTCGACTCTTTTCTCTGTATATATCAATGATGTCGCTCTTGCTGCGGGTGATTCTTTGATCCACCTCTATGCCGACGACACCATTCTGTATACATCTGGCCCTTCTTTGGACACGAACTTCAACGCCATACAACACTCCTTCCGTGGCCTCCAACTGCTCTTAAATGCTAGTAAAATTAAATGCATGCTCTTCAACCGATCGCTGCCCGCACCTGCCCACCCGACTAGCATCACTACTCTGGACGGTTCCAACTTAGAATATGTGGACAACTATAAATACCTAGGTATCTGGCTAGACTGTAAACTCTCCTTCCAGATGCACATTAAGCATCTCCAATCCAAAGTGTCAGGATTTGGCCAGGGTTGTTCCGGTTTTTGGTCACTAGATACCCCCATTGTGCCTTTTGACCTTTTGTTTTCCCTTGATCCCCATTATTATTTGCACCTGTGCCTCGTTTCCCCTGATTGTATTTAAACCCTTTGTTTTCCTCTGTTCTTTGCTCGGTGTTTGTATGTTAGCACCCAGCCCTAGTACTCTGAGAACTCTTGTTGATCCCGGTGGACTCTCTTGTGGAATTCTGTTTTTTTGTTTTTGTTTGTTTGTTTTTTTGAGTATCTTTTGAGGCTTTTTGTGCTTTACCTTCCACCTGTCTTGGAGGATTACCTTTGTTCTTGTAGGATTCCTTTTGAGGTTGTGGAGTTACATGTTTTCCTGAAGAACTTCACTTTTTACTTCATTAAATACACCGTCTCAAGTACTGCTGTGTCTGCCTCATCTTCTGGGTTCTGCCGACTATTCGTGGCTCAGTTGGTTAAGTGACTGTTTCTCACTCCGGAGACCCGGGTTCGTAACCGGGTCCTCACAGAAACACAGAGCCAAAAATGAACCCAGAGGCAGCCAGTTCCCAGGACCTTGTTGCCATGCTGTCCCACCACCAGGAGACTGTCCAACGCCACGAAGCCGCCCTGGTTCAGCAAGAGGCCTTAATGGCTAGACATTCTCATCTTCTGTCGGAGATGCTGACTTCCATAAAGCAGATATCTGATCGACTTACCCCGGCAACAGTTCCCGTCCCAGTACCTCAGATTCACGTACCCATGGCAGTTAACCCTCTGGCTGAACCTCGTCTTCCACCTCCCCAACGGTTATCAGGTGATCCAAGTGCTTGTAAAGGGTTTCTCACCCAATGTTCTCTCTCCTTCGAGCTGCAACCCTCGTCCCCACCGACCGGTCTAAGATCGCATATATCATCACCATGCTGTCGGAAAAAGCCCTGGCCTGGCCTACTGCTGTGTGGGATGCCCATAGTTCCTGCTGTGCCAGCTACTCTGCCTTTGCTGAGGAATTCAAACGAGTGTTTCAAGGCCCAAGCAGTGGTCCTGACTCAGCCAAACAGCTCCTGACTCTCCACCAAGGTCGGCGCAGCGTGACGGACTATGCCATCCAGTTCCGCACGGTGGCAGCAGCGAGTGGCTGGAACAACGAGGCGCTCACGGTGTGCTTTCTGAAAGGCCTTTCCGACACTATCCAAGATGAACTGGCCACTCGGGAACCACCGGACAATCTCGAGTCCCTGATCAAGTTGGCCTCACGCATTGACCAGCGTCTGAGAGAGAGAGAACTCAACCGTAGACCTCTAGCCCCTATCATTCCCAGCTTCGAGTCCCCACCTTTATCCTCGCTGGCTCCACCGGAACCCATGCAGATTGGACGCATCTCCCAGGCTGAGAGAGACCGCCGGATGAGGGAGCGACGCTGTCTATATTGCGGCAAACCGGGCCATTTCCGTTCCACGTGTCCCGGGCTCCAGGGAAACACCCTGTCCCGTACAGACCGGGGGGAACTGTAACGGGAAACATAACCTCCTCCCATCCGTCCAACTCCCGTCTGCTCATTCCAGTCACCCTTTCCTGGGACAACCACAAGCTTCACCTTCAAGACTTGGTAGACTCTGGAGCCGCAGGTAATTTCATGGATGGTGTCTGGGCGAAGGAGAATGGCATTCCCTCTGAACCTCTAAGTGACCCCATGAGGGTTACTACATTGGATGGAAGCCCTTTGGGATCTGGACTTGTCACTCATGTCACTACCTCCTTGCGACTTTCAGTTTCACAACACCAGGAATTGATGAACTTTCATTTGATCTCCTGTTCCGAGTTCCCTCTCGTCCTTGGATATCCCTGGCTTCACAGCCATAACCCTCACATCGACTGGTCTGTGGGCACTATCAAGCAGTGGGGTCCTACGTGCCAAGCTACTTGTATTTTCCCGAATTTCCCGAGTTCTACTCCCGAGTCCTTAGAATCCATCGACCTGACCCGAGTTCCCGAGTGTTACCATGACCTCAAACTGGTATTTAGCAAACAGAGGGCCACCATGCTACCACCCCATAGACCTTATGATTGCCCCATCGAACTGTTTCCGGGCACTTGCCCTCCCAGGGGTCGGATCTTTTCCCTATCTCCACCCGAACGAGCTGCTATGGATACCTACATCAAGGACGCTCTGGAAGCAGGCCTCATGCGTCCATCCACCTCCCCGGCAGGAGCAGGGTTTTTCTTTGTGGCCAAGAAAGACGGTGGATTACGTCCTTGCATCGACTACCGGGGACTCAATGCCATAACCATCCGTAACCGTTATCCGCTACCCCTTATGGCCACAGCCTTTGAGCTGCTCCAGGAAGCACTTTTCACTAAGCTTGACCTGCGGAACGCATACCATCTTGTGCGGATCAGACCTGGTGACGAGTGGAAGACCGCTTTCAACACGCCTACTGGTCACTATGAATACCTGGTGATGCCCTTCGGCCTGACCAACGCCCCAGCGGTGTTCCAAGCGCTCATAAACGATGTGCTTAGGGATATGCTTAACATATTTGTGTTCGTTTACTTGGATGACATCCTCATCTTTTCGAGCTCTCTTCAAGAACACACTAAGCATGTCAGACAAGTACTCAAACGCCTCCTAGACAGCCATCTGTACATTAAGCCGGAAAAATGTGAATTCCATTCATCCCGAGTACAATTCCTGGGATTTGTAGTGGAACCCGGTCGAGTCCAAATGGACCCCAGGAAGGTAGGGGCGGTAGCGGATTGGCCCACCCCCAAATCCGTTAAGGAAGTTCAGCGTTTCCTGGGCTTCACTAACTTTTACCGCAAGTTCATCAAGAACTTCAGCTTGGTGGCAGCCCCTCTCTCAGCTTTAACCAAGGGTGGCAATGCAAGGTTTTTGTGGGGAAGAGAAGCTGATACGGCCTTCTAAGGACTCAAGCAGCGCGTCCTCTCTGCTCCCATCCTGATACTACCGACTACGGATGAACCGTTTGTGGTGGAGGTAGACGCCTCAGAGGTTGGTGTTGGAGCTGTCCTGTCTCAGAGGGGTGAAGACAAGAAGCTTCATCCGTGCGCTTTCTTCTCACACCGGCTTACCCCGGCTGAGAGGAACTACGATGTGGGGGATCGTGAACTCCTAGCGGTTAAGATGGCATTGAAGGAATGGAGACACTGGCTCGAGGGGGCTTCTCACCCGTTTCAAGTGCTTACGGACCACAAAAATCTGGAGTATATCCAGCAGGCGAAGCGGTTGAACTCTAGACAAGCTAGATGGTCTCTTTTCTTCAATCGATTCCAGTTTATCCTCACCTATCGGCCCGGGTCGAAGAATCTCAAACCGGATGCCCTGTCCCGAGTCTACGCTCCTGCCATTCGAGATGACACGGACATGCCTGTCCTTCCTGCTGCTAAGATCGTGGCTCCGATCTCGTGGCAAGTTGAGGATACCGTGAGACGAGCTCAAGCTATTGAACCGGACCCGAAAGGAGGTCCTGCCAATCGGTTGTTTGTCCCCAAGGCAGTGCGGACTCAGGTCCTTCTGTGGGGGCACTCCTCTCGCCTCACCTGTCACCCGGGCGTAGGTCGCACCTTGGAGTTCATCCAGCGTAAGTTCTGGTGGCCTACCATAAGAGAAGACGTTGCCACTTTCGTCAATGCCTGGACCCGTGTGCTGCTAGGGCAAATCTTCTCACCTCCGCCCGCAAGGACTCCTTCACCCTTTACCTATTCCCCACAGACCCTGGTCCCATATCTCGTTGGACTTCATTACTGGCCTTCCTCCATCCCATGGCAATACTACTATCCTAGTCATTATCGACAGGTTTTCAAAGGCGGCCAGGTTCGTCCCTCTGACTAAGTTACCTTCTGCCAAGGAAACGGCTGAGTTGGTAATTAATCATGTGTTCCGAGTCTTCGGCATTCCTCAAGATATGGTTTCTGACAGAGGTCCCCAGTTCGCCTCTAGGTTTTGGAAGGCCTTCTGCCAACTCATGGGGGCTTCTGCCAGTCTATCTTCAGGGTACCATCCGGAGTCCAACGGCCAAACTGAGAGGATGAATCAAGAGCTGGAAACCACCCTCCGATGTATGACTCGTAACAACCCGTCCACATGGTCGTCCTTCATTGTTTGGGCCGAATACGCGCACAACACTTTGCGCTCCTCCTCCACTGGTATGTCCCCGCATGAGTGTCAGTTTGGCTATGCCCCTCAATTGTTCCCGGACCAGGAGGCAGAAGTCAGAGTGCCTTCAGCCTTGAAGTTCGTCAGACGCTGTCGGCTTATGTGGAGGAAGAACCGTCTTAATCTTATGCGTTCCTCACAGAGGTACCAACAACAAGCCAACAGACGTCGCCGTCCCGGGCCTACCCTGCGCCCCGGCCAGAGAGTCTGGCTCTCCACAAGAGACTTACCACTACGGGTGGAGTCTCGCATGCTGTCCCAAAAATACATCGGTCCCTTTAAGGTTGCCAGGAGAGTTAACCCAGTTTCTTATCGCCTACACTTACCCAGATCCCTTAAGATTAATCCCACGTTTCACATTTCCTTATTAAAACCTGTTGTTTTTTCTCCCCTTGTCCCGGCAGACAGACCTCCCCCTCCGCCTCGTGTCATTGGAGGCCAGCCGGCTTATACCGTCCATCGGATACTGGATTCCCGCCGGGTGCAGCGGTCCTGGCAGTATCTGGTGGACTGGGCAGGCTACGGTCCCAAGGAGCGCTCCTGGGTTCCTGCCAAAGACATACTGGACCCTGACCTCATTCGTCAGTTCAGGGCCCTCCACCCTGAGAGAGCTGGTAGGAACGTCAGGAGCCGTTCCTAGGGGGGGGATTCTGTCAGGATTTGGCCAGGGTTGCTCCGGTTTTTGGTCACTAGATGCCCCCATTGTGCCTTTTGACCTTTTGTTTTCCCTTGATCCCCATTATTATTTGCACCTGTGCCTCGTTTCCCCTGATTGTATTTAAACCCTTTGTTTTCCTCTGTTCTTTGCTATGTGTTTGTATGTTAGCACCCAGCCCTAGTACTCTGAGAACTCTTGTTGATCCCGGTGGACTCTCTTGTGGAATTCTGTTTTGTTTGTTTGGTTTTTTTGAGTATTTTTGAGTCTTTTTGTGCTTTACCTTCCACCTTGTGGATTTACCTTTTTTGTCTTGGAGGATTACCTTTGTTCTTGTAGGATTCCTTTTGAGGTTGTGGAGTTACATGTTTTCCTGAAGAACTTCACTTTTTACTTCATTAAATACACCGTCTCAAGTACTGCTGTGTCTGCCTCATCTTCTGGGTTCTGCCGACTATTCGTGGCTCAGTTGGGTTCGTAACCGGGTCCTGACACAAAGTTAAATCTAGACTCGGCTTCCTATTTCACAACAAAGCCTCCTTCACTCATGCTGCCGAACATACCCTTGTAAAACTGACCATCCTACCGATCCTTGACTTTGGCGATATCATTTACAAAATAGCCTCCAACACTCTATTCAGCAAATTGGATGCAGTCTATCACAGTGTCATCCGTTTTGTCACCAAAGCCCCATATACTACCCATCACTACGACCTGTATGCTCTCGTTGGCTGGTCCTCGCTACATATTCGTCGCCAAACCCACTGGCTCCAGGTCATCTATAAATCTTTGCTAGGTAAAGCTCCGCCTTATCTCACCTCACTGGTCACCATATCAACACCCACCTGTAGCACACGTTCCAGCAGGTATATCTCACTGGTCACCCCCAAAACCAACACCTCTTTTGGCCGCCTTTCCTTTCAGTTCTCTGCTGCCAATGACTGGAACAAATTGCAAAAATCACTGGAGTTGGAGACTTCTATCTCCCTCACTAAATTTAAGCATCAGCTGTCAGAGCAGTTTACCAATCACTGCAGCTGTACACAGCCCATCTGTGAATAGCCCATCCAACCAACTACCTAATTCATCCCCATATTTGTTTTTGCTTTTCTGCTTTTTTGCACACCAGTATTTGTACTTGCATATCCTCATCTGCACATCTATCACTCCAGTGTAAATTGCTAAATTGTAATTACTTCGCCACTATTGGCCTATTTATTGCCTTTACCTCCCTACTTAATTTGCACACACTGTATTCAGATTTTTCCATTGTGTTATTGACTGTCCGATTGTTTATCCCATGTGTGACTCTGTGTTGTTTTTGTCACACTGCTTTGCTTTATCTTGACCAGGTCGCAGTTGTAGATGAGAACTTGTCCTCAACTGGCCTACCTGGTTAAATAAAGGTTAAATAAATACATAAATAAGGGCTACGGGATTAAAGGTTAGAGGTCATGGGTTAGTTGGGCTGTCACCTTTGGTTTTTCATCCAGAATCTGCTGCTGGATGCCTTTGTGCTGCTCCACCAGTCTCTCTTGACGTTTTGACTGGGCGTCCTCCAGCTAGAGCAGAGAACAGAGATGTTACCTTCAGTGATTGGACCACTCGATCCTGGAATCGCTATCACTTCTCAGAAAAATAACAGTACTTGACGGCACACAGATGATTCACCAACAAGAGTTTTGGGTGATGTCTGTCCCCAAACCCTTTCATCCTCACCCTCTTGATGTTCTGTACCACTTCATTCACATATGATTTGTTGATCTCCAACTTCTCCCTGACAACAGAAGAAGAAATACAATCATACACAGGCTGCATTTCTATCTCTCTGTCACACACACACACACACACACACACACACACACACACACACACACACACACACACACACACACACACACACACACACACACACACACACACACACACACACACACACACACACACACACACACACACACACACACACACACACACACACACACACACACACACACAGAGTTCCCTCTTACTCTTCAGCCAAGTGCTTCTCTTTCGTCATTGCTTCTTTGATTTTCTCTGTTCTCCTCTTTTCCATTTTCTTTTTCAGGTCTTTCTTTTCTCTACAACGGTGGAGCATCACAAATGAGATATTTTATAGAATTGTTTACAATTATGTCTTTATAATACACTCACTTTACGTCTCTGTTAAACTGACGTCTCACAGTCATGTCAAACTCACTTGTCACAGATGTCTTTTAATTTCTTCATCTGGTTGTTCTGGCTTTCCTCAGTCACCGTAGTCAGTTTCTCCATCAGCTGCAATAGTGGTGAGTATTAGAATGTACAGTTATATAATGTATTATGTGTGTGTGTGTGTGTGTTACCTGTTTGATATGTTCTCTTTTGAGGTATTTCTCGCTGTAGTATTGTTCCTGCCTCAGCTCCAGTAGCTGTTGCTGTTGTTGTTCTCTCAGCTCCCCCAGTTGGTCCTCTCCCTCCTCATCAAACTGCTTCAGTTCAGCCTCCCCTCCGGGCGTCAAACTTCTACAACACATACATGCACACGCGTGCGCGCACGCACACACACACACACACACACACACACACACACACACACACACACACACACACACACACACACACACACACACACACACACACACACACACACACACACACACACACACACACACACACACACACACACACACACACACACACACACACACACACACACACACACACACACACGAGGGACATGAGTCAGGGTTAGGGACAACGCACACATACACACACAATGCAACACTCTACCTCACTCCCCCAACCCCCCTCCACCCTACCTACCTTGTCTTACCATGTTGCTTAGTCTTCAGTAGAGCGTTGTGTCTGCGTGTGTGTTGGTTCTTAGCCTGGTTGTATTTGGTGGTATGTTCCTTCACCATCTCCAAAGTCTTCTTCTGGTGTCTCTTCACCACATCCTTCATCTCCCTGTAGTGTCTTTTCTGCTCCCGCATGATCAGTTTCTGTTGCCTGAGCTCCTCTAGTGTGGCCGCCTCCATATCTGAACCGTCAGAGACCACACAGTTGAGCACATAGACTACACACCACAGCCACACTGTCTTATACTGACCACACACAATCGCGCCCCCTGATCCCTCTGACCTATCAGAACGCTCTGCACCATGTCTTCAGTCTTCAACGCTGGTTTGGCTGGTTCTGAAAAGACAACAAAAACACTATTATTGTTTGGCGGCACACCATTTAAATGGGAAAATGAATTAATGTCAATACATCTGCGGTGACATTGTAGCAGTCTTGGGTGTGACTTTGGCAGATAGAAGTTGGTTGGCCAGGAGTCAGAAGTCCAAGGTTACCTGTGGCTGCAGGCTGAGGTGTGTTAGTAGGAGTCCTGGGTGTGACGGTAGGGCTGGGGCTGAGACCGTTCTCCAGAGGAGCAGTTCGTAGGTTTGCTTTTGGCTCAGCGGGCCCTGGCTGATCAGCATTAGCCTCAACCTTTATAACACAAAAGCATCAACAACATTTAACATTACAATCAAAACCAGGAAAAACAAGAATGTAACAGTATTTCTAAATGCATGTGTATCAATGAGAACCCATTTTTACTGTCCATAACCCTCTTTTGACCACAAAACTCTAGTTTGACCACAAACCTCTTTGCTGGTCTCCTCCTCCCCTTCCTCTAGGGTGAGAGCAGCCAGCTGCTGGGACCGCTGCTCCAGGAGATTCACATACCGGATGGGGTTAGACAGCGCCTCGATCACATCTACACACACAAACACACGCACACACACACATTAGGGATTAGCCTTGATGCAATGTGGGCAAGCTGAAGAAAAAGACCACTTCTCTGAGGCCAGATATTACTGCCACACATGCACGCGTTCCTTACCACTAATGACTAAGCTGGTACTAAGCTTATACAGAGACCTCCAGGTCTAATAGGCATTGTCGTACACCAGACCTACCTGCAAAGGTGTCTGGGACATAATCCTTCACTTCGATGTAGACAAACACAGCAGGCAGAATCAGAGACTGGTTCTTCTCATTCCTCAAGCCAATGTAGCGATAACCTGAGACAGACAGAACATAGTTAATAACCTGAGGACAGGAGAGGAAAACAGAGGACAATAAGGACTACAGAGAGAAAGAAACACAAAACTATTTGCAGAAACAGTGCTTACTGTTTACAGGTAAATATAATGTTGTTCCTGTTCCCAAGAAAGCTAAGGTAACTGAGCTAAACGACTATCGCCCGGTAGCACTCACTTCCGTCATCATGAAGTGCTTTGAGAGTCTAGTGAAGGACTATATCACCTCCACCCCACCTGACACCCTAGACCCACTCCAATTTGCTTACCGCCCCAATAGGTCCAAAGACGATGCAATCGCAATCACACTGCACACTGCACTAACCCATCTTGACAAGAGGAATACCTATGTAAGAATGCTGTTCATCGACTACAACTCAGCATTTAACATCATAGTACCCTCCAAACTCATCATTAAGCTCAAGACCCTGGGTCTTGACCCCGCCCTGTGCAACTGGGTCCTGGACTTCCTGACGGGCCGCCCCCAGGTGGTGAGGGTAGAAAATAACATTTCCACCCCCTGCTGATTCTCAACACTGGGGCCCCACAGGCGTGCGTTCTCAGCCCTCTCCTGTACCCCTTGTTCACCCATGACTGCGTGGCCATCCACGCCTCCAACTCAATCATCAAGTTTGCAGACGACACTACAGTGGTAGGCTTGATTACCAATGTTGGGTTCTTATTTTTCAGAGTAAATAACTCAGCTGTAACCAAGTTGAATCATTCCCAAAGGTTCTGTACAGCTGTAATCAGACAGCAAACATTTCAGACATCACAGTTATATACATCCTACTTAAGACACTCCCTCTCTCCATCCTTAGTTTATGCCCAAGAGAAAGAAGGTAACCAGATACTAGCCCTGATTACTCCCAAAAGGGGAACTGACCTCACGCCCCACCTCCTGACCTCAACCCCTCCTTCACCTAATCCACAGATATCTATCGGTCTTTCCTATATCAACACATCGCTCTCCTCTCCTCCATCAAACACATTCCAAAGCCTTCTGGGTCGCTACAGATTCTTTTTAGTCAAGGCTTCGTCTCTATCATTTATTTCATATCTCAATGTTCAAAGTTTAGCCGATTCCAACACCAACAACGACAAGACAGCCTACAGGGAGGAGGTGAGGGCCCTCGGAGTGTGGTGTCAGGAAAATAACCTCACACTCAATATCAACAAAACAAAGGATATGATCGTGGACTTCAGGACACAGCAGAGGGAGCACCCTACTATCCACATCGACGGGACAGTAGTAGAGAAGGTGGAAAGTTTTAATTAGGTTCCTCGGCGTACACATCACGAACAAACTGAAATTGTCCACCCGCACAGACAGCGTGGTGAAGAAGGTGCAGCAGTGCCTCTTCAACCTCAGGAGGCTGAAGAAATTCGGCTTGTCACCAAAAGCACTCACAAACTTTTACAGATGCACAATCGAGAGCATCCTGTCGTGCTGTATCACGGCCTGGTATGGCAACTGCTCCACCCACAACCTTAAGCCTCTCCAGAGGGTAGTGAGGTCTGCACAACGCATCACCGGGGGCAAACTACCTGCCCTCCAGGACACCTACACCACCCGATGTCACAGGAAGGCCAAAAAGATCATCAAGGACAACAACCACCCGAGCCACTGCCTGTTCACCCCACTATCATCCAGAAGGCGAGGTCAGTACAGGTGCATCAAAGCGGGACTGAGACTAAAAAACAGCTTCTATCTCAAGGCCATCAGACTGTTGAACAGCATTCACTAACATTGCGTGGCTGCTGCTAACACACTGACTCATCCTTAGCCACTTTAATAATGGAAAATTGGATGTAATAAATGTGTCACTAGCCACTTTAAACAATGCCACTTTATATCATGTTTACATACCCTAAATTACTCATCTCATATGTATATACTGTACTCTATACCATCTACTGCATCTTGCCTATGCTGTTCGGCCATCGCTCATCCATATATTTTTATGTACATATTCTTGTTCATTCCTTTACACTTGTGTGTGTATAAGGTAGTTCCTTCCTATCCTTCCTGTTTGGCCCTGTCCGGGGGTGTCATCGGATGGGGCCACAGTGTCTCCTGACCCCTCCTGTCTCAGCCTCCAGTATTTATGCTGCAGTAGTTTATGTGTTGGGGGGCTAGGGTCAGTTTGTTATATCTGGAGTACTTCTCCTGTCCTATCCGGTGTCCTGTGTGAATTTAAGTATGCTCGCTCTAATTCTCTCTTTCTCTCTTTCTTTCTCTCTGTCGGAGGACCTGAACCCTAGGACCAAGGATGACTCCTTGCTGTCCCCAGTCCACCTGGCCAGTTTCAACTGTTCTGCCTGTGATTATTATTATTTGACCATGCTGGTCATTTATGAACATTTGAACATCTTGGCCATGTTCTGTTATAATCTCCACCTGGCACAGCCAGAAGAGGACTGGCCACCCCACATAGCCTGGTTCCTCTCTAGGTTTCTTCCTAGGTTTTGGCCTTTCTAGGGAGTTTTTCCTAGCCACCGTGCTTCTACACCTGCATTGCTTGCTGTTTGGGGTTTTAGGCTGGGTTTCTGTACAGCACTTTGAGATATCAGCTGATGTACGAAGGGCTATATAAATACATTTGATTTTATTTTATTTGATTTAGTTGTTGTGAAATTGTTAGATTACTTGTTCGATATTACTGCATGGTCGGAACTAGAAGCACAATCATTTCGCTACACTCGCATTAACATCTGCTAACCATGTGCATGTGACAAATAAAATACATTTGATTTGATTTGATTTACCGGGCCGTATGGCTGGCACAGGGATAATACGGTGACCTATGAACTTTCCTCCTTCCTCAAAAGCAGCAATCCTCAGAGAGGCCAATGTCGGGAGAACTACCTACAAAAACACAATTAGACACAGTCAAACATTGATATACTTTAATATTATACACAGTTATACAGTTAAAATAATACAGTTTTACACAGTTAAACTGTTACACTTCGATATTATATGCTACCTATGATTATACAGTTTGCCTGAATCCTGAAGATTTGAGTTAGCTCTCTGAGCTAATGCCTAGGCTTTAGCTCAGAGGGCTAACACAGTCCAGTCTTATGGCATTTAGGGGACCTGAGTTCGAACCCAGTCGGTCATACTGTTGTCTCACCTTCTTGAAGATGATTGGGTCCTCGTCCCAGACAGGGTTGATAGCGTTGCTTTGGGATGTCTTGGTCTTCAGGGCTTTTCTCCTGGTGTCCACAGGAAGACCAAACATGTCGAGCTCTACGTACACACCTACCTTCTTGTCGCTCAGAAACTGGCCTGATATTATCTGTAGGAGAGAGACGCTCAGATTAAATGTGCTAATCTTATATCCACACTTTAGTCTAAACTACAGTAACTGGTAAACCTTGACAGACAGTGTATTGGTTGGGTTATGGTTATGGTTCAAGTATTCTGTAACTTCTACCTTGACCTTGACTGTGTTAGCCACAATGCCGTCCACAGTGCTCTCAGCGAACGGGTCAAAGTGTTTGTCTGGTCGTCTCATGAACTCTGGTTTCAGTCTGTAGCCACTCTTCCCATTGTACTCATACATGCCCAGGTTCAACTGCATAGACAGATCTGAGAGAGAGAGGGATAAAGAAAGAGAGAGAGACAGAGGTCATGGGGAGGTCAGAGGTTAAGAGAAGTCAGGGGTCACAGGTCAAGTATGCAGGCCTCACCTATAGTTTGGAAGTTGAGTGCCACCAGCTGGCAGCCAGCGTTCCAGAAGAGTTGTGGCATGTAGTTGGAAGAGTCCACCCTAGTGCCTTTAGGGTAGATACGACTCAACTGCTGCTTGTTATATCTGAGAGGACATGTTAAAGACATGACATTACATTACAGTAAGAACACTCTTCCTAGAACACTCCACCCGGCACAGCCAGAAGAGGACTGGCCACCCCTCAGAGCCTGGTACCTCTCTAGGTTTTTTCCTAGATTCCTGCCTTTCTAGGGAGTTTTTCCTAGCCACTGTGCTTCTACGTCTGAATTGCTTGCTGTTTGGGGTTTTAGGGTGGGGTTCTGTATAGCACTTTGTGACATCGGCAGATGTAAAAAGGGCTTTATAAATACATTTGATTGATTGATTGATCTTAGAACCAACAAGGGTTATTTGACTGTTCCCTAGAAGAACCCTTTGAAGAACCCATTTTGGTTCCAGATAGGAACTTTTTGGTTCCCATGTAGAAGCCTTTCCACATAGGGGTTCTACATGGAACCCAAAAGGGGTCCTCCTATGGGAACAGCCACAGAACCCTTTTGGGACCCTTTTTCTAAGAGTGTAGAGTAGGGCCTGTATATTAGTCAACTGCATTGATGAGACTTAACTGCTGCTAATCTTCAATGGAATTAGCTACAATAGAGAGCAAAGCAAACCCTTAGGAGGGAAGTAATCAACCACACTACAAACTAATACTGAAGAAGAGTTAGGGTTTCGGGTTATTGTTGGGGTTATTTAGAGGGTAGCTGAATCTTAAGGATACTCCACAAACTCCACGGGCGACTTCGTGAGGTGCTCCAGAGCTTTAGTCTCCACAAATGATGACATTTGATAGCTACGATTAACCTCTGGGGAAAGAACATAATGGTTTATTATGCATTTGTGTGTTTATGCGCTCATATGTGTGTTTACACTGAGAATACAAAACATTAAGAACACCTGCTCTTTCCATGACATTGACTGACCAATTGAATCCAGGTGAAAGCATTAACCCCTCCTGATGTCACTTGTTAAATCCACTTCAAATCAGTGTAGATGGAGAGGAGGAGACAGGTTAAAGAAGGATTTTAAGCCTTTTGACAATTGAGGGTGAGTGGGCAAGACAACACAATCAACATGGTCCAACATGTGTTCCATGTGAATGTGTTCCTAATGTTTGGTATACTCAGTGTATATGCAGTGAGCCAGCATACTTTTGGACGCCTCGAAGGAGTTAAACTTGGTGGGCTGGACGTAGTTGACCAGAGTGGACATCTCCTCTGTGGCTACAGCCTCCCGCTCCTCTGCTGTCCCCTGGAGACAAAGTCATCACATAACAGGCAGCCATGTTACCCTAACCCTGACACTCCCCTCTAATATACATCAGCAGTGTTAAAGGGTAACCAAGTAACCACGGTAGGAGAGTACAAGCTACTGAACTCACCTCATCTGATGTCTTCTTACAGTCATCGTCATCATCATCATCGTCATCGTCATCGTCTTCAGCCTCTATTTCTCCTGAAAGAATGTTTACATTTTCATATACTTTAAAAGTGTTTTTGTTGTTGTTGTCATCTCTCATAAAAAGCTTCTAGAGAGCCTCACCAGCTGTGATAGTGATGAAGATGGTGAACATGATTATTATTATTATCATAATGTTTATGCATTAGAGCACACTTGCAGACAGCCTCACCTTCTGTAATGTTGCTAGGAGACAAGGGTTCATCTGTTGCCTGTTCTGCTGCTACGCTCTGGTTGGTTGGGTGCTCTGCCATTCTCTTGTTGCCATGGGCAGCCGAGGGCTTGTGGGATTTCTTGTTCTTAATGAGGATCTTACCTATCAGCTCCTGAGGACTTGGCAGGGGTACCCCAGACTCCAGCTAACTCACACACACACACAAACAAACAGACACACACGCCCAGGCAACGCACACACATATCAGTTTACATGCAAGCAAGTGTGCGTGTGTGTGTGTTGGGGGGGGGGGGGGGGGGGGGTGTCCTAGAAACTTACGGGATATTTCTCCAGTGGGTCAATCAGTAGTGCATCTCCAAATATCGACCTGCAATATTCTGCCATCTTGGCTTGTTGCTTTGGGCTGTTAGGGTTAAAGGGTCAGGATTAAAGAGCAGTTGACCAAATATTTTCTAATATATTTGCCTATATATATATATATATATATATATATATATATATATATATATATATATATATATATATATATATATATATATATATATGTGTGTGTTCACTCACGAGTCCACATGGTTTTCGAAGGACAGGATGACAGGAAAAGGAGAGGTTTTGAAAGCACACTCAGCGATGGCCTCAATCACCTCCTGTAGAGTAAAAGGAGAAGTTATAATAGTTGGTTATTTTATTGCACATATATACACTGAGTGTACAAAACATTAGGTGTGTCAAGAACTGCAACGCTCAAGTGTGTCAAGAACTGCCTTACAGCTGGGTTTTTCACGCTCAACAGTTTCCTGTGTTTCAAGAATAGTTCACCACCCAATGGACATCCAGCCAATGGCAGGCCAGTGGTCAAAAAAGGGGTAATTGATGAAAGAAGAAAAAGGAGGCTGACATGAATAGTGCAGAGCAACAGATGGGCAACAGATGGGCAACAGTTTGTCAACTGACAGTACAACATTTGTGCCCAAAGACCCAGAAAAGAATGCACAACTCATCGTACATTGACACACATGGGGGTATGGCAGCCAACGACCTTATAGAGATCCACTTCTTTTAGCAAAAAAACAAGAAACTGCTATTGCAGTGGGCTAAGGAACGAAAACACTTGGCACTGGAGAATTTGAAAAACATTGCCTGATCTGGTGAATCCTGGTTCCTGCTGTTTCACGCTGATGGGAGGACGAGGGTATGAAGAAAACCACATGAGTACATGCATCTATCCAGTGGTGGAAAAAGTACCCACTTATCATACTTGAGTAAAAGTAAAGACCTTAATGACTCAAGTAAAAGTCAAAGTCACTCAGTAAAATACTACTTGAGTAAAAGTCTAAAAGTATTTGGTTTCAAATATACTTAAGTATCAAAAGTAAATGTAATTGCTACAATATACCTAAGTATGAAATAATTTAATATTCCTTATATTAAGCAAACCGTACAGCATCATTTTCTTGTTTATTTTACTTTACAAATAGCCAGGGCATGCTCCAACACTAACACATAATTTACAAATGAAGCATATGTTTAGTGAGTCCGTCAGATCAGAGGAGGTAGGGATGACATGGGATGTTCTCTTGATAAGTGTGTGAATTTGACAATTTTCCTCTCCTGCTGTCACGACTTCCACCGAAGTCGGCTCCTTGTTCAGACGGCGTTCGGTGGTCGACGTCACCGGCTTTTTAGCCATCGCCGCTCCATTTTTCATGTATCCATTTGTTTTATCTTGTTCCCTGCACACCTATTTTTCATTCCCCAATCAATTCATTTGTATTTATTCCTCTGTTCCCCATCATGTCTTTGTGTAGGATTGTTGGTGTTACGTGTATTTTGATATTGTGGATATTGTTACGCGCAATTACTTTTTGTCTATGTTCCGTGTTTTGAGCACATTTTATGTATTTTGTGCTGTCATTTTTGACCGGGAAAAAAAGTGTGCCTGTTCACTACACTCTGCTCTCCTGCACCTGACTTTGCCTCCAATACACACTCCCAACACCTGCTAAGCATTCAAAATGTAACGAGTACTTTTGGGTGTCAGGGAAAATGTATGGAGTAAAAAGTACATTATTGTTTTTAGGAATGTAGTGAAGTAAAAGTAAAAGTTGTCAAAAATAGAAATAGTAAAGTACAGATACACCAAAAAACTACTTAAGTAGTACTTTATGTCATGTTTTGTCATATATTGTCTTGTCATTATGCTTTCCCTTCTGTTCGTTTCCCCCTGCTGGTCTTATTAGGTTCGTTCCCTTTTTCTATCCCTCTCTCCCCCTCCCTCTCTCTCCTCTCTCTATCGTTCCGTTCCTGCTCCCAGCTGTTCCTCATTCTCCTAACTCACTCATTTAGTCTTTTTACACCTGTTCCCTATTTTGTCTTCTGATTAGAGTCCCTATTTCTCCCCTTGTTTTCCACTTCTGTCCTTGTCGGATCCTTGTCTATTGTTCACCGTGCTGTGTTTGTGTATCGCCCTGTCGTGTCGTGTTTCCCTCAGATGCTGCGTGGTGAGCAGGTGTCTGAGTCTGCTAAGTTCAAGTGCCTTCCCGAGGCAACCTGCAGTTCAAGATCGAGTCTCCAGTCTGTTCTCGTCATTACGAGTGGAAATTGTGTTTTTTGATTGTATTTTTACTTTACTGGATTAAAGACTCTGTTTTCGCCAAGTCGCTTTTGGGTCCTCATTCACCTGCATAACAGAAGGATCCGACCAAGTATGGACCCAGCGACTATGGATTCTCTCTACTCTACTCTCGAGTTCCAGGGAGCGATGCTCGGCAGACACGAGCAGGAATTGTCTGCTGCTCGGCATGCCATTGAGACCCTGGCCGCTCAGGTCTCCGACCTCTCAGGACAGTATCAGAGTCTTCGTCTCGTGCCACCAGCTACTTCCGGGTCTTCCGAGCCTCCGGAACCTAGGGTTAATAACCCACCATGTTATTCTGGGCAGCCCACTGAGTGCCGCTCCTTTCTCACCCAGTGTGATATAGTGTTCTCTCTCCAACCCAACACATACTCAGAGAGAGAGCTCGGATTGCCTACGTCATATCACTCCTTACTGGTCGGGCTCGGCAGTGGGGCACAGCTATCTGGGAGGCAAGCGCTGAGTGTACTAACAATTATCTGAACTTTAAAGAGGAGATGATAAGAGTTTTTGATCGTTCAGTTTTTGGGAAAGAAGCTTCTTGGTCCCTGTCTTCCCTATGTCAAGGTAATCGATCCATAACGGATTACTCTATAGAGTTTCGCACTCTTGCTGCCTCCAGTAACTGGAACGAGCAGGCGTTGCTCGCTCGTTTTCTGGAGGGACTCCACGCTAAGGTTAAGGATGAGATTCTCTCTCGAGAGGTTCCATCCAGCGTGGATTCTTTGATTGAACTCGCTATTCGCATTGAACGACGGGTAGATCTTCGTCACCGAGCTCATAGAAGAGAGCTCGCGTTAACTGTGTCTCCCCTCTCTCGGACACTACCATCTTTCCCCACTGACTCAGGTGTTGAGCCCATGCAGCTGGGGGGTATTCGCATCTCGACTAAGGAGAGGGAACGGAGAATCACCAACCGCCTCTGTCTCTATTGCGGTTCCGCTGGTCATTTTGTCATTTCATGTCCAGTTAAAGGCCAGAGCTCATCAGTAAGCGGAGGGCGACTGATAAGCGCTACTAGACGGTCCTCTCCGTCAAGTACCTGTACTACTTTACCGGTCCATCTACGCTGGACCGGATCGGCAGCTTCCTGCAGTGCATTAATAGACTCTGGGGCGGAGGGCTGTTTTATGGACGAAGCCTGGGCTCGGGAACATGACATTCCTCTCAGACAGTTAGGGGAGCCCACGGTCATGTTCGCCTTGGATGGTAGTCCTCTCCCCAGTATATTATGTGAAACACTACCTTTAATCCTCACTGTATCTGGTAACCATAGTGAGACCATTTCTTTTTTGATTTTTTGTTCACCTTTTACACCTGTTGTTTTGGGTCATCCCTGGCTAGTGTGTCATAATCCTTCTTTTGATTGGTCTAGTAATTCTATCCTTTCCTGGAACGTTTCTTGTCATGTGAAGTGTTTAATGTCTGCTATTTCTCCTGTTTGTTCTGTCCCCTCTTCTCAGGAGGAACCTGGTGATTTGACAGGAGTGCCGGAGGAATATCATGGTCTGCGCACGGTCTTCAGTCGGTCCAGAACCAACTCCTCTCCTCCTCACCGGTCGTATGATTGTTGTTCTGATCTCTTTAAGAAGCGTTTTGCATCCGCTCCTATCCTTGTTGCACCTGACGTCACTAAACAGTTTATTGTTGAGGTTGACGCGTCGGGGGTGGGCGTGGGAGCCATTCTGTCCCAGCGCTCCGATACTGACGATGGGGTCCACCCTTGTGCGTATTTTTCTCATCGCCTGTCACCGTCGGAACGTAACTATGATGTGGCTAACCGCGAACTGCTCGCCATCCGTTTAGCCCTAGGCAAATGGCGACAGTGGTTGGAGGGGCGACCGTTCCTTTTGTCGTTTGGACTGACCAAAGGAACCTTGAGTACATCCGTTCTGCCAAACGACTGAATGCGCGTCATGCTCGTTGGGCGTTGTTTTTCGCTCGTTTCGAGTTCGTTATTTCTTATTGCCCGGGTACTAAGAACACCAAGCCTCATGCTTTATCCCGTCTCTTTAGTTCTGCTGTGGCTTCTACCGATCCCGAGGGGATCCTTCCTGTTGGGCGTGTTGTCGGGTTGACTGTCTGGGGAATTGAGAGACAGGTTAAGCAAGCACTCACGCACACTGCGTCGCCGCGCGCTTGTTCTAGTAACCTTCTTTTCGTTCCTGTTTCTACTCGTCTGGCTGTTCTTCAGTGGGCTCACTCTGCCAAGTTAGCTGGCCATCCCGGCGTTCGGGGTACGCTTGCTTCTATTCGCCAGCGGTTTTGGTGGCCTACTCAGGAGCGTGACACGCGCCGTTTCGTGGCTGCGTGTTCAGACTGCGCGCAGAAGAAGTCTGGTAATTTTTTTTCTGCTTCTGCTCCTGGTCTTGCTGGGTCTCAGTCTGTTCCCTGCCATCGCATCTCTCCTGTTCTTGTTCCTGCCCTTGCTGTGTCTCAGTCTGTCCCTAGTTGTTACTCTCCTGGCCTGTTTGGTTCTGTTTGCTCTTTAGCTTTCAGTTCTCTACCCGTGTCTCATTTTTTTTTTTTAGAGTAGTACCCTAGTTTCCCTTTTTATCGTTTTCCGTTACGGTCCTGAGGAGAGGAGTTGGGTTCTTTCTCGGGACGTGCTGGACCGTTTGTGATCTATGATTTCCTCCGTTGCCGCCAGTGTTCCTCCTCGAGAGCGCCAGGAGGCGCTCGGTGAGTGGGGGGGGTACTGTCATGTTTTGTCATATATTGTCTTGTCATTATGCTTTCCCTTCTGTTCGTTTCCCCCTGCTGGTCTTATTAGGTTCGTTCCCTTTTTCTATCCCTCTCTCTCCCCCTCCCTCTCTCTCCTCTCTCTATCGTTCCGTTCCTGCTCCCAGCTGTTCCTCATTCTCCTAACTCACTCATTTAGTCTTTTTACACCTGTTCCCTATTTTGTCTTCTGATTAGAGTCCCTATTTCTCCCCTTGTTTTCCACTTCTGTCCTTGTCGGATCCTTGTCTATTGTTCACCGTGCTGTGTTTGTGTATCGCCCTGTCGTGTCGTGTTTCCCTCAGATGCTGCGTGGCCTTGAGCAGGTGTCTGAGTCTGCTAAGTTCAGTGGGTGCCTTCCCGAATGGCAACCTGCAGTTCATATATTATTATTATATTAAGATCGAGTCTCCAGTCTGTTCTCGTCATTACGAGTGGAAATTGTGTTTTTTGATTGTATTTTTACTTTACTGGATTAAAGACTCTGTTTTCGCCAAGTCGCTTTTGGGTCCTCATTCACCTGCATAACACTTTAAACTATTTTTACACTACTGCATCTATCACGCACCGTGTCAACATTGAAGGCAGGTTGTGGTGGTGTCAAGGTGTGGGGTTTTCAAGGCACACATTGGCCCCTTAATAAAAGTGGAGCAATGTTTAAATGCCCCAGGATATCATTGCCATTTTTACATAATTTAGCAGACGCTTTTCTCCAGAGCAACTTACAGTAGTGAGTACATATATTTTAATTATTTTTCACACTGGTCCCCCGTGGGTATCAAACCCACAACCCTGGTGTTGCAAGCACCATGCCCAACTAACTGAGCCACACATTGCCAATCAGGTGCATCCCTTCATGGCAGCACTGTATCCATCTGTGAAAATGATTTTTCAGCAGGATAATGCCCAATGACACAAAGCTAGGATTGTCCAGGAATGGTTCCACAAACATGACAGTGTTCAAGTTACTGCAGTGGCCTGCCACGTCCGATATAGACTATATCAGAATAAAATGATCCGTTTTAGAAGCAGAGACAAGGCGGAGACTAATGTAGCCTTGACACAGACGAATGGAGTTAGCCTTGATGCAGGAGATTTCAGAGTATGTGTGTGTTTGTGTGTGCGTGCGAGCGAGCGGCATGCGTGTACCTTGAAGCAGATCTCCGAGGTCATGGTGAAGCCGTGTGTGATGACTGGTTCCTCCTCTGTGGTCCGTCCTTTCCAACAGTCTAACTCCACACACCGACAGCCTGCCAACATCACTTGACGGTACATCTCCACTGACGAACTACCTGCCAGCTGCCCCGCTACACACACACACACATACACACACATATTTATAAATATATGTAGCCCTACACACAGATTAGATTTGTGTGAGTCAACAAATAATAGGTGTGTGTGTGTGTGTGTGTGTGTGTGTGTGTGTGTGTGTGTGTGTGTGTGTGTGTGTGTGTGTGTGTGTGTGTGTGTGTGTGTGTGTGTGTGTGTGTGTGTGTGTGTGTGTGTGTGTGTGTGTGTGTGTGTGTGTGTGTGTGTGTGTGTGTGTGTGTGTGTGTGTGTGTGTGCGTGTGTGCGTGTGTGTGTGCGTGCGTGCGTGCGTGCGTGCGTGTGTGTGTGTTAGTGATGCCAGGTTCAGCTGTTTGTTCTCAAGATGGGAGAACCTTCCAGAAGGACAACAATCTCTGCAGCACTCCACCAATTAGGACTTTAAGGTAGAGTGGCCAGACGGAAGCCACTTCTCAGTAAAAGCACATGACAGCCCACTTGGAGTTTGCCAAAAGGCACCTAAAGGACTCTCAGACCATGAGAAACAAGATTCTCTGGTCCGATGAAATCAACATTGAATTTCTTTGGCCTGAATGCCAACGTCACATCTGGAGGAAACCAGGCACCGCTCTTCACCTGGCCAATACCACCCTACAGTGAAGTGGTGGTGGCAGCATCATGCTGTGTAGATGTTGTTCAGCAGCAGGGACTGGGAGACTAGTCAGGATCGAATGAAAGATGAACGGAGGAAAGTACAGAGAGATCCTTGATGAAAACCTGCTCCGGAGAACTCAGACTGAGGCGAAGGTTCACCTTCTAACAGGACAACGACCCTAAACACACAGCCAAGACAACGCAGGAGTGGCTTCTGAATGTCATTGAGTGGCACTGCCAGAGCCCAGACTTGAACCTGATCAAACATCTCTGGAGAGAAAAATATGTGCAGCGATGGTCCCCTTCCAACCTGACAAAGCTTGAAAGGATCTGCAGAGAAGAATAGGAGAAACTCCCCAGGTGTACCATGCATGTAGAGTCATACCCAAGAAGACATGAGGCTATGATCACTGCCAAAGGTGCTTTAACAAAGTACTGAGTAAAGGGTCTGAATACCTTTGTAAATCTGATATTTCAATTTGGTATTTTTTTAAATATGCAAAAACATCTAAAAATGTGTTTTTGCTTTGTCATTATGGGGTATTGTGTGTACTGTAGATTGATGATTTAAAAAAAAACAATTTAATCCATTTTAGAATAATGCTGTCAGATAACAAACTACTTTCTGAATGCACTGAAGATATGTTTCCAGTTATAATTTCTATTTGTTCATCAACTTATCTATCATTACATACATGCACCTTCTCTTCTGTCATTATGTTTCCCTAGAAGACTAAAGAACCCTTGCTCACCAGAATAATGTCTTAAATCAATAGAATGAATGCTTCATTCTAGTTGACATCGGTAAAGTTTCCTCTGTCATCTCTGCTTCTTTGCAGAGCAAAGACATTTGGGGACCTGGGAGAAAATTCAATAACTCAAAAACAAAAACCAGGAAAGATTTTCTATGCAAAATGTCCTAATGACATCAGTTTGACCGGTTTTAAGGAAATAGAAAGCTATGAAACTACCCAAGATGTTTCTGATAAGATTTCAGTTTGGCTTGGATGTGTCACGTATACTCCCTCTTTGGCCTCTGGGTCACCAGGCTGCTGATTATTACGCACATCTGTCACTATCGTCACACGGAACCAGCCCTTAGTGACACCCACCTGGACTCCATTACCTCCTTGATTACCTGCCCTATTTATGTCACTCCCTTTGGTTCCTTCCCCAGGCGTTATTGTTTCTGTTTCATGTCTGTGTGCTGTTTGTGTTTCTTGTTTTGTATTATATTATGTTCCGTTTAGCCTGAAGCATAGGCTCCTGTGCTTCAGGCTGCAAGTCAGGGTCCTGTGCCCCTATGGAGGCGACAGATCCGCTCCTGATCCCCGGAACGTCCCTCTGGTTGGCGTCCTGCGGCTGGAGCCGCACGTCGGAGAGGGGGTGCTGTATCGTCTGCGCCTTCTTTTGCACTCTAGGTCGCCGGGCTCCTGCGCCCCAGCCGGCTCAACAGGTTCCCACGCTTCGGGAACTTTCCCTCTCTGGCCTCTAGGTCACCAGACTGCTGATTATACACACCTGTCACCATCGTCACGCCCACCAGCACTTATTGACACCCACCTGGACTCCATTAACTCCTTGATTACCTGCCCTATTTATGTCACTGCCTTTGGTTCCTTCCCCAGGCGTTATTGTTTCTGTTTCATGCCTTGTTGTGTATTATGTACCGTTTATTTATTAAATATTCACTCCCTGTACTTGCTTCCCAACTCTCAGCATACATCCTTACAGGATGCATATCAGCTTTTAAGATGCTGATTAAAAATAGCTATACAGACAGTATCTAACTTCGCATTCTCTCAGGATGCAGAAATAAATCATCCAGGTCACCTGTGATACAAGTCAGTATTTGACATCCATCCATGTCTGAGGAAGTCGGGAGATGACGTGGAAACCAGCCACTAGGGGCAACAGTAAGCACTGTTTCCTTCAAGTATATTTTGGTTTTGCTAGGGCGATGTGGACGGGAATGGCGGATGGGCGTAAGCGTCTGTCTCTGTTTCCAAAGGCTGCAAGTTGGAATCCAGCAATGAAAAGTTGTTAAAAAGTTGAGTTAATGCCTAAACTTAACCTTAAACACTTGATGTTTGGAAGAACTTCAACATTTGACATTTGAGAAACATGGGTGAACATCTAATTCTGACTGTGAAAGCTGGTAGCAGCCAGCAAATAACATTTCTCCACTTCTGTTCCCGTCTTGTTACTCTCTATTTGTATAGCGCCTCACAATCATAACACATAACAAAGCCCGGCACTGCTTTCATCATCTTACCACTTCAAATCTTTCCCAAACATTACTTTTCTTGCCCTCCCTTCTCTTTATCTTTAACTCTCCATTTCACAGCTTTTCTTTTATTGAATTACACTCGAGATTGTCCTTTTTTCCTCTGTGGATCTACATGAACTTGTTCTGCCCGTTCCCAAAAGCATGTTGTGATTGGTATAAAGGCTATTTGATGTGCATAGGCTACAGTTAGGTCCTAATGAGAGAAAAACCTCAAAGTAGCATATAAATATAAATGGCACAAGAATTATAAATGTATGATACAGTACATTATGGATTTAAGGTATTGTGTTCTCTTTATTCAACCCACCCACCCCTCAACCACACAATATTTCATGACCCTAAATCACTAATGTGTGTGTACCTGTGAGGTAGGTGTTATGTGAGGAGTTGATGAAGTAGTGAGACAGAGGGAAGGTCATGTCTTCGGACTGGTCCAGCTTCTCAGGTGGAATCACTCCGTTCTCATCAGACACTAGGTACTTGCTGAGCCCCTCCAACGTGATCAAGCCTACAGAACACACGGGCACAAAGTATTCAGACCCCTTTACTTTTTCCACATTTTGTTACTTTACAGCCTTATTCTAAAATGGATTAAATTAAATAAAAAAACATCAGCAATCTACACACAATACCCCATAATGACAAAGCGAAAAGAGGTTTTTTAGAAACTTGCTAGTTTATTACAAATTAAAAACCGAAACACCTTATTTACATAAGTATTCAGACCCTTTGCTATGAGACTTGAAATTGAACTCAGGTGTATTCTGTTTCCATTGATCATCCTTGAGATGTTTCGACAACTTGATTGGAGTCCACCTGTGGTGAATTCAATTGATTGGACTGATTTGGAAAGGCACACACCTGTCTTTATATGGTCCCACAGTTGACAGTGCATGTCAGAGCAAAAACCAAGCCACGGGTTCGAAGGAATTGACCATAGAGCTCCGAGATGGGTTTGTGTTGAGGCACAGATCTAGGAAGGGCACCAAAACATTTCCGCGCATTGAAGGTCCCCAAAACCACAGTGGCCTCCATCATTCTTAAATGGAAGAAGTTTGGAACCACCAAGAACTGGCCGACGGCCAAACTGAGCAATCAGGGGAGAAGGGCCTTGGTCAAGGAGGTGACCAAGAATCCGATGGTCACTCTAAAAGAGCTCCAGAGTTCCTCTGTGGAGATGGGAGAACCTTCCAGAAGTTTAACAATCTCTGAAACACTCCACCAATCAGGACTTTATGGTAGGAGTGGCCAGACGGAAGCCACTCCTCAGTAAAAAACACACGACAGCCTGCTTGGTGTTTGCCAAAAGGCACCTAAAGGACTCTCAGACCATGAGAAACAAGATTCTCTTGTCTGATGAAACTAAGATTCAACTCATTGGCCTGAATGCCAAGTGTCACGTCTGGAAGAAACCTGGCACCATCCCAACGGTGAAGCATGATTGTGGCAGCATCATGCTGTGGGGATGTTTTTCAGCGGCAGGGACTGGAAGACTAGTCAGGATCGAGGGACAGAGATATTCTTGATGAAAACCTGCTCTAGAGCGCTCAAGACCTCAGACTGGGGTGAAGGTTTACCTTCCAACAGAACTATGACCCTAAGCACACAGCCAAGACAACGCGGTAGTAGATTCAGGACAAGTCTCTGAATGTCCTTGAGTGGCCCAGCCAGAGCCCGGACTTGAACCTGATCGAACATCTCTGGAAAGACCTGAAAATAGCTGTGCAGCGGCGCTCCCCATCCAAGCTGACTGAGTTTCAGGTGATCTGCAGAGAAGAATGGGCAAAACTCCCCAAATGCAGGTGTGCCAAACTTGTAGCGTCATACCCAAGACTCAAGGTTGTAATCACTGCCAAAGGTGCTTCAAAGTACTGAGTAAATGGTCTGAATACTTATGTACATGTGATATTTCCGTTATTCGTTTTTTTACACTTGCAAAAATTTATAAAATCCTATTCTTGCTTTGTCATTTTGGGGTATTGTGTTGAGATTGATGAGGGAAAAAAACTGTAACAGTAAGACAAATGTTGAAAAAGTAAAGGGGTCTGAATAATTTCCGAATGCACTGTATATACACAAAGACACTCATATCTCACACACACACAAGTATGCATACATGCATGCACGCAAGCTTACACGTAGGCACAAACGCATGCACACAAAACACACACTCACACACACCTTGTTTGAGCAGGCTGTGGTTGAGTTCATATTTCTCCATCAGGGTCTGTGTCTGAGAGGGTCTGAGAGGAGGATACAGAATCTCATTCAGACGAGGATCTCTCTGCCTCTCATTAATGAACTCTGTCATCTGATCCACCGACAGGTAAGCACCCTTAGCACCTCTACAGAAAGAGAGAGAGAAATAGTCAGGAATTAGTGACTGTACATAGTGCTGAGAGAAGACTGAGCTGAATTCTGGCTGAACAGCAGAGGACCGGAGAGGAAGGATCAGAAAGGGTCAGGGTTTAGAGCTGGGTACCAGGAGGTAGTATCAGTACTTACTGCTGAGAGAAAACTGAGCTGAGTTCTGGCCGAGGACAGAGGTGGGAGAGGAACGATCTGTAAAGGTCAGGGGTGAAGTCCTCAAGGGGAATAGAGTCACTCTGCAGAGGAACACAAATACCACTGAGATGATTCAGGTTTCAAGAAGTGGTCATTTAAATAGTTGGCTTGAGTGTGAGAGGAAATAACTACCAGTTAGAATACCACCACTACCAGCTTTTATGTTGTATAGTTTGTTATATTATATAGTATTCCATAGTTATAATCTATACCCGTCCAAATGGTAGGTTGCAGTGTTCCAAAGCCGTCTCCACCCTCTTTTTGTCCGCTGAGAACATGCGGACGATGCTGGATAAAAGGGGCAGGACATGCACAATATAAACCAATCACATCCCAAAGGATTCACAGGGAGTTAATCAGCAGACACGGGAGTGACAATTTGTGTTCGAAGGGATGGGCCCTGAGAAAAGCGCTGCACAGATTCACTAATCTTGACCCCATAATGAGTAGTTATTTGGGACACCAGGTAATTTATATAGATCAGTGATTCTGCACAACACCTTGCTCAGGATGATCCCCTAAAATGATTGAGGAACCAATGGGATTCACTCACTTCTTCACTGGGATCCGCCCCTCTGAGTTTGGCTGCAGGGTCAGTCTGACATACCTGTTAGAGAAAGATTAGGAAAAAGGGAGACAGGAATAAACACACCTCTGTCACACCAACATTCCCAGTGATCTCCATTGCTATCACAGATCTGTCTGGCACCCGCCTTTCCTTTTTAAATGCCGTAAAGATTTAATCAATTTTCCTGATAGACTCACGCTTTCTCCAGACTTGTTTCTCTGTTCATGTTGTGACTCAACAGGTTGGAGGCCAGAGAGAACAGCTCCTCAGCCCACTCCTATACAACACAGAGACAAAGAGAGGAACAGTGTGTGTGTGTGTGTGTGTGTGTGTGTGTGTGTGTGTGTGTGTGTGTGTGTGTGTGTGTGTGTGTGTGTGTGTGTGTGTGTGTGTGTGTGTGTGTGTGTGTGTGTGTGTGTGTGTGTGTGTGTGTGTGTGTGTGTGTGTGTGTGTGTGTGTGTGTGTGTGTGTGTGTGCATACCGTGGCCTCCTCCTCTTGCAGGGCCATGAAGTTGAGGTATGTGATGTTGACCATGTCCGGTCCTGTGACTATGGTCAACAAACGATTCTCTATACGGCCAACTAGATTCCCCACATCAAGCAGCTCACGCAGCTTCGCCTCCTAGAGAGGACAAAGGGTCAGAGTTTAGAGGTTAGAGGTCAAGGTCACAGGTTAGACCAGGGGTGTTAGCTCCAATCCTCAAAATGTGTTTTAATTTCAACATGGTACATCATTGATCAGTGTTGCTGATTAGTATTGCTGATTGGCTAGGGAATCAGACTATGAATCAAAGGCAGTGATGAAAACCAACAGGAGCCTGGTTTGACATGCTTGGGTCAAGATTCAGAGGTCCTGGGGGTTAAGTACCTTTGGTGTTTTGGTGCTCTTCCCTGTTCTGGCATCCTTTATATGGGTGATGTCTAACAACTCTGTCTCCTGCAGGAGAGATGGAAGGGAGAAAGACAGAGAGAAAAAAGGATGGAGAGATAATGACGGAGGGAGTAAAGACATGAGAGAAGGAGTGTTAAAATATTCATCACTCACTCACTCACTCACTCAAAAACACACACACACACACACACACACACACACACACACACACACACACACACACACACACACACACACACACACACACACACACACACACACACACACACACACACACACACACACACACACACACAGGGGGACTAAGCCCCAGCAGGAAGCAGAATACACAGTGGGAGTCCCAAAGTGAGAGACAGCATGGCGTCTCCTCCACTTAGCTCGTGTGTGTGTGTGTGTGTGTGTGTGTGTGTGTGTGTGTGTGTGTGTGTGTGTGTGTGTGTGTGTGTGTGTGTGTGTGTGTGTGTGTGTGTGTGTGTGTGTGTGTGTGTGTGTGTGTGTGTGTGTGTGTGTGTGTGTGTGTGTGTGTGTGCGCGTGCGCGTGTGCGTGGACCTTGTTCTGGTCAGTCCAGTGAAGGAAGTATCCATGTGGATCCACAGTCAGGGTGATGGGAGTCACTGTTGAGAGATCCTGACCACATGGAGACAGAGATTAGCACACACACACACTTGACATTGTTGGTTGTGATTATGCATGTAATGTGGTTGTGAATATGTTGTATTGTGTGTGTGTGTGTGTGTGTGTGTGTGTGTGTGTGTGTGTGTGTGTGTGTGTGTGTGTGTGTGTGTGTGTGTGTGTGTGTGTGTGTGTGTGTGTGTGTGTGTGTGTGTGTGTGTGTGTGTGTGTGTGTGCGTGTGTGCGTGCGCGCCTGTGTGTGTGTGTGTGCGAATGTTAGAAGCTGAGTCGGGTTTGACTAAGGCGTTGCATAAGCATGAATCACTTCGGTCCAGAATTACCTCTTTACTTAGAAATATATACTGACACACACATGTACGCACCAATGCACACACACACTCTCTCTCCCTCTATCTATCTCTCTATTTTATGTGGTGGAACATTTCGGGTAACCAGGGAGGGATTTTAACTATGGCAGTTACCATAGCAACATGCCAGCACATTTCTCTGTATCCTTCCTCTGTGCTTAAAACCTTCAACATACCAACACACATTCTTGCAAACACGTGCACGTACACACACGTACACACACGTACACACACACGTACATGTACACACACACACACACACACACACACACACACACACACACACACACACACACACACACACACACACACACACACACACACACACACACACACACACACACACACACACACGCACACACACACACACACACACACGTTACAACATATTTGCAACCACATTACATGTGTAATCACAACCACAAACATCAAGTGTGTTCACATTTTCATCTTAAATGTCTATCACGTATCATTTCTAAAAGGAGTGTTAACAACACACTCACACACTGATACTCACATCGTCCCATTTCATGAAGCGGCTGCCATTCTGCAGAGTATCGGGGACGGTCGGGGGTTTAAGCTTCAGAGCATGTGTCCCTGGCTGAGCCCCTGCCATGGTACACACACACCTTCAACCAGGAGCGCGGGAAGTCCTCTTTCCCTTTATACTCTTTCTCCTCTCCTGTCTTGCTCTCCTCTTCTCTCCTCTTTAGTCAGTAGACTGAGAGGGTTGGATGATAATGATCTGGTATTTACATCACTGAAACAAGCTGCATATCCATCTACAATCAACGGTGTCTTTTGCCCTGTCTAGTCAATTCTGTAGAATCAACAGTATACTCCTCTTTAGTATAATGCGTCCTACTGTACTAGCTGACTGTCTTAGGGTTACTCTTCTAGTATCAGTGTCCTCTTGTATACCTAGTGTAAAACAGGATAATATAGTACTAGCTGTCCTGTTCTATCTGTCAGCTCGCTCTGTGAGACATAACTGCTACTGCCTCCACACACTGACTCACTCTGACATGCGTATGGAGCCTGCACGCCCACACTCACACAGACACACACACACAGACACACACACACAGACACACACACACAGACACACACACAGACACACACACAGACAAAGAGAGAGAGAGAGATAATATGAAACCAATGTAGCTTATTGGATCCATAATCAATTGTATCTATTTTCTAAATCAAATATTCATCAAAGACAATACAGAGGGTATGGGCTCCCACGTGCAGCACCATACCATAGGACCATACATACCTGTACAGGTTTTCCATCATGGTTGGTTGCAAGGGTTTGAATCCTAAAAAGCTTGACCTGTGGTCGGTGCACGTGCGCGTGTGTACAGGACTACTGCAGGAGCTATTTCAGCTCCTACTCTCCCACTCCATCCACAAGTGGTGAAGAGTCCTGAGTGTGTGGGCGAGCTACAGAATTTATGTAGTTGATGTGGTGTGTGTGTGTGGTTAATATAGTGTGTGTGTGTGTGTGTGTGTGTGTGTGTGTGTGTGTGTGTGTGTGTGTGTGTGTGTGTGTGTGTGTGTGTGTGTGTGTGTGTGTGTGTGTGTGTGTGTGTGTGTGTGTGTGTGTGTGTGTGTGTGTGTGTGTGTGTGTGTGTGTGTGTGTGTGTGTGTGTGTGTGTGTGTGTGTGTGTGTGTGTGTATACAGAAACCAAAGGCTTATGTGTACCCTCTACACTCATCCAGTACTAAATAAAGAATAGTGTTGTTACAATGTGATTGCGATGATGACTGGAGAAGAAAGGAGAGGACATACAAACAGACAGACAGCGTACCCTTTACATTTCTGCAGTACAATATACACACAATCAGTGTTTTGTTTCCCTGTGCCATGATTCTGGCATTGGACAAATCATCATAATTTATTATCTATTGATTTATTTAACCTATAGTTAACTAGTTAAGTCAGTTAAGAACAAGTTCAGAGCCAGTTTCAGTGGTGCGGTACTCAAAAAAACATAATATTAAAAGATAGGAAACATGAGATGGGCCATAGAATCCATGGATTCTATCTCTATGTGATGGGCCCTGTTAAGTAACATGTGACGCATTGAGTGACCAAATGATAATTGTGATGTTTCATGTAACCATTCATTTATCAGTGGTGAACCACCCCAAGGGCAACCCTCAGAGCCAAACTGGCAGCCAGCCAGTGGCTGAGCCTAAGACCCCTGCTGTCTTAAAAGTGGTGGCTGGCTCAGACTAAAGGTGAGGTATTCACTTTAATTCATGTCAATTTAAAGTAGTGGACAGTTGTATTTTAACAGTGAGAATGTTACTAATATTTTTGGAAATGTGTTTACAGAAGAAGCATGTACCACTTCCTCCCTGTTGGGGATGTATCCTGGGTATGTGGAGAACACTCTCGTACCACCACCTCCCCCCATGCTTTAGAACACTGCCCACCAATCATCCTGCTAAAATTCTTCCAACTAACAGCAGGTATATGGGGCGGAAACTCTACAATGCAACTGATGCGACCACCACAATGGCTCCAAGCCAGATGCTGAGGCCACTCCCTGGCCAGCTCCCTCCCGCACACCTCTGACCCCATGGCACTAATGTCTATGCCATTTGATTGTGTTGGCACTCTACCCTGCTGTATGATTCTGTACAATCCTTCCAAAATATATTAACTTCGGTAACACTTTACTTGACACCCAGTGTCATAACACATTATGACATGGTCATAACCATGGCATAACATGTCAGAAAAGCTGACGTAACTTGTCATAACCTGTCATAATATGGTTATAACACTGTCATGACCCATATATTTACACCTGTTGTGACATATATTTCCTTATTTTATGGCTGGTTATGACACATGTATAAGAGTGTCAAAAGTGCCCACATTTATTCAAATTAGTTTTTTCCCTGTCAAGAAGTTTCCTATTGTTGAAAGTTTATTTCTTAAATCCTTAGTTGTTGTTGTAATGAATTCTTTACAGTCATGTTTTTTCACAATATTTGAAATAACATTTTATGACACTGTCATGAAGCGTTACGACCATCCTGTGTCACTTTACTTGGACAAAGATAATACACTTTATGACACTGTCGAGAAGCATTATGACCATCGTAATCATATCAGCCAGATAGGCCTATCATGTACAGTACATGCCCTTCAGTCATCAGTCAAAAATAAGTTGTGTTGTCCTGCTCCTGAAATCTGCTCCTGCATTCATCCCAGTCATCAGCAACAGAGCATTTTGGGAAGGTGCATGTCTGACATCAACGTGTGCACAATTACAATTACAGGCTATAGGCTATGGAATGTTTTGTGGGTTTTGACACTTTTAAGTAGGTGTCATAACCAGCCATAACATAACGCAATATGTGTCACAACAGGTCTAAATATGTGTCATGACAGTGTTATGACCATATTATAACAGGTTATGACAAGTTATATCAGCTGTTATGACATATGTCATGGTTATGACCGTGTCATAACGTGTTACGATGCTGGGTGTCAAGTAAAGTCTTACCTTAATGGTACATTTCATTAGCTGTGTTTTTACTTAATATGACACATGGCTAAAGTAGCAGTGATGTAAACTATGTTTCCTTTTGTGCCACAGGCCATTTGCCCAGAGTGGATTTATATATATATATTTGGAAAGATAATAATTTGTTGATAGCTGAATAAAAGACTCAAGCCTATCCCTCTCTCTCTGTCATGTTCACGTTGCTTAGATATGTGTTCTATCATAATTTACAAGCCCATTAATTGTGCTATTTTATTTTTAAGTCAGTTAATTAAGAACAAATTCTTATTTTCAATGACGGCCTTAGAACAGTGGGTTAACTGCCTTGTTCAGAGGCAGAACGACAGATTTTAACCTTGTCAGCTCGGGGATTCAATCTTGTAACCTTCTGTTTTCTAGCCCAACGCTCTAACCACTAGTCTACCTGCCGCATGTTAAACAGTTGAGTCAGAAGTTGACAGACACTTAGGTTGGAGTCATTAAAACGAGTTTTTCAACCACTCCACAAATTTCTTGTTAACAAACTATAGTTTTGGCAAGTCGGTCAGGACATCTACTTTGTGCATGACACAAGTAATTTTTCCCACAATTGTTTACAGACAGATTGTTTCACTTATAATTCACTGTATCACAATTCCAGTGGGTCTGAAGTTTACATACACTATGTTGACAGTGCCTTTAAACAGCTTGGAAAATTCCAGAAAATTACGTAATGGATTTAGAAGCTTCTGATAGGTAATTGTCACAATTATGAGTGAAGAGGTGTGGAGTCAGGCGCAGAGAGCAAAGATGTGGGAAAAACAACACGCTTTAATGTCCCGAAACACAACATGTACAAAGTGAAAACACAAATGAACAGAAATATAACCGGACAGCGTGTAACCCAAAATACAACAAAATACACTCAACCAACAAAACAGACGAACACAGAACAACGGATCGGCGATAGCTAGTAGACCGGCGACGACGACCGCCGAGCGCCACCCGAACAAGAAGGGGAGTCATCTTCGGTAATATTCGTGACAGTACCCCCCTCCTGACGCGCAGCTCCCGCAGCGCGCCGACGTCGGCCTCGGAGACGACCCGGAGGCCGAGGCGCTGGGCGATCCGGGCGGAGGCGATGAAATTCACTCAACATGGATGGGTCTAGAATATCCCTCGCCGGAACCCAGCACCTCTCCTCCGGACCGTACCCCTCCCAGTCGACGAGGTACTGCAAGCCTCTCACCCGGCGTCTCGAGTCCAGAATAGCTCGTATCTTGTATGCCAGGGACCCCTCGATGTCCAGAGGGGGTGGAGGAACCTCCGGTACCTCATTCTCCTGCATGGGACCAGCTACCACCGGCCTGAGAAGAGACACATGAAATGAGGGGTTAATACGATAATACGAAGGAAGTGATAATCGATAACAAACCTCATTTATTCTCCTCAGGACTTTAAATGGCCCTATACACTGCGGACCCAGCTTCCGGCAGGGCAAGTGGAGAGGCAGGTTACGGGTCGAGAGCCAGACCCTGTACCCAGGTGCAAACACGGGGGCCTCACTGCGGTGACGGTCAGCGCTCTTCTTCTGCCTTATACTAGCTTGGCGTAATGACTCCTGGACTGCCCTCCAGGTCTCCTTAGAGCGCTGTACCCACTCCTCCACCGCAGGAGCCTCAGTCTGGCTCTGATGCCACGGTGCCAAGACCGGCTGGTACCCCAACACGCACTCAAATGGTGACATGTTGGTAGAAGAGTGGCTTAGTGAATTCTGGGCTATTTCTGCCCAGGGAATATATCTCGCCCACTCGCCTGGCCGGTCCTGGCAATACGACCGCAGAAACCTACCCACCTCCTGGTTAACTCTCTCCACCTGACCATTACTCTCCGGGTGATACCCTGAGGTAAGGCTGACCGAGACCCCCAGACGTTCCATAAATGCTCTCCAAACACGGGAGATAAATTGGGGGCCTCGATCAGAAACTATATCCTCGGGCACCCCGTAGTGCCGGAAGACATGGGTGAAAAGAGCTTCCGCAGTCTGTAGGGCCGTAGGGAGACCGGGCAATGGGATAAGACGGCAGGACTTAGAGAACCGATCCACAACGACCAGGATAGTAGTGTTACCCTGAGAGGGGGGAAGGTCAGTAAGAAAATCCACCGAAAGATGGGTCCACGGCCGTTGTGGAACGGGAAGAGGTTGTAATTTACCTCTTGGCAGGTGTCTAGGAGCCTTACTCTGGGCGCACACCGAACAGGAGGAAACATAGAATCGTACATCCCTCCTCAAAGTGGGCCACCAGTACTTCCTCTCAAGACCTCTCACAGTCCTATAAACACCTGGGTGACCCGACGAGGGTAGACAATGAGCCCATCGAATCAATTGATCACGAACAGCCAGAGGCACGTACCTACGACCCTCCGGACACTGTGGAGGCGTAGGTTCCCCCCCTTAGTGCCCGCTCGATGTCCGCGTCCACATCCCATACTACCGGTGCCACCAGCTTAGCTGCCGGAATGATGGGAGTAGGATCGATGGACCTGTCCTCAGTGTCATAGAGTCTTGACAGCGCGTCAGCCTTAGTGTTGAGGGAACCTGGTCTATATGAGACAGTGAAATGAAATCTGGTGAAAAACATGGCCCACCTTGCCTGACGAGGATTCATTCTCCTAGCTGATCGGACATACTCCAGGTTACGATTGTCAGTCCAGATAAGGAAAGGGTGCTTAGCCCCCTCAAGCCAGTGTCTCCACACCTTCAGGGCCTTAACCATAGCCAACAACTCCCTATCCCCCACATCATAATTCCGCTCCGCTGGCCCGAGTTTCTTAGAAAAAAAGGCACAGGGGCGGAGCTTCGGTGGCACACCCGAACGCTTTGAGAGCACAGCTCCAACCCCAGCCTCGGATGCGTCCACCTCTACTATAAACGCCAAAGAAGGGTCCGGATGTGCCAACACCGGCGCCTTAGTAAACATCGCCTTCAACTTAAGAAAAGCTCCGTTCGCCTCTGCTGACCACTGTAAACGCACCGGTCCCCCCCTTCAGCAGTGAGGTAATAGGGGCAGCTATCTGACCAAAACCCCGGATAAACCTCCGGTAGTAATTGGCAAATCCCAAGAACCGCTGCACCTCCTTTACCGTGGTCGGAGTCGGCCAATTACGCACGGCCTTAACGTGATCACCCTCCATTACCAAACCAGAGCTGGAAATACGATAACCCAGGAAGGACACTGATTGTTTGAAAAACTCACATTTCTCCGCCTTCACATACAGGTCATGCTCCAGCAGTCGTCTAAGAACTTTACGCACAAGAGATACATGCGCAGTGCGTGTAGCGGAGTAGATCAAAATATCGTCAATATAAACCACTACACCCTGTCCGTGCAGGTCTCTGAGTATTTCATCCACGAAGGATTGAAATATAGCTGGAGCATTCTTTAAACCGTATGGCATGACGCGATACTCATAATGGCCCGACGTAGTGCTAAATGCAGTTTTCCACTCATCTCCCTTCCGAATACGCACCAAATTATAAGCACTTCTGAGATCCAGTTTAGTGAAGAACTGCGCTCCGTGAAATGATTCCACTACCGTAGCAATGAGAGGTAGTGGGTAACTAAAACCCACTGTGATGGAATTTAGACCTCTATAATCAATACACGGACGCAAACCACCATCTTTTTCTTCACAAAAAAGAAACTCGAAGAGACAGGTGACATGGAGGGCCGAATGTACCCCTGTCCCAGAGCCTCGGTGATATAATTTTCCATAGCCACCTTCTCCTCCTGAGACAAAGGATACACATGACTCCTGGGAAGTGCAGCGTTAACCTGGAGATTTATCACGCAATCCCCCTGCCTATGGGGTGGTAATTGGGTCGCTTTCTTTTTACTGAAAACGATAGCCAAATCATCATACTCAGCTGGAATGCGCACGGTGGAAACCAGGTCTGGACTCTCCACCGTTGTAGCACCGATGGAAACCCCTACACACCTGCCTGAACACTCATCAGACCACCCCTGTAGAGTTCCCTGTTTCCACGAAATCGTAGGATTATGAATAGCCAACCAGGGAATCCCCAGAACAACTGGAAACGCAGGTGAATCGATAAGGAACAAACTAATTCGCTCCTTGTGATTCCCCTGCGTAATCATCTCCAATGAAATTGTGGCTTTCTTCACCAGCCCTGACCCTAATGGTCGACTATCTAAAGAGTGCACGGGAAAAGGGGGGTTTACTTTAACTAACGGAATCCTCAACCTCTGAGCGAGTCCGCGATCTATAAAGTTTCCAGCTGCGCCTGAATCTACCAGTGCCTTATGCTGGAGAGAAGGAGAATAATTAAGGAAACAAATTAATAGGAACATGTGACCAACAGGAAACTCTGGGAGAGTGTGGTGCTTACTCACCTGGGGTGACCGATGAGTATTCTGCCTGCGTTCATGATTCCCAGATGAATTCCTCCAGCACCGACCAGACGTGTGCCCTCTCCGGCCACAACTGGTACAGTACTCCTCCGATCTCCCTTGATGCGGTACCTCCTAACTCCATCGGAATAGGGGCAGGAGGATCAGGAGGTAGAACTGACAAGACCCTTTCAGAACGTCCACGAGCAGCTAGCAGATGGTCCAACCGGATCGACAGGTCTATCAGTCCATCCAGGCCAAGTGTAGTATCCCGACAGGCCAGCTCCCTACGGACGTCCTCTCTCAGGCTACACCTGTAATGGTCTATCAGGGCCCTGTCGTTCCACCCTGCTCCCGCAGCCAAGGTCCGGAACTCCAGCGCGAAGTCCTGCGCGCTCCTCTTCCCCTGTCTCAGATGGAACAATCTCTCACCTGCCGCACGACCCTCTGGAGGGTGATCGAACACGGCCCTGAAACGGCGGATGAACTCTGAGTAGTTGTCTCTTGCCGAGTCGGGCCCGTTCCAGACCGCATTAGCCCACTCCAGGGCTCTACCAGACAGGCAGGTGATGAGGACCCCTACTCTCTCCTCCTCTGAGGGGGCCGGTCGAACGGTGGACAGGTAGAGGTCTAATTGCAGCAGGAATCCCTGGCACCCTGTCGCTGTTCCATCGTATTTCCTCGGAGGCGTCATGAGCAGAGCGCTGGAACCGGATCCAGATGGGGCAGATGGTAGAGTTGCTGGTGGGAGGGTCGGTGGAGTAGTAGGGAAACCATTCCTCTCCCAACGATCCATCCTCTCCATCATCCGTTCCATCGCTGATCCTAGGCGATGGAGGATGGATGTGTGATGTTGGACTCTCTCCTCCATAGTGGGAAGAGGAGTGGTCGCTGCTCCTGCTGACTCCATATCGTGTTGCGGGCTTCTGTCACAATTATGAGTGAAGAGGTGTGGAGTCAGGCGCAGAGAGCAAAGATGTGGGAAAAACAACACGCTTTAATGTCCCGAAACACAACATGTACAAAGTGAAAACACAAATGAACAGAAATATAACCGGACAGCGTGTAACCCAAAATACAACAAAATACACTCAACCAACAAAACAGACGAACACAGAACAACGGATCGGCGATAGCTAGTAGACCGGCGACGACGACCGCCGAGCGCCACCTGAACAAGAAGGGGAGTCACCTTCGGTAATATTCGTGACACTAATTGACATCATTTGAGCCAATTGGAGGTGTACCTGTGGATGTATTTCAAGGCCTACATTCAAACTCAGTGCCTCTTCGCTTGACATCATGGGAAAATCAAAAGAAATCAGCAAGACTTAAAAATAATAATATTGTAGACCTCCACAAGTCTGGTTCATCCTTGGGAGCAATTTCCAAACACCTGAAGGTAACACGCTCATCTGTTCAAACAATAGTAAGCAAGTATAAACACCATGGGACCACGCAGCGGTCATACCGCTCAGGAAGGAGACACATTCTGTCTCCTAGAGATGAACGTACTTTGGTGCGAAACGTGCAAATCAATCCCAGAGCAACACCAAAGGAACTTGTGAAGATGCTGGAGGAAACAGGTACAAATTATCTATATCCACAGTAAAACGAGTCCTATATCGACATAACTTGAAAGGCCGCTCAGCAAGTAAGAGGCCACTGCTCCAAAACCGCCATAAAAATGAAGGACTCCGGTTTGCAACTGCACATGGGGACAAAGATCGTAATTTATTAAGAAATGTCCTCTGGCCTGATGAAACAAAAATAGAACTGTTGGCCATAATGACCATTGTTTTGTTTGGAGGAAAAAGGGGGAGGCTTGCAAGACGAAGAACACCATCCCAACCATGAAGCATGGGGATGGCAGCATCATGTTGTGGGGGTTCACTTCAAAAAATAGATGGCATCATGAGGTAGGAAAATTGTGTGGATATATTGAAGCAACATCTCAAGACATCAGTCAGGAAGTTAAAGCTTGGTCGCAAATGGGTCTTTCAAATGACCCCAAATGACCCCAAGCATACTTCCAAAGTTGTGGCAAAATGGCTTAAGGACAACAAAGTCAATATATTACAGTGGCCATCACAAAGCCCCGACCTCAATCCTATAGAAAATGCGTGAGCTGAACTGAAAAAGTGTGTGCAAGCAAGGAGGCCTATAAACCTGACTCAGATACACCAGCTCTGTCAGGAGGAATGGGCCAAAATTCACCAAACTTATTGTGGGAAGCTTGTGAAAGGCTACCCGAAACATTTGACCCAAGTTAAACAATTTAAAGGCAATGCTACCAAATACTAATTGAGTGTATGTAAACTTCTGACCCATTGGAAATGTGATGAAAGAAATAAAATCTGAAAGAAATCATTCTCTTTACTATTATTCTGACATTTAACATTCTTAAAATAAAGTGATGATCCTAACTGACCTAAAACAGGGAATTTTTACTCAGACTAAATGTCAGGAATTGTGAAAAACAGAGTTTAAATGTATTTGTCTAAGGTGTATGTAAACTTCCGACTTCAACTGTATATTGCACAGATGAGTGTATGTTAAACATGTCTTTCAAAAATATATTTTACATGTTAAGATCTGGCTCTGACGTATCAGACTACAAACACACACACACACACACAAACACGTGACAAACACTTGGCCGCCAGATGAGCTGGTCCACCTTAAAATAATCACTGTTTGTTACCCCCTGTGTTTAAAGGTTCAGGCAGTTTCGGGAACAGCAACATGGCACAGTTGAAACCAAAATGTTCCTGTAAACTGTCATGTATTATTCATTCACCTTCATGTAAATGATCATGTGGTCAACTTGTCCAACCACTCCTGTCCTTAATAATATTACTCAGCTGCATTGTGGATTCTGCTGTAGCAGAAACAGAGACAGGCGTCCTGACAATAACTGACACTAACTGGACGGTCACTATGGATGGAGAGTGCCTTCAGAATGTATTCATACCCCTTGACTTATTCCACATTTTGTTGAGTTACAGTCTGAATTCAAAATGAATTACAACTATGTTTTTTTCTCACGCATCTACACATAATACCCCATAATGACAAAGTGAAAACATGTTTTTAGAAATGTTTGCAAATTAATTGAAAATGTTTCTCATTTACATAAGTATTCACACCACTAAATCAATACTTTGTAGAAGCACCTTTGGCAGTGATTACAGCTGTGAGTCTTTCTGGGTAAGCTTTCCACACCTGGATTTATATCATTTGTCCATTATAAAAATTCTTCAAGCTCTGTCAAATTGGTTCTTGATCATTGTCAATGATCAATGCGCAGCGTGGTAGGTGTCCATATTGTATTTAATACGAATACTGAACACTTGAACAAAAACAATAAAACGACAAAAACGAACCGTCCTGAACGGTGCAGCAAAACACAGAACAGAAAATAATCAAGCACAACTCAAGGGTGAAAACAGGCTACCTAAGTATGGTTCTCAATCGGGGACAATGATTGACAGCTGCCTCTGATTGAGAACCATACCAGGCCAAACACAGAAATCCCAAATCATAGAAAAAGGAACATAGACTGCCCACCCCAACTCACGCCCTGACCATACTAAAACTAAGACAAAACAAAGGAACTAAGGTCAAAACATGACAGGTACTCAGTAATGTGTTGTATTGGATTTGCCCCAAACACAACGCTTTGTATTCAGGACACATATTCCTTTAGTGCCTTGTTGCAAACAAGATGCAGGCTTTGGAATATTTTTATTCCGTTCAGGCTTTCTTTTTTTTCACTCTGTCAATTAGGGTAGTATTGTGGAGTAACTCCAATGTCCATCATTTTCTCCTATCACAGCCATTAAACTCTGTAACTGTTTTAAAGTCACCATTGGCCTCATGTTAAAATCCCTGAGAGGTTTTCTTCCTCTCCGGCAACTGAGTTAGGAAGGATGCCTGTATCTTTGTAGTGACTGTGTGTATTGCTACACCTTCCAAAGTGTAAATAATGACTTCACCAGGCTCAAAAGTATATTCAATGTCTGCTTGTTTTTTACTCATCTACCAATATGTGCCCTTTGCGAGGCAGATAATTACATGTGTTGGGTACAGAGATGAGGTAGTTATTCAAAAATCATATAAAACACTATTATTACACACCGAGTGAGTCCATGCAAATTATTAGGTGACTTGTAATGCATGACTTGTTACTCCTGAACTTATTTAGACTTGCCATAACAAAGGAGTTGAATACTTACTGATTCAAGACATTTCAGCTTTTCATTTTCATTCATTAGTAAACATAAAAAATAAAAATAAACATAATTCCACTTTGACATTACGGTGTATTGTCTGTAGGCCAGTGACAAACTTGTGACAAACTTTTCAATGTAGGTTGTAACACAACAAAATGTGGAAAAAGTCAAGGGGGTGTGAATACTTTCTGAAAGCAATGTAAATGTTCCATTTGGGACAGACAGACAGACAGTGTAACTGTTGCCTCATAGTAATTATAAAATTATGCATTTGAAGAATGTATCGGAACTGTATCCTTGTAAGCTAACGAGCCAGACAGTTTTAGAGGAATGATTCCATACATTTTTCAAATGAACTGCCAATATGCCAACATTCGATTCAACCAACGCAATCAATCCACACCCATTCACTGGCTGAAATCATTTGATATTAGAAGTTAGACAAGTTGTAAAGGCAACAAGTACTTGATATTGTATCATATAATACAGTGGAGGCAGCTGAGGGGAGAACGGCTCATAATAATGGCCAGAACGGAGCAAATGGAATGACATCAAACAACTGGAAACAATGTGTTTGATGTATTTGATACCATTCCACTGATTCTGCCCCAGTCACTACCACAAGCCCGTTCTTCTCAATTAAGGTGCCACCAACCTCCAGTGATATAATAGCACTCACAACTTTCCAAGAAAACCAAAATGTAGACATTTATGGTATGTTTAAATATATTTTAGATGCTATTTCTTTTTACCGTATAAACTGTCTCTCTCTCTCTCTCTCTCTCTACACAGCCAACCATTTTAGTATCTCAGTAAACCTCTAACCTTTCTATGTAAGTGCACAGTATTTATCTGTGTGTGTGTGTATATTTTACAGTGTAAAGGAGGGTAGCGTGAGGAGGTACGTGTCTGTCCGTGAGGCGTTGGAGTTCCATGCGTATGTCTTTGACATTAGGTGGGAGGACTGCCTTCGTGAAAGTCTCCTTCTTTCTCCTCTGTAAATATACACACCATATACAGTATATTACACATAAACATGGAAATATGAACACAGGTAACTGCCAAAATAATGGAAACACTTGAGGAAATGAGAGATCCAAAGTATATTGAAAGCAGGTGCTATTATTTTGGCAGTTACCTGGCAGTAACCTAATATCTGACATGAGCTGCATGGCCGGACTTTTCAGGCTTTTTCTGTGGATCAGGGTGAGACCCAATCTCACACACACACACACACACACACACACACACACACACACACACACACACACACACACACACACACACACACACACACACACACACACACACACACACACACACACACACACACACACACACACACACACACACACACACACAGAATCATACGTGTGTGCGTGTGCAGCGGACTCATGGGTATCCAAGGTGGGATTTGGGCGTGCTGTCGTGGGGCTCCTACCTCTCCTTTGCCATGGCAACACTTGTCACTGGGCTGCTCATGGGACCGGTTATTTACACACTAATAATACTTTCACTATGTTATGGTATTACTACTTTACTATTACTAAACACCCAACAGCCCAAAACAATTGAATCCATTTTAGAATAAGGCTGTAACATAACAAAATGTGCTTTTGAAGGGTATTGAACATGTTGACAATGTCATCATTCGGAGAAAGATGCCAAATCACCTCTCCCTTACAACCTACTAGAGTATGTAGACACACAAACACACACTTCGATGAGTTTCTCTGCAGTGAAATGTGATCTTATGTAAGAGTGGGAGTAGGAGGATGGCTGCTATTTCGGGACTGGGCAGAGGAGACTGGAGAAGCATCAGGAGGACAGATGTGTGTGTGTGTGTGTGTGTGTGTGTGTGTGTGTGTGTGTGTGTGTGTGTGTGTGTGTGTGTGTGTGTGTGTGTGTGTGTGTGTGTGTGTGTGTGTGTGTGTGTGTGTGTGTGTGTGTGTGTGTGTGTGTGTGTGTGTGTGTGTGTGTGTGTGTGTGTGTGTGTGTGTGTGTGTGTGTGTGTGTGGGCTGCACTCAGCTTCTCTTGTGTAACCAGCTGTCTTCTAGCGAATAAAAGTTTGGAATTCAACTGCCCACACTGACATTAACTTTGCCCTCTTAACTACCTTAATTCTAAACTTTTTTGAACCGTGGCACACCTTGATAGGATATAAAATTAACAGAATTTATTTAGTGGTAATGACTCCTATCTCATCTGATCCATACTGCACATTTCGAGTTTAAAAAAATTGGGGATTAAATATGATTTATTTATTTGAAATTGTTTTGATAGTTCCTTGCTCTTGATGGTTAATTTGTGTATATATATTTTTCTAGCTCTGGTAAAATAGGTCTCTAGTGTTGAACAATTTGAGGTACTGACGAGCGGTTTTCTGCATTGCAAAGGTGCAACCACGGACACAAAGCCATGCTCTGTTTGATTCTATGGCAGAGGCTGAGCCCAGAGCTAAGCCCAGAGACATACAGTACCTGTCAAAAGTTTGGACACACCTACACATTACAGTGTTAAACAAATCAAAATATATTTTATATTTGAGATTATTCAAAGTAGCCACCCTTTGTCTTGATGACAGCTTTGCACACTCTTGGCATTCTCTGAACCAGCTTCATGAGGAATGCTTTTCCAACAGTCTTGTAGGAGTTCCCACATATGCTGACCACTTGTTGGCTGCTTTTTCTTGACTCAGCGGTCCAACTAATCCCAAACCATCTCAATTGGGTTGAGGTCAGGTGATTGTGGAGCCTTGAATTCTAAATAAATCCCTGACAGTGTCACCAGCAAAGCACCGCCACACCATTACACCTCCTCCTCCATGCTTCATAGTGAGTGCCACACATACAGAGATCATCCATTCACCACCTCTGTGTCTCACAAAAACTCGGCGGTTGGAACCCAAAATATCAAATTGGGACTCAACAGACCAAAGGACAGATTTACACCGGTCTAATGTCCATTTCTCGGGTTTTTTGGCCCAAGCAAGTCTTTTCTTCTTATTAGTGTCCTTTAGTAGTGGTTTCTTTGCAGCAATTCAACCATGAAGGCCTGATTCACGCAGTCTCCTCTGAACAGTTGATGTTGAGATGTGTCTGTTAATTGAACTCTGTGAAGCATTTATTTGGGCTGCTATCTGAGGTGCAGTTAACTCAAATGAATATATCCTCTGCAGTAGAGGTAACTCTGGGTTTTCCTTTGTTGTGGCGGTCTTCATGAGAGCCAGTTTCATCATTGTGCCTGATGGTTTTTGCAACTGCACTTGAAGAAACTTTCAAAGTTCTTGAAATTATCCGGATGGACTGACCTTCATGTCTTAAATTAATGATGGACTGTTGTTTTACTTTACTTATTTGAGCCGTTCTTGCTATAATATGGACTTGGTCTTTTACCAAATAGGGCTATCTTCTGTATACCACCCCAACCTTGTCACAACACAACTGATTGCCTAAAACGCATTAAGAAGGAAAGAAATTCCACAAATAAACTTTTAACAAGGCTCACCTGTTAATTGAAATGCATTCCAGGAGACTACCTCATGAAGCTGGTTGAGAGAATGCCGAGATGACTTCAAGGGTGACTACTTTGAAGAATCTCAAATATAGAATATATTTTGATTTGTTTAACACTTTTTTGGTTACCATGTGTGTTATTTCATAGTGTTGATGTCTTCCCGATTACTCTACAATCTAGAAAATACAAAAATAAAGAAAAACTCTGGAATGAGTAGGGGTGTCCAAACATTTGACTGGTACTGTACATGTTATCCACCCAATCAAAGGATCAGAGAATTAATCTAGTATTGAAATCATAAGCTACAGCTCAGTAGCACTGCAGTGCAGTGCATAACATGTGGTGTGTATTTGACTCAATGAGAGAGAAAGACAATAGTTTAAATGTTTTTAACATATTAATTTCTTCAAAAATGAAGGAGAAGCAAGAGAGAGAGAGGGCGAGAGAGAACTAGCTATATTTCATATTTTTTCCCTTTCACTTACTATCAAATGCAGCTAGCTAGTTTAGCCTACTCAATCACCTGGTTCAACCAGAGAGTGATGCTATGTTACCTAGCTGGCACTGGAACTCAACCAAGTCAAGGTAAGCTTTTGGTTTTATTAATTTATTGCCACCGGGGCCCGCCAGTGTAACTGCTAAACTGCTTGCTAACTGTACTGTATGATTACAGAGGGTTTACTGATGTGTAAGTTCTGGTAGTTATGTTGACTTGATGTTAGCTAATATGGTGACAACGATGTAGGCTGTGTGTAGCGGTTAGCGGTTATGATATGGCTTGGAAAGTTATTTTCACCTGGTCACAGATTGTGCACTGAAGTCCAAAAGCGAAGGGAAGAGGAGAGAGCATGGATGCGAGAAGGAATTATCCAACAATCACAGTGCTCATCAAATCAAATCAAATTTATTTATATAGCCCTTCGTACATCAGCTGATATCTCAAAGTGCTGTACAGAAACCCAGCCTAAAACCCCAAACAGCAAACAATGCAGGTGTAAAAGCACAGTGGCTAGGAAAAACTCCCTAGAGTTTGTATGTGGTTGCTATGACATTAGGGGTGTGCCGACATGGCCACCATACCCGTATCCATAAATTGACAGTTGACAGTCGGATCCGATGATACTAGTGATTGGAAAAAACTGTAGTGTAGAAAAAACTGTAGCGGCAGGTAGCCTAGTTGTTAGCATGGTGGACGAGTAACTGGAAGGTTGCTAGATCGAATCCCCGAGCTGACAAGGTAAAAATCTTTCATTCTGTCCCTGAACAAGGTAGTTAACCCACTGTTCCTAGGCTGTCATTGTAAATAAGAATTTGTTCTTAACTGACTTGCCTAGTTAAATAAATAAAAATATCCCCAAATAGATGTTGGCAAAATACCTCCCTGCACATTCTCACTGCAAAAAAAGCTACAGATTAGGAGTAGTGTGGAGGGGTGGGTGTGTTTGTGTGGTCAACTTGTAGCAGGCAGCCAAATTTGCTGTCAGAATGTATATTAGTTTCATATTTTTTCATATTATTATTATATTCATATTGATAGTGTGATAGCAAACTTCCTCGCCATGTGATTTATCATGGTAGCATGCAGCAGCAATCTAAATTATCAGACCGATGTGAGGAAAAGTGATCGGGTGAAATTATGAAGCAAGTAGACAAAGAAATAAAGCTTCACTCTCTCCAATCAGAGCAGCAGGATCAACGTACAGCCCGCCTTTCTTTTTACAGACAGGCAAACTAGTTATCTAGACCAAACATGACTGACTCAAAGACAATACAGTATGGTTTAGAAACTCTGCGACTGACTGACATGAAAAAGATGCTTGCTGGCACCCGAAAACAGGGGCGCCAGTTGCACAGTTGCATTCTAAAATATAATCCCCCCCCCCCCAGTTTTATTATTGCACTGTGTCACTAAAAGCGGCATCGGTGTACTTTAGGATCATGCGGGCGCCTCAAAGTGGTTGGGTAGGCTTTTTGGCCGGTTTCAGACGGCTGGATTTAGGACCAAGCAGACACCACAGAGCATGTGGACAGGCTGTGTGAAGGCAAAGCTTCTGAAAGGCATGGTGCTGCTGTCTCTGTGTGTGTTACACAGAAAAGTCATAAAAGCAAGGAGAACAGAAACTGGCTACTCTTTATTTGAATGATGTAGCTGGCAAGGTAACTGCTGTTTGACTTAACAGAAAAAATATAAATATTCCCAGTGCTGAGCTATCAGTGTAACTGACATGTAATGTTAGCTACAGTAATATTTAATTCCCTCTCAACTGAAGTTCTGTCTGAAGAGAATGAACTAGTTAGTAGCTACCACAGCCAGTTCAGCTCTAGTCACTAGCCATCTGTCAGGTTAACTGTATCTAAAAGCTGTTACGTGTGTGAAATGTTTTGTAGCCTTTTGTCCTGTTTCAACAGAAGTAAATGAACTTGGCTAGTTTTCTTCAGTTGATGTAACCTTACTATTAGAGCTAGCCAAAAGTTGGCTAACATTCGCTAGCTCACTAACTTTAGCTATTATTTGTGCCTCAATAACACTAGACCTGAATCAAATGATGAAACCAGCGGCCAAACAATCAAAGACCAATATATATATTTTTTGACAGCGCAATATGAGTATAGCAATGTAACGCTATTGATCTGTCAGTTTCCCTAGCTAATTGCCTACTTTTCACAATGACATAGTATGAACAGCTCTACAAGCTATACTGTCAGGTGCACAGTCAGTACACAATACTATACTCATCAGACAGCCAGGGAAGACCAGTCTACGGAGCTCAGGTGAATTTCGCAGTATATTATCACAATCGGTGAAGAGATACAAAATTCCATCTGAGTTGATGGGTTGACCTACAGTCTGGGATCTGGGAATAATGGTCATTTAAATGATTGAACCATTGATTCTATTCTTGGATAATATAATGTATAAATGTACACCAAGGTAAACCTTTGTCATACCTCATCTGAGCAGGATCAGATGGTGACAGGGGTCTCAGCTAGGTCAGGCAACCAGGGAAGTCCAGTCTGTGATGGCGCTCAGGAGAACATTTATAGATACAACACTTTATTCTCTCTGTGCAGAAAACACATGCTTTGTGTCATCAGGAAAAGCCACTATCAACCTTTGATACAGTTTGGAAATCACCTTGAGGTTTGTCAGACTGCCTTAAAAAATAGTTTCAATCTTTGAAACCTCTGGCATCATCTGACATGATGGTGCTGACGGAGATGGCAGCATCACAACTAGCTCTTAGGAAACTCTGCAGTATTTTGTTTATGTACTATTTTTTACGTTATTAGCTCAGGAATTGTTTGGTGTCATTACATACAGCCGGGAAGAACTATTGTATATTAGAGCAACGGTAACTCACCAGAACTTTCAGCTATAATAAATGCAGCCTCAGGATATATGTGGTTTCCAGTTTGCATAAAGTCCACTGAAGTTCTTTGAGGGCTGTTGTGGCACCTTACAAGTCCTCAACTGGCAGCTTCATTAAATAGTACCCGCAAAACACCAGTCTCAACTTCAACAATGAAGAGGCGACACCGGGATGCTGGCCTTCTAGGCAGAGTTCCTCTGTCCAGTGTCTGTGTTCTTTTGCCTATTTTAATATTTTATTTTTATTGGCCAGTCTGAGATATGGCTTTTTCTTTGCAACTCTTCATAGAAGGCCAGCATCCCACTTCACTGTTGACGTTGAAACTGGTGTTTTTAGAAATGTATCACTAGCCACTTTAATAATGTTTATATTTCGAGCATTACCCAACACCTATGTATAAACTGCACTCCACACTATTCTACGGTATTTTTGTCACTTTTAAATTGTGTTTACATCTTGCATCACCCATCTCATATGTATATATTGTATTCTATACCACACCACTGACTGTTAAACAGCCAACTCCAGCATATCAGAGGCTGCTGCCTATAGACATAGATTAGGAATCACTGGCCACTTTAAGGAAAACGAAAAATTAGCCCCTTAATAATTTCTCTGTAATCTTGCATTACTCATCTCATATGTGTAAACAGTACTCTATACTATTCTATGGTATTTTGGCCACTTTAATTGTGTGTAAATATTGCATCACCCATCTCATATGTATATATCATATTCTATACTATGCACTGTATCTTAGTCCAATGCCGCTCTGACATATAAACTCAGCAAAAAAAGAAACGTCCTCTCATTGTCAACTGCGTTTATTTTCAGCAAACGTGACATGTGTAAATATTTTTATGAACATAACAAGGTTCAACAACTGAGACATAAACTGAACAAATTCCACACACGTGACTAACAGAAATGGGATAATGTGTCCCTGAACAGGGGGGGGCTCAAAAGTAACAGTCAGTATCTGGTGTGGCCACCAGCTGCATTAAGTACTGCAGTGCATCTCCTCCTCATGGACTGTACCAGATTTGCCAGTTCTTGCTATGACATGTTACCCCACTCTTCCACCAAGGTACCTGCAAGTTCCCGGACATTTCTGTGACATTCCTGCGATCCAACAGGTCCCAGACGTGCTCAATGGGATTGAGATTCGGGCTCTTCGCTGGCCATGGCAGAACACTGACATTACTGTCTTGCAGGAAATCATGCACAGAATGAGCAGTATGGCTGGTGGCATTGTCATGCTAGAGGGTCATGTCAGGTGTAACTCAGGAAGTTGTTGTTGCTATCCTGTACCTGTCCCGCAGGTGTGATGTTCGGATGTACCGATCCTGTGCAGGTGTTGTTACACATGGTATGCCACTGCGAGGACAATCAGCTGTCCATCCTGTCTCCCTGTAGCGCTGTCTTAGGCGTCTCACAGTATGGACATTACAATTTATTGCCCTGGCCACGTCTGCAGTCTTCATGTCTCCTTGCAGCATGCCTAAGGCATGTTCACGCAGATGAGCAGGGTCCCTGGGCATCTTTCTTTTGGTGTTTTTCAGAATCAGTAGAAAGGCCTCTTTAGTGTCCTAAGTTTTCATAACTGTGACCTTAATTGCCTACTGTAAGCTGTTAGTATCTTAATGACCGTTCCACAGGTGCATGCTCATTAATTTTTTATGGTTCATTGAACAAGCATTTGAAACAATGTTTAAACCCTTTACAATGAAGATCTGTGAAGTTATTTAGATTTTTACTATTTATCTTTGAAAGACAGGGTCCTGAAAAAGGGACGTTTCTTTTTTTGCTGAGTTTATATATATATAATTCTTAATCCATTCTTTAATTCGTTTTACGTGTATTTTGAGTTGTGAAACTGTTCGATATTACTTGTTAGATATTACTGCACTCTCGGAGCTAGAAGCACAAGCATTTTGCTACACCCGCAATAACATCTGCTAAACACATGTATATGACCAATACATTTGATTTGATTTGATTTGATTTGAAGGATGGCTGAATTCTGTCAGAGTATGTCATTTTATCTCAGCATGTCTACAGATTCACCCTTCTCCCAGTTTTGTTTGATTTTACTTTAGTTTATTTAGTCAATATTTTCTTAACTCTTTTTCTTGAACTGCACAGTTGGTTAAGGGCTTGTAAGTAAGCATTTCACGGTAAGTTCTACTCCTGTTGTATTCGGAGCATGTGACAAATACAATTTGATTTGATGACTTCTTATCCCTTGCACAAATAGCCTACAGCTGTGTCTGTCCCGCATAGCCAATGTGATTTATAGGATATTTATTTTTATCAGGGTATTATTTACATGCAGGCTGCAATGTTTTTATGTAGGCTATTTTTACATAGTTGGCAATGGCAATAAAAGTTACTTTTAGATTTGTATAATTTTCAATTAAATCTAGACTGTAGATTAACCACGGATAATGATTTTGAGATACAAAGACTATTTTAATGAAATTGAACTGTTCTACGAAATTGTGCTTATGAAAATCATAACTGGCACGCAGATTGGTAGAAATGGTAACATAAATTGGCACTCCAAATGGAAAAGGTTGCCGACCGCTGGTATAGCCTATTACCGGCAACTTCTGATGCATTAAGGCAGAATATTCTAAGGCCATCAGCAGCGGGATGAGGGTCAATAACAGGTTTTCTTTCTTCTGGTTAGGCAATCTTTATCTCTGGCTCCCTCTTGAGTAATTTGTGTGTCTTAATTATTTCATCAAACAGCGTGCTCAAAGCATCAGACAATCTCAGTACATATAGCCTAGTTGATTTTATTAAAACACGTAGGGTGTGTCTATATATGGAAATATACAGTGGGGAGAACAAGTATTTGATACACTGCTGATTTTGCAGGTTTTCCTACTTACAAAGCATGTAGAGGTCTGTAACTTTTATCATAGGTACACTTCAACTGTGAGAGACGGAATCTAAAACAAATGTTAAAGTAATTAATTTACAATTTTATCCCTGATGTCCTTACACAGCTCCCTGGTCTTTGCCATTGTGGAGAGGTTGGAGTTTGTTTGATTGAGTGTGTGGACTGGTGTCTTTTATACAGGTAACGAGTTAAACAGGTGCAGTTAATACAGGTAATGAGTGAAGAACAGGAGGGCTTCTTAAAGAAAAACTAACAGGTCTGTGAGAGCCGGAATTCTTACTGGTTGGTAGGTGATCAAATACTTATGTCATGCAATAAAATGCAAATGAATTACTTAAAAATCATACAATGTGATTTTCTGGATTTTTGTTTTAGATTCCATCTCTCGGTTGAAGTGTACCTATGCTAAAAATTATAATATAATAATAATAATAATATATGCCATTTAGCAGACGCTTTTATCCAAAGCGACTTACAGTCATGTGTGCATACATTCTACGATAACAACATTAGACCATTACAACATTAGACCATAACAACATTAGACCATAACAACATTAGACCATAACAACATTAGACCATTAGATCATAACAACATTAGATCATAACAACATTAGACCATAACAACATTAGATCATAACAACATTAGACCATTAGATCATAACAACATTAGATCATAACAACATTAGATCATAACAACATTAGACCATAACAACATTAGACCATTAGACCATAACAACATTAGATCATAACAACATTAGACCATAACAACATTAGACCATAACAACATTAGACCATAACAACATTAGACCATTAGACCATAACAACATTAGATCATAACAACATTAGACCATTAGACCATAACAACATTAGACCATAACAACATTAGACCATAACAACATTAGACCAAATTACAGACCTCTACATGCTTTGTAAGTAGGAAAATCTGCAAAATTGGCAGTGTATCAAATACTTGTTCTCCCCACTGTATATAGGGCCATATATCAATATAGAACAGGATTATCTATTTTGGATGCAATTTGAATGGAGTTGATGGAGAGAGAAAAATTCTGCGAGAGTGTGCTCGTGTGTACACTGATTTAAAGCAAAGATAGGCAGCTAGACGGGGTCCCAGCTATGGTGAGGGAACCCAACACACACACACTCTTCAAAAATGTTTAATTTTATAGCCTGTGACATGTGTTATATGTGTCTGTCTGTAGCTGGATGTGGTGTCCGAGGTGGTGTTGGTGGGCCCCATAGTGCCAACAAAGCTCATCACCAAGCTAAACACCTCCCTGTGCAACTGGATCCTGGACTTCGTGAATGGCCGCCCCCAGGTGGTAAGGGTAGGCAACAACACGTTTGCTGATCCTCAACACTGTGGCCCCTCAGGGGTGCGTGCTTAGTCGCCACCTGTACTACCTGTTCACCCATGACTGCATGGCCAATCATAACTCCAACACCATCATTAAGTTTGCTGACGACACAACAGCCTGATCACCGACAGCAGAGAGAATAAAGTAGACGGCACTGGTCAACATTTTGATTTATGAAAATGTATGTTCATTTATCACGTGTTAGAGGGTGTGTTATTTTATATCTACATTGCATCTATTCCTTTGAAGTTGTCATGATGATTGATGTGTAGGGACCTGGTTGAACTTAGGGTTGTTGTCTATGAAGTAGGAATGTCCGGGGGGAGGTTGCATTTGCGGCAGACGCATTATAAATAAAGCCCAGAACAAGACATGCGGCCCCAGAACACTACACAAGATTTAAAAAATAAACATGGATTTTGTGATCAGTGGCAAAGCAGTGATGACTGTAATAACGGAAGCAGGGCCTTGGCTGAAACATAGAGAAAGGGTAAAGCCACAATATACGATGCACCAAAAAAAGCGGTTTCTAAGTGTGTATAGAACCCAAATACCACCTGCAACTGCGCTGAAAGATCAAGTGATGATGTCGAATGGACAGCAATGGGGGTATCAGTTTGATTACCTGGCCTGTAGAGTGAAGCTCTATACGGTAGCGAAGGAAAAGAGTATACAGACCAGACTTTAGGAGTGGACTACGGGCTTGAAGACTGGCCGGTTTTTCGCAAGGTTGTGTGTCCTGAACTGAGAGTTATCACAAAGGGGTATAGCTTGTTCACGGGCTACGAGACCCTTCGGGAAGGTACCCATGACTCCTCAGGAAGAGTATTTCACAGGGTGAAAATACAAAGAAAGAATGGACTTCCATGTGGATGCGTTCTATATCAGCAACGAGGAAACCCGCAACCAAAACATTCGTGATGGTGGCTTGACTGGGGATTTTAGATTTCATGTGCTTATTCCTTTTAAAAGGATCTAATGGAATTGAAAATGTTAGAGTTGTTAGACGCTCTTTTTGTACAGAGCCAACAGCGGCAGAGCATTGTTCACCTAAGGAAGTGCCTAATATATACGAATCCTGAGGATTATGATTCAAAGGAACCCCAAGAAGGTACATCCTCAGAAGGGTCAGCCCCCGAAGAAAACTAAGTGTGCGGCTGTGTTAACCTCGCCCTGATACCCAAAAGAATGGTTCAACAATAAAAGGAGTGCCCTTAAAGCCTCCAGTTCTTCATTTCAGCATATACCATGGATATTCATACAACGTACCAGGACTCCGATACGTCATGTGGGCCAGACCCTAAGGACTCTAGGTCTCGCAGCCCACCAATCTACTCCCCCCAGCCAAGACCCACGACACCCCCTACATGTACACAGACTGAGGATGTGTTTGATGGGGTGGTCAGTACTATTTTTGTGGACACCATCAAGGCCTCTGTAGCCACACTTTTAGACGTGGTGATTGGAGAGTATGTAAGAGAAAAATGCATCACCAACGAACAATCATGGTCCAAACATACCAAGACAGTCGTGAAGAGGCCACAACAACACCTTTTCCCCCTCAGGAGACTGAAAAGATTTGGCATAGGTCCCCAGATCCTCAAAAAGGGTCTACAGTTGCATCACCGTCTGGTATGCCAACTGCTCGACATCTGACTGTAAGGTGCTACAGAGGGTAGTGCGTACGGCCTAGTACATCACTGGGGCCAAGCTTCCTACCATCCAGGACCTATACACTAGGCGGTGTCAGAGGAAGCCCAAAAAATTGTCAAAGGCTCCAGTCACCCAAGTCATAGAATGTTCTCTCTGCTACGGCAAGCAGTCCCGGAGCGCCAAATCTAGGACCAAAAGTCTCCTTAACAGCTTCTACCCCCAAGCCATAAAATTGCTGAACAACTAATCAAATGGCCACCCGGACTATTTTACATTGACCCCCGCCCCCCATAGGTTTTTCCACTGCTGCTACTCGCTGTTTATTATCTATGCATAGTCACTTTACAAATTTCCTCGACTAACCTGTATCCCGCACATTGACTCGGTACCGGTATCTCCTGTATATAGCCTCATTATTGTTATGTACATTTGTGTTACTTTTTGATTGATCAGATTTTTTAAAAACTTTAGTTTATATAGGAAATATTTTAACTATTTCTTGAACTGCATTGTTGGTTCATTTTAAGGGATTGTAAGTAAGCATTTCATGCATAACATTTTCCGTCAAGATAGAACTGCCAAAGGGGGAGGAGTTGCAGTCTACTGCAGAGATAGCCTGCAAAGTAATGTCATACTTTCCAGGTCCATACCCAAACAGTTCGAACTACTAATTTTAAAAATGACTCTCTCCAGAAATAAGTCTCTCACTGTTGCCGCCTGCTATACCGACCCCCCTCAGCTCCCAGCTGTGCCCTGGATACCATTTGTGAATTGATCGCCCCCCATCTAGCTTCAGAGTTTGTTCTGTTAGGTGACCTAAACTGGGATATGCTTAACACCCCAGCAGTCCTACAATCTAAGCTAGATGCCCTCAATCTCACACAAATCATCAAGGAGCCCACCAGGTACAACCCTAAATCTGTAAACAAGGGCACCCTCATAGACGTCATCCTGACCAACTGGCCCTCCAAATACACCTCCGCTGTCCTCAACCAGGATCTCAGCGATCACTGCCTCATTGCCTGTATCCGCTACGGAGCCGCAGTCAAACGACCACCCCTCATCACTGTCAAACGCTCCCTAAAACACTTCTGTGAGCAGGCCTCTCTAATCGACCTGGCCCGGGTATCCTGGAAGGACATTGACCTCATCCCGTCAGATGAGGATGCCTGGTCATTCTTTAAAAGTAACTTCCTCACCATTTTAGATAAACATGCTCCGTTCAAAAAATGCAGAACTAAGAACAGATACAGCCCTTGGTTCACTCCAGACCTGACTGCCCTCGATCAGCAGAAAAACATCCTGTGGCGGACTGCAACAGCATCGAATAGTCCCCGCGATATGCAACTGTTCAGGGAAGTCAGGAACCAATACACACAGTCAGTCAGGAAAGCTAAGGCCAGCTTCTTCAGGCAGAAATGTGCATCCTGTAGCTCCAACTCCAAAAAGTTCTGGGACACTGTGAAGTCCATGGAGAACAAGAGCACCTCCCCCCAGCTGCCCACTGCTCTGAGGCTTGGTAACACGGTCACCACCGATAAATCCATGATTATCGAAAACTTCAACAAGCATTTCTCAACGGCTGGCCATGCCTTCCGCCTGGCTACTCCAACCTCGGCCAACAGCCCCCCCCCCGTAGCTCCTCACCCAAGCCTCTCCAGGTTCTCCTTTCCCCAAATCCAGATAGCAGATGTTCTGAAAGAGCTGCAAAACCTGGACCTGTACAAATCAGCTGGGCTTGACAATCTGGACCCTCTATTTCTGAAACTATACACCGCCATTGTCGCAAACCCTATTACCAGCCTGTTCAACCTCTCTTTCATATCGTCTGAGATCCCCAAGGATTGGAAAGCTGCCGCAGTCATCCCCCTCTTCAAAGGGGGAGACACCCTGGACCCAAACTGTTACAGACCTTTATCCATCCTGCCCTGCCTATCTAAGGTCTTCGAAAGCCAAGTCAACAAACAGGTCACTGACCATCTCGAATCCCACCGTACCTTCTCCGCTGTGCAATCTGGTTTCCGAGCCGGTCACGGGTGCACCTCAGCCACACTCAAGGTACTAAACAATATCATAACCGCCATCGATAAAAGACAGTACTGTGCAGCCGTCTTCATCGACCTTGCCAAGGCTTTCGACTCTGTCAATCACCATATTCTTATCGGCAGACTCAGTAGCCTTTGTTTTTCTGATGACTGCCGTGCCTGGTTCACCAACTACTTTGCAGACAGAGTTCAGTGTGTCAAATCGGAGGGCATGCTGTCCGGTCCTCTGGCAGTCTTTATGGTGGTGCCACAGGGTTCAATTCTCGGGCCGACTCTTTTCTCCGTATATATCAATGATGTTGCTCTTGCTGCGGGCGATTCCCTGATCCACCTCTACGCAGACGACACCATTCTATATACTTCCGGCCCGTCCTTGGACACTGTGCAATCTAACCTCCAAACGAGCTTCAATGCCATACAACACTCCTTCCGTGGCCAACAAATGCTCTTAAACGCTAGTAAAACCAAATGCATGCTTTTCAACCGTTCGCTGCCTGCACCCGCACGCCTGACTAGCATCACCACCCTGGATGGTTCCGACCTTGAATATGTGGACATCTATAAGTACCTAGGTGTCTGGCTAGACTGTAAACTCTCCTTCCAGACTCATATCAAACATCTCCAATCGAAAATCAAATCTAGAGTCGGCTTTCTATTCCGCAACAAAGCCTCCTTCACTCACGCCGCCAAACTTACCCTGGTAAAACTGACTATCCTACCGATCCTCGACTTCGGCGATGTCATCTACAAAATAGCTTCCAACACTCTACTCAGCAAACTGGATGCAGTTTATCACAGTGCCATCCGTTTTGTCACTAAAGCACCTTATACCACCCACCACTGCGACCTGTATGCTCTAGTCGGCTGGCCCTCGCTACATATTCGTCGCCAGACCCACTGGCTCCAGGTCATCTATAAGTCCATGCTAGGTAAAGCTCTGCCTTATCTCAGTTCACTGGTCACGATGGCAACACCCACCCGTAGCACGCGCTCCAGCAGGTGTATCTCACTGATCATCCCTAAAGCCAACACCTCATTTGGCCACCTTTCGTTCCAGTTCTCTGCTGCCTGTGACTGGAACGAATTGCAAAAATCGCTGAAGTTGGAGACTTTTATCTCCCTCACCAACTTCAAACATCTGCTATCTGAGCAGCTAACCGATCGCTGCAGCTGTACATAGGCTATCGGTAAATAGCCCACCCAATTTTACCTACCTCATCCCCATACTGTTTATATTTATTTACTTTTCTGCTCTTTTGCACACCAATATCTCTACCTGTACATGACCATCTGATCATTTATCACTCCGGTGTTAATCTGCAAAATTGTAATTATTCGCCTACCTCCTCATGCCTTTTGCACACAATGTATATAGACTCTCTTTTTTTCTACTGTGTTAATGACTTGTTAATTGTTTACTCCATGTGTAACTCTGTGTTGTCTGTTCACACTGCTATGCTTTATCTTGGCCAGGTCGCAGTTGCAAATGAGAACTTGTTCTCAACTAGCCTACCTGGTTAAATAAAGGTGAAATAAAAAACTAAATAAAAATGGTAACAATTTGATTTGGTGAGGTGTACATGGACAGAGGGGTGAGGAGAGGGACTGACGTCCTGAAGACCTTAGCTCTGTGGGATACCGCTGTCTTCTTTGGACGACCTGTACTCTGGGGGCTCGCCTGCCAGGTACAACTGTGTGTGTGGGCAGATGATGCCAATTACATTGATCATATGTGGTTGTTACCTACTTTAGTTGAGTGTCTGCTAAATAAGTGAAATGTAAAATGTGTGTGGGTGTGTGTAGGGAGAGCAGGGTGTCAGTTATGTTCTGGAGCTCATGAGAGATGAGCTACATCTGGCGATGGCCCTGGCAGGTAACCACTATCCATAGCTAATTAAGCTACTCTGGCCCTTACCTCATTGTCTCTTAATTCTAGCCCTCAACTCCAATCCTTTCATTTATCCAAGCATGTGTACTGCATACTTGGAATGTCTGAAAGTGGGTATTGCAAAAGTGGGTGGATCAACAGTGATGTGTATAACATCAGCACTCCGTTATTGGTTAGACAGGCCATATCCCGGTGGGCAATGGGTCAGCTTAATGTTAAAATAGCAGCTACCTGAAACAGTTGAGTGGAAACAAATCTGCCCAATTAGCTAATTCGCTTTCCAGACACCAACTTCTGTTCATCCACCCTGTTCTTTCGCCATGTCAACTTTCAGACACACTCCACATATGCAGTTACCCATGACTGCATGTATCTGCACTGACCTGAGTTCACAGAGGTGAGGGGTTGAACTGTGTATTTTGTCTGCAGGATGTTGTTCTCTGGCGGAGGTTAAAAGATCCCTTGTCAGAAGACCTGAATTCACCTCCGGGATCTGAAGTGAAGAAGCTGAATTCTCTCACACACAAATTGGATTTCAAGGCACCAGCCATGTAACACCTGGATAAATTAATGATTTAATAAATTAGTCAATTGTAGTGATCCTCGCTGCTTTTCAAGTTTCCAAAACACTACAAATCTGATGTAATGTACTGATGAAATAACCCTCATCACCTGGTATAATTTGCAGTGGTGGGAAAAGTACCCAATTTTCAACTTGAGTGAAAGTAAATATACATTTAATAGAAAAAGACTGAAGTAAAAGTCACCTAGTAAAATCCTACTTGAGTAAAAGTCAAAGTATTTGGCCTTAAATAAGTATCAAAAGTATAAATAATTTCAAATTCCTTATATTAATCTAACCAGACTGCATGATTTTCTTGTTTTTTTATTTACAGGTAGCCAGGGGCACATTCCAACTCATAAATGTACAAACAAAGCGTGTGTTTAGTGAGTCTGCCAGGTCAGATGTAGTAGGGATGACCAGGGATTCTCTCTTTAAGTACATGAATTAGTAATGAGTACTTTGGTTTCAGGGAAAATGTAGAGTAAAAAGTACATTTTCTTTAGGAATGTAGTGGAGTTGTCCGATTTAAATAGTAAAGTACAGATACTTCAAAGTACTAAGTCGTTTTTGGGAGTGTTTTTCATAAGTATTTACCACTGATCATTTGAAGCCTCATTAAATCATGTTTCTTTCCAATATTACTGATGTTGCAGTTTGACTAGCCTTGCACAGCCATCCTTCCCAATCTTGTCTCACTGAACCATGAGCTTCTTAGGGTTTGACTAAACCTGCTGTATTGGAGAAATCACTAAGCTAGGAGACAGAACTCCCGAGTGGCGCAACATGGGTAGGCCGTCATTGTAAATAAGAATGTGTTCATAACTGACTTGCCTAGTTAAATTAAATTTTTAAAAACGAATGACAATACAAATATCAATAGTCAATCTTATAATCAACAGCTGGTGACTTCAGTAGACCAGCAGATGTCACTAACACAGAGCTTTGACACACTAAACCTTCTTGGTGCAATTGGTGGCTATGTTGAAAACGTCCCCATCGCATACACGTTTAAAATTCCCGCCACACACACTCTTGCAGAATCCTGATCTTCTTTACAGACCATACTAGCAATCTAAACAAGGAGTTGATAAATACGGCAGTAGAGCAGGTTTATCGTTTAATCACATTCATCAGATACAAAACGTTCCCATGGCAATACTGAGATTAAAAATACACACTCATTTTGGAGTCTTTCCAAACACACGTGGGTGTGTGTTCAACTTGAGTACTCAGGCGCAACAATGGTTGTGGAGTGTATTAAGTTGCAACCGTTACTTGGCGCTTGCTGAGTTGCCATGGTTACTTGGTGCTGTTGAGCACAGCGACAGTCTTCATGCCATAGTGATAGTAGCTGTAGCCTGACACAGTCGTCGTTACCGCTGTGATATACCTGCACATAAACACAGTATTACCAACACATGCGGAACAAAAACAATGAACCATTTAGAGTTTCAGAGTGCAGTGTGTCAAAACAGACTGCCTGTGGTGCGTGTCTTACCATAGGGCTTGCAGGAGCGGACTGTCTGTGTAGTGAAAGACAGGCGAGGCCAACGATGCTGCTACTAGGAAGAGCTGGATCGCTGTGTTCACCTGCACGCAAGCATACAACCCACACACACGATTAACCAACTAGACAAACGACTGAGGACTGTTGTATGACTTTTTTTGCATGGGTATTTAGATATATGCGTGTGTTTGTATATATAAGGTACAGAAACTTACCTTGCTGAGGGTGGTGGGTTTGAGCTGCGCTGTTGTGTAGCAGGGGTTAAAAAACTTACTGAGAGTCACCTGGAACGAGAGAGAAGAGAGCAAGAGGAGGGAGCGGAAGATAATTATTATGTAGTCTAAAAAGAGCAACGCCAAAGATCTAGACGCAACAAAGTTCTGGATCCACTGCCATTCATCTCCTCATTCCTGTATCCTACTGATGGGCAAGTGTCCGTGACAGCCCTGAACCAGCCCGCTGTGTGTGTGTGTGAGAGACTTACAGGAGGTGGGACAGTCTTGTATCTGACGTAGAAAACAGCCGCTATCAGACCAAGGTCTCTGGCTATCACCAACACTGTCAGGGGAGCTAAGAGAAGACATGGTCAGAGGTGCTGGAAGACCACAAATTAAACAACTAATTCATTTTTGCTTTCAAATGTGTCTTCTACATCTATGAGGATTGTGTTGACATTGTTTGGGATTATTAGCACTGTAAACAGAAAGATTTAATTGAATTTCGCAGCAAGGAAGGACTGCATTTCAACACACACCTGGGATGAGCTGTGCGTAGGTGAGACTGATGTAGAGAACGCTGATGAGGATTTTATCAGCCAATGGGTCGAGTGCGCTGCCCAGCGCAGACTTCTGACTGGGCCAGTTACGGGCTATATAACCATCCAGCTACAAAGACAACACACAGGGTTAACAGTGTATGTGTGTATGGTGGCGTATTATTATTATTATTATTATTTTTTAAATCAAAGTACACTATATATACACAAAAGTATGTGGACACCCCTTCAAATTAGTGGATCCAACCATTTCAGCCACATCCGTTGCTGACAAGGGTATAAAATCAAGAACAACCATGCAATCTCTATAGACAAACATTGGCGGTATTATGGCCTTACTGAAGAGTTCAATTACTTTCAACGTGGCACCGTCATAGGATGCCACCTTATCAACAAATCAGTTTGTCAAATTTCTGCACTGCTAGAGCTGCCCAGTCAACTGTAAGTTCTGCTATTGTGAAGTGGAAACGTCTAGGAGCAGCAACGGCTCATCAACAAAGTGGTAGGCCACACAAGCAATGTCAGCACAATAACTGTTCTTTGGGAGCTTCATGAAATGGGTTTCCATTACCGAGCAGCCACACACAAGCCTAAGATCACCATGCCAATACCAAGACTCGGCTGGAGTGGTGTAAAGCTCACCGCCATTGGAGCAGTGGAAATGCGTTCACAGGAGTGATGAATCTGGGTTCGGCAGATGCCAAGAAAAGGCTACCTGCCTCAATGCATAGTGCCAACTGTAAAGTTTGGTGGAGGGGGAATAATGGTCTGGGTCTGTTTTTCATGGTTCGTGCTACGCCCTTTAGCTCTAGTGAAAATAAATCTTAACACTACAGCATACAATGACATTCTGGACGATTCTGTGCTCCCAACTTTGTGGCAACAGTTTTCCTGTTTCAGCATGACAATGCCCTCATGCACAAAGTGAGATCCATACAGAAATGGTTTGTCAAGATCAGTGTGGAAGAACTTCACTGGCCTGCAAAGAGCCCTGAGCTCAACCCCATTGAACACCTTCAGGATGAATTGGAACGCTGACTGTGAGCCAGGCCTAATCGCCCAACATCATTGCCTGACCTCACAAATGCACTTGTGGCTGAACGGAAGCAAGTCCCCGCAGCAATATTCCAACATCTAGTGAAATGCCTTATTGCAACAAAGGGGGACCAACTTCATATTGATGCCCATGATTTTGGAATTAGATGTTCAATGAGCAATGTCCACATATTTTTGGTGATAGAGTGTATTTCAAGCGGTGTGTGTAGGCAGGTGTGTGTACCACGTCAGTAAATCCAGCCAAAGCAAACAGCCCAAGGGAGAGGTGAAAATGTTGCTCAGTTATCAGGATTCCCAGGACTGGAGCCAGTGCAATGCGACACACACACAGCAGGTTGGGGATAGTCCATGGGTTCTCATACTGAAACACACATAGAAAGTTTTTTTTTAAACACTGGTTGAGCAATATTTAGTGCAGAACTCTGCATTGTTCATATGACTAGAGAGTGTGTGGTTCTTTGTATTTAAAACATGCTGTGACAGCAAGGGAAACCAGCCCTAAAAGTAGACTCAGCATTATGGCAGAATTTAACCTACAATGGGACAACTTCCTGCACACAGACAACAACAATGAATTAGCAAAGACTACCACTTGTCTTACCACACCGACCTACACCACCTACCAGTTCTTTAAATTTGAACAGTCCTTGACCAAGATCAGACGGTCTATCAGCTGGCTGGGTGGTTTCCCTCAGGTCCACTCCAGGTGGGCCGTCGGCTGGGGTCTCACGGGGTTTTCCACTACAGAGACCTCTCCAGCCTGGAAACACACCAGAACTCACTGGGAACAACCTCAACCCCAGGAGAACATGAGAGTTAGACGAGGAGTGATCCGTAGGGTAAAACCTAAAGCGGTCGTCGTTACCCTGCGTCCTCTCGTGACCTCCGCGGCGACAATATCGGGAGACGCTTTCCGTGGAACCCTTTAGCTCTTGGCCGCTAACCTCTGGGGTCGTTGGGCTGGGGATGTGCGTGTCCTGCGGGGTGTGTGTGTGATATTGTGTGTAGCTGGACCACTGGGCGACAGAGGACACTCTGTTTTTAAGTCTCTGCAGCAACTTCAGTTCTATCCTCACACACACACCTGTCTGCTGCTGCTGCCGCCATGACGCAGGAATTGCCCAACACACACTTCTCGCACACGCCAAGTTATTTTTAGAAACCGACAAGAACATCGCGAACAAGACGCGACTTACAAACTAACCTCATTTACAACGCTTTGCACACACAACTGTTTTTACACCTCCCCGCTGGCTCATATTTGTCCTGTTTCCTTAGTATCAACCAGCAGCTCTAGCCGATCAAGCCAACGTGTTCCATGTTTTCTGCCGTATTCCGCGACAGTTTTACGACGTCGTGGTATTGGTGGATATCACCAGAGATAGATACAAGCATCTCTGATGCCACTTAACAAATCCCCCAAAACCCTGATTTGAAAGGTTACCTAGTTTTGATCATTTGGATAATTATAATCCGATAATGCAGGATGTGTCACCATTTTGGTCGTTCAGAGTGCATAATCTTACCACTACCTGCCTCATTTTCTCTCAAATGTAAAGGTTATTTATTTCACGCCTGCGCACTTCAAGACAAATCCTTGAACCAGTCACTTGCGCCACAGCTGAACAAACAGCGCGAGCAGTGGACTCTATACGCAGCTGCAAAGGAGTCTGCAAAACCTTGTTGTTCCTAATATTTTCAACATTTACTTTATTTGATCAAAATGTCCATAATATTTCTAGCTTATTTATTTTATCACATTCGTCCCCAAAGCAGTTAAATTACAAGATTTGCACAATACAAATAGTCAAAATACATTAACATTGGTCAGGAATTCATATTAAAACAGATTCATTATTAATGTATTAACCCGTTATATATTAATATACAGTACCAGTCAAATGTTTGGACACACCTACTCAAGGTGAAAGTCAGTCAATATGGAATATTTCAAGAACTTTGAAAGTTTCAAGTGCAGTCGCAAAAAAAACATCAAGCGCTATGATGAAACTGGCTCTCATGAGGACCGCCACAGGAAAGTAAGACCCAGAGTTACCTGCAGGGGATAAGTTAATTGGTGTTACCAGCCTCAGAAATTGCAGCCCAAATAAATGCTTCACAGAGTTCAAGTAACAGACACATCAACATCAACTTTTCAGAGACTGTGAATCAGACCTTCATGGTCAAATTGCTGCAAAGAAACCAATACTAAAGGACATCAATAAGAAGAGACTTGCTTGGGCCAAGAAACACGAGCAATGGACATTAGACCAGTGTAAATCTGTTCTTTGGTCTGGATTCCAAATGGGAGATTTAAGTAGGTGAAAGCATGATGTCTGCATGTGTGGTTTCCACCGTTTAGCATGGAAAAGGAGGTGTGATGGTCTGGGGGTGCTTTGCTGGTTAAACAGTCAAATTCTAAATAAATCAAAGGCACACTTAACCAGCATGGCTACCACAGCACTCTGCACTGATACGCCAACCCATCTGGTTTTCGCTTAGTGGGACTATCATTTGTTTTTCAACAGGATAATGACCCAACATACCTCCAGGCTGGAGGAGATGAAGCAGACCCTGGAATGAGTAGGTGTCCAAACTTTTGACTGGTACTGTACAGATATACATCTCAGTATTGGAAGAATTCACGAATAGAACAACCAATTCTTTACAAAACATGTGTATTGCATTATGTAACAGCAGGTCTTTAAATGATGTTTGTGTGTTATATAGTCTGTAGCTGGTACTGTCTGTGTCCTTTCTTCAGCAGGTAGCCTTGTTCATTCAGAGAACTGATGAAACCTTCAAAGTCTGCAACCTGAATCAACACACACACACACACACACCCTTTTGAATTCCACAACCTGCAACATAAGTTGTCGTAAGACCGAAAGCAACAGACAGGGGTGTGTGTGGGTGTTACCTGTATGTTGAGGTCCTTGGCCAGGCTGCGTAGCTGTGTGAGGTCGTACAACATGGTGTGTGTGCGCTGAGCGTGTGTGTTGAGCGCAGTGATAAATCTCTTGGCAGCCGAACGCTGACTCATCCCAACACCCAGTACTGACCGCTCAAAGTCCAGACCTCCACTACCATCAGAGAAGGTATCTGCCAGACTGACACACACACCAGAATGTCCCCCACAGAATTGTCCCTTTTATTTGAGGGTCATTTTATAAATCTGTTTTATCGTTCAGAAATGAAAGCACTTTATCTAGTCCTCCCCCATTTGAAAGTATCATAAGTATTTGAACAAATTCACTTATAGTGTAGTCAAATGTTTTGTATTTGTTCCCATATTCCTAGCATGCATTGACTACAAAGTTGTTGAATGCATTTGCAGTTTGTTCTGCTTGCATTTCAGATTATGTTGTGCCCAATATAAATTAATGGTAAATAATGGATTGTGTCATTGTGGAGTCACTTTTATTGTAAATAAGAATATAATGTTTCTGAACACTTCTACATTAATGTAGATGCTACCATGGATTACAGATAATCATGAATGAATCATGAATAATAATGAGAAATCTTTCGAGGTATAAATATCATACCTCCCAAAAAATGCAAACATGTTTTGAGGGCATGATCTCTGTGCATCTGTAACGAACTCACCCATCATTATTCATGATTCTTTCAATACTATCTGATCATGGTAGCATCCATATTCATGTAGATGTGTTTAGAAACATTCTGTTCTTATTTACAATAAGTGACAGTACATTGTGGACCCCAAAAGTGAATTTGTCCAAATACACCTGACACTTTCTAAATGGACTTGATACATATAGTACATTCATTTCTAAACGGTAAAACAGATATGTATGGAAATACCCTCAAATAAAAATAAATTCTGTAATCACCCCTTAAAACATTTGATTTCAAATCCAAACTGCTTGAGTAGAGGCAAATTAAATGTTTTCGCTTCACTGTCCAAATAAATACGTAGGGGAATGTATGTGGGATAATGTGTTACCTGTGTTTCATGATCTCCACTACGTCTTCAGCGTCACTCTTGGTCGCTGTCTCTCTGAGCTCCAGCTTCGCCCGTGCCTACTCACACATAGTCACATAGTCAGGGCACAGGCTCAGGTCTGTGTGACATGTTAGAGACTTTAGGATGTGTTATGATCAAATTGCATGTGTGTATTTGAGTGAGTGTGTTTGCCTACCTCTGTGAGGCGGATGAGGGACTCCAGCTGGCGTGTGGTGATGGGTGTGCTGTCGACGGGGTGTGTGTGTGAGCGTAGGGAGAGGTAGAAGTCCTGGAGCGTCTGGGCAGCGGCAGTAGAGAGCGAGGGATGAACGTAGCGACGGGCATAACCAACATATTTTCTCAGCAGGGAGTGGGGGATGGGGTCTACACACTCCCCTGGACACACCTAACAGAGACAGACTCAATGTCAGAAATTCCATATATTTTGGTAAAGTACTTTGGTATTTGTGTGGGTACCTGCAGCCGGTCAGAAAGAGGTGTGTCGGAGGGCTCCAGCAGCGAGCTCTGTGATTGATGGTAGTCTCCTCGTGTAACCACGGCACCTGAAGCCCCTCCCTTCCCTGACCTGACGGCCATGACATGTTCCGACAGCCGGCGGTCATGCGACTCATCAGGAACATCCAATAGGAGGAAGACCACGTCAAACCTCGAAAGGAGGGCACTGCCCATCCTACACACACATACACAAAATAAGTCAACTTGTACCTACAGTGTAGCATAAGCTAAAAATGAAAGGTGAAAATGTGTGCGAGTCTACTTGAGGTTTTCGGAGACCGTCTTGGCCCTGTTGTAGTGTCCTCCAGCAGGGTTAGCAGCAGCGATAACAGAGGTCCTAGCAGGTAGGGAACACACCAGACCAGCCTTAGCCAGACTGATGGTCTGCTGCTCCATGGCCTCTAGTAACGCTTGTTGCTGATGGCCCAGCTTATCAAACTCATCTATACAGCACAGCCCTGACACAAACACACAAATGGCACAGATAGGTTGGATGATGACAGGTTGGATGATGACAGGTTGGGATGTAAGCGCACACACCCCTACCTTGGTCTCCTAGTACCAGAGCTCCAGCCTCGAGTGCGTAGTCTCCAGAGCCGGCGTCTCTGGACAGAGTAACGGTCAGCCCTGACGTACTGGTAGTGTTACCACACACATAGATCCCCCTGGGAGCCACATTACACACCGCCTACACACACACACACACACAGTTACAATGGCTAGTTTGAGATTGGCGTGTTTTTAAGTGTGTGCATGTTACCTGTAGCATCTGACTCTTCCCCAGGCCAGGGTCTCCCACCACCAGTATATGAGGGTCTCCTCTGATGGGAATCCTGTTCTTATCATCAGCATGCTTCTGACTGCCTCCAAACAACGCTAAGGACAGGCCTGCTTTTACTAGCTACACACAAACAAAACACACATTTCTTTTTAAACAAACACTTTTTTTGAAACATGGCCACAGCTTACCTGAAACAACATGACCAATGGAAACTAGGCTTACTCACCAGGTGGCCATAGATGGCTGGACACAAGGAGCTGGAATACAAATCACATCAGTCACTCACAATACATAACAAAAGCACTATATTAGTACAGTAGTGTCACAGTAGTATTCTGTGTGTGCGCGTGTCTTACTGTACGATGAGCTTCAGTAGATCAGGTTGGCTGTGTATTTCCTGGATGGCGTACAGCTCCTTCAAAGAGAACTCTATCCCTGATGACCTTTCACCTCCAGATGACCCCTGACCTCCAGCCTCCTTCACTTTCTGACCTTAATTAAGAAGAAACTTGATTGTCCACACAATTTGAAAACACTTCATTGTTTGTCCTCCCAATAACATGAGTAACAACTACACAATAACAGACCTACAGCTACCTTTAGAGTTGCTGACGGAGTTGGCCTCAATGTAGAGCAGGAACATACACTTATCCTTCTTCCCCCTGCTGCCGCCTACACACACCACACAAAACACACACCTCATCAATTACTCAGACAGTGCCAGTGACGTTAACAACTGCGTGTATGTGTGAGAGAATACCGTCATCTTGGCTGACTCTGACTGTTCCAGTAATAGTAACGGTGTCTCCAGGGACCGCACTGTCACAGAGGTCAGAGGTCAGGTGACATTCCACCGTCCGAGGGATCCGCCCTGCCTCCCTCTGCTCTCCTCCAATCAGCTCCTGGACCCTGGGGCACCATGGGAAATAGTTTGCATACACAGCTTCAGTCCCCCAAAACATTTTCCCCTAGCCCATACACCCTAGACACAGACCCCTAGCCCATACACCCTAGAAACGTATGGAGATCTAAGAAGATTGGATAGGCATGTATAAGCATTATAAATAATAGTGTAATTACTTGATATTCTGCCAGTCAACAGTGAGGGTGAGAGGGGAGCTCCTGTTGGGGACGAAAGAACGACTGCGACACTGTGGCTGCACACACTGAAGAAACACATGCACAATCAGCACACACACACACAGCCTGTGGTTCAATCCAATGTAGGTTGTAATGAAAGTGCTCTGTGGCAAGGTGAGTGTATGTGTTGTACCTTGGTGGGCGTGGTGAACTTGCCGTGTGGCAGGGTGAGTGTGTGTGTGTGTGAGCAGCCGGAGCAGGTGAAAGCCAAGCGTGTGCAGAGTGGTCTGATGTTGCTGACACGTACCACGGTCCCCCTCACACACACCAACCGACCAAAAACACTCGCACGCAGCGTCCTCAGGGCTGTCAATGGCTCATAGTTATACAACCTGAAACAAACACACAGTTATACAACCTGAAACTGAGTCAGAGAGAGACCGTGAGAGTGTGTGCGTGTTTTACCTGGCGCTGATGTGGGGTATGTTAATGATGGGTGTGGCTCCCCCAGAAAGCCCTTCCCCCTGTAACTCTGCAGCGTGTCTCTCCAAGTCCATCGTCAAAACCTGACACACACACACACATTAAAATACATAGACACAACTAAATTCAGTGAAGCGTATGTGTATATGTACCTGGTGTATGGCGAGGCCCAGACAGTTGAGGGTGGTCTCTGGTTGTTCTCTCAGCTGATTGGACAGGTCCGGAAGAGCCATACACACCTCCTTATCCTCAACAAGAGCCTTATAGTCCACCAACACACTGCCCTGACGCTCAATCTCATCCTACACCCACACACACACACACAAATTAAGCTTGCCCACTCACCAAAGGCTACTATTTTATAGAGGTTAAAACAATGTGCAGAAATCTCATTTTTGTCATCTTACTTTGTCATAGAGGTGTATCTGTGAGGTGAAGTAGTGTTCAAACACTTTGATCTTCTCCACATACGGAGAACTATCTATGAAACCTTCATACAGGAAACACACACACACAAATAGATCATCACAAAAAAAAATAGGTATATAGACAACACACACTAAAATACAAACACACAACAGGAGGCCAGGCTCGTGGTAATGGCTGGGGCAGAATAGGTATCAAATACATCAAACACATCATTTCCATGTGTTTGATGCAATTCCATTTACTCCATTATTATGAGCCGTTCTCCCCTCGGTAGCCTCCACTGATACACACCTACCTTCAGTGAAGTAGAGGGCCCAGCCTTTATAGGGAGAGAGTCTGTCCAGGGTGGTCTGAGACACACGGGACTGAGAGGACCCTAGAAAGAGACGGCAAGAGAAAGAGATACTGAAGCATCCACTATGGAGTCAGTGTTGTCCCAAAACCAAGGGTTGGAAATCATTGAGGGGGTTAAGGCATATTTAGAGGCTTGTAAGGGGCTAGTCTTACCTCTAACTGTCCCTTATCTCTCACCAGGCTAACTGTGTGGTGTATGTGTCTGACCCATACCTCTTTGAGCACTGGGGGGGCGTGAGTTTCCTCTCCATGGTCTTCCCCTCCATCCCCCTCCTCTTCCCCTCCATCCCCCTCCCCTCTGCCCTCCTCTGCAGGAGCTGTGAGCAGAACCCTCTCCACTCATCTTACACCTGGAAATGAGAGAGGGATACAATAGAGAAATATAGAGAGAATGTAGAAAAAGAGAGGTTCAGGTGTTTGGGGATGAATAGGGATAGCTCATTCTGAAGCCATCCTAACATCCTGAACATTTGTAAAACCATTGGAGAATGGTGCAAAACAGGCTGAAGTTGCTAATGAAGATAGTCCTCGCTCTAATAATGCCTTGTTCCTTGTTGGAGTGTTTCATGGAGAAGGATGTGTTTTTGGTAGATCCATTTGCAGTCAACGAGATGGTGGAGGACACACTGGGAAAGGTGGAGTCAAAGTGACCAGGAGTGGTATTGTGTTGATTGTTGTTAGAAGAACAAAATGAAAGTGCATTGTGTCTTGGGGAATTATCAGAGTATTTAGTAGAACGTTTTAATTTTCTGATCTGGGCACCGGTAAAAGGTGTCATCTCTGGCGTAGCGTTGGAAATTGAGGATGAAAAACTAAAAGCAGAATGTGACCAGGAGTAGTGGAGGCAAGTCAACTGAACCGTATGGTGAATGGAAGGACAGAGGAAAGCCTATCGGTGCTAATATTATTTGATGAAGAATCTCTTCTGACATGTAAAGCTGGGGTATATGAGATAAGTAGTGAGAGCTTATGTGAACAGACCGTTGCAGTGTCTAATGTAAAATGTTATGTTTGGCCACTGGCAAGCGTGTGCAGAAGGAATAAATACGGTATGTTGAGGAAGAGTCAGTGGAATCACGTTCCTGTGTTCCCTGTAAGGGTGAAGAAGGTCGAAGTAGCAAGAATCCGAGCTGTCCACCTGGTCTCCTATGCAGAGGCAGTGCAAATAGCCGAAGGAAAAAGTTCAAATTAGGAAGAAAAGGCAATGGATGCTCCGCGGACCGCCATAGTTCAGGAGAAGAAGAGATGACTAACATAACTCGTTTAATAGAGGAATATGACGCAATTAACAGTCAATTCAATAGCTAACGTTAGCTGTTATGTTGGATGTGAACGACAGCTAACTTAGGTCACCTGAGCTAGCTAACTCAATGTATGGTGAAAAGTTACCACCTAGCTTAACTATCTTCAGCTACCTCACCTGCTACTAGAATAGCGAAATTAGTTAGCTAGCTAACGTTAGCTACAATCGTGGAGACAAATGTTTCTACTCACCCGAGTTGCGTAACTGGGAAACAAACGTCACTTCTAAAGACAAACTTTACAGGATAGTATATACTCCTTGGTTTACGTTTCTTGGTTTACGTTTCATAAGCTAAATGTGCAATGATATTCTTAACTAGCTAACGTTAAAGTAGATATATAAATATATTCCATATATTTGGCTAACAGTTAGCTAGTTAACAAAACAACAGCTTCTGTATTCAGTTTATGATGGTTCTGTTTATTTTTTATTTTTTATCTTTGGCGCAATTTCGAGGCAACTTCCGCTTCTTTGCAGCGGAAGACCATACCAACAGTATAAACAAATACTAATCATAGTTTTGTTTTAAGTCTTGTATGAATACCTTTCTAACACACTTGTTATAGGAGCTAGCAGAAAATATAAATGCAGTATGAATCGTACGAAAAATAGCGTACCGGATTAAAACGTGCAATTTTCTCCAGCTCGCTAGGTGGTGGTGATGCACCAACACTGAGGAAATCAGAATAAATAGTCACACAACCGAATAAGATTCTCTCTCATCAGCACCACCTCTCAGCATCCATTTCCAGCTAAACGGATTCTCCGGAATATTTGTTTTCACCTTGACGACGACACACACACAGCCCAAACAGCGATGGATACCTCCGGGAAAGAGAAGGAGGCGATGCAGCTAATGGCTGAAGCCGACAAGAAGGTTAAATCCTCCGGCTCATTCCTGGGGGGGATGTTCGGGTGAGATGAGATGCACTGGTTTCCTTGTTCAAGTCAGTGTAGGAACACGAGCGCTGATTCAGTCATTCATCACGGAGGGGGGAAGGGTCGATGCGTTGCATGACATTGGACAAAAAAAATCGCGAGTGTATTGGTGATGTAGCTGTATGATGATTAGCCCTACAATAATGTAAATGTTTTAAAAGTATCATTATGCATTAGTGAGGGGGAGAATGTCGGGCCTGTTTGTCGCAGACAGTCAGGCCTCTGCCTTGGGGAGATCTGCAGTGTTCTGGTCATCTGACTGCAAATGGTCAACATTTACTGTTTTACCACCAGGATATCGTTGCTCATTACATATGAAAGGGTAATGGCCTATTATATACACTGCTCAAAAAAATAAAGGGAACACTTAAACAACACAATGTAACTCCAAGTCAATCACACTTCTGTGAAATCGAACTGTCCACTTAAGAAGCAACACTGATTGACAATAAATTTCACATGCTGTTGTGCAAATGGAATAGACAACAGGTGGAAATTATAGGCAATTAGCAAGACACTCCCAATAAAGGAGTGGTACTGCAGGTGGAGACCACAGACCACTTCTCACTTCCTATGCTTCCTGGCTGATGTTTTGGTCACTTTTGAATGCTGGCGGTGCTTTCACTCTAGTGGTAGCATGAGACGGAGTCTACAACCCACACAAGTGGCTCAGGTAGTGCAGCTCATCCAGGATGGCACATCAATGCTAGCTGTGGCAAGAAGGTTTGCTATGTCTGTCAGCGTAGTGTCCAGAGCATGGATGCGCTACCAGGAGACAGGCCAGTACATCAGAAGACGTAGAGGAGGCCGTAGGAGGGCAACAACCCAGCAGCAGGACCGCTACATCCGTGGAGCAGGAGGAGCAGGAGCACTGCCAGAGTCCTGCAAAATGACCTCCAGCAGGCCACAAATGTGCATGTGTCTGCTCAAACGGTCAGAAACAGACTCCATGAGGGTGGTATGAGGGCCCAACGTCCACAGGTGGGGGTTGTGCTTACAGCCCAACACTGTGCAGGACATTTTTAATTTGCCAGAGAACACCAAGATTGGCAAATTCGCCACTGGCGCCCTGTGCTCTTCACAGATGAAAGCCGGTTCACACTGAGCACATGTGACAGACGTGACTGTCTGGAGACGCCGTGGAGAACGTTCTGCTGCCTGCAACATCCTCCAGCATGACCGGTTTGGTGGTGGGTCAGTCATGGTGTGGGGTGGCATTTCTTTGGGGGGCCGCACAGCCCTCCATGTGCTCGCCAGAGGTAGCCTGACTGACATTAGGTACCGAGATGAGATCCTCAGACCCCTTGTGAGAACATGCTGGTGCAGTTGGCCCTGGGTTCCTCCTAATGCAAGACAATGCTAGACCTCATGTGGCTGGAGTGTGTCAGCAGCTCCTGCAAGAGGAAGGCATTGATGCTATGGACTGGCCCGCCCGTTCCCCAGACCTGAATCCAATTGAGCACATCTGGGACATCATGTCTCGCTCCATCCATCAACGCCACGTTGCACCACAGACTGTCCAGGAGCTCCTCATCAGGAGCATGCCCAGGCGTTGTAGGGAGGTCATACAGGCACGTGGAGGCCACACACACTTCTGAGCCTCATTTTGACTTGTTTTAAGGACATTACATCAAAGTTGGAACAGCCTGTAGTGTGGTTTTCCACTTTAATTTTGAGTGTGACTCCAAATCCAGACCTCCATGGGTTGATAAATTTGATTTCCATTGATAATTTCTGTGTGATTTTGTTGTCAGCATATTCAACTATGTAAAGAAAAAAGTATTTAATAAGAATATTTCATTCATTCAGATCTAGGATGTGTTATTTTAGTGTTCCCTTAATTTTTTTGAGCAGTGTAGGTGTAACAGTATAACTTTAGACCGTCCCCTCGCCCATACCCGGGCGTGATCCAGGGACCCTCTGCACACATCAACAACAGTCACCCTCGAAGCATCGTTACCCATCGCTCCACAAAAGCCACGGCCCTTGCAGAGCATGTCATGCAGGTGAAAGAGGACCCAAAAGCGACTTGGCGAAAACAGAGTCTTTAATCCAGTAAAGTAAATACAATCAAAAACACAACTTTCACTCGAAATGACGAGGACAAACTGGAGACTCGATCTTGAACAGCAGGTGAACAGCAGGTTGCCTCGGGAAGGCACTTGAACCAAACAGACTCAGACACCTGCTCACCACGCAGCATCTGAGGAAAACACGACACGACAGGGCGATACACAAACACAGCACGGTGAATTCTAGACAAGGAACCGACAGGGCAGAAACGAATAACAAGGAGAGAAATAGGGACTCTAATCAGGGAAAAGGATCGGGAACAGGTGTGGGAAGACTAAATGATTGATTAGGGGAATAGGAACAGCTGGGAGCAGGAACGGAACGATAGAGAGAAGAGAGAGCGGGAGAGTGAGAGAGGGAGGGGGAGAGAGAGGGATAGAAAGAGGGAAAGAACCTAATAAGACCAGCAGAGGGAAACGAATAGAAGGAGAAGAACAGGGACAAGGCATGATAATCAATGACAAAACATGACAGTACCCCCCACTCACCGAGCGCCTCCTGGCGCACTCGAGGAGGAATCCTGGCGGCAACGGAGGAAATCATCAATGAGTGAACGGTCCAGCACGTCCCGAGACGGAACCCAACTCCTCTCCTCAGGACCGTAACCCTCCCAATCCACTAAGTATTGGTGACCCCGTCCCCGAGAACGCATGTCCATGATCTTATGTACCTTGTAAATAGGTGCGCTCTCGACAAGGACGGGAGGGGGGGAGGGAAGACGAACGGGAGTGCGAAGAAAGGACTTGACACAGGAGACATGGAAGACAGGATGGACGCGACGAAGATGTCGCGGAAGAAGCAGTCGCACAGCGACAGGATTGACGACCTGGGAGACACGGAACGGACCAATGAACCGCGGAGTCAACTTACGAGAAGCTGTCGTAAGAGGAAGGTTGCGAGTGGAAAGCCACACTCTCTGGCCGCAACAATACCTTGGACTCTTAATCCTGCGTTTATTGGCGGCTCTCACAGTCTGTGCCCTGTAACGGCAAAGTGCAGACCTCACCCTCCTCCAGGTGCGCTCACAACGTTGGACAAACGCTTGAGCGGAGGGAACGCTGGACTCGGCAAGCTGGGATGAGAACAGAGGAGGCTGGTAACCCAGACTACTCTGAAACGGAGATAACCCGGTAGCAGACGAAGGAAGCGAATTGTGAGCGTATTCTGCCCAGGGGAGCTGTTCTGCCCAAGACGCAGGGTTTCTGAAAGAAAGGCTGCGTAGTATGCGACCAATCGTCTGATTGGCCCCTCTGCTTGACCGTTAGACTGGGGATGAAACCCGGAAGAGAGACTGACGGACGCACCAATCAAACGACAGAACTCCCTCCAAAACTGTGACGTGAATTGCGGGCCTCTGTCTGAAACGGCGTCTAACGGGAGGCCATGAATTCTGAATACATTCTCGATAATGATTTGTGCCGTCTCCTTAGCGGAAGGAAGTTTAGCGAGGGGAATGAAATGTGCCGCCTTAGAGAACCTATCGACAACCGTAAGAATCACAGTCTTCCCCGCAGACAAAGGCAGACCGGTAATGAAGTCTAGGGCGATGTGAGACCATGGTCGAGAAGGAATGGGGAGCGGTCTGAGACGACCGGCAGGAGGAGAGTTACCCGACTTAGTCTGCGCGCAGTCCGAACAAGCAGCCACGAAACGGCGCGTGTCACGCTCCTGAGTCGGCCACCAAAAGCGCTGGCGAATAGACGCAAGAGTGCCTCGAACACCGGGATGACCAGCTAACTTGGCAGAGTGAGCCCACTGAAGAACAGCCAGACGAGTGGAAACAGGAACGAAAAGGAGGTTACTAGGACAAGCGCGCGGGGACGCAGTGTGCGTGAGTGCTTGCTTAACCTGTCTTTCAATTCCCCAGACTGTTAACCCGACAACACGCCCATAAGGAAGAATCCCCTCGGGATCAGTAGAAGCCACAGAAGAACTAAACAGACGGGATAAGGCATCAGGCTTGGTGTTCTTGCTACCCGGACGGTAAGAAATCACAAACTCGAAACGAGCGAAAAACAACGCCCAACGAGCTTGACGGGCATTAAGTCGTTTGGCAGAACGGATGTACTCAAGGTTCTTATGGTCTGTCCAAACGACAAAAGGAACGGTCGCCCCCTCCAACCACTGTCGCCATTCGCCTAGGGCTAAGCGGATGGCGAGCAGTTCACGGTTACCCACATCATAGTTGCGCTCAGATGGCGACAGGCGATGAGAAAAATAAGCGCAAGGATGAACCTTATCGTCAGACTGGAAGCGCTGGGATAGAATGGCTCCCACGCCTACCTCTGAAGCGTCAACCTCGACAATGAATTGTCTAGTGACGTCAGGAGTAACGAGGATAGGAGCGGACGTAAAACGTTCTTTTAGAAGATCAAAAGCTCCCTGGGCGGAACCGGACCACTCAAAACACGTCTTGACAGAAGTAAGAGCTGTGAGAGGGGCAGCAACTTGACCGAAATTACGAATGAAACGCCGATAGAAATTAGCGAAACCTAAAAAGCGCTGCAACTCGACACGTGACCTTGGAACGGGCCAATCACTGACAGCTTGGACCTTAGCGGAATCCATCTGAATGCCTTCAGCGGAAATAACGGAACCGAGAAAAGTAACGGAGGAGACATGAAAAGAGCACTTCTCAGCCTTTACGTAGAGACAATTCTCTAAAAGGCGCTGTAGAACACGTCGAACGTGCTGAACATGAATCTCGAGTGACGGAGAAAAAATCAGGATATCGTCAAGATAGACAAAAACAAAGATGTTCAGCATGTCTCTCAGAACATCATTAACTAATGCCTGAAAAACAGCTGGCGCATTGGCGAGACCGAACGGCAGAACCCGGTACTCAAAATGCCCTAACGGAGTGTTAAACGCCGTTTTCCACTCGTCCCCCTCTCTGATGCGCACGAGATGGTAAGCGTTACGAAGGTCCAACTTAGTAAAGCACCTGGCTCCCTGCAGAATCTCGAAGGCTGATGACATAAGGGGAAGCGGATAACGATTCTTAACCGTTATGTCATTCAGCCCTCGATAATCCACGCAGGGGCGCAGAGTACCGTCCTTCTTCTTAACAAAAAGAACCCCGCCCCGGCCGGAGAGGAAGAAGGCACTATGGTACCGGCGTCAAGAGACACAGACAAATAATCCTCGAGAGCCTTACGTTCGGGAGCCGACAGAGAGTATAGTCTACCCCGAGGAGGAGTGGTCCCCGGAAGGAGATCAATACTACAATCATACGACCGGTGAGGAGGAAGGGAGTTGGCTCGGGACCGACTGAAGACCGTGCGCAGATCATGATATTCCTCCGGCACTCCTGTCAAATCGCCAGGTTCCTCCTGAGAAGTAGGGACAGAAGAAACGGGAGGGATGGCAGACATTAAACACTTCACATGACAAGAAACGTTCCAGGATAGGATAGAATTACTAGACCAATTAATAGAAGGATTATGACATACTAGCCAGGGATGACCCAAAACAACAGGTGTAAACGGTGAACGAAAAATCAAAAAAGAAATAGTCTCACTGTGGTTACCAGATACTGTGAGGGTTAAAGGTAGTGTCTCAAATCTGATACTGGGAAGATGACTACCATCTAAGGCGAACATGGGCGTAGGCTTCTCTAACTCTCTGAAAGGAATGTCATGTTTCCGAACCCATGCTTCGTCCATGAAACAACCCTCAGCCCCAGAGTCTATCAAGGCACTACATGTAGCACCCGAACCGGTCCAGCGTAGATGGACCGACAAAGTAGTACAGGATTTTGATGGAGAGACTTGAGTAGTTGCGCTCACCTGTAGCCCTCCGCTTACAGATGAGCTCTGGCTTTTACTGGACATGAATTAACAAAATGTCCAGCAACTCCGCAATAGAGGCACAGGCGGTTGGTGATCCTCCGTTCCCTCTCCTTAGTCGAGATGCGAATCCCTCCCAGCTGCATGGGCTCAGTCTCTGAGCCAGAGGAGGGAGATGGTTGCGATGCGGAGCAGGGAAACACCGTTGATGCGAGCTCTCTTCCACGAGCCCGGTGACGAAGATCTACCCGTCGTTCTATGCGGATGGCGAGAGCAATCAAAGAGTCCACATCTGAAGGAACCTCCCGGGAGAGAATCTCATCCTTAACCACTGCGTGGAGTCCCTCCAGAAAACGAGCGAGCAGCGCCGGCTCGTTCCACTCACTAGAGGCAGCAAGAGTGCGAAACTCAATAGAATAATCCGTTATGGACCGTTCACCTTGGCATAGGGAAGCCAGGGCCCTAGAAGCCTCCCTACCAAAAACTGAACGGTCAAAAACCCGAATCATCTCCTCTTTAAAGTTCTGGTACTTGTTAGAGCAATCAGCCCTTGCCTCCCAGATAGCTGTGCCCCATTCTCGAGCCCGGCCAGTAAGGAGTGAAATGACGTAAGCAACCCGAGCTCTCTCTCTAGAGTATGTGTTGGGTTGGAGAGAGAACACAATCTCACACTGCGTGAGAAAGGAGCGGCACTCAGTGGGCTGCCCGGAGTAGCAAGGTGGGTTATTAACCCTAGGTTCTGGAGGCTCGGCAGGCCAGGAAGTAACAGGTGGCACGAGACGAAGACTCTGGAACTGTCCAGAGAGGTCGGAAACCTGAGCGGCCAGGTTCTCCACGGCATGGCGAGCAGCAGACAATTCCTGCTCGTGTCTGCCGAGCATGGCTCCTTGGATCTCGACGGCAGTGTAACGAGCGTCTGAAGTCGCTGGGTCCATTCCTTGGTCGGTTCCTTCTGTCATGCAGGTGAAAGAGGACCCAAAAGCGACTTGGCGAAAACAGAGTCTTTAATCCAGTAAAGTAAATACAATCAAAAACACAACTTTCACTCGAAATGACGAGGACAAACTGGAGACTCGATCTTGAACAGCAGGTGAACAGCAGGTTGCCTCGGGAAGGCACTTGAACCAAACAGACTCAGACACCTGCTCACCACGCAGCATCTGAGGAAAACACGACACGACAGGGCGATACACAAACACAGCACGGTGAATTCTAGACAAGGAACCGACAGGGCAGAAACGAATAACAAGGAGAGAAATAGGGACTCTAATCAGGGAAAAGGATCGGGAACAGGTGTGGGAAGACTAAATGATTGATTAGGGGAATAGGAACAGCTGGGAGCAGGAACGGAACGATAGAGAGAAGAGAGAGCGGGAGAGTGAGAGAGGGAGGGGGAGAGAGAGGGATAGAAAGAGGGAAAGAACCTAATAAGACCAGCAGAGGGAAACGAATAGAAGGAGAAGAACAGGGACAAGGCATGATAATCAATGACAAAACATGACAGAGCAAGGAGAACTACTACTTCAAGATCTCAGAGCAAGTGACGTCACCGATTGAAACGCTATTTAGCGCGTACCACCGCTAACTAAGCTAGCTGTTTCACATCCGTTGTCCAGAAAGGACATACTGTATGAATAAATACATTCCTTCATTATGTCGAGATCACAACTTATTTACACTACATCTCCAAAAGTATGTGAACATCCCTTCAAATTAGTGGATTCGGCTATTTCAGCCACACCCGTTTCTGACAGGTGTATAAAATCGAGAACACAGCCTTGCAATCTCCATAGACAAACATTGTCAGTAGAATGGCCCGTACTGAAGGGCTCAGTGACTTTCAACATGGCACCGTCATAGGATACCACCTTTCCAACAAGACAGTTGTCAAATATCTTCCCCGGTCAACTGTAAGTGCTGTTATTGTGAAGTGGAAACGTCTAGGACAAACGTCTAGGACAACAACAGCTCAGCCGCAAAGTGGTAGGCCACACAAGCTCACAGAACAGGACCTCCAAGTGCTGAAGCGCATAGCATGTCAAAATCGTCTGTTCTCAGTTGCAACACTCACTACCGAGTTCCAACCAGCTTCTGGAAGCAACGTTAGCACAAGAACTGTTCGTCTGGAGCTTTATTAAATGGTTTTCAATGGCCAAGCAGCCGCAAACAAGCCTAAGATCACCATGCACAATGCCAAGAGTCTGCTGGAGTGGTGTAAAGCTCACTGCCATTGGACTTTGGAGTAGTGGAAACGCATTCTCTAGATTGATTAATCACGCTTCACCATCTGGCCGTCTGACAAACCATACAGAAATGGTTTGTCAAGATCGGTGTGGAAGAAGTTGACTGGTGTGGAAGAACTTGACTAGTCTGCAGAGAGCCTTGAGCTCAACCCTATTGAACACCTTTGGGATGAATTGCAACGCCAACTGTGAGCCAGGCCTAATCGCCCAACATCAGTGCTGACCTCACTAATACTCTTGTGGATTAATGGAAGCAAGTCCCCACAGCAATGTTCCAACATCTAGTGGAAAACCTTCCCAGAGGAGCAGAGGCTATTATAGCAGCTAAGGTGGGACCAACTCCATATTAATGCCCATTTTTTTGGAATGAGATGTTCGACGAGCAGGTGTCCACATACCTCTGGTCATGTAGTGTATATCATGATCACGACATAACAAATAGGAGTGTGCACGTATTGATGATGGATTGACAGTATGGCCGAGGTGGAAAACATTAAGTGGATCAGAGCACATATTTTTTTATTGATTGCTACACTAAGTTAGAATGTTAGCAAGCGAAATGTTCCTTGCCTAAATGCACATGGGGCATTTAAGCCCTGAATGATGTCTGACAGCAGCACTGTCTCCAAGGCTGTGTTCCACCCCCAGGACCACAGCATGCAAGCAATAACGCAGCCAACTTGGCTAGTCTTGTGAGTGAGCTAGCTAGCTAGGTAGTCTTGTTACCTAGCTTGCTAGCTAGCTTGTTATCTGTGCAGGTTGTTAGCTTGCATAACTGATATGCATATAATTGTAAGGGACACTTAATGTTTTTATGGATAATATTTCAATTTACAGAGCTTGATCAGATTCAATAACAGCTTCAGAGGCTGATAAATCAGGATTCTGCCATCTAGGCTTTCCCAGGTAAAGCTCCTTGCAAGCAGATCAGCATTCAATGCATTATGTATATGATCAAGAGTGGTTGCACTCTATTCCTGGCAGGCTGATCAGATTCAATAGCATCCTCAGAGGCTAATAAAATGAGCCTTAAATATGAAGTTGCTATTGAATCTAATCAGCCTGCCAGGAATAGAGCACACCCACTCTAGATTATATGCATCAGCCTATAAAGCTAATCTGCATGAAAGGAGCCTTACCTATGAAACAGCCTCCAAGGCAACATCCTGACTTATCAACCTCTGAGGTTGAAATTGTATCTGATCAGCCTGTCAGGAATGGAGCTTACACACTGTAAATTTAAATATTATCCACAAAACATGAAGTGTCTCATATAATTAAATAACAGTTATGGAAGCTAACAAACAGCATAGATAGCAAGCTAGCTTGTTATCTAGCTAGCTAGCTCACAAGACTAGCCAAACGCATGCGATTGGGTGCGGTATGCAGTCTGGTAGACTACCTGTCAGGCATCGTTCAGGGCTTTAATGCCTCACGAGAGCACTGAGATCAATGCAGCCACAGGGCTCCTTGATGAGGTTGTTATCATGCATCTGAACAAATGAATGGATGATCAATGGTACTTTTGATTATCTCGTGATTTCAACAAAACAACTTTTGTTATGTCATGATCACGAGAAAATTATCTTTTGATCTTGACAAAACACTGTTTGTTATGTACTGTAATGATCATGAGATAAATAAGTCGTGATCTTTAGACAACAAGATAGTACTTTTTTTATTCATACAGTATGTCCTCTCTGGACTTCCATATTGGCCTATTCTGTAGAACAGACATGGCTCTCTGACATGTAGAGTAGGCCAGCTCTATTCATGAGATTTTCTTTAGTAGACAACGTTCAGTTTGTATCCTCCTGAATGAGACCGAGTAAACACAACACACATTTTCTGACGATGTCCAGGTCTATAGCTCATATACCTGCCAGTTTTTAACCGTGTGTGTGTGTGTGTGTGTGTGTGTGTGTGTGTGTGTGTGTGTGTGTGTGTGTGTGTGTGTGTGTGTGTGTGTGTGTGTGTGTGTGTGTGTGTGTGTGTGTGTGTGTGTGTGTGTGTGTGTGTGTGTGTGTGTGTATTTCAGGGGGAGTCACCACAAAGTGGAAGATGCATGTGAGATGTACGCCAGAGCAGCCAACATGTTCAAGATGGCCAAGAACTGGACTGGTGGCCACACACACACACACACACACACACACACACACACACACACTGCTGAAATACTATCGATGTTCCATAGACATGATAATTATGTGTGTGTGTGTGTGTGTAGCTGCTGGTAATGCGTTCTGCCAGGGGGCCCGGCTCCACATGCAGCTGCAGAACAAACTGGACTCAGCCACTAGCTTCGTCGACGCAGGGAACGCTTACAAGAAGGCTGATCCTCAGGGTAGGAACACGTATCCACACCCACTCACTCCAAAACATACTAGACTAGAGGGCAAAGCCTCCCTGACATCTGGGACCCTCCCCTTTGATATTAGTCCCTAATAGTAGGTAAAGTATGCTTTTGTCTTTGGTCTCTCTCTGACCCTCTCTGGTGGGAAAACCTAACCTCTCTTACCCTCTGCTCCCTTCATATATCTCCCTGCCCCCTTTTCTCTTTCTCTCTCCCTTCTTTCACGCCTCCCTTTCCTCCTCTTTCTTGTAGAGGCTATCAACTGTCTAAATGCAGCCATCGATATTTACACTGACATGGTAAGCCTAGTACAACCCTTGAGCCCTGACCTCTAATCCCTAACCTGTGACCTCTAACCATACCACTTTCATCTTGAACCTACTTCACCCGTTTCTATGTGCAATTGTGCATGTACTGCGTGTGAAGGGGGCTATGTTTTCTAGCCATCATCGGCTGAGACCGCCGATATGAAGGCTGATACAGTATGTACTGTATATTCTAGTGATTCTGTATCAGCATTGTTGCAATCGACATGTTATTCTCCATCTCTGTCCTAATGATCCACATGTGTATTACAGGGTAGGTTTACTATTGCTGCCAAACATCACATCACCATCGCAGAGGTGTATGAGTCTGAGCTGGTGGACATAGAGAAGGTACGAAACACACACAAAACGTGCACACACACACGCACACACAGAACTCCATATGAACAATACCCCACCTCTTTAAGGAATACCTAGGATAGGATAAGTAATCCTTCTCACCCCCCCCCCCTTTAAGATTTAGATGCACTATTGTAAAGTGACTGTTCCACTGGATGTCATAAGGTGAATGCACCAATTTGTAAGTCGCTCTAGATAAGAGCGTCTGCTAAATGACTTAAATGTAAATGTTAAATGTTTATGTGTGTGTCTTCTGTTGCCCAGGCGATCGCCCACTATGAGCAGGCAGCCGATTATTATAAAGGGGAGGAGTCCAACAGGTGAGTCTCCTATGATGTTTAGTATAAATTAATACTATACCATTCAGTTATGCTACCCTGTACTATTACTCAAATGCTATTGTATTATACTACTCAAGTACTTTCTATCATAGAGATTAGGGAGAGGGAGTTGTCATGAGGGGTTCCCCAGGTCTCTATGCTGGGACCTGTGCTGTTCCTTCTGTCTCTCGATGTCTCTCTCCTCTCTCTCAGTTCTGCTAACAAGTGTCTGCTGAAGGTGGGCCACTACAGTGCTCAGCTGGAGCAGTATCCGAAAGCCATTGAGATCTACGAGCAGGTGTGTTTTGCCTGCATTTTAAAACCCTGAAATGTGATGATCGGTTCTCTCTGAGGGATGTCACAGTGATGTAATGGTGTGTGTGTCAGGTGGCCACCAATACCATGGACAACCCCCTGCTGAAGTATAATGCCAAAGAGTACTTCTTTAAAGCCTCCCTCTGTCACTTCATAGTGGATGAACTCAACGCAAAGGTATTATTATCATCATCATTATTATTAGTGGTTATTGTCCTCTTGTTTTGAAGCAAGACACACGGAGTAGACACATTCTTCATATTATTCCAACTGAACCGAGGGAGTACCTGTCAGTTATTAGTGATGTGTGTGTGTGTTTTGTGTTTTTTTTTATAGCTGGCCATAGAGAAGTATGAGGAGATGTTTCCTGCTTTCGCAGACTCCAGAGAGTGCAAGCTGCTGAAGGTAGACAAGATGAGCGTCTTTGTGTGTGCGTGTGTGTAAAAGACTTCACACTGCTCGTTTAACAGCATAGCTTCCTTCTTCACGAGCCCACACCCATCTACCCTGTCTGTCTCTCTGTAGAAGTTGCTGGATGCCCATGAGGAGCAGAACTGTGAGGCGTTTACTGAAGCTGTTAAAGAATTTGACTCCATCTCTCGTCTGGACCAATGGCTCACCACCATGCTGCTCCGTATCAAGAAGACCATCCAGGGAGATGCTGGAGATCTCAAATAAAGAGAGATAGAGGGGTGGGTTGGGGGAGGATACAAGAGGGAGGGATAGAGAAAAAGATGGCTAGGTAGAGAGAGGATGGAGAGAGGATGGACAGAGAGAGAAGGAGAGGGAGAAAGGGATGGAGGGAGAGATATAGGGTTAGGGCAGTGGTGTGAAGGGAGACAGGTCTCTATGCGTTTGATGTGTTCAGTGTAAATAAGTCCATGGCTCCTGCAGTCTATCGTGTCTTACCATACCTTTCCTCACACTCCTGTCAAAAACGTTATCCGTTTCAACTTAAAATAGGAGTTACCCAGCTGATGTAAAGTTACATCAACTTATCAAGTTGAGTTGACAAAACCAGGGAACAAAGGATTAGATACATTATAGTATACAAGTTCATACAACTTTATATTTTAGGTCAGTGGGGTACACTTACACTCATGTTTTTAAGTTGAAAGCCTTTTACAGTGCATGTCACACTTAACCTTCCTAACCTCTCCACTGAATGTCTTCCCTTGTTTGGGCCCTGTATGTTCATGTTTTAAAGTGTAGGGCTGTACAGATAGTGTGTGAAAAGGTGGTGTGTGTGTGTGTGTGTGTGTGTGTGTGTGTGTGTGTGTGTGTGTGTGTGTGTGTGTGTGTGTGTGTGTGTGTGTGTGTGTGTGTGTGTGTGTGTGTGTGTGTGTGTGTGTGTGTGTGTGTGCCACGCACACAATGTATCACATTGAAGCCAATATATCTGTGCCAGTGCTGGTTGCTGTTGTTTTTGTTGTTTTGTGTGTGTGTGTGTGTGTGTGTGTGTGTGTGTGTGTGTGTGTGTGTGTGTGTGTGTGTGTGTGTGTGTGTGTGTGTGTGTGTGTGTGTGTGTGTGTGTGTGTGTGTGTGTGTGTGTGTGTGAGAGAGAGAGAGAAACAACCAAAGGGACACCCCGTTCTATTCATTCTATTTCTATGGTCCCCTTAGATATGTTTTCCACCCCTAGACACTTCCCCTAACCCGATACACACTTATGATCTGAAAGGATTGGATAGGTATAAGCACACACATATCCAATCCTCTCAGATCTACACATGTGTTCAGGGTCAGAGGTTACAGGGTTAAGGCCAGAGATTATGGGAAGTGTCTGTAATGTAGTGTGTGTTGCTGTGGTGTGTGTATTCCTCTCAGCATGTTGCCATGGTAATGATGTGTGTGTTCAGTGTTGTGTGCAGTCAAATTACAGGTTATCACACATGTTCATGAATTACCACACGTTTGTGCAAAAAATGTACTAAAAATAAAACTTCCAACAAACTTGCATTTGCTGCGGTGTGTTTGTGTGTGCTTGTGTGAAAGAAAGCGAGAGGAGGGGAAATTGTATCTTTCTGTAATCAAAATCAATGTAAAAAAATAATATATTTAAAATGATGGGAATTTTCGTGAAATTAAATAACAATTATATCTAACACTGATTTTCCTAATTGTTTGCACGTTTGTCAGACTGTAGGACTACAAACAAAACATTCCGATGTTGTTTTTAGAAAAACGCGTTATTTGTTATCAGCAACGTTCTATTGGCAGTTCGTTTCTGGTTGGTTGTTATTTTGTCTACCCTGTCTATTAATCACGGAAGATATTTAGCTTTATATATTTCGTATAGGTTACTTTTAGATCATTTTATCACATGGACATTCAGGAAGTGTCAGGATCACCTGAGAGCATCCGTAAATCACCAGATCGCCATAACTCTCTGTCTTACAGTCTCTCGAGCGGTCCTTTTGTATCACGCAGCCAACCGGTGGGTGTGTCCCGCCCTCCCCTCCCGTCCCGCAACGTGGGGAACTACCTGTTGTATGATCCGCTGCAGGAAAACGTACTCAGAGCTGCGAATGCTCACAGCGGCGAGGAGTTGGTGTGCAAGGTCTGTGGATTAAAAAAAATATATACAAATATTTATTTTTGAAACCATGGTGCTCAATCACCTACTCTTATCTCTTTTCCATCTCAATCGTTGGCGCCATCTTCTAGTCTCTTCTCTCTTTGTCACCTTACTCCAGCCTTTCCACATGATCTCCTCTTATTCCTGCAGTGCCAACATGCTCAACAGAAACAGGACCCTCATGTACAGTAGGCATGTGTTCTTATGTAGGCTGTGCAAACACAGTTACACCATAATGCAGATCTTGTTACATGTACATTTAAGTCATTTAGCAGACGCTCTTGTCCAGAGCGACTTACAAATTGGTGCATTCACCAATTCTACTTGTCTTATTGGTTTCTTAGGGCATCAAAAGTATTTCTGAATTCCAGTTGTTCCATCTATAATATTGGCTATTGTAGAATCTTTATGACTTCTCAACAGTGTTCCTGTGTTCTAGGTGATTCCTGTCTCTCGGTACCGGGAGGTTCTGTGTTCATACTACTGCCTGCCCCCCCACCCCAACATAATTGAGATGCGTGATGTGGTTGTCGGGGACGCCCATGCCTACTTGTTCTTCCCACGTTCCTACGGGAACCTAGGGGTGATGCTCCAGGCCCGGCGGCTACCAGAGGACACAGCCAGATACCTGTTCCGCCAGCTGGTGTCGGCTGTGGCACATTGCCATAACAATGGACTAGTTCTCAGAGACCTCAAGCTGAACAAGTTTGTCTTCAAGAACAAGGAGAGGTGTGTGTGCAGAGCAGCATGGTGACCTAGAGGCCGGAGAGGGAGCATACGTGACAAATAGATTCTTAGCAAAGAACAATTTCCCAAGCAAAAATGTTGCTAGGACTATTTGGGAGTAGTCTAAGTAGGAGGGGAAAACTGAAAACTAGCTGTTATTGTCAAAGAGGTTTGGAACTCTCTTTCTTATTGGTCTATTAACTAATTTACTGCCTGTTGATGTCACCAGGCAGGCCAAAACTCCATCCCACCAAAACAGGCTGAAATGTCAGGCGCTAAAAGGGCATTGTCATAATTGTCACAATATTATTCCAACCTCATAGTGTGGAAATATATATAAATATAGGAAATCACATTTTTGACTGCACTGGGTTTTTAGGGTTAATTTCCTGCAATTCTACACATTTTGCCATGGGGCAGCAATTCTACTCATTTTGCCATGGGGCAGCAATTCTACTCATTTTGCCTTGACTTATGCCATGTTATTGATATCTGAGTGACTTACTAAATCAATAGGGTCCCCCTGGAGGTCAGGGACCCTGGGCACATGCCCTGCGTGCCTGTATTCGGCCATGATTAATACACATTTAGGCAGACTAATTTACCAATGTAAGAATTGTTAGCTGACATGGCTAATTGAGTTACTGTCAGTGACTGACATACTGTAACAACAGAAAAACTGCTGATGCACAACCAGTTTTGCTCGATTTCGAAATTGCATCTTGTGTATTCTACATCTTGTGTATTCTAGTTGATATCCCGACTGAGTTTAATTATTTTTGGTCGGGCCCCATTTGTGTGTGTGTGTGTGTCAGGACCCTGTTGATGCTGGAAAGCTTGGATGATGTAGTCATAATGCAGCAAGGAAACACCTCCCCCTATTGCAGTCCAGGACATGGGGACATCTCTGGCAGTTTGTGGGTCTGTGCTCCAGCTACAGATGTCTGGTCTCTGGGAGTGATGCTCCACGCGTTGCTATTGGGCTGTTACCCTGTTGGGGCTGGACTAACCCAAGAGGGGGCCTTACTAACCTCGCAGGCTCGCTGTCTGATACGCTCAGCCCTGCATTCTAACCCCAACCTCCGCCTCTCTGCCTCCGAGCTTCTCACACACCCCTGGATGTCCACACATGCACAGGCATACACACAGGCACATACAGCAGATCAGACTGTACCTACCTGACACACACACACACACACACACACACACACACACACACACACACACACACACACACACACACACACACACACACACACACACACACACACACACACACACACACACACACACACACACACACACACACACACACTATATATATATATATATATAAAGCAACACCAATAAAGGATGACATTTGTATAGATTTGCATTCTTCATTTTATTTTATGCTATTATTAATAACACTATTATTATAGTTGTATATATTGTAGATTAACTTTCACCCTATAGTTGAATCAACGAGTTTGGAATATACTGGCTAAAGGCACTTAGTCAGTGGCTCTTGAAATGAACGTCAACAGTAGCCTACAGCGCTTGAGTTTCTGTGCTTTACCATTTTAAAATTTCCTATCCATTTGTTGCAATCAACTTAACTAACATTATAAAAATGCCTTCTATTCCATGAGCCACATGAGAATTATATAAATATAAAGCTGAATATTTTTCTTAAGGTTTGACTACTTATGGCGCATTGTCACTAAGGATTTACCCTGGTGTTTTAAGCAAGAGGTTCTGACTTTTCTGTTTCCATCTACGTGGGACAGCACCCGTGTCTCACTGGGCACGTGTCTCACTTTATTCTCACTGTCAGTCTCCCCGGGTTGCGACCTGTTTTGCCTGTCCTGACCCTGAGCCTGCTTGCCATCTACCGACTTACCTGGAACCGGGCGTTTGTCTCCCAGTGCTCCATCATTTTCTAGCTACAGCCCCCTTCGTTTCCATCGGACCATTCAAAGATGGCGTATCTTACAACGCTGATGTCCGGGAGGGCACCCACCTGGGCTACGGCGGTGTGAGAGCAACAATCCACTGTTTGTCGTAGTCTGGAGGATTTCGTGGCGGAAGTTGTTTGATTCTCCATTATCTGAGAGAGAGGCCGCTCGGAAGCTACTTCAACTGCATCAAGACTCCCGTAGTGTGGCAGACTACGCAGTGCACTTTAACGCCGAGAGTGCCTAGAATCCGGAATCCATGTTCTACACATTCGTTCATGGATTTTCAAAGGGAATTAAGGACAAGCTCGCAGCCCGGGAGCTGCCCTTGGACCTTGACTCTCTCATAGCCTTGACCATAAGGATCAATGGGTGACTACTGGAACGCAGTAGGGAGAGGAGGTCTGTTCCCAGGCACACATGCCCATCCACGGTTTCCCCTCGCCTCTGAAGAACCCTGGGAATCACTAAAGCCAGCATTCCTGAGAGAATCCGAAGTCACCCGAGTTCCCTCAAATGCTTGAGGACTGTCGACAAGCCTCCTCCGGTGCCCATGCAACTCGGCAGGACTAGATTGTCCCCTGAGGAACGTTTACTCAGACTGAGCTCTAAAAGCTGTCTGTATTGTGGAACTTACATATCCACCTGTCCAGTAAAAAGCCCAGGCTCATCAGTAGGTATAGGTGCACTGGTAGGCCATATAGGGAGTCTCCCATCTCCCATTACTCACACTCCTCTCCATGCTATCCTGTTGTGGGGTGACCGGTTAAAATGTCTCCAGCTGCTAGTGGACTCTGGGGCCGACGAGAGCTTTATGGACACTAGCCTGGTGTCGGAGCTGGGTATCTCCACACAACTCCTCTCCATTCCCATGGACGCCAGAGCATTTGACGGACGCTCTATTGGCAGGGTTACTCACAGTACGATTCCTATCAACCTGCGAGTGTTGGAACCTTCGTCCTTTCCACAGTGGTGGAAAAAGTACTGTCAGAGGTTCACCTAGGGGTCATGATTGGGGCTGTACCAAATGATTGATGTATTAGAATAATTGATTATGCTTATGTTGTATTAATAGAAGGGGAGGGGTTATAAGACCCCTCCCTCCTTAGATTTATAGGGTCCTAGACTAAAATCTGCATTGGAGCAAGACACTGGTAGCGAGCTACCCAATGATATGGCAACAAAGTATTGAGCCTATCCACACCTCATTTTGCATAAGGCATGGGCTCATTTAGTTTAAAGTTTTGCACCCTCTCCATTACTCAAATGACAGATTTTCAAAAATATATCCAAATGTTGACCCCAAGTGTTTGAGATAACACCAGAGTCCAGCGACTGTGGGACACATTTTGATCATGCCAATCTTTGAATGGCTTCTGGGACCCCATTTTTGAGGCATTCTCAAATCATGTGTCATACAACTGTTAGCACCCAACACATTCACTGCGATTTTTGGGGTACTTCCCAGACCAGAATGCTACCACGCATCAGGCGAATGTGATATTTGCCTCGCTGCTAGCTCGCCGCCGTGTCCTCTTTCACTGGAAGTTATGCAGTGTGTTAAGGAGATGATGTCATCTCTGCCTCTGGAGAAGGTTAGGTACACTGTGCATGGGTCCCGACAAAAGTTTGACTTAACCTGGTCTCCATTAATACAATACGTGGAGATAAGTTTGACTTAACCTGGTCTCCATTAATACAATACGTGGAGATACGTATACGTCTTTTACTTAGTGTAACTTGCATATTTTGGTAAGCAGTCATGTCTGTTCTAGTGGCCATTTGTGCTGATAAGAATTTTTGATATAACTTTTCCCATTGTTTTTGTTTGTATTACTGTTTATTTCTGTCACATTTAATTAACTTTTTTTTAGCATATCCAAGTATGATGCCTTGGTGGGTGGGTGGATTGGAGGGAGAGAGGGAGGGATGGATGGGAAAATGAGGGATTGGGGATGTACTGTTTCTTATACTCATCTGAAAATCTATAATGGAAAAATATATATTTATATACTTAAATATCAAAGTAAATGTAATTGTTAAAATATACTTAAGCATCAAAAGTAAAAGTATAAATCATGTCTAATTATGCAATCCAGACAGCAGCATTTTCTTGTTTTTTAAATGTATGGATAGCCAGGGGCATGCTCCAACACTCAGACATTATTTACAAAGATGCATTTGTGTTTAGTGAGTCTGTTAGACCAGAGGCAATAGGGATGACCATGTGTTCTCTTGATAAGTGCATGAATTTCACCATTTTCCTGTCCTGCTATGTATTCAAAATGTAACGAGTACTTTGGGTTGCCAGGGAAAATGTATGGAGTAGAAAGTACAATATGTTCTTTAGGAATGTAGTGAAGTAAGAGTAAAAGTTGTCAAAAATATAAATAGTAATGTAAAGTACAGATACCCCTCAAAAACTACTTAAGTAGAACTTTAAAGTAATTTTACTTAAGTACTTTACACCACTGGTGGAGAAGAAGGACAAAACCCTGCTCCCGTGTGTATCGACTACCGGGGCCTTAATGATATCACAGAAAATAACCGTGACATGCTACCACTCCTCTCCTCGGCTTTCGAGCCTCTCCTGGGCGGCGACTCTATTCTCGAAGTTGGACCTTCGGAACGCCTACCATCTGGTTCGGATACGGGAAGGAGACGAATGGAAGATAGCCTTTAACACAGCTAGTGGGCACTATGAGTATCTAGTTATGCCTTTTGGACTGACTAACGCTCTCGCAGTGTTCCAGGCTCTGGTCAATGATGTGCTCTGTGCCACGTTGAACCGGTTCGTGTTTGTCTACCTCGACAACATCCTTGTCTTTTCCCGTTCGGTTCAGGAGCATATTCTCCATGTCCAACAAGTCCTCCAGCGCCTCCTGGAGAACCTATTGTTTGTCAAGGCAGAAAAGTGTGAATTTTATGGCTCTACTATCTCCTCTTTGGGATACGTCATCGCTGCCGGGAACATTCAGATGGATCTGGACAAGGTGAGAGCGGTGGTGGAGTGGCCTCAACCCTATCCAGAGTGCAGCTGCAATGTTTCCCGGGATTTGCTACCACTGCTTCATCCGGGGCTACAGCACCGGGCATGTCTTTTTGTGTCTGTAAACTGTATTATGTGAGAAATGGTGGTGGGAACACCTTTATGCACAAATATTTATATAATAACCATTATATCAGATCATCTATAAGTCTTTGCTAGGTAAAGCCCCGCCTTATCTCAGCTCACTGGTAACCATAGCAACACCCATTCGTAGCACGCGCTCCAGCAGGTATATTTCACTGGTCATCCCCAAAGCCAACTCCCCCTTTGGCCGCCTTTTCTTCCAGTTCTCTGCTGCCAATGACTGGAACGAATTGCAAAAATCACTGACGCTGGAGACTTATATCTCCCTCACTAACTTTAAGCATCAGCTGACAGAGCAGCTTACTGATCACTGCACCTGTACACTGCCCATCTGTAAATAGCTCACCCAACTACCTCATTCCCCAAATTGTTATTTATTTTTGCTCTTTTTGCACCCCAGTATCTCTACTTGCATATCATCATCTGCACATCTGTCACTCCAGTGTTAATGCTAAATTGTAATTATTTCGCCACTATGGCCTATTTATTTTCTTACCTCCCTAATCTTACTACATTTGCACACACTGTATATAGATTTTCGTATTGAAAATGAACGTTTGTTTATCCCATGTGTAACTCTGTGTTGTTGTTTTTGTCGCACTGCTTTGCTTTATCTTGGTCAGGTAGCAGTTGTAAATGAGAACATGTTCTCAACTGGCCTACCTGGTTAAATGAAGGTGAAATAAAAATAAATACAAATATCAAAGTAAACTTGGAGTCATGTAATGATATGGTGTGGGGTCCTTCTACAACTTGGAAAACATGCAGTTTATTTGACTACAGATTAAATAAATTATGATGAACTTCACAGGATGGTGAAAGTAAACAGTGATCTTGATGCTCCTTTCCAATAAATATCGAGGGTCTGATTTTAGTGACATGATGATCAATGCTTGACTGCCGTTTGAAAAATAAAAACATTCTTCCTCTTATCCATAATAATCTCATCATAGACTAGCCTACCCGCAAAGCCGACCCGCAGTGTATCTGCGAGCTGTTGGCTGGAACTCACGTGCCAAGACCAGAGTAGGCGCATTTGCTATTTAACGCAACAGTTTTTTGTGACAAAACTGTTGAAAATGCAATGGAAACATATTGAATTTGAGATTTTATTCTGTACATGAAAAGGGTGAAATCATTAGTCCAACAGTTACAATTGAGAGTTTCTATTGGACAAATTCAGGTATGTCTATCCCTGTTTCATTCTGTTTGCTTTCCTTTAAGAAACGTTTTTCAACGGAATTGGCAGAATGAATACAGCGCTGATTGCAAACAAACACAGTTCACTTTCATAGCATCCACATACAAACAACATGATCATTTTGCTTGTTGTATAATTCCTTTTTGCATCTATGTGCTCTGCAAGTCATAATTACTGTGTAAGTCTACAGAAGGGGGTGAGAACTATGAGCCTCCTAGGTTTTGTATTGAAGTAAATGTACCCAAATGGAGGACGGAAACTAGCTCTCTTCCGGCTACACCATGGTGCTACCCGACAGAATGCTGTTGAGGCTACTGTAGACCTTCATTGTGTTGTAATAAATGATTTGGTGACGTGAATATATTTGGTAGAGTTTTATCTCACCTCTTTTTTAACGTTTCAATATATTTTTTAATGAAATTCACTGAGGAGGATGGTTCTTTCCTTCCTCCTCTGCAGAACCTCCACTGTGTCAGACTGATTTGTAAAAGACTAACATAGCCCAAATTAAAAAAGTAAACATTGGCCGTTGATTACATAACTTTTTTTTACATTGTGGGGTCAGGAAGAAATGTTTATATTAAAATGAGGTTGCGGGCCATAACCCCGAACCTAGCTTACGTTAGCCACCTAGCTAACGTTAGCCACAACAAATTGGAATTCGTAACATTGCAAATTCGTAATATATTGTACAAATTGCAATTTGTAGCATCATACATATAGTAATTCATAACATAATATACTAAATGGATGATGGACAGCTACAAATTAATACATCATACGAAACGTAACTTATCACACTAAAAGATCACCGATTTACCTTTACTATGTTATGTCTACCGCTGATTACAGGTTGCCCTAGTTTAACATAAGTGAAAGGAATGTCTGTTAAGGGTGTATACACTAGTGACTAGAGTAAGAGTCGAAAATCAGCAGTAGAGGTCACATATATAAAATATATATGTGACTCTATGGAGGAACAATCTAGCTATTAATTATATTTCTATGGAGCCCCAAAACTTTGCGCACTTCCGGTGTCCGCCATATTGCATTTCTGTCCATGTTGAAAACATACCGTGTTCGTGTATCGTGGTAACATTTTTTGTCCAACTCTTCGTATTGTTTTATTTTGGGATATCTTAGTTGTTGCTTTATAATTAATACCTGAAGGGTAGCAACACACAACAGCCAAGATGCCGCGTATAATGATCAAGGGGGGTGTATGGCGAAACACCGAGGTAAGTTGGCATGGCTAACGCTACGGTGTGCTGCTAGCTAGTTTCCAACTAATATTCAAATAGCTTTAGATAGGTAACGTTAAGTCAACTCTTACGCCAGGTTAACTAGTTACCATGTAAATGTATTGATTTAGCTACTCAACATCGTGTAATTCACTGGATCACGTTAGTTGGCTAGTCAACTAGCTAGTTAACAACATTAACTAGTTTAAGGTAGCTAGCTAGTAACGTTAGCTGTTTATAGCTGGTGTATTTAATGTTATTTACACATAAGCGTTGCTCGTAATATGGTTGCAAAAAAACTTGAGTCCGCGGTGCCAGAAGTGAAATAAAATGTTGCTGGTGGTCCGGACGGTTGATGAAGATTTAACAAAATAATAGATTCCCAATCGACTCCCATTTATTTGTGTGAGGTTTCCGTCCCGCTAGGAATCAACTCATAAGATTCAGTATTTTTACAACAGTGGAGACAGTGGAGTATTTTGCCGAAATCTACTTCCGAGAATAAACTCTTACATTTTACATAGCAAAGAAAGAGCGAGCTTGGATAGGGGTGAGGCAGGTCGGTCGGTCACCAGGCAGACGGTCAGAACCGTGCATTGGTCATCAAAAGCTGTATTTCGCAATAGCTTGACATTTCTCGCAAGTCACTAAAGTAGGGGATATAAATGAGTAGACTATTCTACACGCAACATACCGAAAGTTGAACACACACTAGCATCTTTCCTAACAAAGAGAGAGAGCAGGCGAGCCCACGAGGGAGGGAAATTAGGGGTAGACTGTTGAAACAGTGTGCATAAACTATATCTTGGTAAACTGTATCTCGCAATGTCTTGACTCACCAAAAGTATATTAAAGTATAGATTAGCCTATCAATGAGAATGGCTAACATATTCTACATTGTGCCAGTTAATTTGGCGCAACGTTCTAAGGCACTGCATCGCAGTACTTGAGGCGTCTCTACAGACACCCTGGTTCGATTACAGGCTGTATCACAACTGTCCCATTAGGGCAGCGCACAATTGGCCCAGCGTCGTCCTGGTTTGGCTGGTGTAGTCTTGTCATTGTAAATAAGCATTTGTTCCTAACTGACTTGCCTAGTTACATAAAATGAATATAAAAATATTTATTGATATTAAACATCACCAAATGCATCATTTTAATTAGGCAGTAAATGTGCAATATAAAGTATGGTGCCTATAGCTTATTTAATTAAACTCTGGCTGTTATTGTTCTTTAAACCACAGGTGTTTTATTTGGCTCGCTTAGTTGTGGCTTGACCAGTAAAAATAAAAACAAAGCTCCAAAGAGCGGACCATTAGGACAATACAAGTTGCTTTAGCAATGACAAATATAGCCTACTTCAAATGAGTAAGCAACACTCACCAATAAGCCATCCATCCTCCTACCCCTGTAGGCATATAGGCCAACATTGCTGTTCTGAAAAATGAACGAGTCTAGAGATCTACCTGGCCACCACGTTTAGCAGTGTCTTTTGCACATCACATAACTTATCACCTGCACATAAAGAGTGGAAGCCTTTTCTGTTCACATAGTTTAAATAGTTTAAATGTGCCTTTTGTATTTGGGAACCCATTGATGGCATCATGGCAAAGAAACCCCTCTTGACGTCAATCTGTTGTGCGATGGTGTATGGAAATTGTATGCGTTACTGTTCGTTTTGCTGATTGCATCCAAAACATTGGCTCGTCAAGGGCTATGCGATGCCTGTCGGCAAGCTCCTGTTCAAAGTTCCCAGTGTCAAAAACCAGACGCTGGAGAGCACTTGGATGTGCACCGGAATGGCATGTTGGCTTTTTTTAAAGGGGGTTTTAAATCGTTAACATTAGCTCATCATATCTTTTCCCAAAACCAATCTGTACTTTCTGTAGAAAAAGACCCACGTGTCTCTAAAAACACGCTCTGTGAAATGCAGCGTGTGCTAACTCTTTAAACAGAGCAACATCAGGCTCTCATTCGATTTCCCATTATATCTTCTATAGTTTTTCAACAACAGTTTCACTTTCACACATGCCTCTTGAAAAAATGACTGTACTTTATTGTCATAACGAATGCACTGATGTGGTCAAATTATATACCTGTCAAAATGTTTCGTGAATTCACAATGGAAATACAATGAAATCAAATAATTTATTGATTATTACATTCACAATTTTACACATTTTCAACATGTTTTCGCACACAAGCGTATGTTCATTTTGATAAATCTCACACTTTGTATGGAAATGACCCTGGTTTACGCACAGAGTTGTGCCTACGCATGATTAATAAATGAGGCCCAGGCTTCCGTCATAAGCTAATTGAGGGAAGTTTAAAATGATAATAATCATAATTATACAGGGGCCGTTTGGAAAACAAATCCTTTGAGACTTGTACTAACACACACTTGCATAATATTTAGATAACCAACGTCTCTAGTAATACTAGTCCCGTCCAATCAGGGCTAGGCTATATAACATGGCAATGAGTAGGCTTTTTGGCATAGTGTGCCACATCATCCCATGGGATCTGTTAAGGCTACACAGAGCAGAAACATCACTCAAATATTCTAATTCCTGAACATCATCTTATATATTCAAACCGAATAGGCCTTTTATAAGTTGCTAAGCAAATGGGCAGCATCATGTCCTTGCCAATCCTCCCTCGAATGCAATATTAGTCTTCCTAGTTCCTAGTAGGACTCCAATCTTCAATAATTAGGTTGTGTGTACACAACAGTTTGTTTATTTTGCGACTCGAGTAAGAGTCGACTACTTTGACTCACACCACAGGAGTCTGAGTCAACTCCTAAAATCCTTTAGACGTTCACCGCGAGCAGCAGGTTGACCTTCATTGTCATTAGTCTTACCATGGAGGCATAACTGAGCGAGTTTTGCTTGGTTGGGTCAGCTGCAAAGTCAAAATTGGCTATATCGTAAAAATCAATGAATTAAAACATTATATATTTTTTTGCTTTATGGTATTAATTTAAGGTTAGGTATTAGGGTTAGCATTGTGTTTAGGTTTAAAATCTGATTTTATGACTTTGTGGCTGTGTCAGCTAGTGACTGCTGCAGAGCTGCCTCCAGGGCTAGCCGACTAAACCCAACGATTTACAATGGAGTTGAGCGGCAACCAGTGTGGACGAACTGGAGTTACGACTACACAGAAGATTAAGTTATAACAAAAACTACAGATTTCAGCACGCAAAGAATAGCCCACATTTACACAGGACTATGTCATTTAACTTCTGGCTTCCTGTGGACCATTCAGTTTTTTGCAACCCATTAATGAGCCACGCTAGTGTGTAAATATACTGGTGTTGCTAAAAGTAGCTTGCTAGCGGAACTTCAATTTAGCTAGTTGACACTGGCTAGTAGGGCCTTTCTCTACTTCCCCAGAGTCAGATGAACTTGTGGATACCATTTTTATTTACCTGCGTGCAATAGCTTTAGTGCAATTACTGGAAATATATCTACCCATAGTCTTCCAGGCATCGGCTCACGAAAGCATTAGCATCCACAAGTTCATCTGACTCTGGGGAAGTAGATAAGGGGCCCCATTGCCAAAATCCCCAAGTATCCCTGTAACACTGTCTATGCTGTCTCTTTTAAAATTGTTTGTCTGCAGTTGAAGGTGAATTTCCCTCTGGGATCATTAAACAATTAATTAATCAATAAAACAATGCCCCTCCCCCTCTTTCTCCCAGGATGAGATCCTGAAGGCAGCGGTGATGAAATATGGGAAGAACCAATGGTCTCGTATTGCCTCCCTGCTGCACCGCAAGTCTGCCAAGCAGTGCAAGGCCCGCTGGTCAGTCTGTGTGTGTGTGGGTGGCATTAGAAGCTGAGCCCCAACATCAAAGAAGACTGAGTGGTTTCTCTCTGTGTGTGTGTGTGTGTGTGTGTGTGTGTGTGTGTGTGTGTGTGTGTGTGTGTGTGTGTGTGTGTGTGTGTGTGTGTGTGTGTGTGTGTGTGTGTGTGTGTGTGTGTGTGTGTGTGTGTGTGCGTGCGTGTGAAAAGTGGTCTGTGTGTGTCTAATCTATTGTTTGTGTGTAGGTATGAGTGGTTGGATCCAAGCATTAAGAAAACTGAGTGGTCCAGAGAGGAAGAGGAGAAACTACTCCATCTGGCCAAGCTGATGCCCACCCAGTGGAGGACCATTGCTCCTATCATAGGACGCACCGCTGCCCAGTGTCTGGAGCACTACGAGTTCCTGCTGTAAGACGCGCACACACTTTGTCTTTTTGTTCAGAGAAGACTTATTGGAGTGTTCTTATGCTCTTTCTTGATGTGTGTATAGAGACAAAGCGGCCCAGAGGGACAATGAGGAGGATACAGCTGATGATCCAAGGAAACTGAAACCTGGTGAGATCGACCCCAACCCTGAAACCAAGCCCGCTAGGCCTGACCCTGTGGACATGGATGAAGGTACGCAGTGCAACTTATCCTCGGGCCATTGTTGTGCTGTCATTTTGTATGGTAAAAATAAATAAATGAGACTAAACCAGCCGTACATGACTGTGTGTAGATGAGCTGGAGATGCTTTCTGAGGCCAGAGCTCGTCTGGCCAACACTCAGGGGAAGAAAGCTAAGAGGAAAGCCAGAGAGAAACAGCTGGAGGAGGCCAGGTACATCTTTTGCACACGTCTGTGTTTCAATAAGAGCTGTGTTGTGAATACAACAAATGCAGTATTTGTGATTGTGGCAAACTGTTATGCTGTGGCACTTGCTGCATAACGTTCAGCATAACCTTTAGACAGACATTTCATAATTTGCTCTGTGCTAGTGCCAAATAAAGAAAATAAATATACAACCCTGATAAACACGCACGCCCTCTTTCCCCCTCCAGACGTCTGGCTGCTCTACAGAAGCGCAGGGAGTTGCGGGCCGCAGGCATCAATGCCCAGAAGAAGAGGAAGAAGAAGAGAGGAGTGGACTACAATGCTGAGATCCCTTTTGAAAAGAAGCCTTCTCAGGTAACACACCACACACACGCAGACATCTCACACACATCGATGTATTATTTGGGTGCTAAATGCTCAGTATGATTCCAGGGTTTCTATGACACCAGCATGGAGCTCTACGAAGGTCTGGAACCAAACTTCAAACGCCTGCGACAACAACACCTGGATGGAGAGCTACGCAAGTCAGTCACACAAACACACTAACTCTTCTGGGCTAACATGCTGTCTACACCGCTCGCGTTAGGTGTATCTACCTATTTCAGCGCCTGGCTTTTTAAGCTTCACATGCTGCAATTCCAGCCTTTCTCATCTCATTGGTTTTTAGGAGCATGTGATGTCCACACTCCGGTCCAGTTGGTGGTGGTAATGCACCTTTTAAAGTTGGTTGCCAACTACCATATAAAGTCTGAAGAAGACTGAAGAAGGAGAAGAGATTAATAGAAACTAACCTGGTTTACCCTTTTATCTGTGGATTAATTGTTGGAGTAAATATGGGACAAAATTCTACAAAGATCCAAGAAAAAAAAGGATCTTGTGCATTTTAGGTGAAATAATAACTCTATGTTTATATCCTAGGACAAATTAGCTAGCAACCGCAAACTAGCTAGCTAAATGTCCATTAATGTTTCATGTGTTTCCACCTGTCCCCAAATTAATATAGTTGGTTCAGAGTTCGTTTTGATATTTCAACCTGAATGTCCTGATTGCGTCTGGTGTGGATGGACAAAATCGATATGCGCATGCAGATGCACGTGTGTGCCCGGTGTAGTCAGCATGTCACGCTACATGTGTGATGTGGGTTGAGCTGTGTATAGGTTATGTTTTTCATTTGAATGTGAAGAGGAGAGACCTGTGTGTATGTCTGACATTATTTGTGTCCTCAGTGAAAAGGAAGAGAAGGAGAGGAAGAGGGATAGACAGAAGATCAAGAAGAAGAAGGAGAGTGATCTTCCATCAGCCATCCTGCAGACCAGCGGAGTAGCAGAATTCACCAAGAAACGCAGCAAATTGGTGCTGCCTGCACCACAGGTAACACTGCTGTGTGTGTTCATCTCTGATGAATAGCTAGAGGAAGTGGTGGAGTTAGGTCAGGCCAGTGAAGTTTGACTGTGTCTGATGTTGTGTGTGTCTTGACACTTGTCTTTCTGACACTGTGTGTAGATCTCTGATGCGGAGCTGGAGGAGGTGGTGAAGCTGGGTCAGGCCAGTGAAGTGGCTCGTCAGACTGCAGAGGAGTCTGGGATCACTAACTCCGCCTCCTCAGCCCTCCTATCAGAATACAGCCTCACCAACAGTGCTATGGCAACTGGGCTACGCACCCCCAAGACCCCTGCTGCACAGGATAAGATACTACAGGTACACACATTCACTCTCCCTTTTTCTGTCTCTCGGGATAAAACATGAAGCAAGCTGTTCACCATGCAATGTGAGTCATGACATCAAATGAATGCTAACACAATATCTCTGACATCATACAGGTAACTGCCAAAATAAAGGAACACCCAACAAACGCCCAACATGTCTTTATCGGGGGTTCGTCCACCACGAGCTGCCAGAACAGCTTCAATGCGCCTAGGCATAGATTCTACAAATGTCTGGAAATCTATTGGAACAGTGGTTCCCAAACTTTTTATAGTCCCGTACCCCTTTAGACATTCAACCTCCGGCTGTGTACCCCCTGTAGCACCAGGGTCAGCTCACTTTAAGCCTGCCACACGCACTATACGATACATTTATTAAACATAAGCATGAGTGAGTTTTTGTCACTACCCGGCTCGTGGGAAGTGACAACGAGCTCTTATAGGACTAGGGCACAAATAATTGTAAGCAATAATTTTGCTCTTTATTTAGCAATCTTACATATAAATCCTTATTTATAGGGGTTCCCGAGTGGCGCAGCAGTCTAAGGCACTGCATCTCAGTGCATGAGGCATCATTACAGTCCCTGGTTCGAATCCAGGATGAATCACATCCGGCTGTGATTGGCAGTCCCATAGGGCGGCACACAATTGGCCCAGCGTCGTCCAGGTTTGGCTGGGGTAGGCAGTCATTGTAAATAAGAATTTGTTCTTAACTGACTTGCCTAGTTAAATAAAAAATAAAAAAATACATTTGTTCAGCGAAAATTGTGAATAACTCATCACAGGTTAATGAGAAGGGTGTGCATGAAAGGATGCACTTAACTCTGCAATGTTGGGTTGTATTGGAGTCTGTCTTAAATTATTTTCCATACACAGTCTGTGCTTGTATTTAGTTTTCATGCTAGTGAGAGTCGAGAATCCTCTCTCATAGGTATGTGGTTGCAAAGGGCATCAGTGTCTTAACAGCGCAATTTGCTAAGGCAGGATACTCTGAGTGCAGACCTATTCAGAAATCTGGCAGTGGCTTCTGATTTAAATTACGTTTTCACAGAACCTGCTTGTTGCAATTTCGATGAGGCTCTCTTGTTCAGATATCGGTAAGTGGCCTGGAGGCAGGGCATGAAGGGGATAATGAATCCAGTTTGTGTCTTCCATTTCAGGAAAGCACCTGCGTAATTGTGCACCCAGATGATTCGGGTGCTTCGCTGTATCACGTTTGACATTGTCTGTAAACTTGTTCGTTTGCACACAAAAATCATATCGTGATGAAAGGCCTTTGTGGTGTTCTTGTTAATGCAGACAGAGAAGAGCTCCAACTTCTTAATCTTAGCCTCAATTCTGTCCCGCACATTGAATATAGTTGGGGAGAGTCCCTGTAATCCTAGATTCAGATCATTCAGGCGAGAAAAAACATCACCCAGATAGGCCAGTCGTGTGAGAAACTCATCATCATGCAAGCGGTCAGACAAGTGAAAATGATGGTCAGTAAAGAACTTTATGCTCGTCTCTCAATTTAAAAAAAAAACGTGTCAGTACTTTTCCCCTTGAAAATCAGCGAACTTCTGTATGTTGTAAAAGCGTTACATGGTCGCTGCCCATATCATTGCATAATGCAGAAAATACACGAGAGTTCAGGGGCCTTGCTTTACAGTGAAAATGGTTAACTTTGTTATTGTCCAAAATGTCTTTCAAGCTGTCAGGCATTCCCTTGGCAGCAAGAGCCTCTCGTGGATGCTGCAGTGTACCCAAGTGGCAATTACTTGCACACACGTTACCCCTCTCCCTGTCATGGCTTCTGCGCCGTCAGTACAGATACCATGTCCATTTGATGTCACATAGCTGTCCAGTACTTATCCTCTCCTGTTATTCTGGTTTGCAGAAGACGTCTTCTTTAATTGACCCCCCATAAACGTAACAGACATATACCAGGAGCTGTGCCAGGCCCACCACATCTGTTGACTCATCCAGCTGTAACACATAAAATTCACTGGCTTGTATGCGAAGCAGTAATTGTTTCATTTACATTTACATTTAAGTCATTTAGCAGACGCTCTTATCCAGAGCGACTTACAAATTGGTGCATTCACCTTATGACATCCAGTGGAACAGTCACTTTACAATAGTGCATCTAAATCTTAAGGGGGGGGGTGAGAGGGATTACTTATCCTATCCTGGGTATTCCTTAAAGAGGTGGGGTTTCAGGTGTCTCCGGAAGGTGGTGATTGACTCCGCTGTCCTGGCGTCGTGAGGGAGTGTTTTCCACCATTGGGGGGCCAGAGCAGCGAACAGTTTTGACTGGGCTGAGCGGGAGCTGTACTTCCTCAGTGGTAGGGAGGCGAGCAGGCCAGAGGTGGATGAACGCAGTGCCCTTGTTTGGGTGTAGGGCCTGATCAGAGCCTGGAGGTACTGAGGTGCCGTTCCCCTCACAGCTCCGTAGGCAAGCACCATGGTCTTGTAGCGGATGCGAGCTTCAACTGGAAGCCAGTGGAGAGAACGGAGGAGCGGGGTGACGTGAGAGAACTTGGGAAGGTTGAACACCAGACGGACTGCGGCGTTCTGGATGAGTTGAAGGGGTTTAATGGCACAGGCAGGGAGCCCAGCCAACAGCGTTGGATTAGGACCTGCGCCGCTTCCTGTGTGAGGCAGGGTCGTACTCTGCGGATGTTGTAGAGCATGAACCTACAGGAACGGGCCACCGCCTTGATGTTGGTTGAGAACGACAGGGTGTTGTCCAGGATCACGCCAAGGTTCTTGGCGCTCTGGGAGGAGGACACAATGGAGTTGTCAACCGTGATGGCGAGATCATGGAACGGGCAGTCCTTCCCCGGGAGGAAGAGTAGCTCCGTCTTGCCGAGGTTCAGCTTGAGGTGGTGATCCGTCATCCACACTGATATGTCTGCCAGACATGCAGAGATGCGATTCGCCACCTGGTCATCAGAAGGGGGAAAGGAGAAGATTAATTGTGTGTCGTCTGCATAGCAATGATAGGAGAGACCATGTGAGGTTATGACAGAGCCAAGTGACTTGGTGTATAGCGAGAATAGGAGAGGGCCAAGAACAGAGCCCTGGGGGACACCAGTGGTGAGAGCGCGTGGTGAGGAGACAGATTCTTGTTTCAAAACATCTCCTGCCATGTCAGTGATGCGTTGTGAAACAGTGTTTGATGAAGGCATTGTCTGTATATTTTTTTTTGGCCTTTTCCCCCAGCATTGTCCCAGTCATATCTGCAGTAGCAGGAAGAATGAAGCCCTCCACAGTAGTATGGGGCCTGCCTGTCCTAGCCACTCGGTAGCTCACCATAAAATACGCTTTTAGCCCTTTTTTTATTAATGGTATCTGTTGCTTTTATACATGTCTTACTACTCAAAAGTCGTCTTAATTCTCGCTCAAACTGCTGTGGCTTATTTTTCAAATTGGCATCGTTTTCGAGCAAACGGAATGAGCAGCAGCTACGTTTGGCTACATACCGACCATTAGTGGGATTCCTGCAAGAGAGTAACGGTTCATGTGATTTCATTATTTGACTAGGCTACCTGTATTTGACTTTGTTGTTATTTCGCTGAACACTAGATGGTTTAATTAGATTTTTTTTGCCAGTGAAACGAGGCTACTCAGGTGAAAAAAATCATCACCCAAATGTATATCTAAATGGACTGTTTGAAAATGTGAATCACATTTATATTTGGCGTACCCCCGACGGCATTGCATGCACCCCTGGGGGTACGCGTACCCCAGCTTGGGAATAGCCGCATTGGGGGGATGCGGCAACATTCTTCCACGAGAAATTCCATAATTTGGTGTTTTGTTGATGGTGGTGGAAAATGGTGGTGGAAAATGCTGTCTCATGGGCCACTTCAGAATCTTCCATAAGTGTTCAATTGAGTTGAGATCTGGTCACTGAGACACACACCCTTTAAACTCCCTATGCTCCTTTGAGTCCCTCTCTCACTCAGATCTCTTCTAGCCGTTGTAGCCAAAATAATGGCCAGCTGTTCATTTTTATACATGACTCGAAGCATGAGGGAATGTTAATTTCTTAATTAACTGAGGAACCACAATTGTGTGGAATGACCTGCTTTAAATAGTTTGTATCCCTCATTTATTCAAGTGTTTCCTTTATTTTACCAGTTTACCTGTATGTATATCTTTCTCTCTCTAGGAGGCCCAGAACCTTATGGCTCTGACGAACGTAGACACTCCTCTGAAAGGAGGTCTGAACACTCCTCTTCACCAGAGTGACTTCTCAGGAGTCACACCCCAAAGACAGGCAGTACAGACACCTAATACTGTACTGACCACACCTTTCAGGTACACACGCGAGCCATCACACACACACACACACACACACACACACACACACACACACACACACACACACACACACACACACACACACACACACACACACACACACACACACACACACACCCGACAGGCTATTGACATACACTGTTTTTGTTGTAGGACCCCCGGTCCAGGGTCAGAGGGCAGTATGACCCCCCAGGGAGGTTTAACCCCTAAAGGACCCGGTACTGTTACCCCTGGAGTAACCCCGGGACGCACCCCTCTACGAGACAAACTCAACATCAATACTGAGGAACAACTAGCAGATCCTGCCTACGCTAAACATCTGGTAACAAAAACTACTTTTGAGTTGGCTACTGTTTTGTATGAGTTTTTATGTGTTTGTGTGTGTGTAACTGTTTAGTGTGTGTGTGTGTGTGTGTAGCAACGAGAGTCGAGGGAGCAGCTGAAGCTGGGTCTGATGTCGCTGCCAGTCCCGAAGAATGACTTTGAGATTGTTCTACCAGAAAATGCAGAGACTCAACTGGAGGAAATGGAGACAGAGACCGGATTCATAGAGGATGCCTCGGAGATAGAGCTACGCAGACAGGTATACTGTAACGCATGCATACTTTTCATAAAGCTCTACTGTAGACTATCCTACCTATGTCTGTGTGTGTGTGTGTGTGTGTGTTGCAGGCTGTTCGGGACGCAGAGAGAGAGAAAGAGCTGAAGCTGAGACACACTGCTGTACAGAGGACTTTACCCAGACCATCAGAGGTATGCACACACACACAGTGACACACCATCTCACACACACAGAGTTCCAGTGCATCACTTTCTCCCCTTCCCGGCCCTGACATTAGCGACAATACTAATGCAAAATTGTGTAGGTGAATGAGTCCATCCTGCGTCCAATGGGAACAGATCCTCTGTCAGAGCTGCAGCATGCTGAGGAGATGATCAAGAAGGAGATGATCACCATGCTGCACTTTGACTGTCTACACCACCCACCAGCCAACCAACAGGTATGTGTACACGTGCACACACAGGGCTGCATTTGGCGCAGAACTGACATTCTTTGTTTATCCATCCACAGCGCAGCAAACAACGAGGGCCTTCCTCCACCTCCAACAACGCAGAACACATCGCCCACCTGGACAGGCACCCCTACCAGCCAATCAGCAATGAGGATTTGGCACAGGTAAAACAAAGACACACACACACTTATTAGCCAGTGTTGCCCAACCGGTTTTTACTTAATCACAATGTTCTTCATTAGGGGTGTGTTGAGTAGTCTTGCAAAACAAGTATCATAACAGATATAGGCAATTTTCTGAAAACTATTATTATCCAAGTATTTTTTTGTAATTATCAGTTATTGGGGGGGGTAATTGTCGGGTGCCAGCACGCATCTTTCTCATGTCAGTCAGTCATGTGCGAGGTTCTATGTAGTCTAAATAACTCAACTGGTTGTCTGTAAAGAGAAGTGTTGGCTGTAAGTTGATCCTGCTGCTCTGATTGGATAGAGTGAAGCTGTATTTCACGTCCACTTGCTTCGTAATTTTACCTGATCAGTTTTCCTTGCATGTTTTCGGTCTGATCATTTAGATTGCTTATGCCTGCTAAATCACATGGCGAGGAGGTTTGCTATTAATGTGCATAATATTTAACATGCAGAGCAAGGGTAGGGAATAAAGACTAAACCAATGTGTGCTTGGCTGCCCACTGCAAGTTTAGGACACACACATGCTTCTCCTAATCTGCATCTTTTTTTTGCAATGAGAATGTGTAGAGGTATTTTGCCAACATCTACAGTGCATTCGGCAAGTATTCAGACTCTATCCCCTTCATTACAGCCTTATTCTAAAATTGATTAAATAAAAAAAGGTCCCTCACACAATACCCCATAATGACAAAGCAAAAACAGGTTTTTAGAAATGTTTGCAAATGTATAAACAAACAAAAAAACGGATACCTTTATTTACACAAGTATTCAGACCCTTTTTTATGAGACTTGAAATTGAGCTCAGGTGCATCCTGTTTCCATTGATCATCCTTGATTGGAGGCCACCTGTGGTAAATTCAATTGCTTGGACATGACTTGGAAAGGCACACACCTGTCTACAGTTGACAGTGCATGTCAGAGCTAAAACCAAGCCATGAGGTCGAAGGAATTGTCCGTAGAGCTCCGAGACAGGATTGTGTCGAAGCACGGATGTGGGTTAGGGTACAAAAAAATGTCTGCATCATTAAAGGTCCCCAAGAACACAGTGGCCTCCATTCTTAAATGGAAGAAGTTTGGAACCACCTAGACTCTTCATAGAGCTAACTGCCCGGCCCAATCAAGGGAGAAGGGCCTTGTTCAGGGAGGTGACCAAGAACCTGATGGTCACTCTGACAGCTCTTGGAGTTTTCCAAAAGGCACCTTAAGGACTGTCAAACCATGAGAAACAAGATTCTCTTGTCTGAAACCAAGTCTCAATGTCCTTGAGTGACCCAGCCAGAGCCTGGACTTGAACCTGATCGAACATCTCTGGAGAGACCTGAAAATAGCTGCGCAGCGATGCTCCCCATCCAACCTGACAGAGCTTGAATGGTAGAAACTCGCCAAATACAGCCGTGCCAAGCTTGTAGCATCATACCCAAGAAAACTCCAGGCTGTAATCGCTGCCAAAGGTGCTTCAACAAAGTACTGAGTAAAGGGTCTGAATACTTGGGTAAATAATTATTTACTTACGTAAATAATAAATGTAATGTTTCAGTTTTTTAGTTGTAATAAATTAGCTACATTTTCTCCAGCTATTTTTGCTTTGTCATTATAGGAAATTGTGTGTGTGGATTGAGGTGGGGGGACTATTTAATACATTTTTTAATAAGGCTGTTAAATTAACAGTGTGGGGGGAAAGTGAATGCCCTGTACTTAGTCATATTAAAACACTCCCATTTTTTCCGATCACGAGTAATATCCGATCCGACTATCAACTTTCAATTTATGGATACGATTCAGAGTATGGCAATGTTTCCACTCCCCTAGTCTCCATCAGCTGTGTTTTCATCTATTCTAGTATGCCTCAATCCTAAAATGAATAGGAAAGGTGGACACTGTCTAGATAGAGTACAATGACATCATTGTCCATGCAAAGGGCTATTGCGGTGACCAGTCAAATTCCAAGTGACCATTGAGTCACGGTTATCTTCTCTTATGCACTCCGGACATTACTAGTATCCAACTCGCTAATGATCATCAGGTTCTAATGGCCTCAAACACAGGGCTCTATTGTCCCACTAACCACTCTGACATCAATGCAAATGCAATTGAAAATCACAAACATATATCATAAGAGAATCATGCTTTTAAAACTCACCATTCGGCTACATTTTTTTCAATTTGAAGAAAAGTTGTAGGTGTTTCAAAGCCAAACAACAAAATGGACAGTGCTTTCTAATGTGATGATTATTTCAAAGCATTTAAGAAATTGAAAGTAGAACTTATTAGTTTTTAGCTATACAGTGCCTTCAGGAAATATTCGCACCTTGACTTTTTCCGGAATATTGTTACAAAGTGGGATTAAAATACAAAGTTAAAGAAAATATATATATTTTTTTAAACATTCAAAATAAGACTATCCTGATTAGATATGTATTTATTATGGATCCCCATTAGCAGCTGCCAAGTCAGCATAGACTCTTCCTGGGGTCCAGAAAAATGAAGGCAGTTTATATACAATTAAAAACAGTTGATTACATTTCACATCACATATCTACAACACAGAATGTATGTGTTTAGTAGTAGTAGGGTTCACCCCAATTCGTCAACTGGTCGATTTAGTTTTTTTGTCAAGCAGCAGCAAATAATAGTGGAGACATCAAAACTATGAAATAACACACATGAAATCATGTAGTAACCAAAAGCTTTTAACAAATCAAAATATGTTTGAGATCCTTCAAAGTAGCCACCCTTTGCCTTGACAGCTTTGCACACAAGATTTGCCAGTTCTTGCTGTAAGATGTTACCCAACTCTTCCACCAAGGCACCTGCAAGTTCTCTGACTTTTCTGGGGGGAATGGCCCTAGCCCTCACCCTCCGATCCAACAGGACCCAGACGTGCTCAATGGGCTTGAGATCGGGGCTCTTCGCTGGCCATGGCAGAACACTGACATTCCTGTCTTTGCAGGAAATCACGCACAGAATGAGCAGTATGGCTGGTGGCATTGTCATGCTGGAGGGTCATCTCAGGATGAGCCTGCAGGAAGGGTACCACATGAGGGAGGAGGATGTCTTCCCTGTAACAGTGTTGAGATTGCCTGCAATTGCCTCCGACTATAAATGCGAATATATAAATGTGCGTTCCTGGTGTAACTCAGGCAGTTGTTGTTGCCATTCTGTACCTGTACCGCAGGTGTGATGTTTGATTGTACCGATCCCGTGCAAGTGTTTTGTTACACGTGCCACTGCAAGGATGATCAGCTGTCCGTCCTGTCTTCCTGTAGCGCTGTCTTAGGTGTCTTACAGTACGGACATGGCAATTTATTGCCCTGGCCACATCTGCAGTCCTCATGTCTCCTTGCAGCATGCCTAAGGCACGGTCCCTGCTCATCTGCGTGAACCTGGGCATCTTTCTTTTGGTGTTTTTCAGAGACAGTAGAAAGGCCTCTTTAGTGTTCAGTGTCCATAGCTGTGACCATAATTGTCTACCGTCTGTAAGCTGTTAGTGTCTTAACGACCGTGATCTAGTCATTGCGTGCTATGAATATGGGACCAAATAATAACTATTTGCTACTTTAATAGACGTTAATTTGTCCCAATACTTTTGGTCCCCTAAAATGGAGGGACTACGTACAAAAATGCTGTAATTTCTAAATGGTTCACCCGGTATGGATGAAAATACACTCCAATTAAAGCTGACCGTTTGCACGTTAACCTCAGTCATTGTATAATTTCTAAACCAAAGTGCTGGTGTACAGAGCCAAACAACAACAAATGTGTCACTGTCCCAATACTTATGGAGCTCACTGTATATTTATTTCTCAGCTCCTCAGTTATAAAACCAGAATAGCCGGGCAATTCGAGGGCATACAGATGCCATGTATTTTCCCCTGCCCTTGTTCCTACCCATTTGATAATGGGCCCTTCTAAATCAAAACAAATTTGACATTTATTGTTAGAGAATAGCCTGATGGGTGAAAATGTGATCACTTGATGAGAGAACAGGGTGTGAAGCCTGAGGCGCACTCACTCCGGAATGGGATAAAATATCCTTTCTATTTTACTAAATTCAAAGTTCAATTATATTATTCTTCAAATAAAATAATGGCACGAGACTTAAGTATATCTTGCCTGCTAAATGAACAAGCCTACAGCCTATGGCATAACCAGATAACAAACAGTAGGCCAACTCGTATTCGGTTCTTCTGAAATACATGTTCTTATGTTGCTTTAGACATGCCTAATAAATAATGGATTTATTGTGATGGCGTATATTAAATTAACTTTTTTTTTAATGTAGTTATTCCAAAGGCGTGCATCAGTGGTTTGTATGCATGGAGGCCTTGAGAAGCCTAACATGTTTATTGATTTAATGGTCGATTACCGTGAAACTGTCTATTTGCATGACAATAACCGGTTGACAAAATGTCATGACCGCCACAGCCCTATCCACGCAATGTGAAAATTAGCTTGAAATGCATAAATGATCAAAGGGGTGTTCTCCCCTCACTCTCAGGCCAGTGAGTTGCTGAGCCAGGAGATGGAGGTGGTGAGGGCAGGTATGGGTCACGGGGACCTGTCCATGGAGGCCTACAGCCAGGTGTGGGAGGAGTGTTACGGCCAGGTGCTGTACCTCTCCGCCCAGAGCCGCTACACCAGGGCCAACCTGGCCTCCAAGAAGGACAGAATAGACTCCCTGGAGAAGAAACTGGAGGTGAGACCATGCACACGCTATCATGTTCTTTATACACTAGAAGCTGCTGGTTCATAGGTGGCTTATATTGTGAAGTGTGTGTGTCTATGATGTGTGAATCTGTATATTCCTAGATAAACCGAGGCCATATGACATGTGAGGCCCGTCGTGCTGCTCGTCTGGAGCGCCGTCTCAAGGTGAATATATATACACCTATACTCTTTCTGTATGTGTCTAAAGGTGTTTCTAAACAGCACCATGTGTGTGCTCTAGACCTACTGAAGCATAATGGTGATCTGTGGGAGCAGTTATATTGTGTGTGTGTGTGTGTGTGTGTAGGTGTTACTAGGAGGGTACCAGTCCCGTGCTGTAGGCCTACTGAAGCAGCATGGTGAACTGTGGGAGCAGGTTGAGCAGGCAGCTACAGAGCTCCACACCTTCACTGAGCTGAAGAAACAAGAAGACACAGCTATACCCCGCAGACAAGAGGTACACACATTCACACACACACCCGGCCATATCACACAAACATCAGGTTACGTACACACACACACAGCAGCTGACACAAACTGGAGGCATGTGAAGTTGCTTAATGGACTTAATTTTCTCATTCTGTCTAGGCTCTAAGGGAGGATGTGGAGAGACAGCAGGAGAGAGAGAAGGAGCTGCAACAGAGATATGGAGACCTGCTGCTGGAGAAAGACGCTCTGCTGTCTGCCAAATTCTAACATGCATACACCATACATGCTTACTAGACACAGCAAACACATAAGACCAACACATACTACGAAGACACATTGAGTAAATGCACACACGCTGCTGGAGGTGTCTGCTAAAGCACAGGATCATAGCCACCCTCGTCTCCCTCAGCAAATCTGTGAGAAAAAAAATATTGTGCTGATTTGCTTTTTATTTTCCAAGGTTAAAAATACATGCAATTGAATGGCCTATTGTAACTCCGCCTCTATGTTTTGATGTCATGGCCCAGTGCTGTGAGCATGCTAAGTAGTTACCTAGTGTCAGTTTGTCCTCTGACTAGTGATCAGTGGTTCATGTCATTGGAATAAAATAGATCAATAGAAATCTGATTTCTCTTTTGGTGTTTGTCCCATGGCGACAGATTGATTTTAACCTTAAAATTCCTGACTGACCGTGTTCACTCTTATCCGTGACTGTTAGAGCTGTAAAGTGTTGAAAACATGCGCCAGGAACTGTTCCAATAACTACATTCCTGCTTTGAAAGAGCTCAGTAATTGTACCTGTCTGTGCTAAAGAAACTAGGCCCTAGGTCACGAGATGTGACCTTTGTGCCCAGTTGCACTTCAGCACCCATGAGATACCTAGAGACATTTGTTCTTAGCAGTCTGCATTCCTCTGTCAAGGGGCTATTGGATGATAATCCATTTTGATACAATCACAGAAGTGTTGAAGGTGCCATATTGACAGTGTTAAATAACTAAGGAGTCAGTCTAATCAAATAGCTTAATTAAAGAGACAAATGTATATCTGAATAATGATATACACAGAGTGTACAAAACATTAGGAACACTTCTAATATTGAGTTGCACCCCCTTTTGCCCTCAATTATTCAGGGGATGGACTGCAATGTTCACGCCAGTGCTTCCTATAGTTATCAAGCTGGCTGGATGTCCTTTGGGTGGTGGACCATTCTTGATACACACAGAAAACCCCCCTCAGTGTTTGCATGAGTGAATCCTGTGGGACAGTCGTTCCAGTATTCAATCTTGTGGCTGCAGACAGCGAAAGGGAATGTACAACACGCGCACACACATCAGAGTTTTCTAATCATTTTTGCTCTCGTTCTCTAACTAGCCAATAGGTGTGCCACTTTCTCCCAGGACCCGGTCAGATTGAGGGGCAAAGAGAAAAGTTGGCTAGTCAAAGGTGTTAGAGTAATGCAATCCTACCACGATTTAACAGACTTTGTCCCTCGTTGGTTTTCTTTACAAACCACTGCTGCATTTAATGGAATTTTCTAGCTTTTTTTTCCTGATTTTAAATTTTTAAAATGTTTAAATCAGAAGCTTCTGAATCTGGAGGGAGAGTGACTTTATAATTAAAGGTAGATTCTGCGAGATGACGTTGCCAAAATCAGCACTGAGTGGTATGGCTAAAGAAAACAACTGTAGGCGAAAATCAAGGAGTGAAGTCTGAATTGGTACATGAAAGTCAGACACTAATGTGGTTTTCCAACAGCAAGGCTCAGATCAACGTGACACGGTTACGAATTGTTAAAGGTTTTCTTTATAATGTTGAAATAAACATGTGTATCATCCCCATATCACACACAAACTGAAATCATAATATGTGTGTACATTGTACAATCACTTAGTGAGTGACTCATATACTATATATACAAAAGTATGTGGACACCCCTTCAAATTAGTGGATTCGGCTATTTCAGCCACCCGTTACTGACCGGTGTATAAAATTGAGCACACGGCCATCTCCATAGACATACATTGGCAGTAGAATGGCCTTACTGAAGAGCTCGGTGACTTTCAACTTGGCACCGTCATCAAGTCAGGTTGCCAAATTTCTGCCCTGCTAGAGCAACCTTGGTCAACTGTAAGTGCTGTTATTGTGAGGTAGAAACGTCTAGGAGCAACAACGGCTCAGTTGTGAAGTGGTAAGCCACACAAGCCCACAGAATGGAACTGCTGAGTGTTGAAGCGCCTAACAATCATCTGTCCTCGGTTGCAACACTCACTACCAAGTTCCAAACTAGCTCAGGAAGCAACTACAGCACTAACTGTTTGTCTGGAGTTTCATGAAATGGGTTTCCATGGCCGAGCACCTGCACACAAGCCTAAGATTACCATGCGCAATGCCGCGCCTGTGGAGTGGTGTAAAGTTTGCCACCATTGGACTCTGGAGTAGTGGGAATGCGTTCTCTGGAGTGATTCATCATCTGGCAGTCCGACGGACTAATCTGGGTTTGGCGGATGCCAGGAGAACACTACTTGGTCCAATGCATAGTGCCAACTGTAACGTTTGATGGAGGAGGCTGTTTTTTCATGGTTCGGGCTAGGTCCAGTGCAGACAAATCATAGTGCTAAAGCAAACTGACATTCTAAATTATTCTGTGCTTCCAACTTTATGGTAACAGTTTTTGGGAAGGCCCTTTCCTGTTTCAGCATGACAATGTTCCTATGCACAAAGCAAGGTCCATACAGAAATGGTTTGTCAAGATTGGTGTGGAAGAACTTGACTGGCCTGCACAGAGCCCTGACCTCAACCCCATAGAACACCTTTGGGATGAATTGGAACACTGACTGCGAGCCAGGCCTAATCGGCCAACATCGGTGCCCGACCTCACTAATGCTCTTGTTGCCGAATGGAAGCATGTCCCCGCAGCAATGTTCCAGCATCTAGTGGAAAGCTTTCCCAGAAGAGTGTATAGTAGCAAAGAGGGGACCAACTCCATATTAATGCCCATGCTTTTGGAATGAGATATTCTTCGAGCAGTAGTCCCCATACTTTTGGTAATGCAGTCTCTCTCTCTCTCACTCTCTGTGTATATAGGGTTAGTTTGTGTGTCTAACATATTTTTCTCTGTAGGTAAACACTTTACTCTGACCATAACCATGTTCAACAGTTCTCCCCAGGTGGCCATGTACCACAGAGCAATCAAAGTTACTGTAGACAGACCTAGAGAGCCACACCGTGAATACACACACACACACACACACAAACCCAAGCAACCCACCTAGATCACCAGGGTGTGTGTATCTGTACCTGCGTTGTTCTCTGCCCTGGTGTGTTTGATGTAAGCGGAGAACTTGGCAAAGAGGTCTCCCTGTTCTTAGTTGCCATTTTAGGATACCTGAGGAACACCAGCGTCAACACACACAATCTTATTCCCACTCTTGACTGTGTACTAGTGTATCTGTGTGGAGCTGAAAGAGGATCTTGTAAGGGGACACCAGACACACCTTGAATACTAAAGAACAATTTAATTACACACCTCACTGGACACACTGCCATATAACTACTATGATATTATAATTACCCTACTGTACTAAACTAACTACCCCTAGAACTACCTCATATACCAGCTAACTACCACATTCCTCATAGTATGTTGTACCGAAGTTGACTGAATGAGGGAAAACACCTGTTTTGCCCCGCACTGCCTGTTCCTGGGCAGTGAAGAGCGATATTAAATTGAACGAATGAATCTGAGCCTCACACTTATCACATGTGAAAGGCGGGGCTTCCAGCGAGGTGCGGATTTCATTGGCCTTGTCAGGCGTGGTTGTAGATCATTTAACCGAAGTTGCGAGAGTGTGACTCCCCATAGTATGTTGTACCTCATTTACCTCCTTCAGGGAACAGTAGTTATAGTCATAATGTTACGTTCTCCTGTACATAACTGTGTATGTGTGTAATAGTTTGTGTGTGTTCTCAGTCTTTGGTCTGTCCCCAGTCACATATCTTGTACCCGGCAACTCCTGGTTGTGCTGCGTGTGTCAGCTTCTGTCCTTACTGTGACTCTGTGTGTGCGTGTGCTCTGCAGAATGAGTGTGTCAGTCAAAAATAGCCATAGGGACGTGGAGGGTTGAGGTGTCAGGAAGAAGGGGGGATAGAGGGAGGAAAGCGGTAGAGGGTGAAAAGGAGAGGTGCTTTGGGATTGTAGTGTAGTGAAAATGAGAACAGGATGGATCATGTTCCCTTATCAACATAATTAGATCTGAAATGACACTATCCCTATATTGCACTGCTTTTGGCCAGAGCCTTTTGCCCTATGTATAACCGTATGTGGCTCTGGTCAAAGGTGGTGACCTACAAAGGGAAGAGGGTGTCATTTGGGACTCTTCCTTAAACTCAAATGCACCTTGATAAGTCGGGAACAGTTGGTGTGTGTGTTATACCAGTGACTGTGTTTTTATTTAATGAGATGTGTTGTTGTGTTAAATCCACTCTAGATAAGTGTGAAGTGGATGTTAGAGCTCCATCAGATCGTAGGAGGATTATTAAACATCAACCAATCTGCTACTCCGCTTTGTCAAGCCCTCAACTATACACTCACACTTCCCCAATCAATTAAACAATAAAACTTTCTGAAAGGAAGAAACATTGAGAGAAACCAGGAGGACCATACCTGTCATACACCCCCCCGCCCCAAGCACCCATACAGTAAATACCATAGACTCACAGCGGTAACACGATCATGCTACCTTGTCTGTCAGTTGAGTCACTGCACTCTTAGAAAAAAGGGTTCCACAAGGGTTCTTCAGATGTCCTCATAGGAGAACCATTTTTGGTTTCAGGTAGAAGTCTTTGGTTCCAGGAAGAACCCTTTGGGTTCCATGTAGAACACACGATAGAAATAGTTCTACATGGAACCCAAAAGGTGTCAAACTGGAGCCAGAAGGGTTCTACTTGCAACCAAAAAGGGTTATTCAAAGGGTTCTCCTCATCTTCTGTTGAGCTGGAGGAGCTGCTCTTGCTCTCCCGTCTGGGCAGAGGAACCATAGGTGCCTTTCTCAGGCTTCCTGTTCTCGTACTTCACCGTTAGACCGGTTCCGTTGCCTGGGGATAGAGTAAAGTTTTAGGAAACAGAATCATTCACCACGTCACTAGGCATCTCATACTACTGGTTCTGGTTCTAGTAGGTAACCTCCGTTGGGCTATCTGAGTCTCTGTCCAGGGGATCTCAAATGTTCTTACTCTGCTCCTCCATGTTAATGTTCTCGCCACAATGCAACAGGTGCTTCTGACAAGGCGGAGAGAGGGACGGGAGGTTGGAGAGGAAGGAAGGGAGGGAGGTTGATGAGATTGTAAATGACCTAGGGGCCCTGTGTGCACATGAGAGCTGTCCCCAACAACAGTCATTGCTGTGATTATTTGGAAACTTTGAACCAGGAGAAAGAGTTCACCTAAGGAGTGAAGAGAGGAGAGAGGACCCTTACATTTTTTTACCATGGTGTACCATTAAATAAATACAATGGTACTATCATGGTTTTATGGTCACTACCATGGCAGGAAATACCATGGTATAAACTTATTTTTGTCATTGTACTGGCTCACATGTTACAAAAATTAACCATGGTAGTACAATGAAAAAAATGCCATGGTTTTGTACTAGCAGCATGTAGTGGAACATGAAAGCATGGAAGTTGTTTACAATGTATTATGATGGTCTGCGTCCCACTGTTTGTTTTTGGTAAAGTGACCAAAAACGTAATTCATGGTACTTACATAATGCAACGTTGACTACTTTCTCTTCAATGGAAAAGCTTAGGCCTAGTACTCTTAAATCCCTTTAGCTCATAGTGAAAAACCACATCACACATAGTATAGTAGTGTAGTGTACAGTCGTGGCCAAAAGTTTTGAGAACGACACAAATATACATTTTCACAAAGTCTGCTGCCTTAGTTTGTAAGATGACAATTTGCATATACTCCACAAAGTTATGAAAAGTGATCAGATTAATTGCAATTAATTGCAAAGTCCCTCTTTGCCATGCAAATGAACTGAATCCCCCAAAAACATTTCCACTGCATTTCAGCCCTGCCACAAAAGGACTAGTTGACATGTCAGTGATTTTCTCGTTAACACTGGTGTGAGTGTTGACGAGGTCAAAGCTGGAGATCACTCTGTCATGCTGATTGAGTTCAAATAACAAACTGGAAGCTTCAAAATGAGTGTGATGCTTGGACTCATTGTTCTTCCTCTGTCAACCATGGTTACCTGCAAGGAAACACAGGCAATTGCTTTGCACAAGAAGGGCTTCACAGGCAATGATATTTCTGCCAGTTATAATGCACCAAAATCAACCATATATTGGATCATCAAGAACTTCAAGGAGAACGGTTCAATTGTTGTGAAGAAGGCTTCAGGATGCCCAAGAAGGTCCAGCAAGCATCAGGACCATCTCCTAAAGTTGCTTCAGCTGCAGGATCAGGGCACCACCAGTACAGAGCTTGCTCAGGAATGGCAGCAGGCAGGTGAGTGCATCTGCACGCACAGTGAGGCAAAGACTTTTGGAGGATGGCCTGGTGTCAAGAAGGGCAGCAAAGAAGCCACTTCTCTCCAGGAAAAACATCAGGGACAGACTGATATTCTGCAAAAGGTACAGGGATTGGACTGCTGAGGACTGGGGTAAAGTCATTTTCTCGGATGAATCCCCTTCCGATTGTTTGGAGCATCCGGAAAAAAGCTTGTCCGGAGAAGACAAGGTGAGCGCTACCATCAGTCCAGTGTCATGCCAACAGTAAAGCATCCTGAAGACATTCATGTGTGGGGTTGCTTCTCAGCCAAGGGAGTGGGCTCACTCACAATTTGGCCTAAGAACACAGCCATGAATAAAGAATGGTACCAACACATCCTCCGAGAGCAACTTCTCCGAACCATCCAGGAACAGTTTGGTGACGAACAATGCCTTTTCCAGCATGATGGAGCACCTTTCCAAAAGGCAAAAGTGATAACTAAGTGGCTCGGGAAACAAAACATCGATATTTTGGGTCCATGGCCAGGAAACTCCCCAGACCTTTATCCCATTGAGAACTTGTGGTCAATCCTCAAGAGGCAGGTGGACAAACAAAAACCCACAGATTCTGACAAACTCCAAGCATTGATTATGCAAGAATGGGCTGCCATCAGTCAGGATGTGGCCCAGAAGTTAATTGACAGCATGCCAGGGCGGATTGCAGAGGTCTTGAAAAAGAAGGGTCGACACTGCAAATATTGCCTCTTTGCATCAACTTCATGTAATTGTCAATAAAAGCCTTTGACACTTATGAAATGCTTGTAATTATACTTCAGTTATCCATAGTAACATCTGACAAAAATATCTAAAGACACTGAAGCAGCAAACTTTGTGGAAATTAATATTTGTGTCATTCTCAAAACTTTTGGCCACGACTGTATACTCTTAATGGATCCGCCCCTTTTCCCCTATAATAACATATCCAAATCTAACTGCCTGTAGCTCAGGCCCTGAATCAAGGATATGCATACTATTGGTGTCATTTTAAAGGAAATACTTTCAAGTTTGTGGAAATGTGAAAGGAATTTAGGAGAATATAACAATAGGTCTGGTAAAAGATAATACAAAGACAAACAACCATTCCTTTGTATTTTTTTTGTACCATTTTTGAAATGCAAGAGAAAGGCTATATTGTATTATTCCAGGCCAGTTGCATTTTAGATTTTGGCCACTAGATGGCAGCAGTGTATGTGCTAAATTTTAGACTGATCCAATCAACCATTGTATTTCTGTTCAAAATGGTGTATCAAGACTGCCCAAATGTGCCTAATTTGTTTATTAATCACTTTTCATGTTCAGAATTGTGCACTCTCCTCAAACAATAGCATGGTATTCTTTCAATGTAATAGCTACTGTAAATTGGACAGTGCAGTTAGATTAACAAGAAGTTAAGCTTTCTGCCAATATCAGATATGTCTATGTCATGGGAAATGCTCTTGTTACTTACAACCTCATGCTACTCGCATTAGCCTACGATACCGATCCCAAAAAAGTTTTGAACTTTGGGACCTGGATAGGGTATGGTGAGAAGAATGAAGGAAATCTGAAACCTTGAAGATTTAAAATAGTTAGTTTATCTGGTGCTTCTCTCTTCAATACAGTTTTTAGTTGGCTCTCACTCAACTGACTTGGCTACTCTTATACAATAGCCAACATACTAAATAATTTGTATAAAGGTATTAATTATCATCTTTTTTCGCATAGATACATTTTCATCATGTCATTCTCAACATATCCCTAAAAACAGCAAGTTACATTGTTTCCCTTGGTACTATAGACATGATGACAGCCTAGGTTGACTGGAGCTAACTTTAGCCAATGTTAGCTTCTATGCTAACTGACTTTTATAAAATAATCAAACTATTAAAACATCATCAAAAAATAACAACGATTATTTAATTATACTCTGCTTAACTTGGTGTTTTATAGCCTGTGCTTCATAACTCGCTCAGCGTGATGATAACGTTTAAAATATTTTGTTTATCTGGTGCTTTAGCTTTCAGTTGCCTTGGCTCTCTCATTCAACTGACTCACTGACTAGGCAGGCTAACACGAGAGCCTTGTAAATCAACCCATATTTATGTTGATTTATTTTCCCTTTTGTAGTTTAACTATTTGCACATCGTTACAAGCCTTTATATAGCCATAATATGACATTTGAAATGTATCTATTCCTTTGGAAATTTGTGTCATGTTTAACCCTTGTGTGGTGTTTTGTTATTTACCCAATGTTCGCGGGACTGATGGAACCACAACATTATTGGTTTTTTTTTAAAAATACAGTCATAACAATTTATGTAAAAATACTTAATACTTAGATGTTGACTTATATCAATTACAAGCAATATAGACAGCATACATGTTTAATATTTGCCATTTACCTCTGCTAGATCATATTTATCAATAAAAGCGCTTTTTGTTTAAAAAATGTGATTTTTGTGAACAATTTTTTTTTTCTTCCCAAATGTTGCTTTTTTGTGTCATCAATTAGACAAGGGGGGACTAGTTACCCCATAATACCATACTGTTAGTTTTTATTGTTTATTTTACTTTTGTTTATGATCTATTTTACTTGCTTTGGCATTGTAAACATATGTTTCCTATGCCAATAACACCCTTTGAATGGAATTGAATTGATAGAGCGTGAAGAAACCACTAGAGCGAGCAGCTTCCTCTGCGGGCTGAAACGAGCACAAAAACATCTTGACTATAAATACTGTACATTATTACAAAATGCAATAGATTAGGCTACCATATCTCCAGTGGCGACCAATCATCCAGGGCAGAGCCCCACCTGTTAAGATTTTTTTTTAAAGGCCAGAAAAGGTTCAATACTCAGTCAATCCAGCATGACTTCTGCCGCCTTCAAAACAACTGGAAACTCAGAACCGGGAAATCTCGACTTCAGTGAGTTCAAGACAACTGGGAACAACAACAAAAAAAGAGTCGGGAACTTGGGCCTCTTTCTAGAGCTCTGACCTGAAGATCACCGATGTCATGATTCAACCTTGTTTTTTTTCATAGTTCACAGTTGTCTTGAAAGCAACATAAATCTAGAGAATGCCAGATTTTGATGACAAAATTTGCCCTCAAGAAGGACTGCCGCGCCACCTTCCTGTTCAAGTGAGCACAGCACAACGGTCCAAAAATGTATTGTATGCTGTTGCATGATGTAATATGCCAGGGAGATATGTATACTGTACTTAATACTACCTGTATGTTGTGGAGTAAGCTGTTAGTAGCCCATGTGGCTCACCATAATAAATTGGTCGCTTTCCCCTTCATAATTTAGCCTACTGTTCTGACTTGGTGATGCACATATAGACTATAGCATGTTTCAGAGAAATGTCATCATCGAATATTGTAAGAGCTTTCGTTGTCTGCTTATATGCCCCTTTGTTTATACTACGGTTCTGACTTCGTGTACAGAGAGAAATCTATAAGAACGGCCCATGTTCTGAATTCTGTGCATTTCAAAGGTGCTGAAAAAATAGTTATATTGACTTGGTCTGTTTTAGCTTGCTCATTAATGTCTTAATCTAAATTACGGATTGCCTCTTATCCGCTCATCGTTCCCTTATGCCATAGTTTGTAGATCTCAATTGTCAGTAGAAAGCACATTTGTTTAAGCAAGTCAGCCATATCAGCTATGTTTTAAAAAAAGGCAGTAAATGAGGCTGACAGACAAGGCTCCGCTTGTAGCAGTGGTAAGGATTCTCTCCATGGTGCTGAAAAGAAAGATCTGCTGTTGGGACAGCTTTATGTAGGCCCTAACAGTTTGTGGCCACTGTTAGTCACTGTTATAGTGCATTAAGTACATTTTACGACTCTGTCGTTGTGGGGTTATGAATCGTCCCACCCCGGTGTAGGCGTGTTTTGCATCGGCTGGAAGTTGATGCATTCGATTTGGAACTGGGCTGCCTCGCAGTCGTGCGCCAGGTGCCCTGTTCAAAGCCCATGGCGAAGTCGGCTTAAAACAAAAGTGACGTTCAGTGTTGTGTTGTGTAGTGGCTTTGCTGACATGCATCATTTTTGTTGTTGTTAAGTCTGCCCCACCAAGATTTACATGCTAAAATCCCCACTGCATATATCTCACATTCTCCCACATTGCAGGTTGGCAACACAGGGAACCCAAACATGAGCGAAAAACGGTACTATTCATACAGAAAGTATTATCCCTTTTTCACAGCAACTAGTTCCCTTTTTCTGTGATGTTACAAACAAACTAGGTCCAACAATAGTAGCCTGCCTCTGACTTTATCCGAAACTTGCCCATACTGGTATATAAATAAATCAATATTATATCAACCTACCTCTTTTGACCTTGGGGGTGGGTTATTTATTTCTTGCATTATACTGCCATTATACTATGGTAACGCACAATTAATAAAGATGATAATTTCTGGTACCATTTATCATTCTTCATACATCAAAGCTAAGACCATGGTACATTTCCATGATTCAGCTCTTATACCATGGTATAAGAGAAAGTACCATAGTAGCAGCATGGTATGAATGAAAGTACCATAGTATCACCATGGTACATTTTTGCAAGGGGAGGAAAGGAAGAGAGGAGAGGAAGAGAGAATAAGTGAGAGGAGAAATAGTGGGGAAAACTCAATTGTAATTCTCCTCGCGCCCTCTTTCTTTGCCTCCATCTCAAAAGAAGGAGGCGAGGAGAGAGAATTTTAGGATTATGCTAATTACATTCTCCGGGGAAGAGGAAGAGAGGAGAGGAGACTTGTTGATCAGCCCTCTGTCCACTGGACCAATCAGGAAGCATCTGTTGCGGGTATGAAACTGCTGTCAACATTTTCTAAATGACGATTGGTTGACTGAGGTGCTTGTCAACGGAACGCCTCTATTTTGAGTACATTTTACGATTATTGTCATTAGGCGTGTTTTGCGTCGGCTGAAAGTTGATGCATTCGATTTGGAACTGGGCTGCCTCCCGGGCAGGTTCCCGGTTCAAAGCCCATGGACAAGTCGGCTCAAAACGAAGGTGAGGTAATTAAGCACGTAGTAGTAATTAGTAGGCTTCTGTGTTTTCCCATGCAAAAGGGATTTGCTTTTGATAAAAACGATGTATCTGCCTTCGCAATGAAAGGTAGTTAGAAATGTCAAACATTTATTTTATGGAAAAGAGATATATGTTTCTGCACGATGCACCATGCTACCTTGTTGACAAAATGACGGAGCGGCGCAGATCCTTGTTCGATTTTGAGAGGGGCGTGCCCCCCTCCCCGCTTTCACCCAATGACATGGCGGGCATATTTCCGTTGCCCCGCGGCTCAGCATAATCGAATGCGCCCATTGTGAAATTGAAATGACAACAGCTAGTTAAGGAAGTGAAAGCGGGTATATATAAAACCAAAACTTTGCTTTTGGAGGAACGTAGACTGAGCACCTCCATAGAACGACAATCTAATGAGAAAGCTGTCAGGTACGTAGAATTGTTGACAAACAAGGTTCGTATGACGATATTGGGCAATCGTTGAGCCGGCTGGGTAACGACGTTAGTAAATATTCAATGTCGGCTACCTGGCAGAGGTAGCTAGTTAGCTAGCTTACTTTTAGCTTGGAGTACAAGTCGTCAACGCTTAGATAACTAACGTTACACAGCAAGAGAGCTAATCAACTGTCTTGTCAGGGATATGTGATGTGGACGGGGTGGTGTCAAAAAACCTAGTTAGCTTGCAAACTATAGTGTGTCATGTCATACCGGGACAGCACAGGACTTCCTGATAGCTAGCTAGGTCCATTATCTTGGTCCCAAGGTTGTCATATGATGTCCATGTTAAACACTAGTCTGCACACTTTGCATACAGGTGGTGAGTTTCACTGGGACTTGTTTGACAATCAACACAGGTGTGTGTCGGGTGAGCCTGTGTGTGTCGGGTGAGCCTGTGTGTGTCGGGTGAGCCTGTGTGTGTCGGGTGAGCGGGTGAGTCTGTGTGTGTCGGGTGAGTCCTGTGTGTGTCGGGTGAGCCTGTGTGTGTCGGGTGAGCCTGTGTGTGTCGGGTGAGCCTGTGTGTGTCGGGTGAGCCTGTGTGTGTCGGGTGAGCCTGTGTGTGTCGGGTGAGCCTGTGTGTGTCGGGTGAGCCTGTGTGTGTCGGGTGAGCCTGTGTGTGTCGGGTGAGCCTGTGTGTGTCGGGTGAGCCTGTGTGTGTCGGGTGAGCCTGTGCCAGATCACATCAGCGTTAATTCAGTATATTAGTCAAATTTCACAGAAGTGTAAAAGATCAGAGCCCTCTCTGTTCTCCTCAAAAAGATGGTTAACTTCATCTAATGGAAACACAAACTAGAAAATTACATTTGGAATGGGAAGCGTCTCCCTAAGGGAGAGAGGGAGCTTTTTATAGAAAGTTTAAGCTTGGAATGCATGTATAACAAGGTTTTATTGGTGTCTACGCCACAAACCTAATTTGGTCTTTTGGTAAGTTTCCGTAGACTTTTTTTGGTTGAAGCAGATGCACCCACCCCCACTGCAATCATCGGCCTCCGTCTGCTTTAGTCTTCTTTCGTACATCACCTTGAACACTGACATATAAAGGCTTTATTGACTAAAGCAAAGGAGGGTCATAATAATGGTGCAGAATGGCACAAATGGAATGGCATCAAACACCTGGAAACCATGTGTTTGATACCATTCCACATAATCCACTCCAGTCATTAACACGAGCCTGTTCTCCCCAATTAAGGTGCCACCAACCTCCTATGCTTTAAAGTGTCTACTCCACAACACTAATTTGGTCTATTTCTCTCTCAGGATGTTAGTCCTGCTGTACTTCCTCTTTACGTTCGCTTCATTGGCTGCTTCAGTGGGGCAGACAAGAAGTGGAAAAAGATGTGACGCGGGTGTTGCGGCCCCCATTCCGGTGCTGCTCGTGTCGTTTGATGGTTTCAGAGCTGACTACCTTCAAAGGTTCACTCTACCCAACCTAAAGCTGCTGTATTCGCAGGGAGTCCTGGTGGAACAACTTACTAATGTCTTCATCACCAAGACCTTTCCTAACCACTACAGCCTGGTAATATATAACCTTTCACCCCTGACCTATAACCCCTTGTGAGTTATCGAGGGGATGGTCAGAAGTTGAATACCCAAAAAGCCTACTAAATAAGTAGTATGGGAATTCGATAGCAGTTTGTATGACCCCTAAATGCTAACCTCTTACCTCTATGCCTTCCAGGTGACAGGTCTGTATGCAGAGTCTCATGGTGTCATAGCTAGCAATATGTATGACCACGTGACTCATAAGCACTTCACTATCTTCAATGACACTGACCCTTTCTGGTGGAATGAAGCTGAACCCCTCTGGGTCACTGCACTGGATTGTGGGTACAAGACGGGTGTGGCCATGTGGCCGGGGTCAGACTTGCCGATCAGGAACAGAACAGCGACTCACTTCATGCCCTACAACCCCTCCGTGACCTTTAGTCAACGCCTGGCCAATGTCACTGACTGGCTGACTGGGGTATGTAACTTCTGACCCATAATCCCAGTTATTGTTTTCACTGAGTAGTGCTTCCAGAGATGGAAGTGAGACATCCCACTCTCTAATCTTTTATGGTTCATATACAGTCAATGAACTTAGCAGACCAGTCCCAACTGCTATTGCATTGGTGTCTATGGGAGAGCAACCCCTTAAGCAGACGGGAAGTGTGACAATTCTTTTTTCAATGGTAAACTACCTGAGTAAGACATCTTCATTTGTTCTCCATTCCTCTCTCCAGGGCCAGGGTAAAGAGGAGGGGCCAGTATCGTTTGCAGCTCTGTATTGGGAGGAGCCAGACAGGACAGGTCACATGTATGGACCAGACAACACCACCCACATAGGACAGGCTCTGAAAGAGGTACTGTACGTGTGTGTCACACAATATTACATTGCATTATATTGTGCTCAGTTCTACTGATTTTGAACTGTGTGACGTGTGTTAACAGGTAGATGACAATGTGGGTCTGCTGATGTCAGAGCTGATGCGTGCAGGGTTGTGGGGGCATGTCAATGTCATCATCACCAGTGACCATGGAATGGCCCAGTGTTCCACTGATCGCATCATCAGGCTGGATGACTGTCTGCACCCTGACAACTACTCAGTAGTAGACCTAACCCCTATCGCTGCTATCATACCCAACAGAGGTGTATACACACAAACGCACACATTTGCTATGAGTGAAAAGTTTGACTGGTTAAAGGAGAGGTTGGTTAATGTGTATGTGTGTGTGTGTCAGACCCCAAGGCTGTGTTTTCCCTACTGAGTGGTTGCCATACCCACATGACTGCGTACCTGAAGAAAGACATTCCTGATAAGCTGCACTACAGGAACAATGACAGGATTCAACCAATCATATTAGTCGCTGACGAGGGATGGACTATCGTACAGAGGGGAGGGCTACCACGTCGTAAGGCTTTCACACATGACCCAAACACACACATATATATATCTCTCTCTCTCTCTAACTAACCGTCTGTCTCTGTGTGCACTCTAGTGGGAGACCACGGCTATGACAACACTCTACCCAGCATGCACCCCTTCCTGGCGGCAGTGGGCCCAGGCTTCCTTCCTGGTTACCGTCTCCCGCTGTTACAGAGTGTTGATGTCTACCCAATAATGTGTCAGCTGCTTGGGGTTCCACCAGCACCAAACAACGGATCTCTGTCCCAGGCACGCTGCTTCCTGGCTGGGGAGGACTGTGTCGACATCCCCCTGGTGGTGGGACTGGTGGTGGGGGTACTTCTGGTTCTCACCACACTCACTGGTTAGTCTGCGGTATTGCTTGTAATATATACGTTGCAATATCATCATGTTGTAAGTGAACTATGTAGTTTTTGTAATAGTCAAAAGAGAGAGAGAAGGGTGCTCCTTTATAATAATAATAATAATAATAATAATATATGCCATTTAGCAGACGCTTTTATCCAAAGCGACTTTCCTTTCTCGCTCTCTTTTTCTATATACTACTTTTATATTTTTTTAATTGACTTTAATATTTGACTTTTTATTATTGAAATGTGTACTGCACTGTTGAGGAGAGCTTGCAAGTAAGCATTTCACTATACCGTTTACACCTCTGTATCCTCTTTATATGTGACGAATAAACTTTGAGTTGATCTCTCTCTCTCTGTCAGGACTCTTCAAGTTGTGGAGGCCACGGAGTCAGTCATCCTCTCGTCCCTTCCAACGCCTCTCTATACAGGACGATGATGATGATGACCCTTTGCTGGACTAGAGTAATCAACTCCCAGCTTGACTAGACTGACCAATCACAGATCAGAACGTCATATCACATCCAACCAGAGGTCCTCACCACCTCGCTCCCAACAACCAATCGGTACTCTGGTCAAACGTTTTGCACTAAATAGGGAAATGTGTCTAATTTCAGACACAGCCATACTCTGTTATGAGACTAAACAGAGCAGTTGTCAGATTTCAGATTCACACACTCCTCTTTCTCTGTGGTACCATACTTATGCCATTTTCAAATAAATGCATTAACTATAAATAAACAAATATTAAACCACAAATAGTTAAAAATAAAGAAATAAGACACCAAAGAGAACAGTCAGTTGGTAGAAACAAACTGGGGTTACTTGAATATGTCTATACAAAGAAGCCACCTATAATGATAACATGTTATATATGTAAAAAAGGATTTGCAGACAATCATAAAGAAGTATTCATCATTATGTTTAAGAGATTCTAGTAAAGGGAGGTAAATCTGAATATTGAAGAGTATAGTTCATAAGAGTACTGCTATATTGCAGTAGTATATTGAACAGCAGTCATGCTGTAAGGTTGTTATATAGGTTTTATTAAGGGTTTTATGAGATTCTGTATACTACTGAGCCAGGGAGTGGAGTCAAAAACCGGACTGATGCTATGTTTCTGTTAGTCACTTAATTTGATTTTATTTAGTAATGTGTGTTTTCTGAGCTAAGCTATAGCACTGGCACTATATGGCCTCCTGTAGTGTTAAGGAGACCTGTTATGCTGTTAGATTCATGTTCAGGGGCCGCATTTATAAACGTTGCGTAAGTACAAAGAATACCCCAAAACATGCATGTTCCAGTTTTCATGAAAAAGTTGGCATTTATATAAACTGAACTTGACTTGAGAATGTGCTTAGCTCCCCACAGACTTTAGACCATGCATATGCTCAATATCTAGTGGTTAAAGTTTTCTATTGCAAGCAGGCATGTACTGAATGTAGGCTGCCAGGAGCCATTTGCTGTCAGATTTAGGCTTTTCTCACAATTTTTTAATTTTTGGAATGTAAAAAAATTAGACCTAGGAATCTATTTCCTTATTATTTTATTAATGATTGCAGTAGCCTAGATTACTGTTATTTTTTTGTAGCCTAGACAACGTTTCAGAATTTGCGGGCAGTCCAGCATATTTTGTTTGAGGGAAAAGTCTATGCAAAACATGTTGAATTCAAACGTTATGCTGACAGGTCCACAACAATTTGCCTTTTTTCCATACACTGTCAGTCCTTTGCCAAATACAACATAAGTTACTGCAAATTATTAAAACATTCTGCCATCACTGTAAATAGACCGGTAGCTTATGTAACATTTTTGACAGTAGGCTACAGTATTGCTGTTCTATAGGAGCGCGGAGTGCAGCATCATAGAATAATTAATCTCAGAGCCTATACCTACCAAGGCAGGAAATAAACAGTCTATTGAAAAACAAAATATTGAACAATTCGGTTTTGCTGTAGCATTTACTTTTAAATTGTTTCAAATAAACAATCAATCTTGCAGAACACAGTGTATAGCACTCCCTTTATGCAGCAAGCATGTTTATTTAGAAAAAGTCACTGCAAAATATCAAAACGTTCTGCCCACACCTCTACAGAAATGTGATCAAATTAACCATTACCCTTTTTATTTATTTTTTAGAAACTGTCGTGGCCTAATTTCAATAGTTCCAAATTATACAGGAAATAAAAGGTGTTATTGTCACCATAAATGGTGACTGGTGCCGCTATAATGCTCGTTCACACACGCACAGTTTTAGGATTTAGAACTGGACATATGTGTATGTATGGTGTGCGCCAAGTTTATAAATCTCTCTTTTTAGACTTAGGTATTAGTTTTCAGAAATAGCGCACGCAGATATTTTGTTATACATTTACGCAGCAGTTATAAATGAAGCCCCAGGTCCTTTATCTAAAAATAAGTCTTTGTTTTGTGTTTGTTTGATTCTCTTCAAGCTACTGTGTGTGTGTGTGCGCGTGTGTGTGTCGGCTGAGAAAGGGTGTCAATGTCTTTTTATTATTCTTTAAAATCTTTTTATCTTTTGTGTGGTTTGTTTCCAGATAGCTCAGATCTTCCATTATTAAATGCTTGTAGTTGTGTAGAGAAGTCAAAGATCTGCTGTTACTGTGGGTACTATACCATAGTTACTATGATTACTGTGCTGTTACTGTGGGTACTATACCATAGTTACTATGTTTGCAGTACTATGATTACTGTGCTGTTACTGTGGGTACTATACCATAGTTACTATGTTTGCAGTACTATGATTACTGTGCTGTTACTGTGTTATTACTATGCGAACCAGTTGATGTCCCACCTCCAGGTGTTTACTGAATTGGTCCTCTGTGTGTTTCTGCTCATATTGTCATTGAAGGACAAATAAAAGTATAAAGTGTACACATTGTATCATTCTTCAAAATGATTAGACTCCACCCCCTATCGCTTCCCCCTACCTACAGCTGAAGTTGGAATTTTACATGCACATAAGTTGGAGTCATTAAAATGCGTTTTTCAACCACTCCACAAATTTCTTGTTAACAAACTATAGTTTTGGCAAGTCGGTTAGGACTTGCCATCTACTTTGTGCATGACAAGTCATTTTTTCCAACAATTTAACAGACAGATTATTTCACTTATTCACTGTATCACAATTCCAGTGGGTCAGAAGTTTACATACACTAAATTGACTGTGCAGCTTGGAAAATTCCAGAAAATGAAGTCATGGCTTTAGAAGCTTCTGATAGGCTAATTGACATCATTTGAGGCAATTGGAGGTGTACCTGTGGATGTGTTTCAAGGCCTACCTTCAAACTCAGCGCCTCTGCTTGACATCATGGGAAAATCAAATGAAATCAGCCAAGACCTCAGAAAAAACTCAAACTGCCATAAAAAAGCCAGACTATGGTTTGCAACTGCACATGGGGACAAAGATCATACTTTTTGGAGAAATGTCCTCTGGTCTGATGAAACAAAAATAGAACTGTTTGGCCATAATGACCATCGTTACATTTGGAGGAAAAAGGGGGTGCTTGCAAGCCAAAGAACACCACCCCAACCGTGAAGCACGGGGGTGACAGCATCATGTTGTGGGGGTGCTTTGCTGCAGGAGGGACTGGTGCACTTCACAAAATAGAATGCAACACGAGGAAGGAAAATCATGACGAAGATAAACAATTTAAAGGCAATGCTACCAAATACTAATTGAGTGTATGTAAACTTCTGACCCACTGGGAATGTGATGAAAGAAACAAAAGCTGAAATAAATCACTCGCTACTATTATTCTGGCATTTCACATTTGTTAAAATCAAGTGGTGATCCTAACTGACCTAAGACAGGGAATTTCCACTCTGATTAAATGTCAGGAATTGTGAAAAACAGTTTAAATGTATTTGGCTAAGGTGTTTGTAAACTTCTGACTTCAACGGTATGCTTAATCATTACAATTGATTAATATAATTGACAGGGGTGTGTGTGTGTGTGTGTAGCTAGGTTTCCATCCGGTAGGTGGCAGATTTTCATGCAAATATTGTAAAATCTGCATAAAACAATATATACATTTTCCCACCAGAGATGTTATCAAACGGACGTATTGCTGATTAAAGGATATGCGTGATGAAGTAGAGCACATACAAATAGTTCCCATGCACCTAATAAAAAAAATACAAGTTAATTGGGTTTCCATCTGCTGTTACTGTCATAGGCTACTGGTCTTTTTCCTTTCGGGCATGGTTTTGTTTGTTATTGAATGAGCAATGGATAACTGGTGGCCTAATATCTGTTGTGTAGAGGTAATACACCAGTTATGTCAGAAAAATAGAAAAATGCTCTGCAATATGATTATGATTTAGGTCTATATAATAAAAGTAAAATAAATATATTAGGCAACATGCCCTATGAGATGTTCCTACCAACGGCAAAGGCGTCTGGTTTTCATTTGTCCTACGTTTTAATGATTTTATTAGCCTACCATTATTATAATTCCTGTGTGTCAAACTCCTACATTTCCCCAAAAATAACAATATTTGCTTTCAATACAGTTGATCAACCACTAGAAGTTGTTGTTACGGTTTTCTTCCGCCGAAGGAGAGTCGGACCAAAATGCAGCATGGTTAATTCGATACATATTTAATGAAGAAAAACACAAACAAATACAAAAACCACAAACGGAATGTGAAAACCTATACAGCCTATCTGGTGAACACTAACACAGAGACAGGAACAATCACCCACGACATACTCAAAGAATATGGCTGCCTAAATATGGTTCCCAATCAGAGACAACGAAAATCACCTGACTCTGAGAACCGCCTCAGGCTAGACACCCCATAAAACACCCCATGACAAAAATGCACCACAATAACCCATGTCACACCCTGGCCTGACCAAATAAATGAAGACAAACATACATACTTCGACCAGGGCGTGACAGTTGTGCATATGCCATTTCTAAGATTTGCGTGGAGATATGCACATTTTCCTGTCAAGTTCAAAATGGATAAATGCCAACATTTGCTGAAAAACTGGCGCACGCAAAGTTGAGTCTTTTTTTTGTGCACACGCACCTTTAGATAAATGAGGCCCCAGGAAACCAACAAAATAAAAGAACTACACACATTTTGGAAAATCTTCAATTCACTCACAACATAATGTATTAAAATGAAAGATACAAAATGTTAGTAGATATGGACTCATGTAACATTTGTGTATTGTTCAGATTGAACTATGTTTTAAAATATGTTTTTTCTTATGTCTTATTACCAATATCACTATAGATAGGAACTACTAGTATATCATAGTATGTCAGAATTGTCACAGGTTAATAGTCTTTTCAGGAGGTAATGTAACAGCAATAACCCATCCCACAACAACATCAAGTTTAGTGTGACAATCTCCCAACATTAGCATCAGAGGGGTATGCCACCAAGCAAGATCAATAAGTTAGCCAGCTAAACTTTGAACCCTCCTGAACAAACCCACATACAGCAGATCCAGGACAACAACATCACAGTCCTACAAAACACTGTTCATCATTCTCATTCAGTTTGGATATTCTAAATGACGGAAAAACATAAATCAGCAGTATGTAGTTAGAACCAAAAGAGATAGGGGCAACGAGAGTACCTTAAAGATATTTACAAGCAAAACAAATACTTTTAGATTAAAATATAAAAAGTTTCTAGTGAGTCCTGTGAGTTCAAATGAAATTCTGACTTTTCATGCCATACGTTTTATGTCACCCCTGTACAATACAACAATGTTAAGTTTGGTAAAAGGTAGACTCATCAATATGACGTCATCATACACAGAGGTGTGATTTCCAAATCTGTCACTCTTGTTGCTTCTCAATGTGTACCTTCCCTTGAGACATGTCCCCATTAGACAGAGTGATAGTGGCAGTCTTTGCAGAAATACATTTTACGGTTGATTTCTGTAAGCAGGAAGTTGACCTATATGATGATGTCATATAGCAGAGTGTACCTTTAACCTGCTCTGTGCTTATAAGAGCTGACTCCAGGGCAGCCTGACAGACTAATGTCCTGACCACCAGTTAGAAATGACTCACTGACTGACTTTTAAAAAATGTTATATAAATACTGAACAAAAATATAAATGCAACATGTAAAATGTTGGTCCCATGTTTCATGAGTGCTGGGGACAATAAAAGGCCACTAAAATATGCATTTGTGTCACACAACACAACGTTAGATGTCTCAAGTTTTGCGGGAGCGTGCAATTGGCAAGTTGACTGCAGGAATGTCCACCAGAACTGTTGCCAGAGAATTCAATTGGACAGTCCTGCATGTTCCTGCATGTTAATTTCTCTATCATAAGCTGCCTCCAACGCCGTTTTAGAGAATTTGGCAGTACTTTCAAGCGGCCTCACAACCGCAGACCACGAGTAACCACGCCAGCCCAGGACCTTTCACATCTAGTTTCTTCACCAGTGGGATCGTTTGAGACCAGCCACACGGACAGCTGATTAAATGGAAGAGTATTTCTGTCTGTAATAAAACTCTTTTGTGGGGAAAAACTAATTCTGATTGGCTGGGCCTGGCTCCCCGGTGGGTGGGCCTTGTTCCCAAGTGGGTGGGACCATGCCTTCCCAGGCCAACCCATGGCTGCGCCCCTGCACAGTCATGTGAAATCCATAGATTAGGGCCTACTTCATTTATTTCAATTGACTGATTTCCTTATATGAACTGTAATTCAGTAAAATCTTTGAAATTGTTGCATGTTGCGTTTATATTTTTGTCATATATATACAGTAGGTCTCCATGGCCTTGGCCTTCGCATAGGAGAGGGGATGTCCTCTTGGGAGGGCTGCATCAGACAACAGGTCAATGGCACCATTCCAGGGGCGATGGGGAGACAGGCGTTTAGCCTGGGTCTTAGAAAAAACGTGGTGCAGATCTTGGTACTCCTCCGGTAAATCCACTTGAGGAACACAGTCCGGACTTTCCACCGTAGCGGTGTTGACAGGCACCACAAGACACCTCCCCTGACACTCCTGCGACCAACCCAGCAGTCTCCTATCGGACCAGGAAATAACTGGATGCAAACTCAACCAGTCTATAATCAAGAAGGTGATCTGTTCTGAATGAGTGTCCTGGGTCAGCAAAGAAACAGGAACAGTAATGTGATGTATGAGCCCTGTCCTTATTGGACGATTATCCAGGGATCGAACCAGAATGGGTGACTGTAGGGGAACCAAAGGGATGCGTAATGCTGTGGCTAGTGCGCTATCTTTAAAAATCCTGGCAGTTCCGGAATCAATCAGCGCTAACGGGAGTGAAGGGTGAGAGTACTCAGGGAATTTAACAGGAAAACACACTGGTTGATTTGACAGACAAGGAGAGGAGACCTTGCCTCCTACCCGGGTTAGCGCAGGAGAAGTCCTTGGCTTGTCAGCTCCTTGCCTCCTAGTGAATAAAAAGCAGGTCGGGGAGAAATGACCCCTTTCCTCACAATAGAAGCAGAAGCCCAGATTCCTCCTTCCCCTATGCTCTGCCGAGCCGAGCCCACCACGGAGCAGGTGTAGCCATGGGCTCCGGATTCCTCGCAGGTTTACTTTGGGACTACAGGAGGTTGTCCAACCGGATCCTCATGCGGATGAGCTGGTCGAGTGACAGGTTGTCATCACGGCAGTCTAACTCCAGCTGTACCTCCTCCCCCAGTCCGCTGCGGAAAACGGTACCAGAGCCAACTCATTCCATCCGGTGGAAGCCGCGATGGTCCGGAACTCCAGGGCGAACTCCGAGGCGGTCCTAGCTCCCTGGCGTAGTCGGAGTAGACGCTCACCTCCCACTCGGCCCTCCACTGGATGATCAAACACCGAGCAGAAGAGAAGGGTGAAGCGCTCGTAGGACTCAACCTCGGGTCCGCCAGTCTCCCAGACCGCGGCACTCCAGTCCAGAGCCCGCCCGGTCAGTGCCGAGATGGCGGTGGCAACCATGTCTCTTCCGGAAACATCTGTCTCTTCCGGAAACATCCTTGGCGTAGAGAGCGAGGTACAGGTTGTATTGTAGAAGGAACCCCTTGCATCTTGCTGGCGCACCGTCAAAGCGCTCCGGGAGGGACAGGGGTATTCTGCGGATCGACGCCAAGAGCAGGATGGTTGCCAGCACACTGTCCATGGCGACCCCAAGTCTGGAGAGACAGTCCTCGTGGTGCTGTACTGTCCCTACAATGGTCGCAAGCTCGGCCTCCCCTGCTGTCTCCATATGTTGGGTCGATTATTCTCGCTGTTATAAAGGATTTGGAGACATGCAGGGAAGGAATACATCTGGGTTTTTAATAAACCCAAAACAAACACGTATAGAAAACACTGGGATGTACCCAAACAAAAGAGCAAGGGTAAACCTCGTAGGACGATATGGGATGAGACCCGAAATACACAATACACAAAACATGCAGCACCAGCTGAGACAACGCATAGGTACTCACACGACCAATGGACATGGGAACAATAATCAACAGCCGAATGTGCAAACAAAGGGCAATTTATACAAATACAATCAGTGAGGAATTGGAACCAGGTGTGCGTAACGACCTCCGGAACTGGTACCAGAATGAGCAGCAGTAGGGGGTGGATCCGTGGCATTATCCTCTGCAACAGAGGTAATTCTGGGTCTTCCTTTCCTGTGGCGGTCCTCATGAGAGCTAGTTTCATCATAGCGCTTCATGGTTTTTGCGACTGCACTTGAAGAAATTTTAAAAGTTCTTGAAATGTTCCGGATTGACTGATGGACTGTCATTGGAAAGATAGTTCACAAAATACATTTTAACAAGGCACACCTGTTAATTGAAATGCATTCCAGGTGACTAACTCATGAAGCTGGTTGGGCGAATATCAAGAGTATGCAAATCTGTCATCAAGACAAAGGGTGGCTACTTTGAAGAATGTCAAATATAAAATATTTGTTTTATTTGTTTAACAGTTTTGGGTTGCTACATGATTCCATATGTATTATTTAATAATGTTGATGTCTTCACTATCATTCTATAATGTAGAAAATAGTAAAAATAAAGAACAACCCTGGAATGAGTAGATGTGTCCAAAGTTTTGACTGGTACTGTATAAACTAGATTTTGATGTGAACCTGCATCAATACAGCCTCATCTCTGAACTGATTGCGTCTCAGAATTTGGGCACAAAATGAGACCCTTCTGTTACCTTAGACCCAGAACAAAAACAGAGAGAGGTTAGAAGTCAAATGTAGAATGCTGAGTTCACTTGTGACTCAAAAAGCATACCCTCAAGTGTATTATTGCTTTAATAAATTAAGTTAATATATATTTGCACCATATGAAATTCATATATATTTGTCCACCAATAAGTTAATACATATTCATACACATTTGCACCAAAATTAAGTTAACAAATGAATTTCACATACATATTAACATAATGTATATTCTGTATTTGCACCATATGAAGTTGATCAGTGGAAGGTTTAGTGTTGATTGGTGGAGGGATTGTCAGGTGAATTTAGGTAAAGGGCTCTGTTACCATGACAACCTCAGATATGAGGTTATCAGAAAGAGCACGACATATCCCATAACTACATGACAGACAATCATATCTGTTCTACACAATACATTCCTATCTTAAAGTTCTGTAATGTTGTACCCTTCTGAGCAGACAAACAAGCAAACATAAGACTGCTGAACTCACAGCTCAGTCACAACACACATAGTACACACACATCTCTGTACATTGAAATATACACTGAGTACAGAAACTCTTTCCATGACATATACTGACCAGGTGAAAGCTATGATCCCTTATTGATGTCACTGGTTAAATCCACTTAAATCAGTGTAGATGAAGAGGAGGAGAAAGGTCAAAGAAGGACTTTTAAACCTTGAGTCAATTGAGACATGGATTGTGTATGTGTGCCATTCAGAGGGTGAATGGGCAAGACAAAATATTTAAGTGCCTTTAAACGGGGTATGGTAGTAGGTGCCAGGCACATCAGTTTGAGTGTGTCAAGAACTGCAACACTGCTGTGTTTTTCACAACCAACAGTTTAGTGTGTGTATTAAGGATGATCCACCACCCAAAGGACATCCAGCCAACTTGACACAACTGTGGGAAGCATTGGAGTCAACATGGGCCGGCATCCCTGTGGAACATTTCGACACCTTGTAGAGTCCAAGTCCTGACAAATTGAGGCGGTTCGGAGGGCAAAAGGGGAGGCAACTACATTTTAGGAATTTTAGGAATATAAACTCACAGCTAGAAGACCGCTTTCAAGCAGCTATTTATATATACACTACCGTTCAGAAGTTTTGGGGTCACTTAGAAATGTCCTTGTTTTTGAAAGAAAAGCAATTGTTTTGTCCATTAAAATAACATAAAATTGATCCGAAATACATTCTAAATGTTGTAAATTACTTTTGTTGCTGGAAATGGCAAAGTTTTTATGGAATATCTACATAGGTGTACAGAGGCCCATTATCAGCAACCATCACTCCTGTGTTGCAATCGCATGTTGTGTTAGCTAACAGCACGTTGTGTTAGATAATCCATCCACCTGGCAGGTGTGGCATATCAAGAAGCTAATTAAATAGCATGATAATTACACAGGTGCACCTTGTGCTGGGAACAATAAAAGGCCACTCTAAAATGTGCAGTTTTGTCACACAACACAGACCATGTGTAACCACGCCAGCCTAGGACCTCCACATCCGGCTTCTTCACCTACGGGATTGTCTGAGACCAGCCACCCGGACAGCTGATGAAACTGTGGGTTTGCACAACCGAAGAATTTCTGCACAGAATGTCAGAAACCCTCTCAGGGAAGCTCATCTGCGTGCTCGTTGTCCTCACCAGGGTCTTGACATGACTGCAGTTCGGCATTGTAACAGACTTCAGTGGGCAAATGCTCACCTTCGATGACCGCTGGCATGCTGGAGAAGTGTGCTCTTCAAGTGTGAATCCTGATTTCAACTGTACCGGGCAGATGGCAGACAGTATGGCGCCATGAGGGTGAGCGGTTTGCTGATTTCAATGAACAGAGTGCCCCATGGTGGCGGTGTGGTTATGGTATGGGCAGGCATAAGCTATGGACAATGAACACAATTGCATTTTATCGATGGTAATTTGAATGCTCAGAGATATCTTAAAGAATTCCTGAGGCCCATTGCCGTGCCATTAATCCATCACCTCATGTTTCAGTAAGATAATGCACAGCCCAATGTCACAAGGAACTGTACACAATTCCTGGAAGCTGATAATGTCACCCGTTAAGCATGTTTGGGATGCTCTGCATCGACGTCTACGACTGCGTGTTCCATTTCCCACCAATATCCAGCAACATCGCACAGCCATTGAAGAGGAGTGGGACAACATTCCACAGGCCACAATCAACAGCCCGTTCAACTTTATGTGAAGGAGATGTGTCACGCTGCATGAGGCAAATGGTAGGCACACCAAATACGGACTGGTTTTCTGATCCATGCCTCTAGCTTTTTTTAAAGGTATCTGTGAACAACAGATGCAGATCTTTATTCCCAGTCATGTAAAATCTATAGATTAGGGCCTAATTAATTTATTTCAGTTGACTGATTCCCTTATATGTACTGTAACTCAGTAAGATCTTGAAAATTGTTGCATGTTGCATTTATATTTCTGTTCAGTTTAGGTCTCAGAGCCGGTGATGTCACCGAACGCTACAAGCACGCACCACTGACTAGCTAGCCATTTCAAATCGGCTACATGTGCGCACATGTATATAGAGTTGAAGTCGGAAGTTTACAAACACCTTAGCCAAATACATTTAAACTCAGTTTTCACAATTCCTAACATTTAATCCTAGTAAAAATTACCTGTTTTAGGTCAGTTAGGATCACCACTTTATTTTAAGAATGTGAAATGTCAGAATAATAGTAGAGAGAATTATTTATTTCAGCTCTTATTTCTTTCATCACATTCCCAATGGGTCAGAAGTTTACATACACTCAATTAGTATGTGGTAACATTGCCTTTAAATTGTTTAACTTGGGTCAAAAGTTTCAGGTAGCCTTCCACAAGCTTCCCACAATATGTTGAGTGAATTTTGGCACCTTCCTCCTGACAGAGCTGGTGTAACTGAGTCACTCCAATACCTTGACTTTGTTGTCCTTAAGCCATTTTGCCACAACTTTGGAAGTATGCTTGGGGTCATTGTCAATTTGGAAGACCAATTTTCGACCAAGCTTTAACTTCCTGACTGTTGTCTTGAGATGTTGCTTCAATATATCCACATCATTTCCTCCTCTATTTTGTGAAGTGCACCAGTCCCTCCTTCATCAAAGCACCCCCAAAACATGATGCTGCCACCCCTGTGCTTCACGGTTGGGTTGGTGTTCTTCGGCTTGCAAGCCTCCCCCTTTTTCCTCCAAACATAACGATGGTCATTGTGGCCAAACAGTTCTATTTTTGTTTCATCAGACCAGAGGAAATTTCTCCAAAAAGTATGATCCTTGTCCCCATGTGCAGTTGCAAACTATAGTCTGGCTTTTTTATGGCGGTTTTGGAGCCGTGGCTTCTTCCTTGCTGAGTGGCCTTTCAGGTTATGTTAATATAGGACTCGTTTTACTGTGGATATAGATACTTTTGTACCTGCTTCCTCCAGCATCTTCAGAAGGTCCTTTGCTGTTGTTCTGGGATTGATTTGCACTTTTTGCACCAAAGTACGTTCATCTCTAGGAGACAGAACGTGTCTCCTTCCTGAGCGGTATGACGGCTACGTGGTCCCATGGTGTTTATACTTGTGTACTATTGTTTGTACAGATGAACGTGGTACCTTCAGGCGTTTGGAAATTGCTCCCAAGGATGAACCAGACTTGTGGAGGTCTACAATTTTTATTCTGAGGTATTGGCTGATTTCTTTTGATTTTCCCATGATGTCAAGCAAAGAGGCACTGATTTTGAAGGTAGGCCTTGAAATAAATCCACAGATACACCTCAAATTGACTCAAATGATGTCAATTAGCCTCTCAGAATCTTATGAAGCCATAACATCATTTTCTGGAATTTTCTAAGGTGTTTAAACGCACAGTCAACTTAGTGTATGTAAACTTCTGACCCACTGGAATTGTGATACAGTGAATTATAAGTGAAATAATCTGTCTGTAAACAATTGTTTGAAAAATTACTTGTGTCATGCAGAAAGTAATGTCCTAACCGACCGCCAAAACTATAGTTTAACAAGAAATTTGTGGAGTGGTTGAAAAACGAGTTTTAAAGACTCCAACCTAAGTATATGTAAACTTCCGACTTCAAATGTATCTATATGTATATGTGTGTCAGAGAGAAGACTCGTACTGCAGTAGTTCATAGAGCAGAGATCTGTCCCTGTATCGAATGCCTGCGGCTGCAGGTGTCAGGTACTGCAGTAGGTTGATGGTTCTTCGCAGCCGTCTGTCCACGTAGTGAGCGTCCCAGGCCGGGTAACGTTTCCTGGGCATGTCAATCTTTATCAGAGGACCCTCGAAATGGCGTGAGGTGGGGGGCTCTGAACGCACCTGGAACACCGGCAGACAGCTGTCTGCGATGACGTCATCACTGTGGGAAAGGGTGGCCAGATGGGCTGGGGTTGGCGTGGCGGAGGGGGGCAGGGGGTTACCCCACAGCAGCTCGTCACAGCAGGTTGAGGCCGGGGTGGGGTGTGTGTGAGAGGGGTGGAGAAGGCCGTAGTATAGAAGCATCACCAGTACTCCACCCGCAAAGGACAGGTAGACACCACACAACGCTGGCACCGCGTAGTTGTCTGTGTCTGCATGGTCACGATACACATACCTGTAACACACACACATGCAACTATGATATGATATGCACGCACACACATTTGTCTCTGCACTGATTAAGATAGGTACACGTATTAGATGATAAAACACATAGGTGTGTCTGTCTGTCTACATACCACAGTCCGGTGAGAAGTGTATTCTCAGCCAGTACCACAGAGTAGTAAGCAACCATGCGTCCCCTGGTGTGTCCCTCCTTGACGTTGAACCAACAGAAGATGTAGACGATCCCCACCACCATGTTAAATAGCACCTCCTCCCAGCGAGACATACAGAAGTCTGTTCCTCCATGCACCACCCACAGTGCCATGCCACACCAGTGGAGCACCACAAAGATGCCAAAGTACAGGTGGAAGAGGGAGGCGAAGAGGGCGAGAGAGAGAACGCGGGAGGAGATGGTGAAGAGGCGCCAGAGAAGGTGCAGAAGGGCACCGCGGTAACTCAGACTGCGCTGGTCGTCCCTGGAGTCACGCAGGAGCTTGTGGTACGAAGCCAACACCCAGGATAGAGACAGAAGAGAGCCTAGACTAGATATACCTAGAGAGAGAGAGGGATTGATTCTCATCTTGGTAATGCTAGTTGAAGAGTGAGTGTGTGTGTGTAATGTGTACTGTGTGTGAACTGTATGTGTATACGTACACTGTAGCGTCTCAGCCCGGTTCTGCTGTATCATAATACAGAGCTGTAGTACTAGTTGAGGAGCGGACTCCAGGAAGGTCTCCAGTAGCCGCAGCATGTTGACGTCTGCATACTCAAACATCATGGCCCAGTAGAACCTCCTCTGGGCCTCCTTAAGCTCCTTCATACGGTGGGACTGGATACCCAGGTACAACGTACGGATATACCTGGGGGTCAGAAGTTGGAGGTGAGACGTCAATCATCATGGTCTCTGTAATACCGCCATCATGGCCCAGAGAGAGAGAGAGAGAGATAGAACTTGTTTGAATGAATAATGTCAATTACGGAGTACCCCAGGCTGTGGGTGTGTGTGTTTGTGTGTTTGCATGTGCGTAGTCATGCTCATACAACCATCTGGGCTGCGTCATATGAGCAAATTTCATATGACATCAATAATTCACTGGCCACTTAGAAACACACACATGCAGACACACATTTCACCAGAGAAACCTGAAAAATGCCACATCACAACAGAGGAAGAAGGGAGAGAGAACTTATTGATTTGTGTTTAATTTGCATAAAAAGTTTGTTGTTATCCATCCTCTCACTCTCTCGCTCTCTCCCTCAGTCCCCTCCCCCTTCACTACTGTTATTTGTGTTCAAGCTCTTCTTTCTCTTCCTTCTACTCCGTCGCTCCACCTCACAGTGATCTATCTCAATCAGACTGAACCATTCCACACACATACACCACTCTTTGGGAAAGGCCACACCATTAGGGGAAGTGTTACACATGGGCACACATGCAGACACACACCACTGGGGAGGAGCAGGGTTGTTATTTTCACTGTGAGCCTTTATAAAAACATGCAAGAAACCACACAACCCGGTGTGTGTGTCAAACAGTCATACAGGTGTCATCCAGTCAGAGCCCCCACCCCACCATGTATTTGAATGCTCAGTGCATTACTAGACAAACGTGGACGGTCCAAACGCTCCTCAGAAAACTCTCATTTACAAATCACTGAGCTGCCTCCCAACCCCCATCACACACACACACATGCACACCCGCTCTTAAACCCACTCAACATCTCCCTCAGGCACCTAGGCCATTAAAGATTAATCTGAAAGAGAGCGGGAGTGAGAGTGTGTGTGTGTGTGTGTGTGTGTGTGTGTGTGTGTGTGTGTGTGTGTGTGTGTGTGTGTGTGTGTGTGTGTGTGTGTGTGTGTGTGTGTGTGTGTGTGTGTGTGTGTGTGTGTGTGTGTGTGTGTGTGTGTGTGTGTGTGTGTGTGGTTGGGGGGGCTTTGACTATTGGTGTTCAGTCAGGGTGTAGCACAAACGCAAGAGAAGATGAAAATCGATTGAGCCCAAATAGTTTTAAACTGTTTTACCAAACAGTGGGGAAATAAGCTTTATTCAGGTCAATGCAGCTTCTGCACATGTTCTGCACATGTTCTGCACATGTTCTGCACATGTTCTGCACATGTTCTGCACATGTTCTGTACATGTCCTGCACATGTGCCCTTTGTCGCTTATATGGCCATTTGTATTGTTCGAGTAACCTTGCTAATGCTACTGACTGTAATTCAGTGTTGCCTGTTTTTAGAGCTTTGTGTGTGTGTGTGTGTGCGCGCGCGTCGTGCGTGGGTGGCAGGTAGCCTACTGGTAAAGAGTGTTGGGCCAGTTACTAAAAAGGTCGCTGGTTCAAATCCCTGAGACGAATAGGTGAAGAATCTGCCGTTGTCCTTGAACAAAGCACTTAACCCCCAATTGCCCCAAGGTCGCCATCAATAATGGCTGATCCCTGGCCGTGACCTCACTCTCCAAGGGTGTCTCAGGGGGACTTGGGATATGCAAAAACTAATTTCCATTTCATACCTCACACTTACAGGTTACCCACTTGTACATGCACTGAAATAGGACAAACATAAACACCCCCTATTTCGATCTTAGACTTTAACTCACACAAAAGCAAAGCTATTCACGTCTCACCATCTTAAAAAACCATGCCCCTTTCAAAAAATGTAGAACTAAGAACAGATATAGACTTTGGTTCACTCCAGACCTGACTGCCCTTGACCGGCACAAAAACATCCTGTGGCGGACTGCAACAGCATCGAATAGTCCCCGCGATATGCAACTGTTCAGGGAAGTCAGGAACCAATTCACACAGTCAGTCAGGAAAACAAAGGCTAGCATTTTCAAACAGAAATTTTTGAGACACTGTAATGTCCATGGAGTACAAGAGCACCTCCTCCCAGCAGCCCACTACACTGAGGCTAGGCGACACGGTTACCACCGATATATCCATGATAATCTAAAATTTCAATAAGCATTTCTCTTACCCTAGTAAAACTGACTATAACTGACTACCTACCGATCCTCGACTTTCGTCGATGTCATCTACAAAATAGCTTCCAATACTCTACTCAGAAAATTGGATGCCATCACAGTGCCATCCGTTTTGTTACCAAAGCGCCTTTTACCACCCACCACTGCGACCTGTATGCTCTGCGACCTGTCATCTATAAGTCTATGCTAGGTAAGGTCTGCCTTATCTCAGCTCACTGGTCACGATAACAACACCCACCCGTAGCACGTGCTCCAGCAGGTACATCTCACAGGTCATCCCCAAAGCCAACACCTCCTTTGGCCGCCTTTCCTTCCAATTCTCTGCTGCCAGTGACTGGAACGAATTGCATAAATCGCTGAAGCTGGAGACTTACATTTCCCTCACTAACTTTAAACATCAGCTATCTGAGCAGCTAACCGATCGCTGCATCTGTAAATAGCCCACCCAATCTACCTACCTCATCCCCATATTGTTTTTATTTACTTTGCTGCTCTTTTGCACACCAGTATCACTACTTACACACCATCATCTGCTCGTCATCATCTGCTTATTTATCACTCCAGTGTTAATCTGCTAAATTGTAATTACTTTGCTACTATGGCCTATTTATTGCCTTACCTCCTCATGCCATTTGCACACACTGTATATAGACTTTCTTTGTTTTCTATTGTGTTATAGACTGTACGCTTGTTTATTCCATGTGTAACTCTGTGTTGTTGTTTCTGTCACACTGCTTTGCTTGATCTTGGCCAGGACGCAGTTGTAAATGAGAACTTGTGCTCAACTAGCTTACCTGGTTAAATAAAGGTTCAAAAAAATAAAATAATAAAAAATATTATCTAAGGGAGGTAAACTGCAAACACAGATGCATGCAGGCAAACTCACATAAAGTGTGTGTGAGGCGAGGTGAACATGTGGTCTATTGTATGGACAGTAGAGGAGGAGAGAACAGGGTGACCAGCTCTGTCCTTACCTCCAGACCTGCCCCAGCTGTAGAATGTGTATGGTGATCTGCCACAGCCACACTGAGGCCACTCTGACCCGGTCTGTCCCGGGATAAATCCATCTTTGTTTGGCTGGACCTCGCCTGGTCAGCTTTTCTCTCTCTCCTCCCTTGCTGCAGTGCACTGTCCCCAGCCAGGTTGTCAGACACTCTCCGCTGTAGTCCTGGATGAACCAGCGGAAGCTCAGGATCTGAACTACCATCGACGGCACCAGTACAAGAAAAAGCGTCAGACCAAACCACAGATAGTCCTGTCTGGTGTAGTAGTCCGCAGCGAGAAGTAGGTCTGTTCCCACATCCCAAAAGAAGACGAGAAGAGCCAGGATCAGCCAGAGGCAGTCCAGCCACAGGCCCTCCTCTGGGGGGCAGCGAGTCTCCCTTAAATCGTTACCCCTGCCAACTCCGGTCCCTCCAATCCCTCTATAATAGGAATGATCATAATAATAATAATGGTAAAAGGGTAAACATGAGAATAGCAGAGACAATTATCATACTACACACACACACTTACCCAGTAGTGTCCTCCCCCAGCAGGTTTCCCAGGCATTTGGAGCGACAGCCCCAATAGCAGACAGCAGAGTGGCAACAGAGACAGATGTGAATGGCTGCAGATTCCAGAGGCTGACAGTCTCCCTCTGTGTCTCCATCAAACACCCCCTCCCCCGTTCCTCCCCATCCCCCTCCATCAGACTGAGCGGCCATGTTACTCCCGTTCCTTTCGTCCCGAACCAAAACACACCCTCCTCCTCTGATCCCACTTCACTTTCCAAATACCTCCTGTCCCTCCTCAGCCGCTGTGCTTCTGTCTCTGACTCTCCCAGGGAGCGAGGAGCCATCAGAGCCTGTCACTGCACGACAGCCTCCTCTCCATCCCTCCTCCCCTTCCTCCTCTCTAGGACACACTCTATCCCCTCTCATACCAGGTGCTCCTTGCGACCAGCGGCAGCTGTGGAATCCGTTCCTGTTCCTCTTCGCCTCTAGCCTCTCTTCATCCCCCTCTCTCTCTCGCCCTCTGCATCTCCTGCATGGCTGACTCACCACGGTCATCTAGGGAGACAGTGGCTTGTTATGAGTTAATGCAGCATCTTCCAGCTAACAGACCTGTGTGTGTGTGTGTGTGTTGAGAAGTAATTGTGTGATAATCTAATTAATTAATCCTCATCCATGTGGAGCTGTGGTAACAATTCAGCCTTCCACCGCCTGCTTCTCTGACTGTCTGTCCGTGCGCTTCATTCCACTGATCAACTCACACACACACCACAGCAGCCTATGAGCCGTCTGCTCCTCCCCGCTGCTTGAGCCCTCTGCGCTGCTAAACTCAACACACTCTGCCCCCTAGTGGTAAATCTAGATACAACATCTATACACACACACAATCTCTCCAACCCCCCTCCCTTCTCTCCCTCAGAAGGCTTCTGGCCAACAGCTCAGCCAGCCTAATCACCCATAACATATGTGTGTGTGTGTGTGAGATCTGCCAGAGTAAGGGGAGGGGAGAAGAGATGGAGAGATGGAGAGAATGAGGGAGAGAGAGGAGGTAGATATGAGTGGGAGTTGGGAGAGAGTGTAAGGGGTAGAGGAGGAGCAAATCTAAGTATTTAAAAATTAGAGGGATGAGGGAGGGATGAAGCACAAACCAAACCTGCCTCTCTCTTTCCGTTTCCACTGGAGATTAGTATCAATGTTGCCATGACTACCATCCCAGTGTGGCTGAAGGGGAGTGTGGTCATTTGGTGTCTGTGAAGGAGAGAGTAAGGGAGAGAGAGATGGAGAGAGTAGGATAGGTAATTGGTTGTAATTTATTCTAAAATCAATTTCTCCATGTTTTTCCTACTAGTCTATTGGCTACAGGGACTCTTATGCAATATTTGCATATTTCATAATGCCAACAAAACGCTATATCAAATTGGACTGAGGGAGAGAGGAAGATGTACTCACTTGGGATTAACATAATGACTGGTCATTAGAAGCGGGATTGTATGTGATTTTATTTGATGTGACTATTGGTGCTCTGCTATGTGTGTTTATGGTGTGTACCTGTCTGTCCAGTCTGTTGTCCTGGGGTGTGTCCAGTCTAACTGACCCCTGTGGCCCCTCCTCCTCTCTAAGCCTCCGGAGCTCCTCCCTCTTCTGTTGCTTGGCAATCTACTAAGCTATATGTAATTGTTTTAAGGTCATACAAAGGATAATTTAGCTATTTGATTTTGAATTTTAAGATCCATGAAGTATCAAAAACAAATAATTATGTATACTACCATTCAAATGTTTGGGGTCACTTAGAAATGTCTTGTTTTTGAAAGAAAAGCACATTTTTGTCCATTAAAATAACATCAAATTGATCAGAAATACAGTGTAGACATTGTTAATGTTGTAAATTACTTTTGTTGCTGGAAACGGCAGATTTTTTATGGAATATCTACAGTTGAATATCTAAAGTTTACATACACTTAGGTTGGAGTCATTAAAACTAGTTTTTCAACCACTCCACAAATTTCTTGTTAACAAACTATAGTTTTGGCAAGTCGAATAGGACATCTACATCTAATTTTCCAACAATTGTTTACTACAGGTTATTTAACCTATATTCCACTGTATCACAATTCCAGTGGTTCAGAAGTTTGCATACACTAAATTGACTGTGCTTTTAAACAGCTTGGAAAGTTCCAGAAAATGATGTCATGGCTTTAGAAGCTTCTGATAGGCTAATTGACATCATTTGAGTCAATTGGAGGCGTACCTGTGGATTTATTTCAAGGCCTACCTTCAAAATCAGTACCTCTTTGCTTGACATCATGGGAAAATCAAAATAAATCAGCCAATATCTCAGAAAAAAATTGTAGACCTCCACAAGTCTGGTTCATCATTGGGAGCAATTTCCGAACGCCTGAAGGTTCCACGTTCATCTGTACAAACAATAGTATGCAAGTATATACACCAAGGGACCACACAGCGGTCATAACGCTAAGGAAGGAGACGCATTCGGTCACCTAGAGATGAACGTACTTTGGTGTGGAAAGTGCAAATCAATCCCAGAACAACAGCAAAGGACCTGTGAAGATGCTGGAGGAAACAGGTACAAAAGTACCTATATCTACAGTAAAACGAGTCCTATATCGACATAACCTGCTCCAAAGTTGTCATAAAAAAGCCAGACTATGGTATGCAAGTGCACATGGGGACAAATATAGTTATTTTTCGAGAAATGTTCTCTTGTGTGATGAAACAAAAATAGAACTGTTTGGCCATAACGGCCATCGTTATGTTTGGAGGAAAAAGGGGGAGGCTTGCAAGCTGAAGAACACCATCCCAACCATGAAGCACGGGGGTGGCAGCATCATGTTGTGGGGGTGCTTTGCTGCAGGAGGGACTGGTGCACTTCACAAAATAGATGGCATCATGAGGAGGAAATTATGTGGATATATTGAAGCAACATCTCAAGACATCAGTCTGGAAGTTAAAGCTTGGTCGCAAATGGTTCTTCCAAATGGACAATGACCTCAAGCATACTTCCAAGGTTGTGGCAAAATGGCTTAAGGACAACAAAGTCAAGGTATTGGAGTGGCCATCACAAAGCACTGACTTGTACTCTGACAAAATAGATGGCATCAGAGTACAAAAATCAGTTAACCACCTAACTGAGGAACTCAATGTAACCTTGCGCAATACCCTAGATGCAGTTGCACCCCTAAAAACAAAAAAACATTTCTCATAAGAAACCAGCTCCCTGGTATACAGAAAATACCAGAGCTCTGAAGCAAGCTTCCAGAAAATTGGAACGGAAATGGCGCTACACCAAACTGGAAGTCTTATGACTATCTTGGAAAGACAGCACCATGCAGTACTGAAGAGCTCTCACTGCTGATCGATCATCCTATTTTACTTAATTGAAAATAAAATAAGAACAATCCAAAATGTATTTTTATTACTGTTGCAAAGCTAACTTAAAATCAGCATTCCTCAAGAGAGGATGGCTTTCACTTCAGCAGTGATAAATTATATATTTTTTAAAGTGATCATATTACTCCAGTGCTAGCCTCTCTACACAGCTGAAGGCAGGGCTTTCTCCTATAGAGCTCCATGTTTATGGAATGGTCTGCCTATCCATGTGAGAGATGCAGACTCGGTCTCAACCTTTAAGTCTTTATTGAAGACTCATATCTTCAGTAGGTCCTATGATTGAGTGTAGTCTGGCCCAGGAGTGTGAAGGTGAACGGAAAGGCTCTGGAGCAACGAACCGCCCTTGCTGTCTCTGCCTGGCCGGTTCCCCTCTCTCCACTGGGATTCTCTGCCTCTAACCGTATTACAGGGGCTGAGTCACTGGCTTACTGGTGCTCTTCCATGCTGTCCTTAGGAGGGGTGCATCACTTGAGTGGGTTGAGTCACTGACGTGATCTTCCTGTCTGGGTTGGCGCCATGGCGGAGATCTCTAGTGGTGTGGGGGCTGTGCTCTGGCAAAGTGGGTGGGGTTGTACCCTGCCTGTTTGCCCCTGTTCCGTGGGTATCGTCGGACTGGGCCACAGTGTCTCCTGAACCCTCCTGTCTCAGCCTCCAGTATTTATGCTGCAGTAGTTTGTGTCAGGGGGCTAGGGTCAGTCTGTTATATCTGGACTATTTCTCCTGTCTTATCCGGTGTCCTGTGTGAATGTAAGTATGCTCTCTCAAATTATCTCTTTCTTTCTCTCTCTCTCGGAGGACCTGAGACCATGCCTCAGGACTACCTGGCCTGATGACTCCTTGCTGTCCCCATGTCATGCTGCTCCTGTCACGATCGTCATAATGATTGGACCAAGGCGTAGCGTGCGTAAAATTCCACATATTTTAATTAAATGAAACTCACCAAACAAAATAAACAAGCACAAACTAAACGTGAAGCTACTGGTGTGCACACAGGCAATTAACCTTAGACAAGATCCCACAAAACACAATGGGGAAAATGGCTACCTAAATATGATCCCCAATCAGAGACAATGCTAAACAGCTGTCTCTGATTGGGAACCATACCTGGCCAAAATAAACCATTAATCACCTAGATGACCCACCCTAGTCATTATCACGCCCCAACCAACACAGAGAATTAACAGCTCTCTATGGTCAGGGCGTGACAGCTGCTCCAGTTTCAACTGTTCTGCCTGTGGCTATGGAACCCTGACCTGTTCACTGGACCTGCTACCTGTCCTAGACCTGTTGTTTTCAACTCTCTAGAGACAGCAGGAGCGGTAGAGATACCCTGAATGATCGGCTCTGAAAAGCCAACTGACATTTACTCCTGATGTGCTGACCTGTTGCACCCTCGATAACCACTGTGATTATTATTATTTGACTCTGCTCGTCATCTATGAACATTTGAACATCTTGGCCATGTTCTGTTATAATCTCCACCTGGCACAGCCAGAAGAGGACTGGCCACCCCTCATAGCCTGGTTCCTCTCTAGGGTTCTTCCTAGGTTTTGGCCTTTCTAGGGAGTTTTTCCTAACCGCCATGCTTCTACACCTGCATTGCCAAACTGGAAGTCTTCCGACTAGCTTGGAAAGACAGTACCGTGCAATATCGATCGTCCTATTTTTACAACTTAATTGAGGAAAATATGAACAATCCGAAATTTATTTTTGATACTGTCACAAAGCTAACTAAAAAGCAGCAATCCCCAAGTGAGGATGGCTTTCACTTCAGCAGTAATACATTCATTAACTTCTTTTAGGAAAAGATCATGATTATTAGAAAGAAAATTACGGACTCCTCTTTAAATCTGCATATTCCTTCAAAGCTCAGTTGTCCTGAGTCTGCACAACTCTGCCAGGACCTAGGAGAGATACACTCAAGTGTTTTAGTACTATATCTCTTGACACAACGCTGAAAATAATCATGGCCTCTAAACCTTCAAGCTGCATACTGGCCCCTATTCCAACTAAACTACTGAAAGAGCTGCTTCCTGTGCTTGGCCCTCCTATGTTGAACATAATAAATGTCTCTCTATCCACCGGATGTGTACCAAACTCACTAAAAGTGGCAGTAATGAAGCCTCTCTTGAAAAAGCCAAACCTTGACCCAGAAAATGTAAAAAACTATCGGCCTATATCGAATCTCCCATTCCTCTCAAAAATGTTAGAAAAGGCTGTTGCGCAGCAACTCACTGCCTTCCTGAAGACAAACAATGTATACGAAATGCTTCAGTCTGGTTTTAGACCCCATCATAGCACTGAGACTGCACTTGTGAAGGTGGTAAATTACCTTTTAATGGCATCAGACCGAGGCTCTGCATCTGTCCTCGTGCTCGTAGACCTTAGTACTGCTTTTGATACCATTGATCACCACATTCTTTTGGAGAGATTGTAAACCCAAATTGGTCAACACGGACAAGTTTTGGCCTGGTTTAGATCTTATCTGTCGGAAAGATATCAGTTTGTCTCTGTGAATGGTTTGTCCTCTGACAAATCAACTATAAATTTCGGTGTTCCTCAAGGTTCCATTTCAGGATCACTATTGTTTTCACTATATATTTTACCTCTTGGGGATGTCATTCGAAAACATAATGTTAACTTTCACTGCTATGTGGATGACACACAGCTGTACATTTCAATGAAACATGGCGAAGCCCCAAAATTGCCCTCGCTACAAGCATGTGTTTCAGACATAAGGAAGTGGATGGCTGCAAACTTTCTACGGACAAAACAGAGATGCTTGTTCTAGGTCCCAAGAAACAAAGAGATATACTGTTGAATCTGATAATTAATCTTAATGGTTGTACAGTCGTCTCAAATAAAACTGTGAAGGACCTCGGCGTTACTCTGGACCCTGATCTCTCTTTTGAAGAACATATCAAGACTGTTTCAAGGACAGCTTTTTCCCATCTACGTAACATTGCAAAAATCAGAAACTTTCTGTCCAAAAATTATGCAGAAAAACTTATCCATGCTTTTGTCACTTCTAGGTTAGACTACTGCAATGCTCTACTTTCTGGCTACCTGGATAAAGCACTAAATAAACTTCAGTTAGTGCTAAATACGGCTGCTAGAATCCTGACTAGAACCCAAATATTTGATCATATTACTCCAGTGCTAGCCTCCCTACACTGGCTTCCTGTCAAGGCAAGGGCTGATTTCAAGGTTTAACTGCTAACTTACAAAGCATTACATGGGCTTGCTCCTACCTATCTCTCTGATTTGGTCCTGCCGTACATACCTACACGTACGCTACGGTCACAAGACGCAGGCATCCTAATTGTCCCTAGAATTTCTAAGCAAACAGCTGGAGGCAGGGCTTTCTCCTATAGAGCTCCATTTTTATGGAATGGTCTGCCTACCCATGTCAGAGACGCAAACTCGGTCTCAACCTTTAAGTCTTTACTGAAGACTCATCTCTTCAGTGGGTCATATGATTGAGTGTAGTCTGGCCCAGGAGTGTGAAGGTGAACGGAAAGGCTCTGGAGCAACGAACCGCCCTTGCTGTCTCTGCCTGGCCGGTTCCCCTCTTTCCACTGGAATTCTCTGCCTCTAACCCTATTACAGGGGCTGAGTCACTGGCTTCCTAGGGCTCTTTCATACCGTCCCTAGGAGGGGTGCGTCACTTGAGTGGGTTGAGTCACTGACGTGATCTTCCTGTCTGGGTTGGCGCCCCCCTTGGGTTGTGCCGTGGAGGAGATCTTTGTGGGCTATACTCGGCCTTGTCTCAGGATGGTAAGTTGGTGGTTGAAGATATCCCTCAAGTGGTGTGGGGGCTGTGTTTTGGCAAAGTGGGTGGGGTTATATCCTTCCTGTTTGGCCTTGTCCGGGGATGTCATCGGTGTCTCCTGACCCCTCCTGTCTCAGCCTCCAGTAGTTTATGTGTCGGGGGGCTAGGGTCAGGTTGTTATATCTGGAGTACTTATCCTGTCCTATCCGGTGTCCTGTGTGAATTTAAGTATGCTCTCTCTAATTGTCTCTTTCTCCCTTTCTTTCTCTCTCTTGGAGGACCTGAGCCCTAGGACCAAGCCTCAGGACTACCTGACATGATGACTCCTTGCTGTCCCCAGTCCACCTGGCCGTGCTGCTGCTCCAGTTTCAACTGTTCTGCCTGTGATTATTATTATTTGACCATGCTGGTCATTTATGAACATTTGAACATCTTGGCTATGTTCTGTTATAATCTCCACCCGGCACAGCCAGAAGAGGACTGGCCACCCCACTTCCTAGGTTTGGGCCTTTCTGGGGAGTTTTTCCCAGCCACCGTGCTTCTACATCTGCATTGCTTGCTGTTTGGGGTTTTAGGCTGGGTTTCTGTACAGCACTTTGAGATATCAGCTGATTTACAAAGTGCTATATAAATACATTTGATTTGATTTGATTTAGACCTAAACAGAACAGAATGAGGTATAAACAAACAATATTTATTGAATGTAATATTTTCTATAGAATCTTAAGATAAGTGAATATTAACATAAATAAGAAATTGTAGAAGATGTAAAATGTAGAAAATAATAAAATATAACCCTGAGCTTTGGCTCTGCCGCCTGGTAATTATTATACAATTAAATTTGTCTACACAATGTAAACATAAGCCTATAGGCTATGGCTGCAGCTATACGTCTCAAAATAGTATAATAAAACCTATACAGCTGTGTGATTAACTTTGGTTCCCTCTACCTGGGCATTTTCACCGGTCTATCTGCAATGTGTGGGAGAAATTGAGAAAGTATGTCACATACTGTAGTTAGTTAAGCAGTCCTTTATACAAATGCACTTCTGCCATAAAATCCTAAATGTTACTAAGTGTGTAAACATTTGAATGTTTGAATTAAAATCTTACCATCAAAATATTCCTCTTTTGCACTTTCTTGAGGCAAAATCATCAATGATGTCATCATAGGACATGTGTTTCCCCATGTCATGATTTATGCTCATGATGTCCAGACCACTCAAAATGTTCCTGTAACATGGAAGACCTCAGATAGCTTTTGATGAGCTTTCCTTTTGAAAAGCTCCTCTCTGCCGATGCTACTGTTACTGATAGTGACTGCAATTCTAAGGGCTATCCAAAGGTTAGGATAGAGTTCCTCCTGGTTTTCTTACATAGAAAGGAAAGCAGCTCAAAGGCAGTCATCTTATCTGATGGAAGATCAGGTGAATTCTGAATCTCGTGTGCCAGATCCATTCCACTGATGTCACAGTCATCTCTGAAGTTTAGAGTGTTTTCAACTTCCATGCAGTGAGTCTGAGAGAAAGTTCAGCAGCACTCCATATTTGGTTTTCACCTGGTTGAGCGTTTCAAATCTCTCATCCATGGATGTCACAGCAGAGTCAACCACAATGTTGAAGTAGTTGACTTTTTCAGTGCATCAATCACTGGTTCATCAGGAGCCTCATAGCTGAAATGCTGCTTGCTGTTTGTCAGTCTCTTCTCTTTCAGAACAGCCTCCACATGATTTCTTCACAAATGTGTTTGGCTGTTGTCCTGGCCTCAGAGAATCCAGTTTCCCGGTATGTATTGAGGCCTTTGCATTTGAGATTAAATTCACTGCGAGATTAAATTCACTGCGATATCCAACTGCATTGAGGCGGACTGGAGGAGCTTGTTCACCTTGTCATTTTCATTATCTCACACCATACGACACAGCAAATCAAGAAGAGGTGGGACCCAATTTCCTCAGTCTGGCTTTACTCCTAGGTGCTTGCCCTTCATGCCGGCCCCATTATTATAAGCTTGCCCTCTGCAATCTTCAAATGGAAACTTCAGCTCGTTCAGCTTATATTAGATGACAGTGGACAGATTCAAGTCTGTTGTAACCTCAACATTCACAAAGCCGAGGAAGTGTTCCTTGATATCTGGCTTTCCCTTTAAAGCCTGACTAATGTCAGGTGTACAGTCCAAGATAATGGAGAAGTACTTTGAGTCTCTTACTTGAGTCACTATTGCTTCCAGAATCTTGTCACTAAAAATCAGCTCATTCTGTGTGCTCTTCCCGATGTAATGAGCATGTGTCTCTTCATCTTTAATTTTGCTGAGATGATTTTCCATAACGGTGTCAAATTTTGGCAGTAATTCAACCTCTTTTAGGAAGTTTCCATTATCTGGTTGGAAGAGTTTGTCTGATGAACACCTGAATGCTAGGTTTCTTTCAGCCAGAGACTGGGTGATACTTATGAAACGTGTAAGGACATCCCGCCATCTCTTTCTTTCAGCCAGAGACTGGGTGATACTTATGAAACGTGTAAGGACATCCCGCCATCTCTTTCTTTCAGCCAGAGACTGGGTGATACTTATGAAACGTGTAAGGACATCCCGCCATCTCTTTCTTTCAGCCAGGAGACTGGGTGATACTTATCAGAGACTGGGTGATACTTATGAAACGTGTAAGGACATCCCGCCATCTCTTTCTTTCAGCCAGAGACTGGGTGATACTTATGACATCCCGCCATCTCTTTCTTTCAGCCAGAGACGTGTAAGGACATCCCGCCATCTCTTTCTTTCAGCCAGAGACTGGGTGATACTTATGAAACGTGTAAGGACATCCCGCCATCTCTTTCTTTCAGCCAGAGACTGGGTGATACTTATGAAACGTGTAAGGACATCCCGCCATCTCTTTCTTTCAGCCAGAGACTGGGTGATACTTATGAAACGTGTAAGGACATCCCACCATCTCTTTCTTTCAGCCAGAGACTGGGTGATACTTATGAAACGTGTAAGGACATCCCACCATCTTTTTCTTTCAGCCATCTCTTTCTTTCAGCCAAAATTGTCATTTGTATCTGGTCAAGACAGCCATCTCTTTCTTTCAGCCAGAGACTGGGTGATTTAGGCGCAGCCATCTCTTTCTTTCAGCCAAGTTCTCTCCACTTAATCATATTGTCTGTGTGTTCAGGACTACTCTCGTGGTGTTTCAGAATGGCATTGAGATTTGACCGGTCATTCACACCTTCCTTTATTATTTTGTAGCCTTTTGTAGAGAAGCTTACAGCAAAAACAATACACAGCGTTTTAGTATGAAAGCAACAAGAGACATGTCTTATGTAGGGAAATCAGGAACCTGACATGTCTCTTGCTGCAGGGAAAAGGTAGGATATTGGTATTTAGGTTTGTTATTCAGTTTGTGTGCCTTATCGATAAGGCATCTGATTCTGCATCAGAAGAGTGATGGTTTGAGTACCTTTTGTGGACCATTTATCTACTGTTGTTAGTTAGAACACACCATGTAGCCTAATGGAGTCCGACTTTCAATCAAAAGACTTAGGTTTAGAGTCCCTTTGTCGTTGTTTAATTTAACTAGCTGTCCTCATTTAAACAATTTCCCTACTTAAAGGAAAACCCCACCCAAAAACGATCTATTGGTATTTGTTTCATTAGTACATTATTGACATAGTCCCAAAATGTTTTACTTGTCAGCAATCAAGTTTTCAAGATACATAACTTTCAAAATACAGAAATTAGCCCCGAATGATTTCTGTATTTTGAAAGTTTGAATAACTGTAGCAAAATATCTGCAGGATAGTCTGAACAGAACCCACAAGAGGTCTTGAGTGTTGTAGAACTTTTCTCTCTCGCGCACGCACACAGTTATCGGAGGCCCAGGTTAAATGGTGCAGCAATATCAGTCAACATCACAAAGCAAGTCCACCTTTTCCATCGCTTAATTCTGCCAGTCTTTTCCTTCCTCACCAATGCACAATCAAAAATGGAAAAAAAATACACAGCATTAAACAAATGGGAACTTGCCTCATAATGAGGGGATGTGAGTGAGGAGATACGACTGAGGTAGTGAAATTAGGCAGGCTGATACAAAGATCTGGATCAAAGCCACTGGAATATCTTTCAAAAGTTTAAATACTTCATGTGGAATTAGCTCAGAAACCAAGATAAAGCATATTTAGAGAGCAACACAACTTCTGTCACTTGCCTCAAATCTAGGAAATCTGAGAAATAACAGTAGGCTATATAAGACAATGAAGTCAGATGTAAAATAAGATGGCAATGATTTTATTATGTTAAGAAATCAACACATTTAAGAAATTCACAGTTATTTTATATACACTGGTCTATTGCACATATTAAAAAAAACAGGCTTGACACACCCAGCACACATGGGTTATAGACTATACATTTCAGATACCCATTAAATTAAGATAAATTAACAAAATTAACCATTGTTTATCGTTACAATACATCTTATCACGTTTTAGATTGACCTAAGTGGATCTGAACGATCCAATGCTTTTTTGTTAACAGGAACCATCTTCAAAAAACGTTGTCATTGGGATGAATTGAGAAAAACTGATGATATTGCTCTTTCCAACCTTACCATGCGTTTGTTCCATTGTAAACAAAGCACTGGCAATGATTTAGAAGTGCCCCCCACAGAAAAAGTTAATGAACCTCCAAAGAAGGATAATAAACGATGTCTTCAATTTGTTCTGATAACACCATATAAAGCATGAAAGCATGTATAACATATAATCCATGTTGGGGTTTTTCAGGGTTATCATTTCAAGCAGCCAAATAAGACTTCACTTACTACTTTGTTCAAAATATACATAAAAACAGTGCAAAACTTTCAGTCAAAACCCATAGTGGCATGCACCACTGTAAACATCTATGCTTAAATGCACACGGCTTAGCGGTAAATGCACCTATGACAAATGCACAGTAGTCAAGGAAATATCCAGTGTTTCCAGTTATCCAGTGTTTTGTTCATTGAGAATTTACTGTCCAGCTATTAAAGTGTTGTGTTAAAACATATGGCTGTATGAGTTAGTGCTCGTCTTTGTCTCGTCCCATCTTCTCCTTCTTCTCCTTCTTCTCCTTCTCGTCCTGCAGGGCCGTGCCAAGTTTCTTGATGAGGACAGAGAGGACCTTGTCCAGGGGGTCCATCACCCCCCTCTGGAGCCATTTGGGAATTGTAGTCCTTGCGTGGTGGAAGCCTAGCTTCTGCAGAATGTAGTCCACGCCGACAGGATCGATCTTCCGTCCTGTCCAGGAGATGAGCCTACGGAAATTGATAATCAAGACTGAGTCAAGAAACCCACAGATGTATGGACAAAAGGGTTTAGGGTATAGGCCTAAAAGTGGGCTTATGGAGTAGTTTAAATGCTCAGGTGAGGGGTTAAGGAGTCACAAAACACAGGGATCGACTACACATACTACAAATGTACTGTATTGTTAGTTTGGATAAAAGTGTTAAGTTCATGTTTTAAGTATCCCTATATTTCTGTTATTTCAGGGCTATCACTCAGTCAAGAGTGCGCCTGCGCGGGAAGTCTTGATGTTGATGGACCTAGCCTTGAGTGAAATGGATACCTTGTAGTGTGTTCATACAGTATAGTAAACTTTGTTCCAACTGGATCCTTGTCGTTGTGTCATTTCGAGTTAACAAAAAGTGTCTGCACAGTGGCATATATTATTGGTCTTAGGGCTTGGGTCTGGTTTACCGGAGTGTAGGCTCCAGGTGCCAGGTGTTGCACATGAATTCTCTCCAGTCCACTGTGGTGTAGTTGATGCCTTCCTCCTTGTCTGTGGAGTTCTCATCATGCAGGGCTGTCGGGCTCTTCTGGCCAGGCCGAGTGGCAAAGATCCGGGGGTTGAAAAGGGCTGCAGACCAGGGAAGAGGGGGGAGAGAGAGTTTGTGTGAAACTATAGAGTGCCTTGGTTCTCCATGTTCTTCTATGACTACTAGTACCTAAAAGAAAGAGAACCTATAATTCAGCTTCAGTTATATTTTAGTTGTACCTACATTGCTCTTTTTTTCTATATAAAGTTATCAGTGAAAGTTATCATGTTTCATGAGCTGCAAAAAAAAAAAATGTTCCATATGCACAAAAAGCTTATTTCTTTCAAATTTTGTGCACAAAATTAGATTTCTGTTAGTGAGAATGACAGGTGTGGCATTTCAAGAAACTGATTAGATCATTACACAGGTGCACCTTGTGCTGGGGACAATAAAAATACACTCTAAAATGTGCAGTTTTGTCACACAACACATTGCCACAGATGTCTTAAGTTTTGAGGTGTTCAATTGTCATGCTGACAGCGGGAATGTCCACCAGTGCTGCTGCCAGATAACTTAATGTTCATTTCTCTACCGCCCCCAACGTTGTTTTACAGAATTTGTCAGTACGTCCAACCGGCAACACAACTGCAGACCACGTGCATGGCGTTGTGTGGACAAGCGGTTCGCTGACATCAACGTTGTGAACAGAGTACCCCATGGTGGCGGTGGGGTTATGGGCAGGTATAAGCTACAGACACAATTGCATTTTATATATGGCAATTTGAATGCACAGAGATACCGTGACGAGATCCTGAGGCCCATTGTCATGCCATTCATCCGCCTTCATCACCTCATGTTTCAGTATGATAATGCTTGGCCCCATGTCGCAAAGATCTGTACACAATTCCTGGAATTGTGAATATGTCCCAGTTCTTCCATGGCCTACATACTCACCAGACATGTCACCAATTAGGCATGTTTGACTGATTCCTTATATGAACTGTAAAATCTTTTATATTTGTGAGCATTTATATAAAGTTATCATGTAAAGTACAGTTAATCGTTCTAGTTTGCTACATACAGTGGGGCAAAAAAGTATTTAGTCAGCCACCAGTAGACCGTGCAGGTTCTCCCACTTAAAAAGATGAGAGAGGCCTGTAACTTTCATCATAGGTACACTTCAACTATGACAGACAAAATGAGAAAAAAAATCCAGAAAATCACATTGTAGGATTTTTTATGAATTTATTTGCAAATTATGGTGGAAAATAAGTATTTGGTCAATAACAAAAGTTTATCTCAATACTTTGTTATATACCCTTTGTTGGCAATGACAGAGGTCAAACGTTTTCTGTAACTCTTCACAAGGTTTTCACACACTGTTGCTGGTATTTTGGCCCATTCCTCCATGCAGATCTCCTCTAGAGCAGTGATGTTTTGGGGCTGTAGCTGGGCAACATGGACTTTCAACTCCCTCCAAAGATTTTCTATAGGGTTGAGCTCTGGAGACTGGATAGGCCACTCCAGGACCTTGAAATGCTTCTTACAAAGCCACTCCTTCGTTGCCCGGGTGGTGTGTTTGGGATCATTGTCATGCTGAAAGACCCAGTCACGTTTCATCTTCAATGCCCTTGCTGATGGAAGGAGGTTTTCACTCAAAATCTCACAATACATGAGATTCGTCCTGGTCCCTTTGCAGAAAAACAGCCCCAAAGCATGATGTTTCCACCCCATGCTTCACAGTAGGTATGATGTTCTTTGGATGCAACTCAGCATTCTTTGTCCTCCAAACACGACGAGTTGAGTTTTTCCCCAGAAGTTATATTTTGGTTTCATCTGACCATATGACATTCTCCCAATCTTCTTCTGGATCATCTAAATGCTCTCTAGCAAACTTCAGATGGGCCTGGACATGTACTGGCTTAAGCAGGGGGACACGTCTGGCACTGCAGGTCCCTGGCGGCGTAGTGTGTTACTGATGGTAGGCTTTGTTACTTTGGTCCCAGCTCTCTGTAGGTCATTCACTAGGTCCCCCCGTGTGGTTCTGGGATTTTTGCTCACCGTTCTTGTGATCATTTTGACCCCACGGGGTGAGATCTTGCGTGGAGCCACAGAATTCATTAAAAATCCTACAATGTGATTTTCTGGATTTTTCCCCCTCATTTGTCTGTCATAGTTGAAGTGTACCTATGATGAAAATTACAGGCCTCTCATCTTTTTAAGTGGGAGAACTTGCACAATTGGTGGCTGACTAAATACTTTTTTGCCCCACTGTATAGTGTGCTGCTGCTGTTGACATTTCAGGGGCTCTCACCCTTCTCTTTTTCCTTCAAATAGGCAGAGACCAGGTCGTGCAGAAACATGATGAGCTCGGCGTCCATGGTGACACATATGTGGTCTGTGAACTCAGTCACCACGCTGCACTCCACCTTAGGCTTACTGTTGGAGTCTGAAACAGAGGGGAAACAACAGAGTCATTCCAACAAATATATATTAATGGGAACAAACTGGAAATGATAAAAATATTATTGGGGGACAATACAAGTGGACTTCAACAACAACGTTGCCCCTAAATATATACCATTGCTAATTTTGGTCTGTTCATACTGGTGGACCGAATACCAACTGAGCCTACCAGTCAAGGAGGGTTCGTCTGGATCCTGAACATGGATGGACTTGAAGTCCAGCTGCATCCTGGGTAGGGCAAAGATGGTCTCTGTCTCATGGTTATAGCTGGATGAGCCTCGGAAGCTGCTTAGCAGGCTAGAACTCTTGGAGGCAGCCCCACTCTCTGTGTTGTTGGCGTCCACGTTACGCAAGAGGTATAGCTCTGGGGAACAGGATACATTAGAATGAGGCAGGTGTCTTGAGTACATTGGGTCAAGGGAAACAGTAGACCGTGTATATAACATCGGTAGAATTTAGTAGCCTTTACCCTCATTCCTCATGGCAGTCACATAATTGAACCATTCTTTGACTGTGGCTACACCGTGAGGGGGGTTTTCGTGCCGGCGACGGGTGATTTTGGTGATGGTGGCCATGGGGCTCTCTAGTGCTCCACAGGGTTTGGTTACCATGGTGTTGTGACCCAGATGAAAGTCCAATGTCTGCACGATATAAGTGGAGTCATCAGTGGAGCCTGATTGGATAAAAAATAGGTTGAGGTTAGAGGTATTTTGGGGACTTGCTTTAGCCCACATCCCCCCCTCTCTGTCTCTTGAAAGCCTTACCATCCTCCAATATCTTCTGAGCCTCGGTCCAAAAGGCTATGTTGGGCTCCTCCAGGTGGAATAAGGCCCAGGACTTGGAGCGGAAGTTGGGCCCATGGAAGCAGGCCAGGGTCATGTGGTTGCCATGGAGACTCATGGAGCCACCCAGTTGCACGGCGTCCTCTGGGAGAGGCATCTGGAAAAGGGAGATGTGGCATCCAGCGATCACCTTCAGAACCCCAGGCCAGTGACGATGGTGGGCTGCATCCATGTCTGGGAGAGAGAGCAATGACGAGAGTGAGAAGGAGCAATGACGATAGAAGGAGAGGGACGAAAGAGGAGGAGCAGGGGAAAGAGCATTTCGATCGAAACCAAAAGAAACCCAGGAAACCAGTGATAACGGATTCTTACATAGCTCTGCAGCTTCTTTCTCGATGTTGATGACCGGTGCCTTCGGGGGCAGGTAGGGGACTGGACCCCATGTGGACAACGCTCGTTTGCTGGTGTCAAATTGCTGGGTGAAAAACTCCTGCAGCTTCATCCCGATCTTAATGAGGTCGGGGGTAGTGGAGCGCGAGATGATCACTTGGAAGATATCCCACTGCAAGTCACCATGGACAAAGATCTCACTGGAGAGGGGAAAGGATAAGTAAAAAGAGAGGCAGAAAGGGAGAGCGATGGGATAGAAAAAAGGAGGGAGTGAGTGAGAAATGGTCAGAAAATGAGAACAGACAAGAATGTAGCCACAGGGGTTTTGGTTATACATTTTCTCTAGTAGGCTAGCTTATTTACCTTTTCTCTGATAGGCTGGTCTCAACAGTGCACAGGTTGACCTTCCACTCGTCCTGGAGTTGCAGGTCTGCGTTGCTGAAGATGCCCATGAGGATGCTGGAGCCCATGTAGTCCACACGGGCCTCCGTGGAGCCCATGGTGATCTGGATCTTATGGCTGGGCTGCTGGTTGGGGTGCTCCGAGATGTGTGCTTCAACAAACAAATATGTTTTGTTAGGTGCGGCAGAGAGATCACCCTGTCAAATTCTACTAGTTTGACAGGGATGTTTAAGTTGGAGCTGAATTTGTTTATCATTTAAACGCCAAGACCCGAGGCTAGAATACAATCTTTGACATCCATCACAATGTATTTGGAATTGCACAAAAAGTGAACAGTACATGCCAGTGGCTTAATACATTATTTCTCATCCCTGTACTTACAGACCATCTCCAGGGTGTTGACATCTATGTTGCCCCCCACCACGCCGCCTTTAGAGTCCAGTTTGGAACGACCCAGGCCCACGGACATGCTGATCTCTCGGTCTCGGTTACTACCCACTGACAGACGACCCTGACTCTTCAGCCCACTGGTGGTCCAACTAGAGGTAAACAAAAGCAAAGGGAAATAGTTCCACCCACCTCCTCATGAATAAGTAACATCTGCTTTCTAGGAGGCAATGTTTTGTTAAGGGTTATATGTAGAATTGTTCAGTTTTTATATAGGTTTGTCAGATACAGATACGCTCGTCTTATGTGGCAGGGCTTGCAAACTATTACAGACTACAAAGGGAAGCACAGCAGCGAGCTGCCCAGTGACACGAGCCTACCAGACGAGCTAAAACACTTCTATGCTTGCTTCGAGGCTAGCAACACTGAGGCATGCATGAGAGCATCAGCTGTTTCAGACGACTGTGAGATCACACTCTCTGTAGCCGAGAGAGGCTGGTAAATGACTCACATCAACACCATTATCCCAGAAACCCTAGACCCATTCCAATTTGCACCCCAAACAGATCCACAGATAATGCAATCTCTATTGCACTCCAGACTGCCCTTTTCCCACCTGGACAAAAGGAACACCTACGTGAGAATGCTATTCATTGACTACAGCTCAGCGTTAAACACCATAGTTCCCTCAAAGCTCATCACTAAGCTAAGGACCCTGGGACTAAACACCTCCCTCTGCATTTGGATCCTGGACTTCCTGACAGGCCGCTCCCAGGTGGTGAGGGTAGGTAGCAACACATCTGCCATGCTGATCCTCAACACTGGAGCCCCTCAGGGGTGTGTGCTCAGTCCCCTCCTGTATTCCCTGTTCACCCACGTCTCCATGGCCAGGCACGACTCCAACACCATCATTAAGTTTGAAGACAACACAACAGTGGTAGGCCTGATCACAGACGACGAGACAGCCTATAGGGAGGAGGTCAGAGACCTGGCCGGTGGTGCCAGAATAACAACCTTTCCATCAACGTAACCAAGACTAAGGAGATGATTGTGGACTACAGGAAAAGGAGGACCGAGCACGTTCCCATTCTCATCGACGGGGCTGTAGTGGAGCAGGTTGACAGCTTCAAGTTCCTTGGTGTCCACATCAACAACAAACTAGAATGGTCCAAACACACCAAGACAGTCGTGAAAAGGGTACGACAAAGCCTATTCCCCCCCAGGAAACTAAAAAGATATGGCATGGGTCCTGAGATCCTCAAAATGTTCTACAGCTCGTTAGGAACTTGCCTTTCATCTCATATTAATATTGTCTGTCTATGTCAAACAGAAAGTGTAAAAAAAAAAACAATCATCAAGCGCTGAATGTGCTACAGTGATGAAACCAATTGCCCCTGCTACGCTAGGATGTAAGGATTGCAGGCATGTGCTTGGACAGTCAGAAGAGCGAATTAAATGGTAGGAGGGACATCCCAGTTTCAAGTGGTTTGAGATTTCACATCCCACATAACACTAGCAGAACTACGCAAGACCCCTAAACAGAGGACATTACATCCAAGAGGTTAAGGGAAAGATGATAATTTTGTACATGTATAAACTGCGAGCTTGGCAAATTCCAGTCCCTTTGCTTAGGGGTTCCAGGGTCCTATCCGGGGTCCTATTTAAAAGGACTGAGAAGCTCAGTTCTGGTGACTTTTTAAAAGGATATTCTACTCCAAAATTTATGAAAATAAAATTATGCTGACACCATCTGAAAAATAGTTAGAAACGGGCACAATAACAAATTGGTAAAAATTATGTTACAATTATTTTAGTATATTGGACCATGCATATAGCCTATGCATGGCCTGTATTATTAGATGTGCTATTAGCAATAAGCATCATCACCTGCAGCCCAACTTATGAAGCATAGTGCCTATATTAAATTTACATAGACAAACCCCATGCTTCAGCCTATCTGCATTTACCCCATTGGACACAACATCCTGTTTGTATTTAAAAAAATATATATATATATATTTTTTATTATAAATATTGAAATAATGATAATTTTTTGTTTGTCTCTATTAGAAAGTATGTCGTTGTCCTTTTAAGACGACATTTCCCCCCTTTAAGAGCTCTGTTGTGCAGCTGCGCCTAAACCATGCTTGAAATTCCGGTTGTAAAAATGCATTTGTAAAACAATTGCAAATAACGAAATTGAAGGAGTAGAGAAATAATTGCAATGTAAAACTGGGATCCCCAGTTTTTTGAAACATGCTAAAACGGCTTTCATTTGCCAGCAGCTACAGTAGGCTACACACCGGTGTCTGATTTGAGCGCTGCTGTGGGGCGCATTATAGACTATATAATTCCCTTCCTCTGAACATCGGGAATATATCTCCCCAGATATTTTTATTGCCTCTCCAGAACCCATATCACGGAAATTAATTGCAGTGACAGAGAACTTTAACCCCTGCAGATATAAACATTAGGTAATGTGCTGATATGAATTAGATGGAATAGACAATCTGTGTACTGAAACTGGCCCCTAGCGTGTGGAACACGCTGGAGAGATACTGTCCTGCTGGTTTTCACTCCAACCCTAATCTAACGCACCTGATTTTTATAATTAGTTTGTAAATAAACTGAATCAGGTTAGTCACAACTGGGGTTGGAGCTTGAACCTACAGGATGGTAGCTCTCCAGGAATAGGGTTGGAGAGCCCTGGAGTAGAATAGTGTGTGTTGCGTGAGAGGGGAAAATGGGAGACCTACGTGTTGTTGCCCATGACATTGCTCATGTTCATCTGGACGTTGAGCTGCTTCAGGTTGATGGCGAACACCACTAGTGTCTCCCATGGGGTCCCTTGGGGGCCGGCTGCCTTGCCGTTTTTATTGAACGACGGCGTGGACATCTTGGTCACAGAATCTATATGGAAGGGAAATGTATGATGTAATGGCATTCTCCCCAAAGCTACAGTGGGGAGAACAAGTATTTGATACACTGCCGATTTTGCAGGTTTTCCTACTTACAAAGCATGTAGTGGTCTGTAATTTTTTATCATAGGTACACTTCAACTGTGAGAGACGGAATGCAAAACAAAAATCCAGAAAATCAAATTGTATGATTTTGAAGTAATTAATTAGCATTTTACTGCATGACATAAGTATTTGATACATCAGAAAAGCAGAACTTAATATTTGGTACAGGGACTTTTGTTTGCAATTACAGAGATCATAAGTTTCTTGTAGTTCTTGACCAGGTTTGCACACACTGCAGCAGGGATTTTGGCCCACTTCTCCATACAGACCTTCTCCAGATCCTTCAGGTTTCGGGGCTGTCGCTGGGCAATACGGACGTTCAGCTCCCTCCAAAGATTTTCTATTGGGTTCAGGTCTGGAGACTGGCTAGGCCACTCCAGGACCTTGAGATGCTTCTTACGGAGCCACTCCTTAGTTGCCCTGGCTGTGGCTGGAAGACCCAGCCACGACCCATCTTCAATGCTCTTACTGAGGTGAAGGAGGTTGTTGGCCAAGATCTCGCGATACATGCCCCCATCCATCCTCCCCTCAATACGGTGCAGTTGTCCTGTCCCCTTTGTAGAAAAGCATCCCAAAGAATGATGTTTCCACCTCTATGCTTCACTGTTGGGATGGTGTTCTTGGGGTTGTACTCAGCCTTCTTCCTCCAAACACGGCGAGTGGAGTTTAGACCAAAAAGCTCTATTTTTGTCTCGTCAGACCACATGACCGTCTCCCATTCCTCCTCTGGATCATCCAGATGGTCATTGGCAAACTTCAGACGGGCCTGGACATGCGCTGACTTGAGCAGGGGGACCTTGCGTGCTCTGCAGGATTTTAATCCATGACGGCGTAGTGTGTTACTAATGCTTTTCTTTGAGACTGTGGTCCCAGCTCTCTTCAGGTCATTGACCAGGTCCTGCTGTGTAGTTCTGGGCTGATCCCTCACATTCCTCATGATCATTGATGCCCCACGAGGTGAGATCTTGCATGGAGCCCCAGACCGAGGGTGATTGACCGTCATCTTGAACTTCTTCCATTTTCTAATTATTGTGCCAACAGATGTTGCCTTCTCACCAAGCTGCTTGTCAATTGTCCTGTAGCCCATCCCAGCCTTGTGCAGGTCTACAATTTTATCCCTGATGTCCTTACATAGCTCTCTGGTCTTGGCCATTGTGGAAAGGTTGGAGTCTGTTTGATTGAGTGTGTGGACAGGTGTCTTTTATACAGGTAACGAGTTCAAACAGGTGCAGTTATTTTACTTATTTTCCACCATAATTTGCAAATAAATTCATTAAAAATCCTACAATGTGATTTTCTGGATTTTTCCCCCTAATTTTGTCTGTCATAGTTGAAGTGTACATATGATGAAAATTACAGGTCTCTCTCATCTTTTTAAGTGGGAGAACTTGCACAATTGGTGGCTGAATAAATACTTTTTTGCCCTACTGTATGTCATGCAATAAAATGCTAATTAATTACTTCAAAATCATACAATGTGATTTTCTGGATTTTTGTTTTAGATTCCGTCTCTCACAGTTGAAGTGTACCTATGATAACAATTACAGACCTCTACATGCTTGGTAAGTAGGAAAACCTGCAAAATCGGCAGTGTATCAAATACTTGTTCTCCCCACTGTATTTGTCTAAATTAGAGAGAGTTAATCCTAATCTAAAAGTGTCAAAGAGTACACACTAGCTCAAGTATAAATGAGGGATATAGTATTCCTTCATTATTCCTACTGCATTTTAAGCCTATGTTGTGAAAATTATCTCTACACTAAGCTAAAAAAAACAGCTATAACACTGCTTTAATCTGATTGCGTCGTTCCTCGGTGCTGTTGAGCACTCATTTTTGAGCTGGTACCTCTTCTGGGGGCGGAGGAATCAGAGACGCTCCTGGTGCGTCCGGGGGCTGGGGACTTGAGGTGGGAGGACAGGCCCCCGGGGGACATGTTACTCCCAGTGGAGTGGTCAGAGAACACGTTGGGGGACTGAGGCATGTACTGCCCAGTGCTACCATCCCAGGTCCTCCAGTAGGCTTTACGGCTGGATTCTGGTGACAGGTGCTGGGTCATGTTCTCTACAGAGTCCGGGGTGGTAGGACCCGAGGCTGGAGGAGAGAAGCAGGTTGAGGTAAAGGGCATATTTTCAAATGTAAACACAGTTTTGGGAAAAATGCATACTGTTTTAAAGGGGACCGACATTAGCAGAGTTGGAGATTGAAAGGGAACAGAGTAAAAATGTTGATCAATTATTGCATGAGGAAAATGGAGCCATAAGTGTGCAAAGGCCTATTAAGGAGGTGTGTATTTCCCAACATCCCAACCTGTTGGCATGTTGATGGTCTGGTCTCCCAGGAAGAGGCGTCTGGCGATGCTGCGCCGGTACCAGGCTCTGGGGAAGGCCAGGATCTCACTTAGCCTCCGCATGTCATACTTGAAGGAGGCCGAGCCAATGTCACACACAGCTGAGAAGAGAGAGAAAAAACACTCAAAGTTGGCCAGGAATCTAAGTTTCTGTGGAGGGGAATTAATTGATCAAAATGGATCAGCTTTAGTGACAAGATATACAGTCACATTCAAAACATTACAAATACTAAACTATATTGGATGTAGGGCTGTGACGATTATGGAATTTGGGGTAACAATAAATTATCATGCAAATAGCCACGTTATTGTCATGTCTTTTTTAAACCCCCTTTCTCCCCAATTTCACGGTATCCAATTGGTAGTTACAGTCCTGTCCCATCGCTGCAACTACCGCAGGGACTCGGGAGGGGCGAAGGTCAAGAGCCATGCGTCCCCCCGAAACACAACCCAGCCAAGCCGCACTGCATCTTGACACAACGCCCACCCGGTCGCGTCCGGCTGCGACAGAGCATGAATTCGAACCAGGATCTCTAGTGGCACAGCTAGCACTGCAGTGTCTTAGACCAGTGTGCCACTCGGGAGGCCTATATCTGTTATTTTTGTTAAAATGTTTTGAGCTTGTAATGAATCTTTGAAAATTTGCTACAACATACCTAATAAATACAACACAGCTTTGGTTACACTGGTCTCAAAAATGTATGGTTTTAACTGCTTGGAACTTTTGGAAAATATGCTTCTCATTTGACCCTGCCATTCTGTTCGTAAAATGTTTACAAAATGGACCAACCATGTTAAAATGAAAAACTGCTATTGGGTAAACTACAGTGCAAAACAGGCTTTACATTTTTCTTTGCAAATGTAAAAAAATAAATACAACTGAAATATCACAATTAAGTATTTCAGACCTTTTAATCAGTACTTTGTTGAAGCACCTTTGGCAGCGATTACAGCCTCAAGTCTTCTTGGGTATGACACTACTAGCTTGGCGCACATGTATTTGAGGAGTTTCACCCATTCTTCTCTGCAGATCCTTTCAAGCTCTGTCAGGTTGGATGTGGAGCGTCGCTGCACAGCTATTTTCAGGTCTCTCTACAGATGTTCGATCGGGTTCAAGTTCGGGCTCTGGCTGGGCTACTCAAGGACATTGAGACTGGTCCCAAAGCCACTTCTGCTTTATATTGGCTGTGTGCTTAGGGTTGTTGTCCTGTTGGAAGGTAATAATAATAATAATAATATATGCCTGAGGTCCTGAGCGCTCTGGAGGATTTCATTAAGGATCTCTCTGTACTTTGCGCCGTTCATCTTTCCCTTGATCCTGACTAGTCTCTCAATCCCAGCTGTTGAAAAACATCCCCACAGTATGATGCTGCCACCACCATGCTTCACCGTAGGTTTGGTGCCAGGTTTCCTCCAGACGTGACGCTTGGTATTCAGGCAAAAGAGTTCAATCTTGGTTTCATCAGACCAGAGAATTTGGTTTCTCATGTTCCGAGAGTCTTTTAAGTGCCTTTTGGCTAACTCCAAGCGGGCTGTCATGTGCCTTTTACTGAGGAGTGGCTTCTGTCTTCCCACTCTACCATACAGGCTTGATTGATGGAGTGCTGCAGAGATGGTTGTCCTTCTAAGACAGCCCCCTACACCTCTCTGATTCAGAGGGTTAAATGCAGAAGACACATTCCAGTTGAAGGCATTCACTTATACAACTGACTAGGTATCCCCCTTTCCCTTTGTGGAAGGTTCTCCCATCTCCACAGAGTTACTCATAGAGCTTTGTCAGAGTGACCATCGGGTTCTTGGTCACCTCTCTGACCAAGGCCTTTCTCCCCCGATTGTTCAGTTTGGTCGAGCGGCCAGCTTTAGGAAGAGTCTTGATGGTTCCAAACTTCTTCCATTTAAGAATGATGGAGGCCTCAGGTGTTCTTGGGGACCTTCAATACTGTAGGCATTTTTTGGTACTCTTCCCCAGATCTGTACCTCGACACAATCCTGCTTCGACCTCATGGCTTGGTCTTTGCTCTGACACGCACGTCAACTGTGGGACCTTACATAGACAGGTGTGTGCCTTTCCAAATCATGTCCAGTCAATTGAATTTGCCACAGGTGCACTCTTAAGTCTCAATTAAGTTGTAGAAACATCTCAAGGATGATCAATGGAAACAGGATGCACCTGAGCTCAATTTCGAATATCATAGCAAAGGGTCTGAATACTTATATAAATAAGGTATTTCAGTTATTTTTTTAAATACAAAAAACAGTTTTCGCTTTATCATTATGTATGGGTTATTGTGTGAAGATTGATAAGGAAAATGTTTTATTTAATACATTTTAGATTAAGGCTGTAACGTAAGATTATGTGGAAAAAAAGGAAGAGGTCTGAATACTTTCCGAATGCCCTGTGTATATATATAAAGTTGAATCCCCCTTCTCCTAAAAATGTATGTATAAAGACAATATATTTTTGGTTCGTTCACGGTTACCATCCATAATTCAAATGAAAGTTTGTCACGTGAGCCGAATACAACAGTGAAATGCTTACTTCCAAGCCCTGACTAACACTGCAATTTTTAAGTAAAAAAATAGGTATTAGGTAAGTAAAGAAATAAAAAAAACAAGCCATAAAATGACAGTGAAAATATCAGTAGCAAGGCTATATACAGGTGGTACCGGTACAGAGTCAATGTACGGGGGCACCGGTTAGTCGGGCTAATTGAGGTAATATGCACATGTAGGTACAGTTAAAGTGACTATACATAGGTGATAAACAGAGAGTAGCAGCAGCGTAAAAGAGGGGGTTGGCGGGACACAATGCAAATACTCTGGGTAGCCATTTGATCACCTGTTCAGGAGTCTTATGGCAGTGGGTGTAAAAGCTGTTGAGAAGCCTTTTGTTCCTAGACTTGGCGCTCCGGGAACCATGCGGTAGCATGGCAAGTGGTGGCTGAGCTATTTGACTATTTTTAGGGCCTTCCTCTGATACCGCCTAGTGTCGAGGTCCTCGGTGGCAGGCAGCTTAGCTCCAGTGATTATCCTCTGTAGTGCCTTGTGGTTGGAGGCTGAGCAGTTGCCGTACAAGGCAGTGATGGCCTACCACTGTTGTGTCGTCTGCAAACTTAATGATGGTGTTGGAGTCATGCCTGGCCATGCAGTCGTGGTTGAACAGGGAGTACAGGAGGGGACTGAGCACGCACCCCTGATGGGCTCCAGCGTTGAGGATCAGCTTGGCAGATGTGTTGCTACCTACCAACACCACCTGGGGGCTGCCTGTCAGGAAGTCCAGGATCCAAATGCAGAGGGAGGTGTTTAGTCCCAGGGTCCCTAGCTTACTGATGAGCTTTGAGGACACTATGGTGTTGACCGCTGAGCTGTAGTCAATGAATAGCATTCTCATGTAGGTGTTCCTTTTGTCCAAGTGGGAAAGGGCAGTGTGGAGTCTGTTTGAGCGGTATGCAAATTAGAGTGGGTCTAGGGTTTCTGGGATAATGGTGGTAATGTGAGCCATTACCAGCCTTTCAAAGAACTTCATGGCTACGGACCTGAGTGCTATGGGTCTGTAGTCATTTAGGCAGGTTACCTTAGTGTTCTTGGCACAGGGACTATGGTGGTCTGCTTGAAGCATGTTGGTATTAAAGAATCAAATCAGGGACATGTTGAAAATGTCAGTGAAGACACCTGCCAGTTGGTCAGCGGCCTTGTGAATGTTGACCTGTTTAAAGTTCTTACTCACGTCGGCTACTGAGAGCGTGATCACACAGTTCTCTCATACATGTCTCAGTGTTGCTTGCCTCGAAGCGAGCATAGAAGTGATTTAGCTCGTTTGGTAGGCTCGTGTCACTGGGTAGCTCACGGCTGTGCTTCCCTTTGTAGTCTGTAATAGTTTGCAGGCCCTGCCACATTCGACGAGTGTCGGAGACGGTGTAGCACGATTAAATCTTAGTCCTGTATTGGCGCTTTGCCTGTTTGATGGTTTGTCAGAGGGCTTAGCAAGATATACAGTTGGGCAAAAAAGTATTTAGTCAGCCACCAATTGTGCAAGTTCTCCCACTTAAAAAGATGAGAGAGGCCTGTAATTTTCATCGTAGGTACACTTCAACTATGACAGACAAAATGAGAAAAGAAAATCACATTGTATGATTTTTAATGAATTTATTTGCAAATTATGGTGGAAAATTGTTCCCAGCCTATAGACAGAGACTAAAACAGGAAGCACCCGCGCTCAGGTCCGTTCAGCGCTGGTCTGACCAATCGGATTCCACGCTTCAAGATTGCTTCGATCACGTGGACTGGGATATGCATAACGTCAAACAACAACATTGATGAATATGCTGATTCGGTGAGCGAGTTTATTAGCAAGTGCATCAGTGATGTTGAACCCACAGCGACTATTAAAACATTCCCCAAACAGAAACCGTGGATTGATCTCAGCATTCGCACGAAACTGAAAGCGCGAACCACTGCTTTTAATCAGGGTAAGTTGGCCGGAAACATGACCAAATACAAACAGTGTAGCTATTCCCTCCGTAAGGCAATCAAACAAGCTAAGTGTCAGTATAGAGACAAAGTGGAGTTGCAATTCAACGGCTCGGACACGAGAGGTATGTGGGCAGGGTCTACAGTAAATCACGGACTACAAAAGAAAAACCAGCCACGTTGCGGACCACGATGTCTTGCTCCCAGACAGACTAAACAACTTCTTTAATCGCTTTGAGGACAATACAGTGCCACTGACACGGCCCGCTACCAAAATGTGTGTGCTCTCTGCAGCCAACGTGAGTAAAACATTTAAACGTGTTAACCCTCGCAAGGCTGCAGGCCCAGACGGCATCTCATCTCCAGCCGCGTTCTCAGAGCATGCGCAGACCAGCTGGCTGGTGTGTTTACGGACATATTCAATCAATCCTTATCCCAGGCTGCTGTTCCCACATGCTTCGAGGGCCACCATTGTTCCTGTTCCCAAGAAAGCTAAGGTAACTGAGCTTAATGACTACCGCCCTGTAGCACTCACTTCCGTCATCATCAAGTGCTTTGAGAGACTAGTCAAGGACCATATCACCTCCACCCTACCGGACACCCTAGGCCTAGACCCACTCCAATTTGCTTGCCACCCCAATAGGTCCACAGACGACGCAATCGCCATCACACTGCCCTAACCCATCTGGACAAGAGGAATACCTATGTAAGAATGCTGTTCATCGATTACAGCTCAGCATTTAACACCATAGTACCCTCCAAACTCGTGATTAAGCTCAAGACCCTGGGTCTCGACTCCGCCCTGTGCAACTGGGTCCTGGACTTCCTGACGAGCCACCCCCTGTTCACCCACGACTGTGTGGCCATGCACGCCTCCAACTCAATCATCAAGTTTGCAGAAGACACTACCATGGTAGGCTTGATTACCAACAACGACTTGACGGTCTAGAGGGAGGAGGTGATGGCCCTCGGAGTGTGGTGTCAGGACAATAACCTCACACTCAATGTCAACAAAACAAAGGAGATGATTGTGGACTTCAGGAAACAGCAGAGGGAGCAGCCCCCTATCCACATTGATGGGACAGTATGTAACGGCTCTCTTCTATCTCCTCCTCTGACGAAGAGGTAGAACAAGGATCGGACCAAAATGCAGCGTGATGATGATTCATGATATTTTAACGAAGGAAAACCTATACATACAGAAACTACAAAAGTAATGAAATGAAATAATGAAAACCGAAACAGCCCTATCTGAAAGTTTTAAGTTCCTACTATCTGCCCTCCAGGACACCTACACCACCCGATGTCACAGGAAGGCCAAAAAAAATCATCAAGGACAACAACCACCCGAGCCACTGCATGTTCACCCCGCTATCATCCAGAAGGCGAGGTCAGTACAGGTGCATCAAAGCGGGGACCAAGAGACTGAAAAACAGCTTCTAACTCAAGGCCATCAGACCGTTTAACAGCCATCACTAACATTGAGTTTAGTTTAGTTTATTTTATTTTTACAGGGACAGTGCACATTAATCAACGTTTCAGTAAAAGTGACGGTTTTAGCCAGCCGGCTAATTTTCAACCGCAGTCCCTGGGCAGGTTATTAAAAACAATTACAATATAGACAATAGCACCATAGAACAAGCAAGACATAGCAACATAGGACAAGCAAGACATAGCATACAGACAGAGCAACATAGAACAAAAAGCAGCAAAACAAAATTCATAAAAGCAACAAAGTGTTTCCACACCTCACAAGCTACAGACAACATGGAAAGCGGCAACACACAGCTAGGGACCATGTTCACAAATCTGGATTGACCTTTAGCCAGGTCTTCAAGCATTTTGTGAAAGTGTGTCTGTGGCTGCTGTCAACATACTGACTCAACACTAGCCACTTTAATAATGAAAAAATGTATGTAATAAAGGTATCACTAGCCACTTTAAACAATGCCACTTTATATTATGTTTACATACCCTACATTACTCATCTCACATGTATATACTGTACGCTATACCATCTACTGCATCTTGATGTAATTAAATGTATCACTAGCCACTTTAAACAATGCCACTTTATATAATGTTTTCATACCCTACATTACTCATCTCATATGTATATACTGTACTCTATACCATCTACTGCATCTTGCCTATGCCATTCGGCCATCTCTCATTCATATTTTTACGTACATTCTTATTAATTCCTTTACACTTGTGTGTATAAGGTAGTTGCTGTGAAATTGTTAGGTTAGATTACTTAGATATTACTGCAAGGTCGGAACTAGAAGCACAAGCATTTCACTACACTCACATTAACATCTGCTAACCATGTGTATGTGACAAATAAAATGTGATTTGATTCGAGACAACAGTGGTAGGCCTGACCGCAGACAATGATGAGACAGCCTATAGGGAGGAGGTCAGAGACCTGGCCGTGAGGTACCAGGACAACAACCTCTCCCTCAACGTGATCAAGACAAAGGAGATGATTGTGGACAACAGGAATCACAGGACCGAGCATGCCCCCATTCCCATCGACGGGGCTGCAGTGGAGTAGGTTGAGAGCTTCAAGTTCCTTGGTGTCCACATCACCAACAAACTAACATGGTCCAAGCACATCAAGAGTTGTGAAGAGGGCACGACAAAACCTATTCCCCCTTAGGAGACTTAAAAAATTTGGCATGGGTCCTCAGATCCTCCTGGCCTAGTACATCACTGGGGCCAAGCTTCCTGCCATCCAGAACCTCTATACCAGGCGGTGTCAGAGGAAGGCCCTAAAAATTGTCAAAGACCCCAGCCACCCCAGTCATAGACTGTTCTCTCTGCTACCGCATGGCAAGCGGTACCGGAGCGTCTAGGTCTAGGTCCAAGAGGCTTCTAAACAGCTTCTACCCCCAAGCCATAAGACTACTGAACATCTTATCAAATGGCTTCCCAGACTATTTTAATTGCCCCCCCCTTATTTTACACAGCTGCTACACTCTGTTACCATCTATGCATAGTCACTTTAATAATTCTACCTACATGTACATATTACCTCAACTAACCAGTGCCCCTGCACATTGACTCTATACCAGTATCCCCCCCGCATATAGTCTTGCTATTTTTATTCTACTGCTGCTCTTTAATTACTTGATACTTTTATTTCTTATTCTTATCCTGATTTTTTAAAACTGCATTGTTGGTTAGTGGCTCGTAAGTAAGCATTTCACTGAAATTTTATTTGATTATTACTTATAAACATAATATCTTTATCTGAGCAATTATATTAGTATAAAATAATATTAAGCATACAATATGGCTTAGTATTTGTATTATTTATTACAGGCGTAACAGTACCGAATGTGTATATATCCAAAATTAAAAACACTAAGCCTATAGTCTATGCCTACACTGCATTGTATGCCGAGTAAATCTGTGCAGAAAAAAACCGTTGTAGTCTATTCCATTAAAACAACTAGAGTCTATGCGCACGTTGTAATCAAAACAGTAATCTTCATTTGCACATTTAAAACTATCCTTTTGTGAGGCGCAGCCGGGAACTAGTTCTGTACCAAGGTGAATGGTGGGGTTGATAAACCAGAATGGGAGGATCCTCCCTCATCGTTTAAATCTCCAGTTTGGGAACATTTTGGCTTCCCAGTAGAAGAAAAAATGTATTGAACTTAGTAGGAAATCAACTAACTATATTGAATTTATTAGAACGTTCATTAATTTGACCAAGATGATAATAAGACATGAACAAAATGCTTAAGTGATTTGTATTTTCCTTCAACTTTCTGAAAAGGCAACAGCGTGGAAATGCCCCTGTCTGTGTGTGTTTGTCTGTGTGTGGTAGATGTAAAGGCTTTCCTAAAAACCTTCTCAATTAAAGTGGAACTGACAGCATTTTAGAAACATGAAATCTTTTTTTATATTTTTTTAAACAAGCTAGCACATTTTCACACATTCATAGAATGTTTGGGAATGACGTAGGCGAGGCTTTTGTGAAAATTATTGCGCAATATAGAGTGGGAAAGCGGCAGTGAGTTTGGAAAATTAATAGACACAGCAGTTTTATATATTTTGGATTAGTTTCATGTCTTTTGCCAAAACAAAAATGTACTACAGTAAGTATTGGCATTTCATTTTCCCGCAGTACCAAAACCGAACCGTGGACCCACAACCAGAATACAGACCGAACATTGAATTTGAAGAAACAATTACACCCCTATTATTTATTTAATACAGCAATTTTTTGCTCATCTGTTTTAAGTGTGGCAATAATTTGGGACGTTACTATACATAACATTCCCATTTGGAAGACCAAAGACTTTTTTCAGATTTGACTGTTTCCAACCATTAAACCTGTTCCAAGAGCGGATGGGGCACCTGAGATATTGATAAGGGTGGTGTCCATCTTGCCTCCCTTGCCAGGTACAAAGCTCTCAATGAAGGTGGGTCCTCCGGTGCGTCTCATTCTGGACAGGCTGACCTTGACAAACTCCAGGTTGATGCTGAGGGAATCCTTCCTCCCAGTCACAGAGGACGGCTCCTCATCCACTGTACCTTAAAGGAAAGAACAGACATGAGACGACACTTCATAGCGCTGTTATAATGCTACACACTGACGGATTGAAGTCTGAACTGCCCTGTATCACTATGAGGCATGCTGTACAGTGAGGTTGGTAGACTGAACTGCAATTATAATGCACAGGAATAAAAATAGGCTTTAGAATATATGAATACATTTTCAGGATGATAAACTTTCAACACACTTTTCCATACCTAGAGGTCCTGGGCCTGGGGGCAGCCCTGTGACGGCAGACTTCTGTTTCCCTGCACCGTAGGGGTGGAACACGTAGAGAGAGAAGTCTGACATGCAGGCGGTGAAGCTGAGCCCTGAGGAGTTGCTGGGGGGGGAGGTGAGGTCTGACTGGCTGCTGCTGTGACGGGTCCGGCCCAGAGGGCTACCCAGAGATGGAGAGGGACCTGGAGGTTAAATCAAAGAGGTGTTATATTATGGACTAGATAGATTTAGAAAATGAAATGCAGCCACTCACACATCTATAGGTTGCTTTACAGGTGCATTGCTATCCATACCTCCTTTCATAGGGGGCGGTTTGAGGATGTGTTGGCTCGGGGGGGTGGAGGAGGGTGGGTGTGGGCTGTCGGTAGGTTGGGTGCTGGATGGGATCTCCATTTCACCGCGATTAGAGGAGAATACCAGGTCTAGAGATGGCAATTTCAGCATACACTCTACTCTGGACATGGGCAAGCAGCTGAAGCGGATCTGAGAGGGCTAGAGACATGGAGTCAGATTACACAACTTTATTAATTTGTGTGTGGGGTCTCAGGGTCTGGACATTGTGACAGCAAAACATACTCATTTAAAACACTCATATTGTACAATGGCGAACAGAGTGACATGAGCTTTGCGAGCCATAGTAAGGTGGGCAATTTGAGGTAGGTTACCTGTACTCTCACGTAGACCACCACGTCCACAGGGAAGGAGGAGTAGGCAGAGGTGGAGGAAACCAGGGAGGTGGTGGACTCCTCCAGGGGATCCACTGGCTCAAACTGGCCTATGTCCTCCTCCTGGGAGTTCACAGCTGAGACACACACAGACAAAACAGGGTCAGATTTGAGCAACGGTCTAGTATGTTGTTGGTCATTTAGGCCCAGCAACCCCATTCTAACCATCTCTCTCCCACGGCAAACAGGCGATGGATTTGCAATTAAATGACCCTACATACCAGTGTAGTTCCTTTCCACAGTGGTGATTGGAATGGTCTCCAAAGCTTTCTCCAGGAAGTCCAGAAGACAAGGGCTGATGACCATCTCCTCTGGGAGGGTCTGAAGGGCCACCCAGGCGTACAGCTTGGCTGTCTTCACCCCACCACTACCCTTGCCTTTGGCTGCAGAGGACACATGATCTGAGTTTGACAGGGTCACACAAAGCTTCACTACTTACATCAACATTGGTAATTACAATATGCTGTGTTTAGTGTGACCCATTACCTAACTAGTGATGGACTGAAACACATAGTGGGACAAACTTATCAAATGTTCTTTCATTTACAGAACTTTCTGGTTCCACCTTGTATGTTTTCTTTCATCTGGAGAATAACAGTTTTTAATAAAACAGCCCATTTATCTATCCACCCACTACGTGTCTGAAACAAAATTATTAAATGAATTCTTCTTAAAACATTCCAACACAGAAATCCCAATCGTCTTCAACATTCACAGATCAACTCCTTGGATGGGTTGATTGAGGATGGGTTGATTGAGGATGTCTATGGGTCATTTAGCAGACGCTCTTATCCAGAGCGACTTACAAATTGGTGCATTCACCTTATGACATCCAGTGGGACAGTCACTTAACAATAGTGCATCTCCATGATGGAGATGTGGCGTGTTACTGTAGGTCAACACAGAAGGTGAAAGGGCATGCAAGTAATAATGAGAGCTCTCAGTACCTGATGGTAGAGGTGGGGGTGGGGGAGGAAGGAGCGTGTTAGTCTTGCTTTGGGCAGCATTGGGAGGGTTGTGAGGGCCGCTATCTTTCATACCATACAGCTTGGACTCTTTGGAGAGGGTGCGGGGGAGGGAGGATCCTCGCGAGGCATTGGGTGACTCAGTCTTCATGGTCTTGGAGTTGTAGTGCAACTGGGGTTGGAGGAAATAGAAAAATGGTTACTAAGGATGTGCAAAATTCTTTTCAAGACAATTTAATATGTATCTACATACATGGGCTCCGATACGATACAGGAATGATAGGTTGAAGTTTGAAACGGCACGATGCGGTCTGATTAGAGGAACAAATCGGTGAGATTCGGTTCAATGTGATTCGATGCACTAACTAGTTGCTAGTTGCATAAACATTCATTTTCCATTCTAAATTAAAATCTGCTGCTGATGGAGCTCATGAGCTGAAACTGTCTGAGCGGATTTGTCTTGTGTGTGTGTGTGTGTGTGCGCTTTTCACACACAACAGTGTCTAGGGTTTTTCAAGAATAGTGCAACAAACAAAAAACATCCAGTCAGCGGCAGTCCTGTGGGCGCAATACATCAGTGGTGTGCAGAACAGCATCTTGGAACGCACAACTTGTAGATCCATGTCACGGATTGGCTACGACCATGCTGGGTTCTACTCCGATGAGCTAAAAACAAGAAAATGTGGGCGGTTCAAGTGGGCACGCAATCACCAACAATGGACAATTGAGGAGTGGAAAAACTTTGCCTCGTTCAATGAATCCCAGTTCCTGTAGCATCATGCTGGTGGCAGAGTCAGAATATGGCTTAAGCAGCATTAGTCAATGGCCCTACCTACCTGGTGTCAACAGTACAGGCTGGTGGCGGTGGTTTAATAGTGGGGGAATGTATTCCTGGAGTAGTTGTGGCTATTAAACATGACAAATTACTAAAGTGGGCTATTCAGCAGCCTGATGGTCTGGGGGTAGGTAGAAGCTATTAGCCAGACTGGTCCTGTACTACCCACGTCTGAGTGATGGAAGTGGGGCAAACAGGCTGTGGCCAAGGTCCCTGATGATCTTCTTGGCCTTCCTGCGACACCTGGTGTTGTATGCAATGTTCCCTCAATTTTCTTTCATGACTGAGCAAATTTGAACGTTTGGAAAATTCTGTGCAACTTCCACCGTGCATTTACTGTGAACACTGAGGCTGTACCCACTAAGTTAGTTTTAAAAATGGTCAAGTAGGCTACTGTGGCTATTTGATCATAATGTAGGCCTACCAGAGTGGTCTACCATCAAAAACAATGGAGAAAATGCATCCCATAACATTTTAACATGGAAATAGCTGTTCTGTCGTTCAGCCTACAGTTGCAGCCAATGTGTGGTGTTCAAGCTAGGCCTACATTCCATGATACTTTAGAAAAAACCTGCAGGGCTTGACATGAACCTGTTTATCCACTTGTCCTTTAGACAAGGAGGTGACTGAAAATGTTGTTGTGTTGTTTGATGCATCATTATTCCCATACCATTATTACAGAGAATCAGACAAATTATTCTACCCTGTGCCAATTGGCTACTTAGCTTATTCAAGCCCGTCTCAAAATACAACACTGCCCATTTAAGACAAATAGCAAATCACTCCCCCATTGCTGTCTACAAATAATCTATAACTGGGATAATAACTCACTAACTAGCACACACGCTCTACATGTAGCTCTCGCTTTGATCTCAAAACAAGGGCATCTACTCAGGACCGCTCATGCTGTAAAACAGTCCATTCATTTAATTGTTATTTATTTAACCATGTAAGTTCTCATTTACAACTGCGACCTGGCCAAGATAAAGCAAAACAGTGCAACAAAAAAAAAACACAGAGTTACACATGAACAAACATACAGTCAATAACACAAAAGAAAAGAAAAATAGAAAAATCTATGTACGTTGTGGGCAAATGTAGAAGAGTAGGGAGGTAGGCAATAAATCGGTCCTAGAGGTGAAAATAACTACAATTTAGCATTAATACTGGAGTGATAGATGTGCAGATGATGATGTGCAAGTAGAGATACTGGGGTGCAAAAGAGCAAGAGGGTAAGTAATAATATGGGGAAGAGGTAGTCGGGTGTACTATTTACAGATGGCCTATGTACAGTGGTGGGTAGTATATTTTTATTTATTTAATTTTTTTTAAAAAACCTTTATTTAACTAGGCAAGTCAGTTAACAACAAATTCTTATTTTCAACAACGGCCTAGGAACAGTGGGTTAACAGCCTTGTTCAGAACGACAGATTTTTACCTTGTCAGCTTGTGGATTTTTGCAACCTTTCGGTTACTAGTCCAATGCTCTAACCACTAGGCTACCTGCCGCCCCAGTATGGGGCTTTGGTGATAAAAAGGATGGCATGGTGATAGACTATATCCAGTTTGCTGAGTAGAGTGTTTGCCAAAGTCAAGGATCGGTAGGATAGTCAGTTTTTACGAGGGTATGTTTAGCAGCATGAGTGAAGGAGGCTTTGATGTGAAATAGGAAGCCAATTCTAGATGTAATTTTGGATTGGAGATGCTTAATGTGAGTCTGGAAGGAGAGTTTACAGTCTAACCAGACACCTAGTTATTTGTAGTTGTCCACATATTCTACGTCAGAACCGTCCAGAGTAGTGATGCTAGTCGGGTAGGATGCGGGCAGCAATCAGTTGAAGAGCACTTAGTTTTCCTAGCATTTAAAAGCAGTTGGAGGCCACGGAAGGAGTGTTGTATGGCGTTGAAGTTCGCTTGGATGTTTGTTAGCAGTGTCCAAAAAAGGGCCAGATGTATACAGAATGGTGTCGTCTGCGTAGAGGTGGATCAGAAACTCAACAGCAACTAGAGTGACATCATTGATATATACAGAGAAAAGAGTTGACCCGAGAATTGAACCATGTGGCACCCCCATAGAAACTGCCAGAAGTCTCGACAACAGAGCTTAGAGCATTGGTTGTAGTGTGCTCCCAATGGTGTGTTCGGCTGAGCATACCACCCTCTGTAGTGCCTTGTGGTCAGCGGCGGTGGAGTTGCCGTATGTGTTCGATTGTGCTCCTGTAGAACACTGTGAGGGTCCTTGGGACAGGCCACATTTTCTCAGTCTCTTGAGGTTGAATAGTCGCTGTCGTGAAGGCAGTTTATACAATTTTAAAAACATCACAATACATTCACTGATTTCACAACACACTGTGTGCCCTTAGGCCCCTACTCCACCACTACCACACATTGGTGTCCAAGCTGTGCGCCAGTAGTTCAAACAGAGAGCTCGGTGCATTCAACATGTCAATACCTCTCATAAATACAAGTAGCGATGAAGTCAATCTCTCCTCCACTTTGAGTCAGGAGAGATTGACATACATATTATTAATATTAGCTCTCTGTGTACATCAAGGGCCAGCCGTCCTTCCCTGTTCTGAGCCAAGTCCTTTTTTGTGGCACTTGACAACACGACTGAACAGTAGTCCAGGTGTGACAAACCTAGGGCCTGTAGGACCTGCCTTGTTGATAGTGCTGTTAAGGCAGAGCAGAACATTATTATGGACATACTTCTCCAGATCTTATCTACTGTTGTATCAATATATTTTGACCATGACAGTTTATAATCCAGGGTTACTCCAAGCAGTTTAGTCACCTCAACTTGCTCAATTTCCACATGATTTATTACAAGATTTAGTTGAGGTTTAGTGTTCAGTGAATGATTTGTCCAAAATACAATGCTTTTAGTTTAGAAATATTTAGGACTAACATTCCTTGCCACCCACTCTGAAACTAACTACAATTCTTTGTTAAGTGTTGCAGTCATTTCAGTCGCTGTTGTAGCTGACATGTATAGTGTTGAGTCATGCGCATACATACATGTCTGTGTGGTTTGACCATTTCAGCTCCTCGAAGATGTGTATGCCGAGGAACTTTTTGACCGTCTCCATGTCGGCCCCGTTGATGAAGATGGGGGGTGTGCCCAGTTTGACAGTGCGCATTTTACTAGGCTACTGATATTGCCTGGGGCTGTTCGCCATGCAAAATGACTTGCAGATAAATGATCTACTGTCAATGCAGTTACATGCTTAGTTACATTTACATTTACATTTAAGTCATTTAGCAGACGCTCTTATCCAGAGCGACTTACAAATTGGTAAATGACTATTGTAGTTGGAAATGGCAGATTTGTTATGGAATATCTACATTGGCCGTACAGAGGCCCATTATCAGCAACCATCACTCCCGTATTCCAATGGCACGTTGTGTTAGCTAATCCAAGTTTATCATTTTAAAAGGCTAATTGATCATTAGAAAACCCTTTTGCAATTATGTTAGCACAGCTAAAAACTGTTCTTATGATTATAGAGGCAATAAAACTGTCCTTCTTTAGACTAGTTGAGTATCCAGAGCATCAGCATTTGTGGGTTCGTTTGCAGGCTCAAAATGGCCAGAAACAAAGACCTTTCTTCTGAAACTCATCAGTCTATTCTTGTTCTGAGAAATGAAGGCTATTCCATGCGAGAAATTGCCAAGAAACTGAAGATCTCGTACAATGCTGTGCACTACTCCCTTCACAGAACAGCGCAAATGGTCTCTAACCAGAATAGAAATAGGAGTGGGAGGCCCCGGTGCACAACTGAGCAAAAGGACAAGTACATTAGAGTGTCTAGTTTGACAAACAGACACCTCACAAGTCCTCAACTGGCAGCTTTATTAAATAGTATCCTCAAAACACAAGTCTCAACATCAACAGTGAAGAGGTGACTCTGGGATGTGGCCTTCTAGGCAGAGTTGTGAAGAAAAAGCCATATTACATTTACATTTAAGTCATTTAGCAGACGCTCTTATCCAGAGCGACTTACAAATTGGTGCATTCACCTTATGACATCCAGTGGAACAGCCACTTTACAATAGTGCATCTAAATATTTTAAGGGGGGGGGGGGGTGAGAAGGATTACTTTATCCTATCCTAAGTATTCCTTAAAGAGGTGGGGTTTCAGGTGTCTCCGGAAGGTGGTGATTGACTCCGCTGTCCTGGCGTCGTGAGGGAGTTTGTTCCACCATTGGGGAGCCAGAGCAGCGAACAGTTTTGACTGGGCTGAGCGGGAACTGTACTTCCTCAGTGGTAGGGAGACGAGCAGGCCAGAGGTGGATGAACGCAGTGCCCTTATTTGGGTGTAGGGCCTGATCAGAGCCTGGAGGTACTGAGGTGCCGTTCCCCTCACAGCTCCGTAGGCAAGCACCATGGTCTTGTAGCGGATGCGAGCTTCAACTGGAAGCCAGTGGAGAGAGCGGAGGAGCGGGGTGACGTGAGAGAACTTGGGAAGGTTGAACACTAGACGGGCTGCGGCGTTCTGGATGAGTTGTAGGGGTTTAATGGCACAGGCAGGGAGCCCAGCCAACAGCGAGTTGCAGTAATCCAGACGGGAGATGACAAGTGCCTGGATTAGGACCTGCGCCGCTTCCTGTGTGAGGCAGGGTCGTACTCTGCGGATGTTGTAGAGCATGAACCTACAGGAACGTGCCACCGTCTTGATGATAGTTGAGAACGACAGGGTGTTGTCCAGGATCACACCAAGGTTCTTAGCGCTCTGGGAGGAGGACACAATGGAGTTGTCAACCGTGATGGCGAGATCATGGAACGGGCAGTCCTTCCCCGGGAGGAAGAGCAGCTCCGTCTTGCCGAAGTTCAGCTTGAGGTGGTGATCCGTCATCCACACTGATATGTCTGCCAGACATGCAGAGATGCGATTCGCCACCTGGTCATCAGAAGGGGGAAAGGAGAAGATTAATTGTGTGTCGTCTGCATAGCAATGATAGGAGAGACCATGTGAGGTTATGACAGAGCCAAGTGACTTGGTGTATAGCGAGAATAGGAGAGGGCCTAGAACAGAGCCCTGGGGGACACCAGTGGTGAGAGCGCGTGGTGAGGAGACAGATTCTCGCCACGCCACCTGGTAGGAGCGACCTGTCAGGTAGGACGCAATCCAAGCGTGGGCCGCGCCAGAGATGCCCAACTCGGAGAGGGTGGAGAGGAGGATCTGATGGTTCACAGTATCGAAGGCAGCCGATAGGTCTAGAAGGATGAGAGCAGAGGAGAGAGAGTTAGCTTTAGCGGTGCGGAGCGCCTCCGTGATACAGAGAAGAGCAGTCTCAGTTGAATGACTAGTCTTGAAACCTGACTGATTTGGATCAAGCAGGTCATTCTGAGAGAGATAGCGGGAGAGCTGACCAAGGACGGCACGTTCAAGAGTTTTGGAGAGAAAAGAAAGAAGGGATACTGGTCTGTAGTTGTTAACATCGGAGGGATCGAGTGTAGGTTTTTTCAGAAGGGGTGCAACTCTCGCTCTCTTGAAGACGGAAGGGACGTAGCCAGCGGTCAGGGATAAGTTGATGAGCGAGGTGAGGTAAGGGAGAAGGTCTCCGGAAATGGTCTGGAGAAGAGAGGAGGGGATAGGGTCGAGCGGGCAGGTTGTTGGGCGGCCGGCCGTCACAAGACGCGAGATTTCATCTGGAGAGAGAGGGAGAAAGAGGTCAGAGCACAGGGTAGGGCAGTGTGAGCAGAACCAGCAGTGTCGTTTGACTTAGCAAACGAGGATCGGATGTCGTCGACCTTCTTTTCAAAATGGTTGACGAAGTCATCTGCAGAGAGGGAGGAGGAGGGGGAGGGGAAGGAGGATTCAGGAGGGAGGAGAAGGTGGCAAAGAGCTTCCTAGGGTTAGAGGCAGATGCTTGAAATTTAGAGTGGTAGAAAGTGGTTTTAGCAGCAGAGACAGAGGAGGAAAATGTAGAGAGGAGGGAGCGAAAGGATGCCAGGTCCGCAGGGAGGCGAGTTTTCCTCCATTTCCGCTCGGCTGCCCGGAGCCCTGTTCTGTGAGCTCGCAATGAGTCGTCAAGCCATGGAGCGGGAGGGGAGGACCGAGCCGGCCTGGAAGATAGGGGACATAGAGAGTCAAAGGATGCAGAAAGGGAGGAGAGGAGCGTTGAGGAGGCAGAATCAGGAGATAGGTTGGAGAAGGTTTGAGCAGAGGGAAGAGATGATAGGATGGAAGAGGAGAGAGTAGCGGGGGAGAGAGAGCGAAGGTTGGGACGGCGCGATACCATCCGAGTAGGGGCAGTGTGGGAAGTGTTGGATGAGAGCGAGAGGGAAAAGGTTTAGTTTTAGTTCTTAGTAGTTAGTAGTAGTTTTAGAACTTAGTAGTTTTAGAACTTTAGTTCGATGCTAAAGGAGAGGATGTATCAGTTGTCACAAAAGTTGAGGTACAGTATTTTCGGAAGGTAGAAAAAAAAGTGAACCGGTTCAGAATGTTTAATTGATTTTCTGACCGATGCAAGCTATATTTGGATTAGTTTGGGGTCCAGCGGAACGATGATCTTGTATTTTAAACATTTGAATCAGGGACTGATGCGTATGGGGAAACATTATATCCCTAAATAGTTACGTATCAGAATAGTTTAACTCTTAAAATCATCAATCGCAATATAGTTCCTACCATTTAATGCATCATATTGATGGGTCATCGTTTAAACACATTATTTATACCATGCTATAGATAGGATAACAGTAATGGAGTGAAAGCAAATTAACTGACCTTGACATCCACTCCCGGAATGTAAAAGACAGTGGTCTCCAGGTCACTGGATTTGGTCTGCAGAGAGGAAGGCACCTTCTTCCCGGCCAGGAGGTGGGTGGTTGAGGTGTAAGTGGGCTGGAGCTTCTTCTTCTTGGGTGGAGACTCCTGGTCCAGACTCCTGGAGCTGCGGTCACAACTCCTACAGTACAGGAGGATAAATAGCTTTCTAGAAACTTTGGTAACACTTAATCCTTAAGAGTCTAACCCGGGAGTGGGGGAGGGGGATACTAAGCTAACATATGGAATGGTTTTAAGATGGTCATACCAAGGATCATTTGGCTATTTGATTTTGAATTGTATGACCCCGTTAGGGATAAACAAATATTATTTGATGAAACATTGAATTTGACCTTAAATAACAGATTCATAAATGGAAAAACAGTAAAAAGAATCAATCAATGGGCAGTTTGTTTTAAAGTGGCTGTCCAATACCTGAGAGATATCACATCATGAAATTATATTTAAAAAAAACTGTACACAAAAAAAAACGTCTCTAAACTACTTTCATATACACTGAGTATACAAAACATTAAGAGTACATGCACTATCCATGTCGTAGACTGACCAGGTCAACCCAATTGAAAGATATGATCCCTAATTGATGTCACTAGCTAAATTCACTTCAATCAGTGTAGGAGACAGGTTAAAGAAATATTTTTACACCTTGAGACAATATACATGGATTGTGTATGTGTGCCATTCATAGGGTGAATGGGCAAGACCAAATATTTAAGTGCTTTTGAACAGGGTATGGTAGTAGGTACCAGGCGCACCGGTTTGTGTGCAAAACTGCTGGGTTTTTCAAACTAAACAGTTTCCCGTGTATATCAAGAATGGTCCACCACCCAAAGGACATCCAGCCAACATGACACAACTGTGGGAAGCATTGGAGTCAACATGGGCCAGCATCCCTGTGGAACACTTTTGACACTTTGTAGAGTCCAAGTCCTGATGGATTGAGGCTGTTCTGAAGGCAAAAGGTGTGTGTGTGTGTGTGGGGGGGCATCATAGAGGATAACGGACGAGCTTGTGAGGCTGGTGGGCATCATAGAGGATACCAGAGAATATCATCCTGTTCGTGAGTCTCATCTTTCCATAGATTGGTCATATTCGTTTTTTAGGCCAAACAGTTCAGACGTTTTTGTGAGAAGACTGATTTTCAGGATGTCTCATGGTCTGACAAACCATGAGAGACCTTCCACCGCAGGTGTGGTGGATTGAGACGCAGCCCATGCATATCTCAACCTTAAACAGATGGATTTTGATAGAGATGTTTTATTATGCTAATTAGATTTCTGTGGCGGGCACGGACATCGACTCAAGGGGGTTAACTTAAAGCCTGCAGGTATAATACTTTATGAGTTGTCTAGGTTATAATAAGGCATACGTCATTAAATAGTTAGAAGATCCCTAGGGTTCAGGTGCCGTACCTTCTGAAGGAGACATCCTCGTGCTCGGGCTGCTGGGTGGTAGGGTGCAGGACACACTTGCCACTGTCAATCTCCACACGCACGTCCAGCTCAAAGTCAATGTTCCTCTCAGTGACTGAGCTCATGAGGCTGCGGTTGGTGGGTGTGCTGGGCCAGCGCTCACTGAACATCTGGCTGACAGCGGCGAAGCCTGATGGTTTTCTGTGTGGTGGTTGGCTGTGACAGCAGAACAAACGGGGGTCGTGTTTAGTAGGCAGGAAAAAGTTTTAAAAAAAATGAGATTGCATGCTTTTTAGTCTAGTAGTAGGTTTAATATGAGTCTGGGAATCGGCCAAACAAAGACGAGAGAGAGGTGGAAAGGGGAGGGGGGATAACTCACACAGTCCTCCTGAAGTAGCTGGATGACCTCTCGCGGTCAAACTCTTCCTCCTTGTCGGAGTCCTCTGAGGAAGAGGAGGAGAGCTCGTCGCGCCGCATGTCGTCGTGCTGGAAGGGAATGCCAGGTGAGAAGACGGCGGGGGTTGCAGGGGCACTGAACACTGAGTGGGGTCCTTCGCTAACAGATGGGAAATGATGAAGGTGATGAAGATGATGATGGAGTGGCTCATCAATGGTGATGGATAACAGGTCCATTTCTGTCTCCTCAGGAAACTTCAGCAGAGAACATATGGGAGGGGTTGAGAGGGGGACAGTTAGACTCTTTTAATTAGAAAAGGTCAACATTTTGAAAGTGCTCTAAACTCTGTAGCAGATAACATCCGTTTCAAAGTATCTGTATGTTTGTGTAGTAATACATTTGTAACGATTTGTTATAATTGCCAATACACAATGTGCGTTACAGTCATAATATACTCCAGCTTGGTATCTTCAAAAACATTTTTTAAACATGGCCAATATCATGGCTATTGCTATATGTAATGTACATAATGTCCTGTAATACAGACTGCTATGTGCTTGACGTTTTTTCATGCAGTGCTCTGGGAGAAGACAGAGGAAAGAGATATGGAGTCAGAGATGAAGAGGATGAAGTGAAGGATGAAGACACCTGGGCAGAAAGAAGCTGCAGGACAACGTCTTCTCTTAGGACAGTGGATGAAGCGGATCAACTCCCAAAACAACAAAACATTGCAACCCCTCACAAAGGACAGTATAGCCATAAACAACCACTGTCCTGAGCAGTTTGCATGAAGTATACATTTTCAAAAAGTAAAAAGGAGGAAACCTCAATGTTTCCTCTAGTCACGGCTTTGAGGCACAATTATTCTGAGGTTGGCCAGGCTAAGGGTTTAGAGTTTAAGGCTCAGAGGCTCTATACATCCTAAAAGTCTTGAATCATAGCTACTAGGGTTGGAATAGATGCTGCAGTTAGAAAAGGAGATCTGTGATTGAAAGAAGTTGATTTGGAGCGACATGGAATTTAATAACAGGATGCGTGTGTGTGAATCAATGGCACATTGAAATATAATCTTAAACATTTAGTATCTACATTTAGTACCTACTATGCAGGCATACTACTACCGGCAGGGTAGCCTAGTGGTTAGAGCGTTGGACTACTAACCGGACGGTTGCAAGTTCAAATCGTTCTGCCCCTGAACAGGCAGTTAACCCACTGTTCCTAGGCCGACATTGAAAATAAGAATTTGTCCTTAACTGACTTGCCTAGGTAAATACATACACATAATACACAAGTCTAACCATATCTACAGAGCCGCAATATCGCCGATGACGTAGCCATGCGGCGAATAATTACAGTTTTCTTTGAAACACATAATCAGATGCAATGGCTGGTATTAAGACCATATTGCCATTTGAGTTGTATTGTAAGTGCATTAAAAAATATTAGCTCGAGTGCACTTGACTTGTTGATCTCTTGCTACTGAAGATGGTATGGCATGCATCAATCCAACATACATGAAAATCAAGCATTGATTGATACTACTAGCCTTCTTCTCATCATCCTGTTTTGAATTTCCATGTTTTCAAACAAATCAGTCGTTGACATTTTACTAGAAGAAGAGGAAGAAGTGGAAGACGAAGAAGCGGAAGAAGAAGTTCTTTTTTGATTTTCATTTGTTTGGGATTGTTTTTGGTTGTTTTACAAATACCTTGAAGACCTCCCCTGGACTGACTGGTCGGTTTGTAGAGTCCTGATTATTAATCTTCAGTTGAACAGAAAGAGAACAATGGAATCCATCCAAAAAATGAAAGCATGGCAACATGTTCAAGAGGGGACTTTGCACTCAAAAGGCACACTTAAAGGAATAATCCACTCCAAAACTATTGTAATTTGTGTTTGCGTCATCATCAATGTGGCAAGTCACAATTTGCTTTTTGAAAGTCCATCATCTTGAAAACCTGACTGCTCACATGCAAAACATTTTGGGACTGTATCAACAGTGGACTAATGAAAAAATACTAGATTGTTTTTGAGTGGAATATTCCTTTAACTCTCCTTCAAGCTACAAGCTAGCTGAAAAGCTAACACTTAGCTTCCGCTGACATATCAGAGCGTTTCCACAATGTTTAGACACACACAGCCTCAGGTCAAGAGGCCTGTCATAGTGTTAAACAAACAAACAAACAAACGACATGGAGGATGAAATGATGCCCTAACTCAATAAAAACTGTGCAACTGCCATTTTGGAGAACCCTATTGTTATTAACTACCATTGTCGTCATTCTATACATTACCGTGTCCTGGATGTTGAAGGTAACTCTTGGTCCAGGGGAGGATGCATCTACTCTGATGTCTGGCAAGTCATCTACGTCTCCTATTCTGGAACTGAGCAGGAAATTAGGAAAAATAATCCAACCCATTGGAATTTCAATTCAATTCCCAATCCTGACTTTACTGAATTGATACAGAATTGACCCATAGCCTGCTAGGTTTCAACTGCAGACAAGGAATGATCTTACAGTACCTTTGGCGTTCCATCCTTTTAAGTGGAGGCCTCCCTGCTGCTGTAGAGATGCTCTTGGAACGGTTATAGCTGGGTTTGTATCCCAGACCCCACTTGTCCTTTAGAGATGCAGCCTGATGGAGAAGCATACAAACAAGTGATCAGGGTTTATCAGTGCTGGTGTTCTTTCCATTTAAATTGAGATGTATGGAGTTGTAAGTTGCAGGATTTACAAATGGAGACTCCCACAGTCCAGAAGTATTAAGCCCAGCAAAAGGGGGGTAAGTAAGTGCGTAGTGGTCTCACCCTCATGCTGGAGCGGCGTAGTTTCTTGCGGACATCTCTCCTGATGTCGTTGACGGCCACAGACTCCAGCTGCTGGTAGCGCTGGATCTCCTGGTTAATTGTGCCCTCACTCGCTCCCAATTTCCTGTGAAAGGAGAACATACAGTATACATTACATGAAATGGAGATGAGTGATCTGACTTCAAGGATTGATCCTTGGGTTTGGTGTTTGACAAGAACTCTTACTTGAGGTCATCAATGACTTTGGCCTGCTCGTTCAGCTCTCTGATGTCCACTATTCTTTTGTTTAACTTCCCTCTTCTTGGATCTAAGATCTGGTTGCCCACTGCCGCCTGCCGCCTGAGGTCTATGGTCTCCTGTGGAGTATAAAGGACAAATTACAACCTGTAATTCACATATTACACCACATAATGTTTATGTATTTTTATAACAATCACCACAATTAAATAACCTAAATTAGATTACACCTTCAACCTGGGTTATTCACACCACAAAACTAAGGTATTAAACCAATAATTAATTATTACACCAAAGTTACACAGCCACATTAGACATTTTAATCATTTATCCAGAGCGACTTACAGTTAGTGCATTCATCTTAAGATAACTAGGTGAAAGAACCACATATCACAGGCATAGAAAGTAAAATTTTCCTCAGTAAGGTAGCCATCAGTAGAGTCAGGGAGGAGGGTGGGGGTCAAAGTGACGAGGAGGATTATTTAAGATACGGTTTGCTCTGCCGTCCTAGCTTCAGGGTGAAGCTGGTTCCACAATATGGACAGAGAAGGACATGACAGAGAAGACTGGGCTGAGCGAGAGCTGCCCTCCCATAGGGTGGGCCAAGAGACCTGAGGTGGCAGAGCGGAGTGCTCAGGTTGGGGTGTAGGGTTTGAGCATATTGAAGGTAGGGAGGGGCAGTTCCACTTGCTGTTCCTTAGGTAAGCGCCATGGTCTTGTAGTGGATGCGAGCTTCGACTGGAAGCCAGTGGAGTGTGCGGAGGAGCGAAACACTGCTTTGATGTTTGCAGAGAACGACAGGGTGTTGTCCAGGGTCATGCCAAGGCTATTTGCACTCTGGGAGGGCGACACTGTGGAGTTGTCAACCGTGATGGAGAAGTCTTTGAGCGGGCAGGCCTTCCAAGGGAGGAAGAGCATCACCGTCTTGTTGAGGTTGAGGTGATGGGCCGACATCCAAGTTGAGATATCTGCCAGGCACGCAGAGATGCGTGTCACCACTTGGGTGTCAGAAGGGGGGGAAGGAGAAAAGTAGTTGAGTGTCTTCAGCATAGCAATGATAGGAGAGACCATGTGAGGATATGATGGAGCCAAGTGACTTGGTGTATAGAAAGAAGAGGACCAAGAACCAAGCCCTGGGGGACACCAGTAGTAAGAGTGCGTGGTGTAGATACAGATCCTCTTCATGTCACCTGGTAAGAGCGGCCTGCCAGGTAGGATACCAATCCAAGAGTGTGCAGAGCCTGAGACGCCCAGCCCTGAGAGGGTGGAGAGGGGGATCTGATGGGTCACGGTGTCAAAGGCTGCAGATAGATCTAGGAGGATGAAAACAGAAGAGAGAGAGTCAGCTTTGGCAGTGCGGAGAGCCTCCATGACACAGAGAAGAGCAGTCTCGGTTGAGTGACCCGTCTTGAAGCTTGACTGGTTAGTGTCAAGAAGATTGTTCTGAGAGAGAGATAACGAGAAAGCACTCTCAAGTGTTTTGGAAAGAAAATAAGGGATACAGGTCAATCGTTTTTGACGTCAGATGAGTCGTGTGTTGGTTTCTTGAGGAGGGGAGCGACTTGGGCCATTTTTAAGTTAGAGGGGACGCAGCCAGTGGACAGGGATGAGTTGTTGAGAGAAGTGAGAAAAGTTCCCAGAGATGGTCTGGAGAAGGGTGGAGGGGATGGGGTCGAGCGGGCAGATTTTCGGGCAGCCAGACATCACTAGTCGCAGGATTTCATCTGGAGAGAGAGGGGAGAAAGAGATCAAGATGCAGGGTAGTTCTGTGTGAGTGAGACCAGTGGGCTTAATAGGCTGAGTGATGTCATCAATCTTCTTTTCAAAGTGGTTGACAAAGTCGTTCGCAGAGAGGAAGGGGGTGGGGGTGGAGGAGAAGGTGGAAAAGAGTTGACCAGGGTTAGAGGCAGAAGCTTGAGTGGTAGAAAGCTTGAGCTTGAGTGGTAGAAAGCTTTAGCAGGGGATACAGAGGAAGAGAAGGTAGAGAGGAGGAAGTGACAGGACGATAGGTCCTCCATTTAAACTTAGCTGTCTGTTGCCCTGTTCTGTAAGCTCGTAATGAGTCACTTAGCCACGGAGCAGGAAGGGAGGGCCAAGCCGGCCGGGAGGAAAGGGGACAGTGTGAGTCATTGGATGTGGAAAGGGAGGAGAGTAGGGTCGAAGTGGCAGAATCAGGAGGAAGGAGGGAGAATGATTCACCACCTTAGTCACATCTTATACTCACACCAATTATCATGTTATACACATACATAAACAGCAGAAAAATATGTGAAATGAAAGTCACCATCCCCATAATACTAGAGACCTTTGGGACCGATTGGTAACCCAATTCTCAGATGAGAGAGTTAACACAACATGTGTAACCAGGTGAAAAGAGAACTAGAAGAGCCTAAACCCCAAAGAGTCAATTGCTAAGTGACCATATTATTTTTGCCATAGGGATGAGCATGGTTATTCGAATATCTGAACGGACGCTAGTTTTTGAATACTTGCGAGAGTATTCATAAACATAATAATACATCATAGTCCTATTTTAACAATGAAAAGGCGTTATTAAAATGAAATAAAAGTATATAAGTGACATTGCTACACACAAGGATATACCATGACATTTGACATTCTTAATTCAATAAAAACACATACTGTAGTCTACATGGGGTTTGTTGTTATTGTCAGCCAATCAAAGTGGCACTAGTCAGTGGCTCCATGTGTAGTAGCAAGCAGCGTAGGAGATCTCTAATCAACACAAAATGGAATTGAAATGGCAATTAAGTACAAGGAGCAACCATCGGCAATCATTAATCTGAATTAAGGACAGGAAGTGCAGCAAAATAGCCTCAATTTCTGCATGAAAGCAGAGCGGAACCTCTCCCCCAAGTCACGCAGGTTATGTATTTACATGCATTTCAACTATCCAGATATCCTCCAAAAATGTTATGATATTATTCTAATTGTGAACTTGATATTATTTGAATTGTGCCCATCCCTAGTTTGCCATCAGTTTGTTCTCCAAATACACAATTGCTACGAGCCCTCTGATATTATCACAATTCATTGAGTCACTTAGCAATTGAAATCCATTCTGCAGCTTGAAATCTGGACCATAGAGCCTTAATGTTACCCGTAGCGTGATTAACGGGCCCAGAAGGTAGGACAATAGAGAGTGGGGCAGTTGAGGATGGGCTACAGTACATACACATCCCCAGGATAGGGGTCTGGGAGCCCTGGCCATGTTCCCTCTGGATGGGGGAAGGGCATAGTCGTTTAGGTAGTCGCCTGGTACGGAGACACTCTGGACACTGGGGCTTTTCAGGCCCAGGATGCTGTTTACCAGCCGTGTCCTGAACGTGAGCCTAGGGCTGCTGCACTCTCCCTCTGGGCTCCCCTGCAATCAACGGGATGGATACGCCCAAGGCAAGGTTCAACTGGGTGCATGGACTAAGCAGCTTGGATAGCTTTTAGTGCTGTCACAGTGGTTGAACAGACATGCAGTTTTGACACTCAGTACTTTTTTACATTCTTGACACACAGTCAGGGATTTTACACACGCACACAGAGCTACTATAATCTCTTACACAATCATAGTGCTTTAACAGCCTCTTAAATCGTATTGTGGTAGTAGTGCACCAGAATCACAGGCATTAACAAACTCACAGCATACAAACACACTCAGAATTGTACAATTCACATGTTCAAAGTAATACACAAATGTTCAGTATTGTTATCATGGTTAGGGAAAGACTGAAAACACTGACCATATGGATGGTCGGCGACATGGTGTCGGCCTCATCCTCATCGGACAAATTGACCATGTTGATTGAGTTGAGGTCAGCGATGTCATCCACATCCTCCTCTCCCGTCAGCGAGGTCAGTGTGTTGCCTAGGGCGTTGAGACGCTTGCCAATGTTGGGGTCCATGTGGACGTCGATACCACACATTTTCCACAGCACGTTCAGCGCCCAGGTGCCTGCACTGCTGCTTTCTGATGGCCGCACAAGGAGGGAGGGAGAATATTATCCTACACTAAATCCATCTATCACTCACTAGAATACAAATATCTTGTTCAGAGAGAAGAAGAAAACAGCTGTGATACGTTTTGGATAAAAGCTTGACAACGTTCACAGTCAAACTAACCCCTTTCATAATATACACAAGGTTTGATGCCCATTAACTATGCAGTACCTACCTGCTGACAGCTGGCCTGTGGTTCTGGAGCACACTTCATATGTGCCATCTGGAACAACACCTACAAAATCAACACATTCAAATATTACATCAATAAGAGGACCGGCACAGTGTAGGGGACCACACTGTAGGAAGTTAGGCATATCTAGAGCTTAATTAGGGTGGTATATCAAAAGGTCTCTTTGGTACTCAATATATGGGTGAAGCTTTAGACTTTCCCTCTGTATTTTGAATGTACTTATTCTATATAAAGTCATGTTCTGATGTTAAACTTAAAAATGCAGCTTTTCCAGGCCCAGCTCTAAATATAGACAAGCCGTCTCATTTCCTGACTTCATGCATTTGCAATTCCATTCTGTATGTAAAAGCCAACATTTTGCGGTCCAATCACTCACAGGCGTTCATGATCATGTCTCCTCGGATCTCAGGCTTCCAGTCGTCCCAGGAGGTCTCAAAGCCCTCGGCGAAGCGGATGCAGAAGTTCTTGAAGTGGCCCTTGCTAACCAGAGACTCAGAGGAGCAGGCGGTGATCAGCGTGCTCTCGATGGTCAGCACCAGGGCAGAGCCCGTGTCAAAGTCAATGCTGTGGTTGGCCTGTGAGGATCGAGGTTTGAGGGTGGACGGGGCAGTAAGATTTAAAGTTAGGTTACCGGATAAGTCTAGCACAGGGATAACATTAAGGTTAACAGTCAGTCATGTGTTAGGAATAGGTGAAGGGTTACGGTAACATTTTATTTGACGGTCTGTTTATAAACATTAAATAGTTTGTTAAGAATTAAACTCAACACACTTAAGGACTGTTAGTTATCCATGCATCATATTATGATTAGAGGTGTTTGTAATAAATGAAATTCATGAAATTATATGAATTTATACACAGGTTTGCTGCTAGAAACCTAATAATGGTTTACTAATGGTTAAAAAGTATTTAATAATGGTTTATAAGCATATTGGCCAACCTGTAAATAAAGTATATTACTTAGGAACAGGAAATGTGCCTGTGTGTAATGTTGAAAAACACATTGGCTCCATGGAAAAATCCATTTAGTTGATGCATAGTTAATGCAGTTGTGACGTTGTACATGCCATAACACTCATGATAACAATAAAGTACCCGTGCCAATTGACCGTAACGGTGAGACATTCAACCAGTCAAACAATTTCAAGCTTCATTAAAGTTATGCCAGTTGTATCAATAAAATTGCTGGTTGCCTATAACCTGTTATGTCAGCATTGTGTCAAGATTGCATCACAAACATTTCTAACAGGTTGTTACAAGTAAAACAGTAATAAATCATTGAATAACATCACACAAGTGTTCACAAGAGATTGAATAGATTGTAAGTTACTTTTCGTGCATATTTTTGCGGGCCTACAGATCTGCTGGCCCCAGCTTCAGAGCGAATGCCTTCGAAACCTGGCATATGTCCTTTCTATGGAGATAAGAAACACAATTATAACTTTGACTAACTTGTAAGAGAAACAACCAGGGACTGTGGATGTAGTCATCAAATTCCAACTTTGATTACTCCTTTAACTATTTTCCACTATTAGTCAGTCATTCACCAATTCACAAATGAAATCTTTAGCATTTATGAAGACATTTACCTTGAATTAATTTAGCAATTTGTTGCTAATGCAAAGGAAACTGCACTGAAAAACCTTTCTCCACCATTCCCAATTGTATCTATTCAGCTACATACTAATGCAGCTAGCTACACTTTATTAGGTACACCACCCCTTTCACAAAAATGGTTTACTCCTATATACAGTGAGTCACGTGGCCGTGGCTTGCTGAGCAGGCAGACAGGCATCGAGGCATTCAGTTACTGTTTGAATGAACGTTAGAATGGGCAAAACGAGTGACCTAAGCGACTTTGAGCGTGGTTTGATCGTCGGTGCCAGGCGCGCCAGTTCCTTATCTCAGAAACGGCCCGCCTCCTGGGCTTTTCACGCACTACAGTGTCTATGGTTAGCTGAGAATGGTGAGACAAACAAAAAACATCCAGTTAGCATCAGTCCTATGGGTGCTTGTGATGACAGGTCTAAGGAAAACGGCTATCGCAGCATTCGACCACACAACGTTCCACTCCTATCAGCTAAAAACAAAAAGAAGTGGCTCCAGTGGGCATGCGATCACCAACACTGGACAATTGAGGAGTGGAAAAACATTGCCTGGTCCGATGAATCCCGGTTCTTGTAGCATCATGTTGATGGCAGAGAATTTGACATTAGCAGCATGAGTTCATCGCCCCATCCTGTCTGGTGTCAACGGTACAGGCTGGTGGCGGTGGTGTAATGGTGTGGGGAACGTTTTACTGGCACATGTTAGGTACCTTGATATCAATTGAGCATCAAGGGACCTAACATGTGAGTTTCCATGGCACAAAGAATTTAGGCTGTTCTGGAGGCAAGTGGGGTCCGACAGAGATAGGTGTACGTAATAAACTGTCCACTGCGTGTATATAACCAACTAAATTTTAATAAAGTCACTGAAGTTATTAAAAGTGACCAAATTCCTACTAGTATATATTCATTCTTCTATAGTTTGTTTTTATAATTGGTTCAAATGAACATTGTGACAAAAAATGGTTGTAAAAAAGAATAACACATTTGAGAAAACATTGAATCAGCTCTTTTGCGAACGAGATGACCCATGATTTGATGATTACTCACACTGTGTGCCACTTTCAGACAAGCACATTTCTTACAATTTAGCTCATATCAATGTAACACACAAACAGTTTCAGGACAAGGTCTGAAACAGAAAAACATAAACAAAATATGAGTCTATGGGTCAAAGACTAAATTTAACACCGTCAGGGTTGTTGTAGTAAAATACACAGTAATGTAATAACTATTATTTGTAATATGTAACTATTCTTAGTAAAATTGTGTGTCCAAGACGTGTGCCCTCTTTCTCTACAAGCCCCAACTTGCAACATTCATTAATATACAGTACTTAAAAAGTATATACCATTTTAACATGCCACATTGCAAAGGCTTTCTCCCGAAAACATTAGGGTGCAAAATAAAGGATCACGTTTTTAAGATCATCATTCTCCTCCTACCAGTGAGTTGTTAGTGATGGGCAAACAGATTCCAAGGTCGTTGACGGTGAGCTGTAGGAACAGGGTGCTGAAGGCCTGGGCTGAGGTCTGCTGGATGCCCGGCAGCTTGTCCACCACCTCCTTGGTGGCCATGTGGATGTCTTTGTTCAATGCCAGACGCTGCTCGTTCCAGTTATCGTAGGCCGCCTTGTAGTTCAGCCAGAAGAGTACAGCTGCAACGAGAAGGGAAACAGTGATGAAGTTTTCTATAACAATTTTCTTGGGGAGGTTATGCAATTTAGAGAATTAGATTCCGAGAATCTGAAAACTTATTAAGGCCTGACCTCTGTCAAAGGCCACAGGCTGAGCAAAGACGATTGGCCGGTTGAGAGTGATGAGTACTGCCTCTTTGTCTGAGGAGCCACTGATCTCCTCCTGAAGGGCGTTCCGTAAGCCAATACGAGTGCGGAAGTAGGCCACCTGGTGGAAGTCTGAACCCGCCTCCTCGTACACCTGTGGAATAAATAAATAGTTATATCTCACAAAACAGGGGCAGACACAATACTTTATTGATCCTCAAAAGGAGGAATCTGATTGCAGCAGCTAATTGAAACAAACACAACCTATATTAATTCGCTGTAGCCTACCTGATGTTTGACTATTTGGCCCAGGGCGAGGTTCAGATCCACTTGGCACTTCCCAAACAATTTGAGGTAACTGCTGCTGCCGCCGGGCTGGGCTTTACATTGGATCCTGTTGGAAAGCTCCAGCTCTATCAGCCCTGTCTCGAAGCGCACCGCTCTCATGGATGGAGTGGTGGCTGTCATCTGGATCCCCTGCAAACCACAAGAATTCAGGAAAAAGTCATCAGTTTCATTCCCGTACTCAAGCAATAAGTAACAAGAATGTAAACTGCAGCACATTCCTTGTTTTAAATACTGGTACCTTAAACATCAGACTGAGTGAGTAGAGCAAAATCTTGGGCTTGTCAGCGTCTGTTGAGATGTCGTGCTCATTCCACAGAGGGATGGGCTGCTCTCCTCCTGCATAGACAAACATTTAACCCAAAGGGTCTAAGCAAAATACTGAAACACAACAACAACTTTCAATGTCCTTGTGTAATACAGCGGGTCAGACCTGATACTTTCTGGATGACCTCATTGACTTCCTTCATGAAAACCTTCTGCAGGAACACCAGGTGGTTCAGGAGGTCCGTGGTGAGGTTGTGCTCAAAAGAACCAATCTACGTGAAGGGGGATTGAAATGAATGAAAATAACAGAAAGGCACACGGACTGAATATGCTGCCAATTACCACTTTATATACAATGTTTCGATTCACAAGTATCTTCGTCAGGTCGAACGGACTGAGTACTCACATCCACAAATAAATACAAATTTCACCTCGCATGAGCATTACGCGCGACGCCAATTTAAATCTAGCTCAAATAATATCCAAACAAATGAACAAACAATCAAAATAGAACAAAACCGTGTTGACATATATTTTATATTAATAAAAGGTATATTCTGCAATACCGGAGCTACTCTACTTGAATATGGCAGCCTCACCTCAGCCACACAGCGCAGGTAATTCCCCTGGAGGTAGTTGCCCTGCTTCATGGGGATTGGGAAGTCGTCAGTAAAATCCGAGTGGCCCTCGTGGTCCTCCATTATGTATTCTCCAGACATGGTGACTGGCGGAAGGTTGAGGTTGGCTGAGGGTGGCATGGTGGACATGGTGTCCACCGGGGACACCTTGGACTGGAAACACAGCTTGTGGTTGGGCAGCTCAAACGTGAACCGTGTCTGGGCTCCTGCAGAGAACAATGAGTTTATCAATCCACTCAGAATTAAATTAAGATGCATTGTCAGACCACAAATAATACGATCCTCATAATACAAGTACAATATCCCATTACCCCAGTCGGAGGTTAAAGCTGGGTGCTAACTACTGTGCCTTCAAAAAGTATTCATAGCCCTTGACTTATTCCACATTTTTTTGTTACAGCCCAATTTCAAAATGGATTAAATAGATTCTCTCAACCATCTACACACAATACCCCATGTTTTTATAAATTTTTACACATTTATTGAAATGAAATACAGAAATATCTCATTTACATAAGTATTCATACCCTGAATCAATACTTTGTAGAAGAACCTATGGCAGAGTTTACAGCTTGGGTATGTCTGTATCAGCTTTGCACATCTGGATTTGGGGATTTTCTCCCATTCTTCCCTTTAGATTTTCTCGAACTCTGTTAAATTAGATGGGGAGCGGGAGTGAACAGCAATCTTCAAGTCTTTCCACAGATTTTCAATGGGATTCAAGTGCCTTTTTGCAAACTCAAGGCATGCTGTCATGTTCCTTTTTCTAATCTCCATCTGGAAACTCTCCAATAAAGCCCAGATTGGTGAAGTTCTGTAGAGACTGTTGCCCTTCTGGCATGTTCGCCCATCTCAGCCAAGGAACTCTGTAGTTCTGTCAGAGTGGTCATTAGGTTCTCAGTCACCTCCCTGACCAAGGTCCTTCTTGCCCGGTTGCTCAGTTTGGTCAGATGGCCAGCCTTTGGCAGAGTCTTTTTCCATTTCCCAATGATAGAGACCACTGTGCTCTTGGAAACTTACAACACTCTAGAAATGTTTTTATACCATTCCCCAGATACACTACATGGCCAAAAGTATGTGGACTCCAATTCAGATTAGTGGATTTGGCTATATTTCAGTCACACTCGTGGCTGACAGGTGTATAGAATTGAGCACACAGCCATGGAATCTCCAAAGACAAACATTGGTAGTACAATGGCCCGTACTGAAGAGCTCAGTGACTGACTTTCAACGTGGCACCGTCATAGGATGCCACCTTTCCAACAATCTGGGTTTGGCAGATGTCAGGGGAACACTACCTTCCCCAAAGCATAGTGCCAACTGTAAAGTTAGGTGGAGGAGGAATAATGGGGATATTTTTCATGATTCGGGCTCGATCCCTTAGTTCCAGTGAAGGAAAATCTTAACGTTACAGCATACAAAGACATTCTAGATTATTTCTTGTTTCAGCCTGACAATAGCCCTACGCACAAAGCAAGGTCCATACAGAAATGGTTTGTCAAGATCAGTGTAGAAGATATCTTGACTAGCCTGCACAGAGCCCTGATCTCAACCCCATCAAATACATTTGGGAAGAATTGGAACACCGACTGTGAGCCAGGACTAATCGCGCATCATCAGTACCTAATGTCACCGATCCTCGTGGCTGAATGGAAACAAGTCCCCGCAGCAATGTTACAACATCTAGTAGAAAGCCTTCCCAGAAGAGTGGAGTCTGTTATAGCAGCAAAGGAGGGACCAACTCCATATTAATGCCCATGATGTTGGAATGAGATGTTCGACGAGGCATGTACATGTAGTGTACATGCCTCATAACAATTATATCTTGGAGATCCAAGGACAGTTCCTTGGACTTCAGTGTATAGTTTCTGATCTGACACGCACTGGCAACTGTGGGCCCTTATACAGACAGGTGTGCTTCTTTCTAATTGTCAAAACAATTGTAATCAAATTGTAGTGACATCTCAAGGATGATCAAAGGAAATTGGATGCACATGAGCTTCATTTGGAGTGTCATAGCAAAGGGGTACGAATACTTACAGTACCAGTCAAAAGTTTGGACACACCTACTCATTCCAGGGATTTTCTTTATTTGTACTATTTTCTACATTGTAGAATAATAAAGTTCAAAACTATGAAAAAACACATATGAAATCATGTACTAACCCAAAAAATGTTAAACAAATATATAAATATTTTATATTTGAAATTCTTCAAATTAGCTACCATTTGCCTTGATGACAGCTTTGCACACTCTTGTCATTCTCTCAACCAGCTTCACCTGGAATGCATTTCAATTAACAGGTGTGCCTTGTTAAAAATTAATATTTGGAATTTCTTTCCTTCCTAATGAGTTTGAGCCAATCAGTTGTGTTGTGACAAGGTAGGTGTGGTATACAGAAGATAGCCCTATTTGGTAAAAGACCAAGTCAATATTATGGCAAGAACAGTTCAAATAAGCAAAGAGAAATTACAGTCCATAATCATTTTAAGACATGAAGGTCAGTCAATATGGAACATTTCAAGAACTTTGAGTTTCTTCAAATGCAGTAGAGAAAAAGCATGAAGCGCTATGATTAAATTGGCTCTCATGAGGACCGCCATAGGAAAGGAAGACCCAGAGTTACCCCTGCAGCAGAGGATAAGTTCAAAAGAGTTACCAGCCTCAGAAATCAGCAATTAACTGCACCTCAGATTGCAGCCCTAAAAAAATCTTCAGAGTTCAAGTAACAGTGGACTCCCGAGTGACACAGTGGTCTAAGGCACTGCATGTCAGTGCTAGAGGCGTCACTACAGACACCCTGGTTCGAATCCAGGCTGTATCACAACGGGCTGTGATTGGGAGTCCCATAGTGCGGCGCACAATTGGCCCAGCATCGTCTGGGTTTGGCCGGTGTAGGCCGTCATTGTAAATAAGAATGTATTTTTAACTGACTTGCCTAGTTAAATAAAGATTTTTTAAAATACAAAAATAAAAATACTAATAATAAAAATAAAAACTGACATCAACATCAACTGTTCAGAGGAGACTGTGTGAATCAGGCCTTCGTGGCTGAATTGCTGAAAATAAACCACTACAAATGTACACCAATAAGAAGAAGAGACTTGCTTGGGCCAAGAAACACGAGCAATGGACTGATGTAAATCTGTCCTTTGGGCTGATGAGTCCAAATTTGAGATTTTTGGTTCTAACCGCCATGCCTTTGTGAGAGACAGAGTAGGTGAACGGATGATCTCCGCATGTGTGGTTCCCACCATGAAGCATAGAGGTGTGAAGGTGTGGGGTTGCTTTGCTGGTGACACAGTCTGTGATTCATTTAGAATACAAATAACACTTTACCAGCATGGCTACAACAGCATTCTGCAGCGATACGCCATCCCATCTGGTTTGCGCTTAGTGGGATTATACTTTATTTTTCAACAGGAGAATGACCCAAAACACACCTCCAGGCTGTGTATGGGCTATTTGACCAAGAAGGAGAGTTTATGGAGTGCTGCATCAGATGACCTGGCCTCCACAATCACCCGACCTCAAGCCAATTGAGATGGTTTGTGATGAGTTGGACCGCAGAGTGAAGGAAAAGCAGCCAACAAGTGCTCAGCATATGTGGGAACTCCTTCAAGACTGTTGGAAAAGCATTCCAGGTGAAGCTGGTTGAGAGAATGCCAAGAGTGTGCAAAGCTGTCATCAAGGCAAAGGGTGACTACATTGAAGAATCTCAAATATATTTTTGCATACATATACTTTTTTGGTTACTACATGTGTTATGTCATAGTTTTGATGTCTTCACTATTATTCTACAATGTAGAAAATAGTAAATATAAGGGTGGTGTGTCCAAACTTTTTACTGGTACTGTAATTGAGATATTTCTTAATTTAATTTTCAGTAATATTGCAAACATTTCTAAAAACATGTTTGAACTTTTTCAAATATTTTTAATACATTTTTAATTCAGGCTGTAACAACAAAATCTGGAATAAATCAAGGGGTATGAATACTTTCTGAAGGCACTGTACCTGTCATGCCGTGACTCTTCATGCGGCCCATCTTGTACTCAGCCTTGAGGGAGGGCAAAAGGGCTGCTCCTATGGTGATGCCGTCCATCATAGCGCTGAACTTGAGGACGATGGGCTTCTTCTCAAGACCCTCTGGCAGCTGGGGGAACTCATTGGCCTCCACCGGGGTCTGGTTGATGCTGGACGCCTTGTCAGAGGGCTGAGGGGTGGGGGTGTCTTCCCTGTTGGGGGGTGACCTAAAAGAAATAACATAGTTCAGGATGAAGATGTTTTGCTTAGTCCATGAAGGAAATTCAGAGGAAAGAAAATGGTTCTCTCACTGAAATGCTTTCCTGTCATACTAGACACATAGGTGAGGACCACACTGAGCATGCAGTTCTGCCTACCCAGCCCCAGATCTTGGGAGGGGCTCACCTAGGAGATACCTATAGATTTCAATGGGACTCAAAGTTTAAATAATACAATATCCTGTGAATAATACAACAATTTCCTCCTAGACTCACACGTTGGACGGCTGGCGGATGAGGTCGGAGATCTGCTTTGAGAGCTGATGGGAGCTACGGACCATCATGCTGTGCAGTGTGGCTGGGTGCTGGGGGATGTTGATCATGATGGCGCCCACCTTGAACACAGCTGCATTGTTGGTCTTCAGGCCCCTCTGAGCGCTGTACAGGGCCTGGGATTTAGCTACGTTGCATTTCACAACCGTTCTGGAAAGGGCAGAGTAGAGTGTCAGCGATTATAATATGACTGTTTGACAACAGCTTAAGACAGGACAACATCTATAGAACAACAATGTACAAAAAGTGTTTGGGTCATTTTTGTTAGACAGCAGGCATACTACACACTAAGAAGCACATAACGACATCCATGTTATGGGGGCATAAGAATGACAGGGTTTTATAGGCTCTTCCATTACGTTGCCAAAAAAATCAACAATAAATTAGATCACGATTACAGGATGAATCTCTGCGATATAGCTGATCTATAAAGATAATCTATCCGCTACACACATGAAGGAAGGAACACAGAAACAGGAGAAAAGGACAGTGGGGGATTACCAATCTAACATGATGAAGGACAATAACACAGCTAGAGCTGTACACTGAAGAAACACTGCGTTACCACAGACTCCAGACAAAATGAAAGTTGTGTTTTAACTAGGTACTACTGTGGCATTGCTATGATGTGCCAAGGTGCAGTAGTTATAAACACATACAGAAACTCTTGTTTGGCTGTGCTGGTAGGAGATGTGGGGAAATCCTCCAGTCTATGTAAAATGATGGAAGAGAAAGCAGGGAAAGTAAAAAAAGAGAGCAAATGAAAAATTGAGTATTCACGCAGAGATACTGACAACAGACTAGATTAGAATATCTATCCACCTTCCTTCGTCTGCTAAAAGTACTTCCAGTGATGCCAGCAGAATATTTGCAGTAATTTGAATATTTATAGGATTTGATTACTGTGAAGTAACTGTAGGAATAACTAACACAGTATGTTGACATGCAATCAATGGCACAGTGGGGTAGGAAATTAAAACGTTCCTTATAATTATTTTTTACAAGTTATCAAAATGACAGGCAAATGAACTAGAAAGGTTATTTTAGGTCTTACAATTCACAGAGACCTAATGCACACTATCAAACTTCAAACCTCAATACAAAAATGCAAATGAAGCAGCTATGTGCCTACATTTGAGCAGTACTTACTGAATGTCTGGTGTTATACCCTCCAGGAGCACAATGTTAACTCCTCCTATGTGGGCTGATGCACAAGTTTCTGTCATCTTCTGGTGCAGTATGTCTGAAAACAGATTTTGGAGATATCATCCAGATATGGTACTGCAACATGTAATACAAAGAGGCAGTGTATTGAACTAGTGAAGTAAACCAAGAGCTAATGGTGCGCCGGTCACTGGTTTGTTCACCCGCGCCGGAACGCAATTGTTAATAACCGATCTGCTCCCTCCCGACTATATGTGATAAAGTGAAAATCTGAGGCTCGCACCCGACCATAACTTGCTAACATAGAAAATGCGCTGTAGTCTACAGTCAGAGACAACGTAACCATTTTTGACAGGGGATGCACGATTTTATTTGCCTGATTTAGACATGTTTCTGTTTATAATTTCAGACATTTTGATAGGCTATTTGTTTGTCAACTTGTCTACAATTAGATACAAGCAGCTTATCTTCTGTCATTATAGGTTGACCTAGAAGACTATATAAACCCTTGCTCACCAGAACAATGCCATAAATCGGTAGAATGAATATGCTTCAATTCAGTTGACATCGGTAAAGTTCTCTGGCATGCTTCTTCCGCGGCGCAAAGACATTCAGGGACCGGGGAGAAAATGCAATAACAAAAACAATAACGAGCTAACTTCGCATTCTCTCGCGATGCAGAAAAAAAGAGAACATATTTCTCTAGTCCTGTTCCCGAGTCCAAATTTAGCCTACATTTGGTATATAATTTTACTGCAAGAAATGCTTAATTCTGCAGGAGTTAACATTAAGGCTATGTCAGAGGTTATAGCCCTACAGTTACAGTCCAGATTTCAGTTTCAATTTAACCGATCTGAACAGCAGGCTACAGTTCCCTTGTCGTGCCATAGGCCTATTTGAAGTCCCCATCGTGTGACTGTTGAATTTGTATAGATTCTCACAATCACACATAACATAGCCGGCGATACTATCATCCTTTTTTACCATGTTAACAAATCTTTCCTAAACATGACTTTTCTGGCCCTCCCTTCTCTTTATTTCGCAACTTTTCTCTTATTGAATTCAACTCTGACATTGTCCTTTTTTCCTCTGTGGATCGACATTTACTTTTTATGCCCGTTCCCAAAAGCATTTGGCAATTGGTGTAGGCTAATTGGCACACGTACAATTAGGCCCTGAAGCTTAGACTTACGCTCTAATGTCAGATAGCCTAAAATAATGAAAGAAAAACCTCAATGTATCAAATCAAATCAAATTTTATTGGTCACATACACATGGTTAGCAGATGTTAATAGGAGTGCAGCGAAATGGTTGTGCTTCTAGTTCTGACCATGCAGTAAAATCTAACAAGTAATCTAACAATTTCACAACTACCTTTTACACACAAGTGTAAAGGAATGATTAAGAAAACGTACATATAAATATATGGATGAGCGATGACCGAACGGCACAGGCAAGATGCAGTAGATGGTATAGAGTACAGTATATACATATGAGATGAGTAATGTAGGGTATGTAAACATGATATAAAGTGGTATTATTTGAAGTGACTTGTGATACATTTATTACATCCAAATGTTAATTATAAAAGTGGCTAGAGAGTGAGTCTGTATGTTGGCAGCAGCCACTCACTGTTAGTGATGGCTGTTTAACAGTCTGATGGACTTGAGATAAAATATGTTTTTCAGTCTCTCGGTCCCAGCTTTGATGCACCTGTACTGACCTCACCTTCTGGATGATAGCGGGGTGAACAGGCAGTGGCTCAGGTGGCTGTTGTCCTTGATGATCTTTTTGGCCTTCCTGTGACATCGGGTGGTGGTGTCCTGGAAAGCAGGTAGTTTGCCCCCGGTGATGCGTTGTGCAGACCTCACTACCCAATCCTTACGGTTGTGGGTGGAGCAGTTGCTGTACCAGGCGGTGATACAGCCCGACAGGATGCTCTCGATTGTGCATCTGTAAAAGTTTGTGAGTGTTTTTCTTGACAAGCCAAATTTCTTCAGCCTCCTGAGGTTGAAGAGGCGCTGATGTGCCTTCTTCACCACGCTGTCTGTGTGGGTGGAACATTTCAGTTAGTCCGTGATGTGTACGCCGAGGAACTTAAAAAACTTTCCACCTTCTCCACTACTGTCCCGTCGATGTGGATAGGGGGGGGGGGGTGAACCCTCTGCTGTTTACGATCATCTCCTTTGTTTTGTTGTCGTTGAGCGTGAGGTTATTTTCCTGACATCACACTCCGAGGGCCCTCACCTCCTCCCTGTAGGCTGTCTCGTCATTGTTGGTAATCAAGCCTACCACTGTAGTGCCATCTGCAAACTTGATGATTGAATTGGAGGCGTGCATGGCCATGCAGTCATGGGTGAACAAGGAGTACAGGAGAGGGCTGAGAACACACCATTGTGGGGCATCGGTGTTGAGGATCAGCGGGGTGGAGATGTTGTTTCCTACCCTCACCACCTGGGGGTGGCCTGTCAGAATGTCCAGGACCCAGTTTCACACGGCGGGGTCGAGAACCAGGGTCTCGAGCTTAATGACGCGTTTGGAGGGTACTATGTAAGTCGCTCTGGATAAGAGCGTCTGCTAAATGACTTAAATGTAAATGTGTTAAATCTGAGCTGTAATCGATGAAAAGCATTCTTACATAGGTATTCCTCTTGTCCAGATGGGTTATGGCAGTGTGGGTGCGATTGCATCGTCTGTGGACCTATTGGGGCGGTAAGCAAATTGGAGTGGGTCTAGGGTGTCAGGTAGAGTGGAGGTGATATGATCCTTGACTAGTCTCTCAAAGCACTTCATGATGACGTAAGTGGGGCTGTGGGGCAACAGTGGTTTAGCTCCGTTACCTTAGCTTTCTTGGGAACAGGAACAATGGTGGCCCTCTTGAAGCATGTGGGAACAGCAGACTGGGATAGGGTTGATTGAATATGTCCGTAAACACACCAGCCAGCTGGTCTGCGCATGCTCTGAGGACGTGGCTGGGGATGCCATCTGGGCCGGCAGCCCTGCGAGGGTTAACACGTTTATATGTTTTACTCACGTTGGCTGCGGTGAAGGAGAGCCCGCAGGTTTTGGTAGCGGGCCGTGTCAGTGGCACTGTATTGTTCTCAAAGCAAAGAAGTTGTTTATTTTGTCTGGCAGCAAGACATCGGTGTCCGTGACGGGGCTGGTTTTCTTTTTGTAGTCCGTTATTGACTGTAGACCCTGCCACATACGTCTCGTGTCTGAGCCGTTGAATTCCGACTCTACTTTGTCTCTATATTGACACTTAGCTTGTTTGATTGCCTTGCAGAGGAAATAGCTACACTGTTTGTATTCAGTCATGTTTCCAGTCGCCTTACCATGATTAAAAGCAGTGGTTCGCACTTTCAGTTTTGCACGAATGCTGCCATCAATCCACAGTTTCTGGTTGGGGAAGGATTTAATAGTCACCGTAGGTACCACATCACCGATGCACTTGCTAATAAACTCGCTCACCGAATCAGCGTATACATCAATGTTATTATCTGATGCTATCCGGAACATATCCCAGTCCACGTGATCGAAGCAATCTTGAAGCGTGGAATCAGATTGGTCGGACCAGCGTTGAACAAATCTGAGCACGGGCGTTTCCTGTTTTAGTCTCCGTCTATAGGCTGGGAGCAACAAAATGGAGTCGTGGTCAGATTTGCCGAAAGGAGGGCGAGGGAGAGCTTTGTATGCGTTGCGGAAATTAGAGTAGCAATGATCCAGAGTGTTGCCAGCCCGGGTCACGCATTCAATAGGAGCCTTGTTTTCAGATTAGCCTTGTTAAAATCCCCAGCTACAATAAATGCAGCCTCAGGATATGTGGTTTCCAGTTTACATAGAGTCCAATGTAGTCCTTTCAGGGCCGTCGAGGTGTCTGCTTGGGGGGGATATACACGGCTGTGATTATAATCGAAGAGAATTATCTTGGTAGATAATGCAGTTGGCATTTGATCGTAAGGAATTCTAGGTCAGGTGAACAACAGGACTTGAGTTCCTGTATGTTGTTATGATCACACCACGACTAGTTAATCATAAGGCATATACCACCGCCCTTCTTCACACATCGGCGTGATGTGTGAAGAAACCGGGTGGCTGTACGGACTGATAACGTATCCCGAGTGAGCCATGTTTCCATGAAACAAAGGATGTTACAATCTCTAATGTCTCTCTGGAAGGCAAAGCTTGCTCGAATTTCATCTACCTTGTTGTCAAGAGACTGGACATTGGCGAGTAGTATACTCGGGAGCGGTGGGCTGAGCCTGACCAGAAGACCGCGCCGTCTGTCCCTTCTGTGGCGCCGTTGTTTTGGGTCGCCTACTGGGATCCAATCCATTGTCTTGGGTGGTGGTCCAAACATCACAAACATTCCTGGTCGTAATGTTAGTAAGTTGGCGTTGCTCTTATATCCAAAAGTTCCTCCCAGCTGTATGTGATAAGACTTAAGATTTCCTGGGGTAATAGTGTAAGAAATAATATTTTAAAAAACGAAATACTGCATAGTTTCCTAAGAACGCGAAGCGAGGCGTCCATCTCTGTCGGCACCAAACACATGTTACATTACTGTAACTCAGTAATATAGCCTATATAACTTGCAAAATAATTTCAAAACAATTTGACATTTATGGATGTTTTCAGATAGGCTATCGTTTTCTCTTCACCCAACCCGCCCGCCACCCACCCTTCATCCACACAGTATTTAACAACCCTAAACACGCCGGCCCCACGGATATAACCTCAGGGACTGGAGGTTATGAGTCAACCCACGCATCACTACTAAGAGCCTCACCCTTCATCTTTTCCTTGAGTGTGAAGCTGCCGTGGATCTTCTTCAGCTCTGCCTCCATGGTCAGGCCCCCGATGTCGGCCTCCAGGTGGGTGCGGTTCACCATGCCAATGCCAAACACGATGAGGGTGACGTGCTGTGGCTCAGAACTCACCAGGCTGCGCCGTCTGCCCCCCGCACCTAGCCCAGATGAGGGCTTGTTAGTGGGGGTGGTGGGGTCCTCCTGCTCGTTCTCAAAGATCACCCTGCACAGGGGCTCCGAGGGACTGCGGCCACCGTCTGCACAGATCACACACAAAAAATACTTTTAATAATTGATATTTCTAAGTGCCTAGGGGGTAGGGGCTAGAGATGGGTGAGGGGGAGAGAGAGCCTTACCCGAAAGGCAGTTCTCAGGGGAGCTCTTCTCCAGGATACCCGTGGGGTCAGAGATGAGGGAGTAGAAGTTGAGCAGCTTGTACATGTTCTGCCAGCACTCTGCAGAGGGCTCGCTCTGCTCTGACACTGTGATGGAGTCAGAGTCATCCATTTGGATGGCTGTGTGGTCAGCTACGTCCCGAGAGCCCTTCCGCGACACCTTCATCAATTGATTCATTCAATTTACCAATAGAAACAGTGCATACATCATCTGATAGATCACTGACAAATATATACTGAACAAAAATATAAACGCAACATGTAAAGTGTTGGTGCCATGTTTAATGAGCTGACATTAAAAGATCCCAGAAATGTTCCATAAGCACAAAAAGCTTTTCTCTCAAACTTTGTGCACAAATTTGTTGACATCCCTGTTAGTGATCATTTCTCCATTGCCAAGATAATACATCCACCTGACAAGTGTACAGGTAGTATCACATTTTCATTTCATTTCATTACAGTACAACGGTTTGATTTGTTTGATCGTAGCTAGCTACATAGCTATCTACATAGCCGTCTTTGTATCAAAGATAATTATGTAGTCTAGAGCGATTTTCTAGTTTAGCTAGCCAGCTATTGTCGTTCTTTTAACGCAACGTAACGTAATCAACACTGCTACCTAGCCCCCGAATAGCAGCACTGTAGAAACTATTACACTCAACGGAACGACTTGATTAGTGTAGTGTCAACAACGCAGCCACTGCCAGCTAGCCTACAAAGTCAACAACGCAGCCACTGCCAGCTAGCCTACTTCAACAGTACTGTATCATTTGAATCATTTTAGTCAATAAGATTCTTGCTACGTAAGCTTAACTTTCTGAACATTCGAGACGTGTAGTCCACTTGTCATTCCAATCTCCTTTGCATTAGCGTAGCCTCTTCTGTAGCCTGTCAACTATGTGTCTGTCTATCCCTGTTCTCTCCTCTCTGCACAGACCATACAAACGCTCCACACCGCGTGGCCGCGGCCACCCTAATCTGGTGGTCCCAGCGCGCACGACCCACGTGGAGTTCCAGGTCTCCGGTAGCCTCTGGAACTGCCGATCTGCGGCCAACAAGGCAGAGTTCATCTCAGCCTATGCCTCCCTCCAGTCCCTCGACTTCTTGGCACTGACGGAAACATGGATCACCACAGACAACACTGCTACTCCTACTGCTCTCTCTAGTCCGCCCACGTGTTCTCGCACACCCCGAGAGCTTCTGGTCAGCGGGGTGGTGGCACCGGGATCATCATCTCTCCCAAGTGGTCATTCTCTCTTTCTCCCATTACCCATCTGTCTATCGCCTCCTTTGAATTCCATGCTGTCACAGTTACCAGCCCTTTCAAGCTTAACATCCTTATCATTTATCGCCCTCCAGGTTCCCTCGGAGAGTTCATCAATGAGCTTGATGCCTTGATAAGCTCCTTTCCTGTGGATGGCTCACCTCTCACAGTTCTGGGCGACTTTAACCTCCCCACGTCTACCTTTGACTCATTCCGCTCTGCCTCCTTCTTTCCACTCCTCTCCTCTTTTGACCTCACCCTCTCACCTTCCCCCCCTACTCACAAGGCAGGCAATACGCTCGACCTCATCTTTACTAGATGCTGTTCTTCCACTAACCTCATTGCAACTCCCCTCCAAGTCTCTGACCACTACCTTGTATCCTTTTCCCTCTCGCTCTCATCCAACACCTCCCACACTGCCCCTACTCGGATGGTATCGCTCCGTCCCAACCTTCGCTCTCTCTCCCCCGCTACTCTCTCCTCTTCCATCCTATCATCTCTTCCCTCTGCTCAAACCTTCTCCAACCTATCTCCTGATTCTGCCTCCTCAACCCTCCTCTCCTCCCTCTCTGCATCCTTTGACTCTCTATGTCCCCTATCCTCCAGGCCGGCTTGGCCCTCCCCTCCCGCTCCGTGGCTCGATGACTCATTGCGAGCTCACAGAACAGGGCTCCGGGCAGCCGAGCGGAAATGGAGGAAAACTCGCCTCCCTGCGGACCTGGCATCCTTTCACTCCCTCCGCTCTACATTTTCCTCCTCTGTCTCTGCTGCTAAAGCCACTTTCTACCACTCTAAATTCCAAGCATCTGCCTCTAACCCTAGGAAGCTCTTTGCCACCTTCTCCTCCCTCCTGAATCCCCCCCCCCTCCTCCCTCTCTGCAGATGACTTCGTCAACCATTTTGAAAAGAAGGTCGACGACATCCGATCCTCGTTTGCTAAGTCAAACGACACCGCTGGTTCTGCTCACACTGCCCTACCCTGTGCTCTGAACCTCTTTCTCCCCTCTCTCCCCAGATGAAATCTCGCGTCTTGTGACGGCCGGCCGCCCAACAACCTGCCCGCTCGACCCTATCCCCTCCTCTCTTCTCCAGACCATTTCCGGAGACCTTCTCCCTTACCTCACCTCGCTCATCAACTCATCCCTGACCGCTGGCTACGTCCCTTCCATCTTCAAGAGAGCGAGAGTTGCACCCCTTCTGAAAAAACCTACACTCGATCCCTCCGATGTCAACAACTACAGACCAGTATCCCTTCTTTCTTTTCTCTTCAAAACTCTTGAACGTGCCGTCCTTGGCCAGCTCTCCCGCTATCTCTCTCAGAATTACCTTCTTGATCCAAATCAGTCAGGTTTCAAGACTAGTCATTCAACTGAGACTGCTCTTCTCTGTATCACTGAGGCGCTCCGCACTGCTAAAGCTAACTCTCTCTCCTCTGCTCTCATCCTTCTAGACCTATCGGCTGCCTTCGATACTGTGAACCATCAGATCCTCCTCTCCACCCTCTCCGAGTTGGGCATCTCCGGCGCGGCCCACGCTTGGATTGCGTCCTACCTGACAGGTCGCTCCTACCAGGTGGCGTGGCGAGAATCTGTCTCCTCACCACGCGCTCTCACCACTGGTGTCCCCCAGGGCTCTGTTCTAGGCCCTCTCCTATTCTCGCTATACACCAAGTCACTTGGCTCTGTCATAACCTCACATGGTCTCTCCTATCATTGCTATGCAGACGACACACAATTAATCTTCTCCTTTCCCCATTCTGATGACCAGGTGGCGAATCGCATCTCTGCATGTCTGGCAGACATATCAGTGTGGATGACGGATCACCACCTCAAGCTGAACCTCGGCAAGACGGAGCTGCTCTTCCTCCCGGGAAGGACTGCCCGTTCCATGATCTCGCCATCACGGTTGACAACTCCATTGTGTCCTCCTCCCAGAGCGCTAAGAACCTTGGCGTGATCCTGGACAACACCCTGTCGTTCTCAACTAACATCAAGGCGGTGGCCCGTTCCTGTAGGTTCATGCTCTACAACATCCGCAGAGTACGACCCTGCCTCACACAGGAAGCGGCGCAGGTCCTAATCCAGGCACTTGTCATCTCCCGTCTGGATTACTGCAACTCGCTGTTGGCTGGGCTCCCTGCCTGTGCCATTAAACCCCTACAACTCATCCAGAACGCCGCAGCCCGTCTGGTGTTCAACCTTCCCAAGTTCTCTCACGTCACCCCGCTCCTCCGCTCTCTCCACTGGCTTCCAGTTGAAGCTCGCATCCGCTACAAGACCATGGTGCTTGCCTACGGAGCTGTGAGGGGAACGGCACCTCAGTACCTCCAGGCTCTGATCAGGCCCTACACCCAAACAAGGGCACTGCGTTCATCCACCTCTGGCCTGCTCGCCTCCCTACCACTGAGGAAGTACAGTTCCCGCTCAGCCCAGTCAAAACTGTTCGCTGCTCTGGCCCCCCAATGGTGGAACAAACTCCCTCACGACGCCAGGACAGCGGAGTCAATCACCACCTTCCGGAGACACCTGAAACCCCACCTCTTTAAGGAATACCTAGGATAGGATAAAGTAATCCTTCTCACCCCCCCCCTTAAAAGATTTAGATGCACTATTGTAAAGTGGCTGCTCCACTGGATGTCATAAGGTGAACGCACCAATTTGTAAGTCGCTCTGGATAAGAGCGTCTGCTAAATGACTTAAATGTAAAATGTAAATGTAAAGTGTGGCATATACAAGAAGCTGATTAAACAGTATGATCATTACACAGGTGTAGCTTGTGCTGGGGACAATAAAAGGTCACTATAACATGTGCAGTTTTGTCACACAATACAATGCCACAGACAACTCAAGTTTTGAGGGAGTATGCAATTGGCATGTTGACTACTGGAATGTCCAACAGAGCTGTTGCCAGAGAATTTCATGTTAATTTCTCTACCATAAGCCGCCCTCCAATGTCGTTTTAGAGAATTTGGCAGTACGTCCAACCCGGCCTCAACCGCAGTCTATGTGTAAGCACACCAGCCCAGGACCTCCACATCCAGCTTCTTCACCTGTGGGATTGTCTGAGACCAACCCCCCAGACAGCTGATGAAACTGTGGTTTTGTACAACCAAAGAATCTGCTTGTCGTCCTCATCAGGGACTTCACCTGACTGCAGTTTGGCGTCGTAACCAACTTCAGCGGGCAAATGCCACCTTCGATGTCCACTGGCACGCTGGAGAAGTGTGCTCTTCAGGGATGGATCAAGGTTTCAACTGTACCAGGTAGATGGCCGACAGCGTGTATGGCGTCGTTTGGGCGAACAGTTTGCTGATGTCAACGTTGTGAACAGAGTGCCCCATGGTGGCGATGGGGTTATGGTCTTGGCAGGCATAAGCTACGGACAATGAACACAATTGTATTTTATCGATGGCAATTTGAAAGCAGAGATACCATGATGAGATTCTGAGGCTCATTGTCGCGCCATTCATCCGCCATCACCTTATGTTTCAGCATGATAATGCATGGCCGCATGTCGCAAGGACACACCCAAAAAATGTAATACAAAATTAATACAAAAATTGAAGCTGAAAATGTCCCAGTTCTTCTAAAGCCTGCACACTCCCCAGACATGTCCCCCATTGAGTATGTTTGGGATGGTCTGGATCGATGTGTACGACAGTGTATTACAGTTCCCGGCAATATCCAGCAACTTCGCACAGCCATTGAAGAGGAGTAGGACAACATTTACCAGTCTCAGTCAACAGCCTGATCAACTCTATGCTCTGCATAAGGCAAATGGTGGTCACACTAGATACTGACTGGTTTCCTGATCCGTGAAATCAATAGATTAGGGCCTAATGAATTTATTTCAATTGACTGAATTCCTTATATGAACTGTAACTCAGTAATATCTTTGAAAATTGTTGCATGTTGCATTTATATTGTTGTTCAGTGTTCATACAACATTCCAAAATGAAGACACATACTGGTTGATGTACCTTGGAGGTCCGACGCTCCGAGCGACCCAGCGTGTTGCGTCCCCGGGGCTCCCGCCGACCCAGTGTGTCCAATCCTGAAGGGGGGGCGTTGGGTGGTTGACCCCCTCCTCCACCTCGCTTGCTTCTCTGAGCCGTGTTCCCGCCACCAGCCCCACTCCGTCCGCCTCCGTTGATGCTACCCCGTGAGCTGCGGCTGAAGTCAGAAGAGCGGAAGTGTCTGTAGGGCCTTGCCTTGAAGGTGGGCGTGGGGGAGGCGGAGCCGGCGGTGTAGCGACTCAGCTTGATGTCTGTCTGCGTGGCCTTGATGTCGTCCACCATGGTACTGAACTGGTGGATGAGGCGCACCAGGGCCATGTCCACACGCTGGCTGATGGCCTGGCAGGCGATGGTGAAGTCGCAGTGGAAGGTGTTATAGTGGCGCCGGTTGAGGTCGTGGAAGGCGAAAGGAACGGCCGTGGAGTTGGGGGGGCCAGTGCTGGTAGACTTCTCCATCAACACAGAGTTTAGACTGAAGGTCTCAATCAGCAGGGCCGGTTTGAACTCCAGCGGAGGGAGGTTAGGCATGCCCTGTCTGCAGGGAGAGATGGAGAGGGGTAGAGAGCAAGATTGCTTATGAGTGGTAAATAATGGGACAAATAATAACCAGGCATACAGTATCTTTATTTAGATAAAAGGTTAATAAAAGGTTCATTTACCTTTTGGAGCGTTTGTTCTTCCGCTCCTTGGACGTGTCTGAGTCCACAATGTCTGCTCTGAGACACTCCAAGGTGCCGGAGAAAGAGAGGTGCTCTCCAAAATACATCTTGTAGCTGAGAGGAGTGGTATCCTGAGCCTGGATCCCTGTGTGACTCAGCAGAGGCTTGAACACAACCTGTGTGAATTGAGGAAAGGGAGAGGGAATCATTAGATTTATCACAAACACAAACACCCGCACTCTCAACAAGTTACCTGTGCGTCAGCGAGCTGCACAGCGGCGGGACACAGATTGCCCTCCTCGATGTCGGCCATCATTATGTCATCCTGGCTGGTGCTGTGCTGAGAGTGCTGAGACTGTGTTCCATCAAGAGTGTTTTGGTCGCTGGACAGAACCGTGTTGAAGTCTGATGCTGATGGGATGGTGGGGAGGTTACAGGTGACGCCTGAGGAGCAATGGGTAACAGACACTTAGGGTGACCTTTTTTCACAGTCTTCTACCGTGAGCTTCGGGGATGGTTAGCGAGCTGCACAGCGGCTTGCTGATCAACATTCGCCCCTAAGATTCTAAAAACATTCCCTCTACCTGTCTGCAGGCTGTTGTGCTGGGAGCGGTTGATGGGGGACTCCTGGGGTACAGCGTTCCCTCCGCCCCGGTTGCCCACAGCGTTGGACATCCAGTTGTAGAAGCTGACAGAAGAGGGCTCTGACAGCAGAGGGTGTTCCGTCAATACATCTGGGCCCACACTGTTACCTAAAGGGGGGCACAAACATGTAATGTAATGTAATGTTGCAGTCCAATTCTCTACCAATTCTCTATCATTGTGGCTCGAAAAGGATTAGAACTAGTATAAAAATATGGTGGAAATTCCATATAAGCCATACTTTTCGACAATGTTCACACTTTGGGGACGAGGGTATGTAATGGGAAGGCAACCCAAGTCTGAACCAGGTTTGGGAAACCCTGGTCTATCCCATGGTAATGTTCTAAGGACAATGGCAGTCTACCTGTGCTCTTGGTGGTGGGATCGTTCCTCTGGGGTGTACCCTCCAGCAGGTTGTGCAGGCTGGGGAAGCTGCCAGTCAGGTAGCTCAACAGACTCTCCTTACGGGGACTGTCCTTGGCAGGCATGCCCACGCGACTCACATGGGCAGGAGAGTCAGCCGCCGTGTCCCCGCTTGTGTAGCTCAGGGACTGGTATGGGTGGGAGCCCTGAGGAAGACACACACCCATATCAATAGTGTGAAAACAAATGCTTTCATATTGTACTAATGGAAAGTGGTACTTCCCTGTCGCCCCTGTCCACCTATATATACTGAACAAAAATGTGACCCGATTCAGGAAACTAGGCGTATGTCGCAAGTCACGACTTCACAGGAGAGCCGTTTGAACGTACAAATATATTTTTATGAAAATGCATTTTTTGGCAGAAATACCTTCACGAACATGTGACCTTTCATGTGTCTTAACAACAAACGTGTATGCCATCTGTAAATATGAATAAAATTGTTAAAATTACAAGCCTTGTTGGTTAAGCCACAGAAAAAGATAGCAACCTTCCAACTAGCCATGATTGGCTGAGATAATGAGTGATACAGGAAAGATAGCTAGCTACATTTGACACGTTTTTAATTTGGACAAAAAGTGGCTTCATTTCAAGCTAAAGTGTACTGTTAGCTAGCTAGCTAACATAGCGTGGTGTATGTACAACACCCGTTGAATATGGTTGGTACGTATGCAAAAAAGTGTAATGAAATTGTTGCCAGCAGAGTTGGTTAGGCTGTTTTCATGTTATCCAGAGGTAAGCAAATCATAAGCCAGAGCGTCAAGTGTGCGCTCCAAGAGCGAAACGAGACGGGTGGGGATAAAGTTAAGAGTGTGTGAATGATGCTGAATGGGTGTAGACAAAAAATAGCTCTTCACTAGATACCAAAACATTCAAAGGCGATTTTTCTCAAAAGTGAGTTTATCAACTTTCAAAGCAGAATTACTTTCCCATTGTTCCTCAAATGCAGTGTATGATATACAATTTTGTAGCTATGAGTCTCTACTTTTATCCAATGTAAAAAAAAACACAATTTCAAATTTCGCTACATAAGACCGAATTCCAGGTGGTAAGTCACAAATATAAATGAGACACGTAAAGTGTTGGTCCCATGTTTCATGAGCTGAAAGAAAATATGCCAGAAATGTTCCATATGCACAAAAAGCCTATTTCTCTCTAATTTTGTGCACAAATTTGTTAATATCCCTGTTAGTGAGCATTTCTCCTTTACGTACAACCGGCCTCACAACCGCAGACCACGTGTAAACACGCCACCCTAGGACCTCCACATACGGTTTCGTCACCGCCGGGTTGTCTGAGACCAGCCACCCGGACAGCTGAAGAAACTGAGGAGTATTTCTGTATTTCCTCCTTTTTGTGGAGGAAAAACATTTTGATTGGCTGGGCCTGGCTCCTCAGTGGGTGGGCCTATTCCCTCCCAGGCCCACCCATGGCTGCGCCCTTGCCCAGTCATGTAAAATCCATATATAAATGCCTAATGAATTCATTTAAATTGACTGGTTTCCTTACATAAACTGTAACTCCGTAAAATCATTGAAATTGTTGTATGCTACGTTTATATTTTTATTCAGTAGACAATGCAGACAGACAGGTGGATACACAGTTAAGACACACACCTTTACCTTTATTTTGAGGGCAGATTCACTGTGTGTGTGGGACTTGGACAGTTTCCTCATGATCTCCACCCCGCTGACTGGTCCAGATTTGTCTCCTGTTGGCGGGGGGCGGCTGCATGCGCCCTCCAGCAGCATGGTGTGTTCACTCACTGTGGCTGGACAGTATTTACAACATGATATAACCCATTGGACCAACATACTGCATGCATTATTGTCATCCCCGTCATCAAATTAATTAACATGTGGGGGGGGACTTTTCAGTACACTTGTTTTGATAAAGTCTCTGTCGTATTCATTTACCAGAATATTCAGCAAAATTAAAAAAACTCAGAGAAGAGGTTCCTACCTGCGTCAAACTCGAACTCGGCCCCGTCGGCGCTGGTGTCACTCTGCAGCGCAGCTCCGTTGTCCAGGCCCTGGACCTGGTAGGTCTGCTGCAGGGGAGTCTCCTTGGGTTTGGGCAGCTGGTTGGGCCTCATCAGGCCGATGGCCTTGAAGCCTTGGGTCACCACAATAAACTTCATCCACTGACGGGCCAGAGCTACCAGACCCTTTTTCAGGGTCACCAGGGCAGGCAGCCCGTCATTCTAAAGAGGACAAGATGAGATGGGTTAAAAGGATAATTAGTAGTTAACTTAGGGTAGATCCATGAGAGCTACTTCCAGCCCAGCACTAACAAACCAGATTCAGGCAATCATAGCACAGACTGAAGTTCTCAAGCCTCTAAATTCAAACACACACGTCTCACCATAGTGGCCTCCTCTATCACTGAGTAGTCAGCCTGCTGTAGGTAGCGATGCAGGATGTTACACAGCAGACAGGAGGGGTTCTCATGGAGGTAGCGTGCTCGCTTGGTCACCCTGTTGTACTTGCTCCGAAAGGGGATGTGGATACTCTTTTTCTGTAGAGAACATAGGAAAGAAAAGGGAATGTGTCTCATACACTGTGCATTTGGAAAGTATTCAGACACCTTCGATTTTTCCACGTTTTGTTATGTTACAGCCTTATTCTAAATATTTTTTAATTTTTTAAAATCATCCTCATCAATGTACACACAATACCCCATAATGACAAAGCAAAAACAGGTTATTAGAATGTTAGCAAATGTATAAAAAAAATTCAACAGAAATCCCTTATTTACATAAGTAATCAGACCCTTTGCTATGAGACTTGAAATTAAGCTCAGGTGCATCCTGTTTCCATTGATCATCCTTGAGATGTTTCAACAACTTGATTGGAGTCCACCTGTGGTGAATTCGATTGGATATGATTTGGAAAGGCACACACCTGTCTATATAAAGGCCGCAAAGCTTGGTTTTTGCTCTGCATGTCAGAGCAAAAACCAAGCCACGAGGTTGAAGGAACGTCTTCTGTATAGAACTCAACAACCCGGTCGCATTCACAGGTAGTATCACATTTTCACTTCATTTCATTACAGTACAACGGTTTGATTTGTTTGATCGTAGCTAGCTACTTAGCTAGCTACATAGCCGTCTTTGTATCAAAGATAATTGTGTAGTCTAGAGCGATTTTCTAGGTTCGCTAGCCAGCTATTGTCGTTCTTTTAACGCAACGTAACGTAAACAACACTGCTAGCTAGCCAGCTAGCCCCCGAATAGCAACACTGCAGAAACTATTACACTCAACGGAACGACTTGATTAGTGTAGTGTCAACAACGCACCCACTGCCAGCTGGCCTACTTCAGCAGTACTGTATCATTTTAATCATTTTAGTCAATAAGATTCTTGCTACGTAGCTTAACTTTCTGAACATTCGAGACGTGTAGTCCACTTGTCATTCCAATCTCCTTTGCATTAGCGTAGCCTCTTCTGTAGCCTGTCAACTATGTGTCTGTTTATCCCTGTTCTCTCTCCTCTCTGCACAGACCATACAAACGCTCCTCACCGCGTGGCCGCGGCCACCCTACTCTGGTGGTCCCAGCGCACTACCCACGTGGAGTTCCAGGTCTCCGGTAGCCTCTGGAACTGCCAATCTGCGGTCAACAAGGCAGAGTTCATCTCAGCCTATGCCTCCCTCCAGTCCCTCGACTTCTTGGCACTGACGGAAACATGGATCACCACAGACAACACTGCTACTCCTACTGCTCTCTCTTCGTCCGCCCACGTGTTCTCGCACACCCCGAGAGCGTCTGGTCAGCGGGGTGGTGGCACCGGATCCTCATCTCTCCCAAGTGGTCATTCTCTCTTTCTCCCCTTACCCATCTGTCTATCGCCTCCTTTGAATTCCATGCTGTCACAGTTACTAGCCCTTTCAAGCTTAACATCCTTATCATTTATCGCCCTCCAGGTTCCCTCGGAGAGTTCATCAATGAGCTTGATGCCTTGATAAGCTCCTTTCCTGAGGACGGCTCACCTCTCACAGTTCTGGGCGACTTTAACCTCCCCACGTCTACCTTGGACTCTTTCTTCTCTGCCTCCTTCTTTCCACTCCTCTCCTCTTTTGACCTCACCCTCTCACCTTCCCCCCCTACTCACAAGGCAGGCAATACGCTCGACCTCATCTTTACTAGATGCTGTTCTTCCACTAACCTCATTGCAACTCCCCTCCAAGTCTCCGACCACTGCCTTGTATCCTTTTCCCTCTCGCTCTCATCCAACACCTCCCACACTGCCCCTACTCGGATGGTATCGCGCCGTCCCAACCCTCGCTCTCTCTCCCCCGCTACTCTCTCCTCTTCCATCCTATCATCTCTTCCCTCCGCTCAAACCTCCTCCCACCTATCTCCTGATTCTGCCTCCTCAACCCTCCTCTCCTCCCTCTCTGCATCCCTTGACTCTCTATGTCCCCTATCCTCCAGGCCGGCTCGGTCCTCCCCTCCCGCTCCGTGGCTCGATGACTCATTGCGAGCTCACAGAACAGGGCTCCGGGCAGCCGAGCGGAAATGGAGGAAAACTCGCCTCCCTGCGGACCTGGCATCCTTTCACTCCCTCCTCTCTACATTTTCCTCCTCTGTCTCTGCTGCTAAAGCCACTTTCTACCACGCTAAATTCCAAGCATCTGCCTCTAACCCTAGGAAGCTCTTTGCCACCTTCTCCTCCCTCCTGAATCCTCCTCCCCCTCCCCCTCCTCCCTCTCTGCAGATGACTTCGTCAACCATTTTGAAAAGAAGGTCGACGACATCCGATCCTCGTTTGCTAAGTCAAACGACACCGCTGGTTCTGCTCACACTGCCCTACCCTGTGCTCTGACCTCTTTCTCCCCTCTCTCTCCAGATGAAATCTCGCGTCTTGTGACGGCCGGCCACCCAACAACCTGCCCGCTTGACCCTATCCCCTCCTCTCTTCTCCAGACCATTTCCGGAGACCTTGTCCCTTACCTCACCTCGCTCATCAACTCATCCCTGACCGCTGGCTACGTCCCTTCCGTCTTCAAGAGAGCGAGAGTTGCACCCCTTCTGAAAAAACCTACACTCGATCCCTCCGATGTCAACAATTACAGACCAGTATCCCTTCTTTCTTTTCTCTCCAAAACTCTTGAACGTGCCGTCCTTGGCCAGCTCTCCCGCTATCTCTCTGAATGACCTTCTTGATCCAAATCAGTCAGGTTTCAAGACTAGTCATTCAACTGAGACTGCTCTCCTCTGTATCACGGAGGCGCTCCGCACTGCTAAAGCTAACTCTCTCTCCTCTGCTCTCATCCTTCTAGATCTATCGGCTGCCTTCGATACTGTGAACCATCAGATCCTCCTCTCCACCCTCTCCGAGTTGGGCATCTCCGGCGCGGCCCACGCTTGGATTGCGTCCTACCTGACAGGTCGCTCCTACCAGGTGGCGTGGCGAGAATCTGTCTCCTCACCACGCGCTCTCACCACTGGTGTCCCCCAGGGCTCTGTTCTTGGCCCTCTCCTATTCTCGCTATACACCAAGTCACTTGGCTCTGTCATAACCTCACATGGTCTCTCTTATCATTGCTATGCAGACGACACACAATTAATCTTCTCCTTTCCCCCTTCTGATGACCAGGTGGCGAATCGCATCTCTGCATGTCTGGCAGACATATCAGTGTGGATGACGGATCACCACCTCAAGCTGAACCTCGGCAAGACGGAGCTGCTCTTCCTCCCGGGGAAGGACTGCCCGTTCCATGATCTCGCCATCACGGTTGACAACTCCATTGTGTCCTCCTCCCAGAGCGCCAAGAACCTTGGCGTGATCCTGGACAACACCCTGTCGTTCTCAACCAACATCAAGGCGGTGGCCCGTTCCTGTAGGTTCATGCTCTACAACATCCGCAGAGTACGACCCTGCCTCACACAGGAAGCGGCGCAGGTCCTAATCCAGGCACTTACTGCAACTCGCTGTTGGCTGGGCTCCCTGCCTGTGCCATTAAACCCCTTCAACTCATCCAGAACGCCGCAGCCCGTCTGGTGTTCAACCTTCCCAAGTTCTCTCACGTCACCCCGCTCCTCCGTTCTCTCCACTGGCTTCCAGTTGAAGCTCGCATCCGCTACAAGACCATGGTGCTTGCCTACGGAGCTGTGAGGGGAACGGCACCTCAGTACCTCCAGGCTCTGATCAGGCCCTACACCCAAACAAGGGCACTGCGTTCATCCACCTCTGGCCTGCTCGCCTCCCTACCACTGAGGAAGTACAGCTCCCGCTCAGCCCAGTCAAAACTGTTCGCTGCCCTGGCCCCCCAATGGTGGAACAAACTCCCTCACGACGCCAGGACAGCGGAGTCAATCACCACCTTCCGGAGACACCTGAAACCCCACCTCTTTAAGGAATACCTAGGATAGGATAAGTAATCCCTCTCACCCCCCCTTAAGTTTTAGATGCACTATTGTTAAGTGACTGTCCCACTGGATGTCATAAGGTGAATGCACCAATTTGTAAGTCGCTCTGGATAAGAGCGTCTGCTAAATGACTTAAATGTAAATGTCTGTAGAGCTCTGACACAGGATTTTGTCGAGGCACAGATCTGGGAAGGGTACCAGAAAATGTCTGCAGCATTGAAGGTCCCCAAGAACACAGTGGTCTCCATCTTAAATGGAAGAAGTTTGGAACCACCAAGATTCGCCCGGCCAAACTGAGAAATCGGGCCTTGGTTAGGGAAGTGACCAAGAAACCAATGATCACTTTGACAGAGCTCCAGAGTTCCTCTGTGGAGTTGGGAGAACCTTCCAGAAGTACAACCATCTCTGCAGCACCACCAATGAGGCCTTTATGGTAGAGTGGCCAGACGGAAGCCACTCCTCAGTAAAAGGCACATGACAGCCCACTTGGAGTTTTCCTAAAGGATTCTCAGACCATGAGAAACAAGGTTCTCTGGTCTGATGAAACCAAGATTGAACTCTTTGGCCTGAATGCCAAGCGTCACATCTGCAGGAAACCTGGCATCATCCCTACGGTGAAGCATAGTGGTGGAAGCATTATACTGTGGGGATGTTTTCCAGCGGCAGGGACTGGGAGACTTGTCAGGATCAAGGGAAAGATGTACGGAGCAAAGTATAGAGAGATCCTTGATGAAAATCTGCTCCAGAGCGCTCAGACTGGGGTGAAGATTCACCTTTCAATAGGACAATGACCCTAAGCACACAGCCAAAATGCAGGAGTGGATTCGGGACAAGTCTCAATGTCCTTGAGTGGCCCAGCCAGAGCCCGGACTTGAACCCGATCGAACTTCTCCGGAGAAACCTGAAAATAGCTGTACAGCTTGAGAGAATATGCAGAGAAGAATGGGAGAAGCTCCCCAAATACATGTGTGACGAGCTTGTAACGTCATACCCAAGACGACTCGAGGCTGTAATCGCTTCCAAAGGTGCTTCAACAAAGTACTGAGTAAAGGATCTGAATACATACAGTGCCTTGCAACAGTATTCATCCCCATTTGGGGTTTTTCCTATTTTGTTGCATTACAACCTTAAATAGATTTTGATTTCATGTAAATAGACATATTCGAAATAGTGAAATGAGAAAAAAGCCATTGCTTTAAAGAAAAAAATACGCAAACACGTTTGGTGTTCGCCAAAAGGCATGTGGGAGACTCCCCAGAGATATGGAAGATGGTACTCTTGTCAGATGAGACTACAAAATTTAGATTTTTGGCCATCAAGGAAAACGCTATGTCGGGCACAAACCCAACACCTCTCATCACCTCGAGAACTGGGATTCTCATGCTGTGGGGATGTTTTTCATCGGCAGGGACTGGGAAACGGGTCAGAATTGAAGGAATGATGGATGGTGCTAAATACAGGGAAATTCTTGAGGGAAACCTATTTCAGTCTTCCAGAGATTTGAGACTGGTACGGAGGATCCAGTTGAGAATCTGTGGTATGACTTAAAGATAGCTGTACACCAGCAGAACCCATCCAGCTTGAAGGAGCTGGAGCAGTTTTGCCTTGAAGAATGGGCAAAAATCCCAGTGGATAAATGCGCCAAGCTTATAGAGACATACCCCAAGAGACTTGCAGCTGTAATTGCTGTAAAAGGTGGCTCTACAAAGTATTGACTTTGGGGGGGGAATAGTTATGCACGCTCGAGTATTTTTTATTCTTTTGGTCTTATTTCTTGTTTGTTTCAAAATAAAAAATATTTAGCATGTTGGCATGTTGTATAAATCAAGTGATACAAACCCCCCCAAAATCCATTTCAATTCCAGGTTGTAAGACAACAAAATTGGAAAAATGCCAAGGGGTTGAATACTTTCACAAGCCACTGTTTGTAAATGTGACAATTTTTTATTATACATTTCCAAACATTTCTAAAAACCTGTTTTTGCTTTGTCATAATTGGGTATTGTGTGTGTATATTGAGGAGGATTTTTTCCCCCCATCCATTTTAGAATAAGGCTGAAACGTAACAGAATGTTGAAAAAGTCAAGTGGTCTGAATACTTTCCGAATGCACTGTAGACTCAGAATCACCTTTATTTGCCAAATACATTTACATATACCCTGAATTGACCTGGTAAAATGGTGCTGACAGCAATAGACAAAATATACAGACAGAATATAGACAGACAAATGTACACAATCTACATACAGTATATACACAATACGTGAAAATATAGGACTAATTAATGGATAAAATGCATTGGAGCCCTCAACCTGTGCAGTACTGACCTCCAAGGCTTCAGTCATGATGCAGCCCATGACAGCACACACTCTCAAGGTGCCCTCCATGTCCAGCTTACGCAGAGAAGACTTGAGCTGGTCGATGGGGACCAACCAGGCTCCGATCGCTGGTGTTGCTGTGCTCAGGAGATTCAGCTGCCTGGAGATGGCCTGGGATGGGGAGCGTACGTTGGTTGGGGCAGCGAAGCTGAACCAGATCTCCTTGATGGTGAGCTTCATGCTGCTGGAGTCAGGGGGCGGGGGCATGAGGGGGAGGTCCTTCTTCAGGTCGTCAGACTCCACCCCTTCATCCTGCAAGAGCAATCGACACCACACAGAGGCCAATGAGAGGGGAGCAAGAGAGAGAAGCAAGTGTATATTTTGTCTGAACGCTTTCCGTTACTGAAATGAGGTTGGATCAAGTACAACAGTTGAAAGTGATGAGTTACCTGATCGTCAGAGTCTGAGTTTCCGTTGGCATCAGAGTTGGGGCTTGTGGCGTCGTTAGGCAGGTTGTCATCAGATACATCAGTGCTGTAGCCGCTGCCCGTCTGAGAGCCTGATGAGCCATTGGATTTGGACATGCCAGTGTTCACGCCAGTACCCGACTGACCCATCATGCCAAACGCACTGTACAGCACTGCACCCGACTGACGTCCACCTGCACATATCCACACACAATCAGGCAAAAGTGTTACAGGGTTGGGGTTAATAACATCAATTCAAAGTTAATCTAAATTCCAATATGTATATACAGTGCATATGCATATCTTTCGTAATGACAAATTACCTTTGACGGTGAGGTTCTCAATTCCGCACTCAAACATGATCCAGCCCCACTTCTCCAGGGAGGCAGCGGTGCGGACCAGGTCTGCAGCCGCGTAGTTCTCCGTCTCGTCCACAAGGGCAAACTCATCTATTTCCTCCAGACTGAACAGTACTTTGGACTTCTCAAAAGGAATGGCCGTGATGGCACATGTCCCTATGTCTTAACCACAGGACAGGAAAAATGAGTAAATTTGAAAGTTTTGCTTCACAACTGGCTAACACTTAATATTATATTAGTCTCTAACTCCAGTCATGGACAGCCTGCTGGGTGTGAAGGCTGGTGTTTCAAAAAACACATTGTAGAGCATTCAATAAAAAAGAGCATATTCCCACCTTTGGAATCCAGGCCTCGTAGCTGGCAGTGGATGCGGTGGATGTTAAGCTTGGCAGCAATCTCCTTGCCCTTCTCAATGCCGGCGTTGGAGCGCAGTGAGCCTGAAGACTGTGGCTGCATCTTGGTGGCCGAGGCATACTTCTCCAAGTTTACGGAGGGACGGCCGTGCTCTGCAGTATTGGGTGTCTCCTCCACTATGCCCCTGAAGACAGACAGGAGGGTACGCACACGGTGTAACTGTGTGTGTGTGTGTGTGTCTTAAGGAGACAGGTGCAGTCTAGTGGAAATGAGGTTACCTGTTCATGCGAAACTGTGTGGCGATCCTGTCGAAGCAGAGAGCAACTAGAGAGACATGTGTGATGTGGTTCTTACTGGAGCTGAAGGGAGAACACTCTTCTATAGAGGCCTGGAGCAGACACAGGTTCACCTGCACAGCCAGAGAGAAAGATTTTTTGGGGCATTAGAGATGCAACTCTAGGAATCAGCATTGAACTACAGTCAAATTCGTTTAAATTCTGTTTAAGTCCAATACAATTTTCCTGGCCAAATTCCTACCTTAGGGATTGACACGTTAGCTTGCAGGCCTTTGATCTTCACGTTGTCTGGTTTGACCTTCAGGTCCGTTTGGCCATGTGGCATGTTGAGGGAGCCTGTGGTACCCTCCGTCTTGGACAGCTTGTGCTCCTGCTTGGCTGAGCTCTATAATGGGGGAAACATTTCAAAACAGGACAATCTTAGGGTAAATCTAAAATTGCACTCTATTCCCTTTACGGGTCTTTCTATAAACTACGGTACCCGTGAGGAATTCCTACGCTGGACAACTTGTAACTGCTGTTGATAAGTTACTGATAATAAATCAGCCATTTTTTTTCATGTCACTAATTTAAGGTAAGATGGGTTCATAGCTATATTCAATAAAATTCACGAGTTGATATAAAATATTGACCCTTTATCATGTTTGGTGACTTGATGGATTTGTCCAAAATCATATGACATAAAACATGACTTTTCTAACCTCGCATTTATGGCAGCGTAAGTTGTCATTATATCCTATATTAAGCATTATTCAGTTAAATTAGACATTTAACTTGAACACTGTAAGAATCTTCGATATAGCGGTCGTACAGTTTTTTGTATAGAGATCTCAGAAATGCAGTGTAACTACGTAAAATCCCGTAACATTTCATGTCTCCTTATGTTACGGGGTGAAACCCCAAATCCAAAATAATAAATGCAATTGCAAAACCGAACGCTTCTAACCGAAATGGTCACCTTACCTTGATACTTAAAACCTAAATCAATACTGTCATTATAGGGGTTCTTCAATAATTATGTATAATACTTGTTGGATGCGCATTTGGTGTCCAGCTGATTCGTCACGCCATGATATATTCATATATCTGATCCAGGAAGGAATTTTCAGAAGGACAGTTAAGTGACAAACATCTGTTGTGATAGCGCATGTGACGCAACAACAGCCCAGGTGCTGGAAAAAAGGTGCTTGCAAAAAATGTCCAGAATATTTTGGTGTCTGGTTTGTTATGCTAGTGAAGAAAGTTGTGCCTGGATCCACATTGGATCTAATATCCCTACTGAATTGATATTGATCATCTGTTGCCTGCTTGATTTACAGCAGGGTCTCGTTAGATCTAACAGAGAAAGTATCAAGGTAATGTGTTCATGTTTTCTGTGCCTCGGATTAGACACAGTCTACTGTGTGCAATTGCATAGGATAGACTATTGCGCAACACCCAACACTATTCCTATTAACTATTCTAGATATAATGACAACAAGTGACATAGTCTAGTGGGCTTCTTCACAACATGATCTGGTAATGAAATAACATGACAAATACATTTTGTTTTCCATGTTACACCTGCAATTATAAACAATACAAGGGGCTTGAAGTAGTCTATTTGAACTTGAATTTGGAGCTCAGAAATTCAAGTATTGGAATAGGCCTAATATCAGTAATTTCCTCACTTTAGTCCCCGAAAAGTCCTTATAATTATTGTAGCCAATTTTTAAGTTCTCCTGCTCCCTTACATGCTGACCACACCGCTCGCACGTGTAAACAAGCATCTGCTTTGCCTCTTCCATCTCCTTATTGGTTTTAGGAGCATTGAAACTGAGGTCCACACTCCAGTCCAGTTGGTGGTGGTAATGCACCTTTAAGTTGGTTGCCAACTGCCATAAAGCTAGCTAAATTGCCATAAATGTTTAATGCTTTTCAACATCTAGTGTGGGTGGACAAAATCAAAATGTTACAATTATCCGTGATTTCATTATTAATCAGTGTTGCTCTACTCTGTTGCAGTAAAACCACGTGTTGTGCCAAAACCACGTGCGGTTTTTATGAGGATGAAAACATCTAATGCTGGCTTCAACTGGGCTTTCCATACAAATCCCATTAAAAAAGGAACTTTGCTTTTGGTTCCTTTCTCATTATAAATACAGCAATGGTGAGATTCAAATGGTGAGATTAATGCTACGGCTATTCATGACTTTATTATGTGTGCCTACACAAGCCATGCACGCATCCAATCTATTTAGTCAGGCAATGTCCACATTATTCTAAATCAAATCACATTTTAGGTGTAATAATAATTAGAATATCAATGTATTGGCAAGGCCTAACAAATACACTATTCTTAGTGTTAATGGCCCACTTTTTTGGAAACTTTTTGCATGCTTTGTGTCAACTCCAATGCTTCCTTGAAAATAAAAGCCGCACAATCTAGGAGCTCAGATGCAAAAATGTAATTACCAATTGACTCCAATGCGTTCCACAGTTGTGTCAAGTTGTCTGGATGTCCTTTCGGTGGTGGACCATTCTTGATACACACGGGAAACTGTTGAGCGTGGAAAACCCCAGCAGCGCTGCAGTTCTTGACACAAATCAGTGTGCCTGGCCATAGCCTCGGGATGTAGTTTGTGTGTGGGGGTGCTATAAATCTTTTTGACAGCCCAGGCCCAGTGCTCTACTTTTTAAAATGTTTATTATGATTTTTAAGCGGGTGCTGCAGCCTCTTCAGCACCCCTACTTTCCACAGCTATGCGCCTGGCTAGGGCTGTTGCGGTCATGACATTTTGCCAGCTGGTGGTGATTGTCATTGAAATAACTGCCGGTCTCGTGGAAATTGACCGTCAATTAACATTAACATCTCCGGCTTCTACTCATAGTCTACAACCCACTGATGCAGACGTTTGGAACATCTACATTTTAAAAAGTCTAAAATAGATTTACATTTACATTTACATTTAAGTCATTTAGCAGACGCTCTTATCCAGAGCGACTTACAAATTGGTGCATTCACCTTATGACATCCAGTGGAACAGCCACTTTACAATAGTGCATCTACATATTTTAAGGGGGGGGAGGGGGGGGTGAGAAGGATTACTTTATCCTATCCTAGGTATTCCTTAAAGAGGTGGGGTTTCAGGTGTCTCCGGAAGGTGGTGATTGACTCCGCTGTGTAGTATATGCAATGTAGTCTACACCATCACAGTAAATGCAAGATTTATTTTAGGCAGGTCTAATGAAACATTTTGATATGAAGAAAATGCATTTCATAAGAACAGAATAGCATATCTGAGTCATCCTTATGTTAGGCCCTGCCTGCCGGTGTGGCGGTAATACGGTCACCATAACAGCACTATGCATGGCATCTACAACCATACCTGGTTCAAATGGCACTTAAATATTTTGTTTTGCCAATTCACCATCTGAATGGCACACATACACAATCCATGTCTCAATTGTCAAAAATCCTTCTTTAACCTGTTTCCTCCCCGTCATCTACACCGATTGAAGTGGATTTGACAAGTGACATCAATAAGGAATCGAAATGTAGCTTTCACCTGGATTCACCTGGTCACAGTCTGTTATGGATAGAGCGGTGTCCTTAATGTTTTGTACACTCAGTGTAAATTGTAATTATTGAGGACCTTGAAAATGTAAATTAAGTACTTGGAAAAGCCCCTGAATGTCCTTGGCCAATGTTGTTGTTTAGGTGGAGTTATGGGTCCATTTGTATATATTCATTTTTATTCCTCTAAGTACACATGTGGAACTGCATGAAAATCATTTTGATTTTTGTTTCAAACCATTAAGAAATGTTGATCCCAATGTCACACATTGGCCACATTATTTATAGAAAGACCCTTATAGTACTCTACTTTTAGCCAGATTTACTCCTTGGTGAGATTTACTTACGGATTCAGTCACAGTGGACTTGCTGATCTGATAGGCTTCGTTTAGGACCATCCCATGCAGGTCATCCAGAATGGCTGCAGGGTGACGTATACTGACGTAGTGGACCATTGACTCAATGTATCTGTAATAACACCTCATACATTGTCAATGACATTAGCAATATATATTCCTGTAATATGACTATGAGACTTGTTGGGCACAGCTGCTGTGGGGAGACACTGATTGCAGATGGAAAGGCAATATGTTTAGAATTTTCTATGATGAGCTGGTCTATAAGATTACCTATAACAGTATTTTTACACAAGCCTTTGGTGGCTATAGCATACAAGAACTTAATATAAACCCAGTTGATGTTACCTGTCCAGAGCTTCAGCCACTAGAGGGGTGAGCACCACATTGATTGCCCCTTTCACTTCCACGATGGCGGTGGTTCTGGTCTGGGAGAGGGGCTGCTCCAAGGTCCAGTCCTCAGTGGTGGTGTCGTCTGTGTTCTCCATCGCCTTCTTATCCAGAGGAGTGTACGGTTGGCTATAGTCACATAGAGAGAGATGCAGTTACAGATCTGTGTGTGAGAAACACACAGAGCAGACCATAGAGGTTAAAACCAAATTCTAGCCGGTGCTTATTCCACAAGTTACCACAGGCTAAATCTATGACAATAAAATGCCTATATACTCTGCTCCATCTGACTGTGCAATCCACTGTCTCATCAGCCCAGCCAGGCATTCATTTATAAACAATTTATAAACTACACCGCTCAAAAGAATAAAGGGAACACTTAAACAACACAATGTAACTCCAAGTCAATCACACTTCTGTGAAATCAAACTGTCCACTTAGGAAGCAACACTGATTTACAATAAATTTCACATGCTGTTGTGCAAATGGAATAGAGAACATGTGGAAATTATAGGCAATTAGCAAGACACCCCCAATAAGGAGTGGTTCTGCAGGTGACCACAGACCACTTCTCAGTTCCTATGCTTCTTGGCCGATGTTTTGGTCACTTTTGAATGCTGGCGGTGCTTTCACTCTAGTGGTAGCATGAGATGGAGTCTACAACCCACACAAGTGGCTCAGGTAGTGCAGCTCATCCAGGATGGCACATCAATGCAAGCTGTGGCAAGAAGGTTTGCTGTGTCTGTCAGCGTAGTGTCCAGAGCATGGAGGCGCTACCAGGAGACAGGCCAGTACATCAGGAGACGTGGAGGAGGCCGTAGGAGGGCAACAACCCAGCAGCAGGACCGCTACCTCCGCCTTTGTGCAAGGAGGAGCAGGAGGAGCACTGCCAGAGCCCTGCAAAATGACCTCCAGCAGGCCACAAATGTGCATGTGTCTGCTCAAACGGTTAGAAACAGACCCCATGAGGGTGGTATGAGGGCCTGAAGTCCACAGGTGGGGGTTGTGCTTACAGCCCAACACCATGCAGGACGTTTGACATTTGCCAGAGAACACCAAGATTGGCAAATTCGCCACTGGCGCCCTGTGCTCTTCACAGATGAAAGCAGGTTCACACTGAGCACATGTGACAGAGTCTGGAGACGCCGTGGAGAACGTTCTGCTGCCTGCAACATCCTCCAGCATGACCGGTTTGGCGGTGGGTCAGTCATGGTGTGGGGTAGCATTTCTTTGGGGGGCCGCACAGCCCTCCATGTGCTCGCCAGAGGTAGCCTGACTGCCATTAGGTACCGAGATGAGATCCTCAGACCCCTTGTGAGACCATATGCTGGTGCGGTTGGCCCTGGGTTACTCCTAATGCAAGACAATGCTAGACCTCATGTGGCTGGAGTGTGTCAGCAGTTCCTGCAAGAGGAAGGCATTGATGCTATGGACTGGCCCGCCCGTTCCCCAGACCTGAATCCAATTGAGCACATCTGGGACATCATGTCTCGCTCCATCCACCAACGCCACGTTGCACCACAGACTGTCCAGGAGTTGGCGGATGCTTTAGTCCAGGTCTGGGAGGAGATCCCTCAGGAGACCATCCGCCACCTCATCAGGAGCATGCCCAGGCGGTGTAGGGAGGTCATACAGGCACGTGGAGGCCACACACACTACTGAGCCTCATTTTGACTTGTTTTAAGGACATTACATCAAAGTTGGATCAGCCTGTAGTGTGGTTTTCCACTTTAATTTTGAGTGTGACTCCAAATTCAGACCTCCATGGGTTGATAAATTTGATTTCCATTGATAATTTGTGTGTGATTTTGTTAAATAAATAAAAAAAATTCATTCTTTCAGATCTAGGATGTGTTATTTTAGTTTTCCCTTTATTTTTTTGAGCAGTGTATAACCATCACATTTACATACGTATTCAGACCCTTTACTCAGAACTTTCTTGAAGCACCTTTGACATACAAACAAAGCCTAGCAAAATAAATTTGAAATACTTGTTTGTTTCTCCCATCAACGAAAGACCTCTGTCTAGTAGAGAGCTGGCAGAGAGGCCTTGTTTAACCACCTACAACATAAGAGAAATGGTTAAGACCTCAGGGTACTCCACGGATGAACACACACACACACACACACACACACACACACACACACACACACACACACACACACACACACACACACACACACACACACACACACACACACACACACACACACACACACACACACACACACACACACACAGTCTATATAGAATGTGTTTCTTACCTTAAAGCTGGGAACAGAGAGCTGGTCGAAGGAGGCAGAGCTCTCCTCACTGGTGGGCGTGTCCAGGTCCAGGGGGCGGTGTAGTGAGGACTTGGAGGTCCTCTTATTGGTGGGCTGCTTCTGAGACCAGTTAGACACCTGGGGTGTATTCAGAAGACGGTCAGAAGGTTTAAGATGTAACGAAGAGAGCTGTCATGATTCCCTATTCTCCCTGATAAACAACAATGTAGGTGTAGGCCTGCAAAACTACTGGTAATTTACAAAAGTTACCCACATTTCTGGTAACTTTGCCATAGCTTACATGTTAATTTACCAATCTTTGGTAATTCGGTATTACTTTTTAAAAATGTATTCATATAAAGTATACATTTTTATATACAGTTGAAGTCGGAAGTTTAACATACACCTTAGCCAAATAACACTCAGTTTTTCACAATTCCTGACTTAAAATTCCCTGTTTTATGTCAGTTGGGATCATCGCTTTATTTTAAGAATGTTTTTTAAGAATGTGAAATGTCACAATAATAGGAGAATGATTTATTTCAGCTTTTATTTCTTTCATCACATTCCCAGTGGGTCAGAAGTTTACATACACTCAATTAGTACTTGGTAGCAAGTGTCGGGTAGCCTTCCACAAGCTTCCCACAATAAGTTGGGTGAATTTTGTCCCATTCCTCCCGCCAGAGCTGGTGTAACTGAGTCAGGTTTGTAGGCCTCCTTGCTCGCACATGCTTTTTCAGTTCTGCCCACACATTTTCTATAGGATTGAGGTCAGGGCTTTGTGATGGCCACTCCAATACCTTGACTTTGTTGTCCTTAAGCCATTTTGCCACAACTTTGGAAGTATGCTTGGGGTCATTGTCCATTTGGAAGACCCATTTGCAACCAAGCGTTTAACTTCCTGACTCATGTCTTCAGATGTTGCTTCAATATAATCTACAAAATTTTTCCTTTCTCATGAAGCCATCTATTTTGTGAAGTGCACCAGTCCCTCTCGTAGCAAAGCACCCCCACAACATGATGCTGCCACCCCTATCCTTCACGGTTGGGATGGTGTTCTTCGGCTTGCAAGCCTCCCCCTTTTTCCTCCAAACATAACAATGGTCATTATGGCCAAACAGTTATTTTTTGTTTCACCAGACCAGAGGACATTTCTCCAAAAAGTACAATCTTTGTCCCCATGTGCAGTTGCAATCCGTAGTCTGGCTTTTTAATGGAGGTTTTGGAGCAGTGGCTTTTTCCTTGCTGAGCGGCCTTTCAGGTTATGTCAATATAGGACTGATTTTACTGTGCATATAGATAGTTTTGTACCTGTTTCCTCCAGCATCTTCACAAGGTCCTTTGCTGTTGTTCTGGGATTGATTTGCACTTTTCACACTAAAGTGCGTTCATCTCTAGGAGATAGAACGTGTCTCCTTCCTGAGCGGTATGACGGCTGCGTGGTCCCATGGTGTTTATAATTATGTACTATTGTTTGTACAGATGAACGTGGTACCTTCAGGCATTTGGAAATTGCTCCCAATGTTGAGACAGATTTGTGGAGGTCTACAATTTTTTTCTGAGGTCTTGGCCGATTTCTTTTGAATTTCCCATGATGTCAAGCAAAGAGGCACCGAGTTTGAAGGTAGGCCTTGAAATACATCCACAGGTACACCTCCACTTGACTCAAATGATGTCGATCAGCCTATCAGAAGCTTCTAAAGCCATGATATCATTTTCTGGAATTTTCCAAGCTGTTTAAAGGCACAGTCAACTTAGTGTATGTAAACTTCAGACCCACTGGAATTGTGATACAGTGTATTATAAGTGAAATAATCTGTCTGTAAACAATTGTTGGAAAAATTACTTAGGACATCTACTTGGTGCATGACACAACTGGCTTGCCAAAACTATAGTTTGTTAACAATACATTTGTGGAGTGGTTGAAAAACAAGTTTTAATGACTCCAACCTAAGTGTTGGTAAACTTCCGACTTCAACTTTATGTGTCCATATTGTCCATGAGTTTCTAGTGGATAGGCCATATGGTTCAATTCAACTTCACTAAGTTGATATGAAAGTTGACAGTAATATACCTTCCCTTTGCAACCCTATACAGGGGTGTCAAATGTATGTACAATACGTCTTACTTTTCTTATCTAATAATAATAATAATTTCAGGGATAAAGTAATGTGTCTCAGCCTTACCTGGTAGTGTGCCAGGTAACTCTGGTAGCAGGCCATGACGTGGGGCTGTCGTGTCACCAGGCCTGGCTCGGGGGTCTTCTCCAGCTCCACCGAGCCCTCCTCCTCCAACCCCAGCGCCGAAACAAAGGAGGCCTGCGATTGGTGGCTTGGGATGGGGTGGGCTGGCAGCGGGGGCAGCATGGGGGGCATGGGTAGAGGCCTGGGCTCTGTGATGAGATCCCCGTTCAACACATAGGTGAGGGGGCCCTCCACGCTGTGGTAGATGGAGCTGCGGCTGGAAGCACAACAGATTGGTTTAAATACTGCAAGCATGTGTTGTTATTTTACTAGGTAAGTTGACTGAGAACACATTCTCTTAGAAAGTACGCGCTTAGGTAAGAGGGAGAAGGGTCGGGAAAGGAGGTGCAGTCATTTAGCAGCTACAGTCCCAACCTGTAGTGGTCCATGTGGTAGGGCTGCTGCTGGGGCTGATACTGCATCTGCTGCTGCTGCTGCCTCCTCTTCTTCCTCCCAGGGTAGGTGCCTGGACCCTCATCTGCACTGCTGATGGGCTCAAAGTCCTCTGCTGCTGAAAAGTAAGCTTCGCTGTCAGCCACCGACATGCTGGAGTCTGCTGAGCGGTACTGGTGGAAGGTGCAGGAGTCTGCGGACGGCGTGAAGGGGAAGGAGCTGTAGCTCCGGCGCGGAGAGTCCAGGGCATTCTCGTCACTACGGGAGACCTCGCTGCTGAACTGGACGCCAGCGAGGGGCGGCGGAGGCTTGTCGGTGAAGACGGCCGCCGACAGGCTCTTGGTACTGCCTAGCCGGGCAGACTGCATGGAGGACTGGCGCTTGAGGGGCGAGCGGAGAGGGGAGCGGAGGGAGGAGCGCTCCTGGGCACTGTTGGGAGAGATTGGGGAGCCCTCAGGGACATCTGTAAGAGTACTGTGTAGAAAGAAGAAGGGGTTGAGAATACCAAGATAATGCACTTTGGAATCAACAAAAAGTCAGCTTCTTCACTCTTCGTGGGCTAGTATGGGGGCTGTTGGTCAATTGTGAATATGTGTGAGCATTGTGTATGCCTGTTGCACCCCTGGAGCACTCATCTGCTACTCACTCTGTAGTGCTTTTGCCGTTCATGGGGAACATGCGTTCCTCAGTGCTGGGAGATGGGCTGTCCCTCTCCCCGGCCAGTAGGGGCAATGCAGCGCTGGAGGAACTATTTTCCTCGGAGGAGGAAGCCGAACTGTGGGAGCGCGGAGGCACCTGGAGGCTCAGGCGTTGACCCCGCATTCCGGGATCCGGGGCCGGACTGGGGGTACAGGTGTCCTTCATCACCGCCAAACCCTTACCTATAGAAGGGAATACACACTACTGTAGGTTACGTGTGTTCCAGATACACAGATCAAAGCTTAAATGGAACAGAACAGCATCCTTGACATTTAACCATTTTCACAGTGAACCCAGATATGACCTCTGCATCGGTCTACAATCTCTATGAACTATAATCCTGTACCGTTTGATAAATAAATTATAACTCCCGTACCATCGGACAGTTTGGTTGTCTCCCTGGTGACGATCCACTCTCCAGGCTGCAGCAGTGATTGGCCGTAGCAAATGTCTGACTCAGTGCTGGAGGAGAAGGCAGAGCTCGAGGGGGTCTTCTCCTCCAGATGGAAGAAGTCCAGGCCTGTGTTGGTGCCCCCGTAGAAACGACAGCCCCCCAGGCAGCCACACTTATTCCTGCTTCGCTTGTTACGCCCTGTCTCATCTGGCCACAGGAACCATAGACTGGGAGGAAGGGAAAGAGAGAGACAGCACACTCATGTCTCTGTGTTCTCTGTGTCTGTGACTGCTGCTGGTGGTGGTAAGACCAATTTTCTCTAGGGATCCATTTCCCCCTATTTTCTTTGGGATCAATAAAGTGTATTCATTCCTTCCTCCATTCCTACCTCTTGGTGTGAGCGTCATGGAGTTCCAGGAACTGCCTCTGCACCTCATACTTGGCCGGGTGGTCCGCAGCTAGTGCCACATCAGCTGTGATCAGGGCAAAGTTGACCGAGCCAGCCTCCAACCAGAAGGATCTCCGCAGTACAGGGGGCTGCACCGGCCCTAACCCCTGACCTGGAGAGGGCCCTGGTCGGACCCCGTCTGACTGGGGCTGTTGCTGCTGCTGTTCAATGTACTGGTGGATATATACGTCCTGAACCACGGCACTGATCCCTTCTCCTACCGCCTGATTGTGCAGGTTGCAGTTGGCCAGTCGGATGGCGCCGGTCTAGGTGAAGGGAAGGCAGTGTTTTTCAACTCCTGTCCTCAAGCAGGGCTTGACATTAACTTTCTAACTTTTTTGACACTTGTCACTCTGGACAAGTAGGACAGATTTTTTTACTTGTCCAAAAGCTTAAAATTTTACATCATTTTATGATTCAAGGAACCACTTTACAAAATAAAATGTATTACTATCTTTTTTTACCATAAAGAAATATACAAAAATGTAGGCTACACACTTCCTATTGGCATCTTTGCATATTCAAACCTGTCTCAAAATACAACACTGCCCCTTTAAGGCTCTCATGGAGGATGGTTGGCCACACTTGGTAGCCTATAAAACATTGCAACATTACAATTACAACCAAATAATTTTTTACATCGTTATAAAATAATTCCCTCCAGGGCTAGAATTTAAGGGCGTCCCGTCGTCCCTGGGATGATCAAAAATATTTATACGGTTCAAAACAGACTCTGGGACACAGATCCATACAAACAGTGCACATCATTTGTTTTATTTTTAAAGCAATGATGCAACAGATCAGACCGTTTAGCTTAAGATGTTGATAAAGTTTTATTTCTTTATAATATAAGCTCAACAATGTGCACATGGCTGTAGGCTATGCGCAAATATTCCAAAATGCAATTAGCGGGAAAACACTGTTCTCAAAAGCACACCGCACGTGTGAGTGGATCCATGTGACAGATGAAAATATCAGTTAGAAATAAAGAAAGAGGGGAGATCTAAAGATGCATCAACTAGCATGGGTTACTAATATGACTAGGATTATTCCTTTGGCTGCCGGACAATAAAAGAATGTTGATTTGAAAACCAATAGAACAAGAGAAAAATGCTGATTTCAATGTCTTTACAGTGCCTTCAGAAAGTATTCACACCCCTTGACTTTTGTTGTTTTGTTGCGTTAGCCGAAATTAAAAATGTATTAAATTGGATTGAATTGTTACTGACCTACACACAATATCCATGTCAAAATTGAATTATGTTTTAAGACATTTTTACAAATTGATTCAAAATGAAAAGCTGAAATGTCTTGAGTTAATAAGTATTCATCCCCTTTTTTATGGCAAGCCTAAATAAGTTCAGGAGTAAATATTTGATAACAAGTAACATAATAAGTTGCATGGACTCACTCTGTGTGCAATAATAGTGTTTAACCTAATTTTTGAATGACTGTCTCATCTCTGTACACCACACATACAGGTCTCTCAGTCGAGCAGTGAATTTCAAATACAGATTTGACCACAAAAGGTTTTCCAATGCCTCATGTATAGTGGTGGCTGCATCATGTTATGGGTATGCTTGTAATCGTTAAGTACTGGGGAGTTTATCAGGATTTTTTTTTAAACAGAACATGCAAATCCTTGAGGAATACGTGGTTCAGTCTGCTTTCCACCAGACACTGGGGAATTAATTAACCTTTCAGCAGGACAATAACCTAATATTTATGAAAATGAGATACTTCCGTATTTAATTTTCAATACATTTGCTAAAATTTCTCTAAACAAGTTTTCACTTTGTCATTATGGGGTATTTTTTGTAGATGGGTGAGATTATAAATATATATATTTTTTAATCCATTTTGAAATTAGGCTGTAACAAAATTATGTGAAATAAGTCAAGGTGTATGAATACTTTCTGAAGGTACATTATTTATGTAATTAAAAGTCTCATTAACCTTTGGCTACATTTTCTGCCGCCTCCAGGTCAGCATCGGTTTGGACAGGTGGCTGTAATTAATATGCATATCACCTACACTTTGACATGTGAGCTTTTTTATTTATGTAGGCCTACATGAAACATTCATTTGAATATTAATCCAATGTTGGCCTCTCTGATCCAATTCTGATTGGTGTAATTGTTTGATATTGTGATTTTCGGGGGATATTTTTTTACTTGTCCATTTGGACAACTTAAATCTGTATTCTTCTTGTCTGACTTTTTTAAATGTATTTTTTTACTTGTCCCTGCCATGAGGATAATCGTTAATGTTGAGTCCTGTCAAGTACCCCCTAACGTTAAACATTTTGTTCTAGAGTAAGAATTACCTTGATGTTGGCTGCACAGCTGTGCTCCACTATGAAGAGGTCGGCCCCATCCACAGCCAGACGGGTCATGGTGTACTTGAGCTCCTCAGAAGTCCGGCAGTGTCCAGGCAGGCAGGCCATCTACAAGAGAAGAGAACAGAATAGTTACACTGGTTTATTACGGTCTTATATTTTTTACACAAATATAGAAAACCAGAAAACCAGCAGACTACAGATTCTCTAGTATGTGAAAGTGGGAAAGTGTCTAAGTGTTACCTTGGAGTCACACACACGGCGGTCCACCCCATGCTGGCAGATGACAGAGGGCTTAGGCTGTTCCAGCTGGAACTCCCGGGAGAAGACGTGAAACATGTATGTCTCGCCCCACTCCATCACACTGGCCAGCTGAGGAACAACACATTCATTAGATATACACACAGACACACACAGAGAGAACAACAGTGTAGACAGACCTGTGGCATGGTGACTCTCCCAGTGAGGGCCCCGGCTTGCATGTCTATGAGCCAGGCGTACTCCAGGGTGTCTGTGCCTAGAGGCAGGCCCTGGGCTGAGAACATGGCATGGGCACGCATCTGCAGACCAGACAGACTCAGGTGGCCGTCCCTCAGAACACCATCAGATGTGGGCCGCTGTGTGGACATAGGTAATAATTAGGCTGTCAAAGTTAACGTCTTAACGCATTAATCACATCTCCATTTCTTCACCACACGCTTAAGCGAACACGTTTCCACACAAAACCTTTTAAGTGCAACACACAACACGCTCTGTGCTGCTTACAGTGTGCACTCCATCTCTGTAGCGCTTTCTATCTCTACTGTGGTGCTACTGTGGTGCTTAAACATCCACTATGCACACAGCTTTGAGCAACCATTTGAAGGAAAAAGTTCAACCATAAATACATTCCTAGGCCTCTCTTTAGATAACAGGAAAAGCATCATTTGTACAGAAGCAGCTAGCTATTTATGCTAATGTTAGCTAGCTAGCTAATCAAAATAATGTTTACAGTGCCATGGCTGATTCAACTTCTGTAGAATTGATAACATTGTTGAACAGGTTTAAAACCTTATTTTTCCCTAAAGTCAACCCTGAATGTTTAACAACTTGTGTGTTCATGCAAGTGTTAAACTTCAAGAACAAGATGGAGTAGGCCTACTTAAACATTGGGAGCATTAATAGCTAGCTATATGCTGTGGTGTAAAGTACTTAAGTAAAAATACTTTAGGTACTGCTTAAGTAGTTTTTGGGGGTATCTGTAGTTTACTATTTATATTTTTGCCAAACGTAACTTTTACTTCAATACATAACTAAAGAAAATAATGTACTTTTTACTCCATACATTTTCATTGACACCTAAAAAGTACATTGACAGGAAAATGGTCCAATTCACACACTTATCAAGAGAACATCCCTGGTCATTCAACCCTACTGCCTCTGATCTGGCGGACTCACTAAACACAAATGTTTTGTTTGTAAATTATGTTTGAGTGTTGGAGTGTGCCCCTGCTATCCGTCAAAAAAAAAAAAATTGAGAAAATTGTCCCGTCTGGTTTGCTTAATATAAGGAATTTGAAATTATTTATACATTTACTTTGACTTTGATATTTAAGTACATTTTAGCAATTCCATTTAATTTTGTTACTTAAGTATATTTAAAATCAAATACTTTTAGACTTTAACTCAAGTATTTTACTGGGTGACTTTTACTTGAGTCATTTTCTATTAAGGTATATTTACTTCTTCCACCACTGGCTATATTGTATGTCAGTGACTTTTGTGTTGTTTATGTTGAAAATACCATTAAAAGGTTCTGATGAAGAGTATTTAGTGTTTATTTCCCTTACAATCAAAACAGATTGCCTATAAGTAGTTTTTGGCACATTTTAGCAAATTCAAAAATTGTGAATAATGCCATTAATTATATTCCTTATTTTAATCGCATTACAGTGCTAGTAATAATAATAAACTTGTTGGGGCCTAAAGACAGGTGGGATTAGCTTCCTATATGCATATACACGCATCACACAAACATCCAGACATTATGCATGCACATCTATCATACATCCATCACATGCATACAATCTTGTGAAAGCACAAAACAACCTCTTAGAATGGTTAGTTCCTACAGTTTGACAGTCAAATGGTAGTATTGTGCGATGTGCATTGCTAATAGGTAAAAAGTGTCTATTTGATTCAGCCAGTTGATCTACATTCACAGTACTCTCAAAACATTGAGCCACATACCCACAACAAAAATGTTGCAGCCTATTATTCTCAGCAGAACTCAGTTCTGCAGATAATTGCATGAGGGAAGAGATTACCAACCAGAGCATTTCAGGTAAATCTCTTAGCTCTGAGGCTCCAGTAATAACAAACCCATGGCTACTGCTAAGCATACAATCATAAACCATGTTCTGCGCCATGTCTACATCAATCCAGTGCTTTTAAATCCTTGTCAACATGAACAAGTGCACGCCTTGAAGTGAAATATGAGGACTCTTGTATGAATGTATCACTAAAGCTCGTTTCCTTTCGATTATGATTGACTCACCTGGTAGTTGTCACTGATGAATATGTGAGCCGGTGAGAGCACAAGCTGGAGCATGGTCTCTTTGTAGCCCTTTTTCATCTCAAAACACAGCTTCTCTAGGAACCCCGAGGGGGCTTCAGGACTGTCGCTGCCGCAGTGCTGTCCAGACACACGTGGAGAGAGAGAGTTAGAAGAATGTCTGGATTAAGGGGCATCTCCAGCACTGGTACAACTGGTACAAAGTGGCGCTGGTAGACAACATAATGTGTTAGTTGCTGATAAAGATTGCTGGTTGTTGCAGGGGTAGGTGGGGATGGACTTACCATGGGCAGGCGTCCGTGCACCTTGTAGAGGTTGATGAGGACGGTGATTTCCCAGGGACGCAGGGCCAGGGGGTGGAGGGTGGCACCATCCCTCCCGTCATCGTCCAGGCCCAGTGGAGACCAACCCAGGGTGGAGGAGGTGGACAGGGAGGACAGCACAGGGCTGGACACCGCCTCCTCAAAGTCTGTGTACATGTCGTCCTCACCAAAGTAGTTCTCCTACAGAATGGGGAGAGGGATGTGTGGAGGGTTAAATCTTGTGACATTTTCTAACCAAAGGGCTGAATCCTTGATTTGAAGAATGTACACGTCACTCAAATGTTTTCCTCAAATCTCACATTTTTTTCTGGATGTCTATGAGTCTGCACAGTTTCCTGTGCTGTATGTTGTCTCCCTGACTGTACCTTGATGGAGACGAGGGCCTTGAGCAGGGGCCCGTAAAGGATGATCTGGGAGTCGGGGGACATCTCTATCTCCACATGGAGCCTGTCAGGGGGCAGCTCAGAGGGATCTGTGGTCACCCTGCTGTTGTGGGCAGAGCTGCGAGGTGGTGGCGGGTGGGGCACAGACGAGTGCTCAGGGGGGCGCAAGGACGACAACATGGCATCCTCCATCTCCGACACTGCAGGGACAGAGAAACACTCACGTAGAAGTACAGAGCAGGAACATATAAACGCAAATGAAGTTAAACATCTTAGGAATCTGCTCACAGGACTGCTTGAGCTGTTTGTCTGCCTTCTGGGGGTAGATGGGGTGCCAGGTGTAATCAATGATGAGCAGGAAGTTTGGGACGGTCCAACAGTCCACCCAGCCAGCTCTGAAGCACAAGGAACAAATGGCATAGTGAAATGGTAATTACATAGTAATAATTATTTACTTGTTTATACAGTGAAACAAGCACCACAAAGGGCTGTGGTTGACATTAAATTTTGTCAGACGGTTATTGTATCACAGTAATTGACCGTTAATGAACATAAACGCATTTAGCATCTCCAGGCCTCCACGCATACAAGCTGCATGCACGGCTTTGGAACATCTACATTTAAAAAACTATTATAAATCAATTGAATATACACCATCACAATAACGCCATTATTTATTTTAGGTCTAAAGAAAATGTATTTCAGAAGAACAGAAAATTAGTTGTCCTACGGTATGTTATCTGGCTATGTGCCATCCCATAGGCTGTTGGTTTGTTCATTTAGCAGACAAGGTCTGCTTAAAAGTCCCATGCCATTATTTTATAGGGTGAGTATTGTCAAAGTGACACACTTTCTAAAAATGTGCTTTCCCGGAACACCTAACATAATCATCCCATTGTCTTAACCCCCAACATGATACCATTCTAAATAGCTTAAGAACTCTACTGCACTATACAAAATAAAATAAAAAAATATCAAAAACAGGATGGATGACTTCTTCAAACACAAATTGTCCTGAGACCACTGTCAGTCAATACTAATATACTAATATTTTCATATGAATTATGAAACTATTTTAAAAAAAAATCCCTATTACTATGCTATTCAAAATCAAATACAATTTCACTAATTGTAGGTTAAATCTGAATTTGTTTAAATTTAGGCTAATATACCAAAGATACTATCTTATATTATTATTATTATATAAATCAGTATTTGTTTATAAAACATTTTCTGCCATGTGTAATTTGCAGTAGGCTATGTATTGTATAAAGGCACAATCATTATTTTAATTCAGTTTTTTTTTCTTCTCAGGCTTGGGCTCATATATAGGCCTATATTTATGCACAAGATCTAATATGCATATGGGTGGTTTGAATTAATCATCACCTTAGAAAGCACTGTCCATTTCGTTGTTAGGCTTTGAAACAACATCCACAACAACCGTGTTTTTCACTGTTACAACCTGTTGTTGAACTTCTTTCTTCAAATTCATCAATCACAGTGAGGTGAGTTTTAAAAGAACATACTGTTTTGATAAGTGTTTAATGTGATTTTCAATTGCATTTGCATTGCTGTCAGAGTGGTTAGAGGGACAATAGTGCCCTGAGTATGAGGCTATTAGCACTCTGAGGATTGTTAGCGAGTTGGGTACCAGTAATGTGTATCCAAAGTACATAAGAGATTACTGTGTTTACAGTGGTCATGACTTCCGACTGTTGGTGTCGTGGTAATACAATCACCGCAACAGCCCTAGCACCTCTACCACACAGTTTCCTAGTAAATGATGGCTAAATACTGGTGGAATACCGTTAATTAAAGTGTTAGTGGGTCTGACTCACTCTGCGTGGGTGATGTTCCTCCAGCCGGACTTGTTGAGTTTGGGAGGGCCGCCATGACTCTGGCCCTGGCTCTCCCCAGGCATGCACATGTCAGGTGGCAACTTGCTATTCTGGTAGTCCTTGGCCAGGGTGAGCAGTGGGTACCTGCTGGGGTGGCAGTCTGGCAGGGAGAGCCGTAAGTCTGTGTCTTCAGCCTGGGATTAACACAGAGACACAGACATATACGTGCCCACATCGGGAAGTACTGTAAGGGTACTCCTTACATGAAATGATCTTGAAAAATTCCATCTGCTATTAGCTACTGTACTCACCCTCAGACAGAACCTTGTATTGCAGGTGGTAGGGACATACTCATTAAAAGGCAACGTGAAATCAATGTTCAAAGTCTCCCCACAAGCAGCCAGATACACTGAAAGACAAAGGGTTATACAATATCAGTAAAACGTTAATCATTTCGATTCTGATGTGCATCAAAAGTGCAGGCAAATTGTATATGTTCACTACATACAATGTTAAGTTCACTCCTTGCGAATTCTTGAGTTAGTTCATCATTTAATTCCAACATCTGTCTCACCATTCTCCTGTTGCTTAGTGGAGCAGTCGATCCAGTTGTGCTGGTTGGCAGCCCAGAGCATCTCAAACTGGTGGAAGACAACCTTGAACTTCCAGGCGTAAGGGACAAAAGAGTAGATATCCGGGGCACCGTCACTGGCCCAGTCCCCGATCAGGTCTAGAGACGGACAAGAGCGAACCAAAGTGTCTACATTCAGCAGCGTTTGATTCAGTACAATATGTGTACATCAAATGTCTATAGTGCAATTCCATGCCAAATAAGCCTGCAATTTTCATTCTTAATTGGGAGGAAGATTGTTTGACATGGTTTTTACATTTGTATCAACAAAAAAATGTCATGATGAAAGTGGCCATTGTATGCCCTTTTTAGACCTGGACATACCTACTGTAAGACCCTATGCTCTGTAAACCGTGCATGATAGACATCTTGGTGTCATTATAGTCCTTATAGTGTGCTCTAAAATATGGAGTATGTCTTGATCCTGAAATAAAATATTTCACATGAATTTATCCAACATAACATATTTTATTACTACCCTTGTAGATTTAGCTTATTTTAAGACATTGTTTGTCGCAAAATACTCTACAAGTACATCACATTTCAGTGTATCCAGAGTATGCTCTTTCGTAATTCTGAAGGTATGATCAATTGATGAGCACCACCAACACAGTGAATGTGGAAAATGGATTCAAAAGGCAACTCCCTCTGCTGCTGACTTGCTGAATGTGCGATCCTAAAGGACGGCGGTGATTGGTTATTTACCTATACATTTGTATGTATAAAATGGGTCAAGTTCTCTCACGTCACCCCGCTCCTCCGTTCTCTCCACTGGCTTCCAGTTGAAGCTCGCATCCGCTACAAGACCATGGTGCTTGCCTACGGAGCTGTGAGGGGAACGGCACCTCAGTACCTCCAGGCTCTGATCAGGCCCTACACCCAAACAAGGGCACTGCGTTCATCCACCTCTGGCCTGCTCGCCTCCCTACCACTGAGGAAGTACAGCTCCCGCTCAGCCCAGTCAAAACTGTTCGCTGCCCTGGCCCCCCAATGGTGGAACAAACTCCCTCACGACGCCAGGACAGCGGAGTCAATCACCACCTTCCGGAGACACCTGAAACCCCACCTCTTTAAGGAATACCTAGGATAGGATAAGTAATCCCTCTCACCCCCCTTAAGTTTTAGATGCACTATTGTAAAGTGACTGTTCCACTGGATGTCATAAGGTGAATGCACCAATTTGTAAGTCGCTCTGGATAAGAGCGTCTGCTAAATGACTTAAATGTAAATGTAAATGGGTCATATCAGAGAAACTTCTCCGCTAGACATTATTTGGGGTGTTTTTTCAGTCTCCTTACATATTTATGAGAGGATGTTTCAGACAAAATTATGCACTATGGCTGTATTTAAATTTTTTCGCGCCTACAGAATTCATCCAATGTCGTCATTGGTTGACTGAACCTGCTCTCTTCCTGGAGCTGGCCGCCAAAACAAACTGAGCACTCCGCTTGGAGTTTAACAAAAGGCACCTAAAGGACTCTCAGACCATGAGGAACAAGATTCTCTAGTCTGATGAAACTCTTTGGCCTGAAATCCAAGCATCTTGTCTGGAGGAAATACCCCATCAGACCAGAGAATCTTGTTTCTCATGGTCTGAGTCTTTAGGTGCCTTTTGGAAAACGCCAAGGGGGCTGTCATGTGCCTTTACTGAAGAGTGCCTTCCGTCTGGCCACTGTACAATAAAGGCCTGATTTTTAGAGTGCTGCAGAGATGGTTGTCCTTCTGGAATGTTCTCCCATCTCCACAGAAGAACTCTGAAGCTCTGTCAGAGTGAGCATCAGGTTCTTGGTCACCTCCCTGACCAAGGCTTTTCTCCCCCGATTGCTCAGTTTTACCGGGTGGCCAGCTCTTGGAAAAGTTTTGGTGGTTCCAAACAGCTTCCATTTAAGAATAATGGAAGCCAGTGTTCTGCCACTTCTTGGGGACCTTCAATGCTGAATACATGTTGTTGCTGACATGCACTGTCAACTGTGGGACCTTATATAGACAGGTGTGTCTTTCCAAATCATGTCCAATCAATTGAATTAACCACAGGTTAATGAAGTTGTAGAAACATAAAGGATGATCAATGGAAACAGGATGCACCTGAGCTCAATTTCCAATCTCATAGCAAAAGGTCTGAATATTTATGTAATTAAGGTGTTATATTTAATACATTTTCAACAATTTCAAACAACCTGTTTTCACTTTGTCATTATGGGTATTGTGTGTAGATTGAGGAAAAAATATAATTTAAATAAAGGCTGTAACGTAACAATATGTGGAAAGAGTCAATAGGTTTGAATACATTTCAAAGGCACTATACACACTATTTGTTTTATATATTTTCCTTTTATGTTCCCCTAGCCCTCCCTTAATTAGATAAAACTAATGGACAACAACACTTGGGCTTCTACTTCCGTCTTATACATACTACATACATTTTACAGACAAAATGTATTTTACTCCCATCAACCCTAATCTACCATTTTGTTAAAACACGTATACTTGCCAACATTTGTTTAAAGGATACCGCTAAAACAAATTATGCAGGGAGTTGGTGTAAGACTGAAGCTAGTTTATCCAAATATACAATTCATGAATATCACAATGAACTTATAAAGAAGTCGAAGTCAGCACTTGATTGGTTTTTTAATAACACCATTATATACATATGTTCAAAAGCCAGTGGTGACCCATCATTCAGGGCAGAGCTCCACCTGTTGAGCAAAAAAAATATAAATATTTTTTTCTAAACAGGTGGAGCTCTGCCCTGAATACTGGAACGGTGTATTCACACACACTACCAGTGAAAAGTTTGGGGACACACCTACTCAAAAAAGGTTTTGATTTTTACTATTTTCTACATTGTAGAATAATAGTGAAGACAAACTATGAAATAACACATGGAATCATTTAGTAGCCAAAAAAAGTGTTACATGTTTTATTCTTCAAAGTAGCCACCCTTTGCCTTGATGACAGCTTTGCACACTCTTGGCATTCTCTCAACCAGCTTCACCTGGAAAGCTTTCCAACAGTCTTAAAGGTGTTCCCGCATATGAAAAACAAATTATTGTCCCACTAAGCGCAAACCAGATTGGATAGCATGTCGCTGGAGAATGCTCTGGCAACCATGGTGGTCAAGTGTGCCTTGAATACTAAATAAATCACTGACAGTGTCACCAGCAAAGCAGCCCCATACCATCACACCTCCTCCTCCATGCTTCACGGTGGGAAACACAGGGGCGGCAGGTAGCCTAGTGGTTAGAGCGTTGGACTAGTAATAATAATAATAATATATGCCATTTAGCAGACGCTTTTATCCAAAGCGACTTACAGTCATGTGTGCATACATTCTACGTATGGGTGGTCCCGGGAATCGAACCCACTACCCTGGCGTTAAGTAACCGAAAGGTTGCAAGACTGAATCCCCGAGCTGACAAGGTAAAAACCTGTCGTTCTGCCCCTGAACAAGGCAGTTAACCCACTGTTCGAGGCAGTCATTGTAAATAAGAATTTGTTTTTAACTGACTTAGTTAAATAAAGGTTTAAAGTTGTTTTGGTTTTTTAACACACAAGATCATCCACTCACCTACAAAAGTGGTTGGAACCAAAAATCTCGAATTTGGACTCATCAGACCAAAGGACAGATTTAAACCTAATATCCATTGCTCATGTTTCTTGGCCCAAGCAAGTTTCTTCTCCTTATTGGTGTCCTTTAGTAGTGGTTTCTTTGCAATCTGACCATGAAGGCCTGATTTCAAGCAGTCTCCTCTGAACAGTTGATGTTGAGATGTGTCTGTTACTTGAACCCCGTGAAGCATTTATTTGGGTTGCATATTCTGAGGCTGGTAACTGTAATGAACTTATCCTCTACAGCTGAGGTAACTCTGGTTCTTCCTTTCCTGTGGCAGTCCTTATGAGAGCTAGTTTCATCAAAGCGCTTGATGGTTTTTACGACTGCACTTGAATAAACTTTCAAAGTGCTTGACATTTTTCCTGGTTGACTGACCATGTCTTAAAGGAATGATGGACTGTCGTTTCTCTTTGTTTATTTGAGCTGTTCTTGCCCTAATATGGACTTGGTCTTTACCAAAAAGGGATATCTTCTGTATACCACCCCTACCTTGTCACAACACAACAGATTGGCACAAACGTACTAGGGAAAGAAATTCCACAAATTAACTCGTAACAAGGCACACCTGTTAATTGAAATGCAATGCAGTGACTACCTCATGAAGCTGGTTGAGAGAATGCCAAGAGTGTGCAAAGCTGTCATCAAGGCAAAGGGTGGCTACTTTGAAGAATGTCAAATATTTTTTGATTTAACACTTTTTTGGTTACTAAAAGATTTCATGTGTTATTTCATAGTTTAGGTATTCACTATAATTCTACAATGTAGAAAATAGTTGATATTGCGAGGGTTAATTTGTTTGCTCAATGCACTGTCAATGTGTCAGTATATTGTGTATGTAAGTAAATCCTCATGATTGTATTTTCCTTCCTTTTTAGACCACATAGGCCTAATCACTGATGTGATCTTCCTGTCTGGGTTGGCCCCCAGGCTTCTCTCTCTCTCGGAGGACCTGAGCCCTAGGACCATGCCTCAGGACTACCTGACATGATGACTCCTTGCTGTCCCCACCTGGCCGTGCTGCTGCTCCAGTTTCAACTGTTCTGCCTTATTATTATTGGGCCATGCTGGTCATTTATGAACATTTGAACATCTTGGCCATGTTCTGTTATAATCTCCACCCGGCACAGCCAGAAGAGGACTGGCCACCTCACATAGCCTGGTTCCTCTCTAGGTTTCCTCTTAGGTTTTGGCCTTTCTAGGGAGTTTTTCCTAGTCACTGTGCTTCTACACCTGCATTGCTTGCTGTTTGGGGTTTTGGGCTGGGTTTCTGTACAGCACTTTGAGATATCAGCTGATGTACGAAGGGCTATATAAATAAATGTGATTGAATAGTCTATGATTTGGGTGACTGGAGTCTTTAACAATTTTTTGGGCCTTCCTCTGAGACCGCCTATTATTTAGGTCCTGGATGGCATGAAGCTTGGCCCCAGTGATGTACTGGCCCTTACGCACTATCCTCTGTAGCGCCTTACGGTCAGATGCCGAGCAGTTGCCATACCAGGCAGTGATGCAACCGATCAAGATGTTCTCGATGGTGCAGCTGTAGAAACTTTTGAAAATCTGGAGACCGATGCCAATTCTTTTCAGTCTCCTGAGGGCGAAAATGTGTTGTCGTGCCCTATTCACAACTGTCTTGTTGTGTCTGGACCATGATTGTTTGTTGGTGATGTGGACACCAAGGAACTTGAAACTCTCGACCCTCTCCACTACAGCCCTGTCAATGTTAATGGGGGCCTGTTCGGCCCTCCTTTTCCTTTAGTCCACGATAAAAAACTTTGTCTTTCTCACATTGAGGGAGGGGTTGTTTTCCTGGCACCACACTGTAAGGTCTCTGACCTCCTCCAAATAGGCTGTCTCATCGTTGTCTGTGAACAGGCCTACCACTGTTGGGTCGTCAGCAAACTTAATGGTGGTGTTGGAGTCGTGTTTGGCCACGCAGTCGTGGATGAACAGGGAGTACAGGAGGAGACTAAGCACGCACCCTAGAGGGGCCCCAGTGTTGAGGATCAGCGTGGCAGATGTGTATTTGCCCACCCTACCACCTGGGGGGCGGCCCGTAAGGAAGTCCAGGATCCAGCTACAGAGGGAGGTGTTTAAGTCCCAGGGTCCTTATCTTAGTGTTCCTTTTTCCAGGTGGGAAAGGGCAATGAGGGAATTTGAGATTCCATCATCTTTTGGGGCAGTATGCGAATTGGAATGGGTCTAGGGTTTCCCGTGATGATGGTGTTGATGTGAGCCATGTTGATGTTAGCCATGACCAGCCTTTCAAAGCACTTCATGGCTACCGACGTGAGTGCTTCGAGGAGGTAATCATTTAGGGATGTTACCTTCGCTTCCTTGGGCACAGGGACTATGGTGGTCTGTTTGAAACATGCAGCTATTACAGTGAAGACACTTGCCAGTTGGTCCGCACATGCTTTGAGTACACGTCCTGGTAATCCGTCTGGCCCCACGGCTTTGTGAATGTTGACTTGTTTAAAGGTCTTGCTCACATCGGCTACCGAGAGCGTGATCACACAGTCATCCAGAACAGCTGGTGCTCTCATGCATGCTTCAGTGTTGCTTGCCTTGAAGCGAGCATAAAAAGTTATTAGTAGGCTGGTAGGCTCGCGTCATTGGGCAGCTCGCAGCTGGGTTTCCATTTGTAGTCTGTAATAGTTTGCAAGCCCTGCCACATCCGACAAGCGTCACAGCCGGTGTAGTAGGATTCAGTCTTAGTCCTCTCTAGTGCAATTAATGTATTGTTTGACGTTGTGTTGTGGCTTTGCTGGCATGCATTAAAAAACATTTGTTTTCCCCACCAAGATTTAACATGCTAAAATCACCACTGACAACAGCTAGCAATATATAGACCACAATGTTGGTTGAATGTTCCAGGCAAGTTCCAGAATCTTCTTCAGATGGTTAACCTCTTCTTGTGTTGGGTAATGGCAGCTGTTTTTAGCAAGCTTTGGGTATGTTGGGTTTGGGGGGGGGCTTTGACTCTGGCTCCTTGTAGAGAACCGTCTGGTCCTTTCTGCACTCCACAATCAGGTGGACAAGCCTCTCGTACACTTTCTTCACCGCACACTGCTTCGATTTCTTTTAGAAGATTTGTGTGTACTGCAAGTCTCCTGGAAAGACATGAAGACTGATCATGAGGATGTGTAACCATACAATAGACCATGTTCGTCTGTAAACAAATAAGGGCACAGTAGACTGGTATGCGTTTTGATTGACTTGTAGGCAGTCTAGCTGTGTATAAGCAACTACAGTTGTGCTGTTGAGTAGACAAGCTAGAAGAGAATACCAACAGCCCCTCTCCCGCCTGCCACAGAACTGACTGCAAGGATAAGAAAAGTTTGAGAAGCACTTATTTTGTAGACAGTTTAGTGTATTGGTGATTTTGTTTTCTCAAGAGGGTATTGTGCTTTTATAAATACCTTTGACTGTCCTGGCTGGTTTCAAAGTAAGATGATGTTGATCTTGAGTTTATTCCAGGCCGAAAGCTTTAATCTAAATGGGTCTACAGGTTCTGTACTACTACGTAGAATTTATGCACACATGACTGTAAGTCGCTTTGGATAAAAGCGTCTGCTAAATGGCATATATATATATATATATATATATATATATATATATATATATATATATATATATATATATATATATATATATATATATATATATATAAAGCTGGTGTCAATGTTATTGTCATCAGTAGCAGGGTTAGTGGGTAGGACACTCAGTATTCAGGTGATTAACCAACATTTTACTACTTTTCCCCCATCAATACACACGCAAAGCAACGAACTACATCCACCCACCCCCCTCACGTCAATAGATCATGCACACTAACCTTTACACACCCACCCCCAACAGACACCAGTCAGTCAACCAGTCAGTCAAGTCCTGCATGAACAATAATACAGAGAACTACAGTAGAAGTTGTAGCCTCATTGTAAACACACCAACTATGACAACAAGACATGGACCAAGTTTATGCCTAGCTCCAGTATATTTATTTGCTCATCATGGAGTCATGGAAAGATTGCTGATATCTTTGCAGATGTTGATGGGATCGGACTCTAAATAGAACACAGTCAAGTCAGGCTCTGCGGAAGTTCTTTATCTAGCTAATAGTTCACTTACCTAACCTAAGGAAGCTGACATTAGCTTACAATGTTAAATCACATTGCCAGATAGCAGCTGCCTAATTACATTGATATGCTTTGGAATGTTTGGCCAGTGTATTATGAAAGCTAGCTAGATGTTGGTTTAGATAAACAAATTTGTTTGCTAACCAGTTCGCTTGGTAACATTAGCTGCGTTACCTCAGCTTGACTTCTTTTCACAGGTGATGTTGGGCTGATCAGTTAGCTCCCTCTTTGAAGTGAAGGGGAAAATCGATAGAATAGCATCACTTTTCAACATTCGACGACATGGCAACCCCATCAGTTGAGACTTCAGATCCGTCAGAAATCCTCTGGCTGAAAGTGCTGGCTACAAAACAGACATTTCTATATTTCTCACACCTCCACGGGCGGTCCTGGACATTCTGAAATCCCTAGGAATTCTGGACATTGTGGTTTGCTTACAACCAGGCAATGTAGCTGGCCCGTTTCTACCCTTGAGATGCAAAAACGCTTGTATTTGCGTGTAGTGAGGAAATAAATGTTTATTATTAATAAATATTAATGGAGCTAGTGCCTTCGGAAAGTATTCAGACCACTTGACTTATTCCACATTTTATTACGCAGCAGCCTTATTCTAAAATTGATTTAAAAAAAAAAATAGATCATTAATCTACACACAATACCCCATAATGACAAAGCACAAACAGGTTTTTAGAACTTTTTGAAAATATATAAATATCACATTTCCATAAGTATTCAGACCCTTCACTCAGTACTTTGTTGAAGCACCTCTGGCAGCGATTACAGCATTGAGTCTTCTTGAGTATGACGCCACAAGCTTGGTACACCTGTATTTGGGGTGTTTCTCCCATTCTTCTCTTCAGATCCTGAAGCTCTGTCAGGTTGGATGGGAAGCGTTGCTGCACAGCTTTTTAAAGGTCTCTCCAGAGATGTTCGATCGGGTTCAAGTCCGGGCTCTTGCTGGGTCACTCAAGTACATTCAGAGACTTGTCCCAAAGCAACTCCTGTGTGGTCTTGGCTGAGAGCTTAGGGTCGTCTAAGTCTAAGGTCTCTGGAGCAGGTTTTCATGAAGGATCTCTTTATACTCCGTTCATCTTAACCTCGATCCTGACTCGTCTCCCAGTCCCTGCCGCTGAAAAACATCCCCACAGCATGATGCTGCCACCCATGCTTCACCGTAAGGATGGTGCCTGGTTTCCTCCAGACGTGATGCTTGGCATTCAGGCCAAAGAGTTCAATATTGGTTTCATCAGACCAGAGAATCTTGTTTCTCATAGTCTTAAGGTGCCTTTTGGCAAATTCCAAGCAGGCTGTCATGTGCCTTTTACTGAGGAGTGGCTTCCGTCTGGCCACTCTAGCTTAAAGGCCTGATTGGTGGAGTGCTGCAGAGATAAAAAATCTCCACAGAGGAACTACAGAGCTCTGTCAGAGGGACCATCCGTTTCTTGATCACCTTCCTGACCAAGGCCCTTCTCCCGAGTGTTCAGTTTGGCCCGGCGGCCAGCTCTAGGAAGACTTCTTCCATTTATGAATGATGAAGGCCACTGTGTTTTGGGGGACCTTCAATGCTGCATAAATGTTTAAGTACCCTTCCCCAGATCTGTGCCGACACAATCCTGTCTCAGAGCTCTACAGACAATTCCTTCGACCTCATGTGGGACCTTATATAGACAGGTGTGTGCCCTTCCAAATCATGTCCAATCAATTTAATTTACATTTACATTTAAGTCATTTAGCAGACGCTCTTATCCAGAGCGCGACTTACAAATTGGTCCACAGGTGGACTCCAAGCAAGTTGTAGAAACATCTCAAGGAAGATCAATGGAATTAGGATGCACCTGAGCTCAATTTCAAGTCTCATAGCAAAGAATCTGAATACTTATGTATTAAAACAAAAAACAGAACTTATTTACATCTAAACATTTCCAGAAACTGTTTTCGCTTTGTCATTAAGGGGTAGTGTGTGTAGATTGCTGAGGAAAATGTTTTATTTAATACATTTTAGAATAAGGCTGTAACGTAACAACATGTGGAAAAAGTCAAGGGGTCTGAATACCTATAGGTAGCCTAGTGGGGCGGCAGACAGCCTAGTGGTTAGTGTTGGGCCAGTAACCGAAAGGTTGCTAGATCGAATTCCTGAGCTGTTAAGGTAAAAATCTGTCATTCTACCCCTGAACAAGGCAGTTAACCCACTGTTCCTAGACCGTCATTGTAAATAAGAATTTGTTCTTAACTAACTTGCCTAGTTAAAAAATAAAAAATAATAATTACCTTCTGTAGGCACTGTATATAGTGAAATTAAGCACCGGTGAAATTTGCCTTTAAAAGCCCACTCTGGAAATGTTACGTGTTTGAAGAGTATATTGTTACAAACATTATGTCTAAAGATAAGCTAAATCCAAAAAGGGCCATTTTGAGAGATTGATATTTTAAATATTGAATAAATTAAAGTCCAAATTTATTTTTCAGAATCTAGACATACTCCATATTTGAGAGAACAATAACACCAAGATGTCTGTATCCTGTACGGTTCACAGATCATAGGGTCTTACAGGAGGGATGTATAGCTCTAAAAATAGTATAAAATGGCCACTTAGTGATACAAATGTAAAAAGCATGTCAAAAATCCTTGTTCACAAAGAAGTAACTATGTGAGAATTGCCGGAAAAATCTCAGATACTACAAATATTTTCGGACTAAGCTGGTGTGGAATCGTCCTATAAACAGATTGAGAGAAGGTCTTACCAGTGAAGAAGTTTTTCTGGGCATAAATAAAGTGATAGGTGGCCTTGTACACCTCTATCTCACAGTTCCAGGACTGGGGCATGTTCCACACACTGGGATAGCTGGCAATCACATGGAACTAAGGGGAGAAGTGTCAGAGGCAACAATCATGTCAACACGCTTTCATGTTCACAAGGAGGTACACTAACACACCTGATTTAACTCATCAAGGGCTTGGTAATTCATTTGTACACAGTTGTTTTGATTCAATCACTCATTAAAAAAATGGGTAATGGAAACTCTGGATATGGCTTGTGGCTAAATAGGACCCCTGCAGATTCCTACTATGCTGTACTTACAGCCAGCATCTCAGCCTCCAGCAGAGTCCTGTACTGCATGCTGGTGGTGGTGTCTACATGGAGCAACTGGCCTTTGATGGTGGGAGAGTAGCCTGGGGAGAGAGGATCAAACAAATGCTCACTACTGAAGTTCGGTGATGGTAATATTGTCATGATTAATGCATGATTTTATGGCATCGCACCGGCATCTTACCCTGTAACCATAGACACAGACATCCACTTTCTTCTAACCTCAGTTCTTTCTCACTGTCCACTCACCTGTCTCCCCCACAGTCATAGGGATGTTCACTTCCAGATAAGAGCCTGCTCCGACATTCACATGTATGGCATTGGTTTCCTAAGAGCAGGAAAATCATTAGATCACATATTTAGAGAAACACATGATCCCATTGTGAAATGGATTATAACAGTTTAGAGCCATTTAGATCTGTCATTATCTAATACTAATAAAAAAAGAGACAGAATAGAAGAGGAGAGAAACAGAGAGTGAGAAGCCTGCTCTCCTGGTACCCTGTTTTTGGTGAAGAGCAGGTCTATGGTGGCGTCTGCGATAATGTTCATGCGGAGTTCAAAGGCCAGAATCTGTCTGGGTTTGCCGGGCTGAGCCACCTCTGTAACACCCATGGACTGGTAGTCTGCTGGTAGGAAGAACTTCCAAAGGCAATCCCTGCATACAGAAATATAACCCTTAGTCATTCTATTTTTATGGTCTCTGCACACAGGAGAGAATGCTGAGTGTGCGTATGTGTGTCCGTGTACCTCTGCCTGTCCGCCCAGGGCCCGTAGTTGAAGTCAGTTCCTTTCCCACAGACTATGTCCAGACCCCAGCAGGGAGGCAGATCCTGCAGTTTGGTTCCTTCTCCACATAGCTCTGGATCCCCACTCTCCTGCTCCTCTGGGACCAGGCCTGATAACACACACACACAAACATAAATAGTCATTCCAAAACACAAGAACATTCATGAAACCACGTCCAACCCAAATCCATGTAGAAACAGTGCCAATACACCCATATCTTACACGATTCATCATGACCAGAGTTCTACATACTATGGTCGTACCTGGTTCATCCTGGTAATAGTAGATGTCCACATCATTGGACTGCATGACCACAAACCCTTCTCCCATCAGTCTGGGCGGCCTATAGAGGAGAACACAGAATCTCAGAATACTGCTATACCACTATTAATGTGGCTCCTAAGATGTTAAACACTTCTCGTTTTGCATGCTCGTGTAATGGGGTCAGGGATTAACTGTTTGGGATTAGATCAAAGGTCAACTCACTCATCGTTTTGCATGCCCAGGTAGCGTGGGCTGGGTACTAGCATGACACGAACATTCTCCAGAGAGCCCTTGACAATGTGCATGTACTGGTCTAGGTGGCTGGACGGGGGCTTGGTGGCGTAAGTCAGAAAGGCATCCTCAAAGTTCACACATATCGTCTGGGGGAGGTGGTGGTTCCCGAATGCCAAGCGACCCTGGAGAAATACACAGAGGTGATGATGAGAATTATACATATGTGCACTTTCATAGAACCTAAACATTGACTTGTGTGTGGGAGTGATGTCTCATATGTAGCTAAGCTAAAGGTAACTCACAGTGCTGATGTTGACTTTGATGACGGGGATGAGGGATCTCCAAGATGACGATGGGTCTGGAGTCTCTCCTTTGATGTTAACACTGTCCAGGATCTTTTCTTGTTCCTCTCTTTCCCTTTCCTCGTCTTTTTTGGGCGGTATGAGGGTGCGGTCCAACCCAAAGGTCTCCTCTAGACGTGCATAGAGGTCTGTCCGGTTGTAAACGTGGAACTCAAATCCATTTACGGTCACGTAGAGCCTGGTCTCAGCTTTGGGGTCTGGAGAAGACATGAACAAGGTCATCTGTAACTTTGGTCAAGAATGGTCAAGAATCATGGAGAAGAGTACTCCTGAGTACAAGCTATTTGAATTTCCTGTGGCCTCCCGCCACTCCTACACCTACAGACTTGTTATCCAAATCCAAACCATTATGTCTCTCCTACAGTCCACTCACCATGCTGTTTCTGCTTAGGGTTATACATTTTCCACCAACGGAATATAAAGAAACCATCTTGTATTCTGTAACACAAAATACATTAAGTATAATAAAATAGTATTAGAATATAAGCATGTATTATATAGAAAGCAGAAAACATAACAGAATAGTGTAAAAGTAAGCACCTGATGGACATGTCTTTGTTGATGAAGTACACATCCCTGAACATGACCTTCCCCGACAGCACCGAGAAAGAGAAGGAGCCTGTGGAGAGAAAGGACAGAGAGTGATGCTAAAACTCAGCCAAGTAAGTCAGAATAACAACGCGTTTCAGACACGCTAACAGATTATTCACACCGAATTCCATATATTAGGTCAACTGAGGGGCCAAGTCAATCAATCCCTATCCTAGTCTGCTGTTCCCACATGCTTCAAGAGGGCCACCATTGTTCCTGTTCCCAAGAAAGCTAAGGTAACTGAGCTGAACGACTATCGCCCCATAGCACTCACTTCCGTCATCATGAAGTGCTTTGAGAGACTAGTCAAGGACTATATAACCTCTACCCTACCTGAAACCCTAGACCCACTCCAATTTGCTTATCGCCCCAATAGGTCCACAGACGATGCAATCGCAATCACACTGCCCTAACCCATCTGGACAAGAGGAATATCTAAGTAAGAATGCTGTTCATCGACTACAGCTCAGAATTTAACAACATAGTACCCTCCAAAATCGTCATTAAGCTCAAGATCCTGGGTCTTGACTAGAGGTCGACCGATTAATCGGAATGGCCGATTAATTATGGCCGATTTCATAACAATCGGTAATCTGCGTTTTTGGACACAGATTATGGCCGATTACATTGCACTCCACGAGGAGACTGCGTGGCAGGCTGACTACCTGTTATGTGAGTGCAGTAAGGAGCCACGGTAAGGTGCTAGTTAGCATTAAACTTATCTTATAAAAAACAATCAATCTTAACATAAATCACTAGTTAACTACACATGGTTGACGATATTAATAGTTTATCTAGCTTGTCCTGCGTTGCATATAATCGATGCGGTGCCTGTTAATTTATCATTGAATCACAGCCTACTTCGCCGAATGGGTGATTTAACAAGCGCATTCTCGAAAAAAGCAGTCTTTGCACACCAATGTGTACCTAACCATAAACATCAATGCCTTTCTTAAAATCAATACACAAGTATATATTTTTAAACCTGCATATTTAGTTAATATTGCCTGCTAACATGAATTTATTTTAACTAGGGAAATTGTGTCACTTCCCTTGTGTTCTGTGAAAGCAGAGTCTGGGTTATTGCAGCAGTTTGAGCCGCCTGGCTCGTTGCGAACTGTGTGAAGACCATTTCTTCCTAACAAAGACCGTAATTAATTAGCCAGAATTGTACATATTTATGACATAACAGTGAAAGTTGTGCAATGTAACAGCAATATTTAGACTTAAGGATGCCACCAGTTCGATAAAATATGGAAAGGTTCCGAAATAATAAACGTTTTGTTTTCGAAATGATAGTTCATGGATTTGACCATATTAATAACTTAAGGCTCATATTTCTGTGTGTTATTATATTATAATTAAGTCTATGATTTGATAGAGCAGTCTGACTGAGCGGTGGTAGGCAGCAGCAGGCTCGTAAGCATTAATTCAAACAGCACTTTAGTGAATTTGCAAGCAGCTCTTCGCTGTGCTTCAAGCATTGCGCTGTTTATGACTTCAAGCCTATCAACTCCTGAGGTGAGGCTGGCAATACTAAAGTACCTATTAGAACATCCAATAGTCAAAAGGTTTATGAAATACCAACGATAGAGAGAAATAGTCCTATAATAACTACAACCTAAAACTTCTTACCTGGGAATATTGAAGACTCATATTAAAAGGAACCACCGGCTTTCATATGTTCTGAACAAGGAACTTAAATGTTAGCTTTTTTACATGGGACATATTGCACTTTTACTTTCTTCTCCAACACTTTGTTTTTGTATTATTTAAACCAAATTGAACATGTTTCATTATTTATTTGAGACTAAATGGATTTTATTGACGTATTGATTATATTAAATTAAAATAAGTGTTAATTGAGTATTGTTGTAATTGTCATTATTACAAATACATATATAAAAATTGGCCGATTAATCGGTATCTGCATTTTTTGGTCCTCCAATCATCGGTATCGGCGTTGAAAAATCATAATCGGTCGACGTTTAGTCTCGACCCCGCCAAGCACAACTGGGTCCTGAACTTTCTGACGGGACGCCCCCAGGTGGTGAGGGTAGTAAACAACATCTCCACCCCGCTGATCCTCAACACTGGGGCCCCACAAGAGTGAGTTCTCAGCCCTCTCCTGTACTCCCTGTTCACCCATGACTGCGTAGCCATGCACGCCTCCAACTCAATCATCAAGTTTGCAGATGACACTACAGTGGTAGGCTTGATTACCAACAAAGACGAGACGGCCTACAGGGAGGAGGTGAGGGCCCTCGGAGTATGGTGTCAGGAAAATAACCTCACACTCAACGTCAACAAAACAAAGGAGATGATTGTGGACTTCAGGAAACAGCAGAGGGAGCACCCCCCTATCCACATTGACGGGACAGTAGTGGAGAAGGTGGAAAGTTTTAAGTTCCTCGGCGTACACATCACGGACAAACTGAAATGGTCCACCCACACAGACAGCGTGGGGAAGAAGGAGCAACAGCGCCTCTTCAACCTCAGGAGGCTGAAGAAATGTGGCTTGTCACCAAAAACACTCACAAGCTTTTACAGACGCACAATCGAGAGCATCCTGTCGGGCTGTATCACCGCCTGGTATGGCAACTGCTCCGCCCACAACCGCAAGGCTCTTCAGAGAGTAGTACGGTCTGCACAACGCATCACCGGGGGCAAATGACATGCCCTCCAGGACACCTACACCACCCGATGTTCACAGGAAGGCCAAAAACCACCCAAGCCACTGCCTGTCCACCCCGCTATCATCCAGAAGGCGAGGTCAGTACAGGTGCATCAAAGAGACTGAGACTGAAAAACAGCTTCCATCTGGCTGTTAAACAGCCATCACTAACATTGAGTGGCTGCTGCCAACATACTGACTCAAGTCTCTAGCCACTTTAATAATTAAAAATTGGATGTAATAAATGTCTCACTAGTGACTTTAAACAATGCCACTTTATATAATGTTTACATACCCTACATCACTCATTTCATATGTATATAGTGTACTCTATACCATCTACCGCATCTTGCTTATGCTGTTCGGTCATCGCTCATCCATATATTTAAATGTACATATCCTTATTAATTCCTTTACACTTGTGTGTATAAGGTAGTTGTGAAATTGTTAGATTACTTGTTAGATATTACTGCATGGTCGGAACTAGAAGCACAAGCATTTCACTACACTCGCATTAACATCTGCTAACCATGTGTATGTCACCGATAAAAGTATGCTTCTGCAAATCTCAGGCAATTTTCACCATAACACGTCTGCAAGCTTAATTTCATTATTTGCACTCACCGATGTGAATGTAGCCATTCTTGCAGAGTCTGTTGATGATGAGGGTTAAGATGAGGCCGATGTTGCGGGAGTTGTAATAGGTCAGGTAGATGATCCATCCACAGGACAGAATGGTGGCTGGAAGAGAAAACAGAGCATTTCCTCCATCTACACACAATACCCCATAATGACAAAGCAAAAACAGGTTTAGATGTTTTTTTTGCACATTTATTTAAAAAAATTAAACGTATTTACATAAGTATTCAGACCCTTTGCTATGCTCAGGTGCATCCCGTTTCCATTGATCATCCTTGAAATGTTTCTACAACTTGATTGGAGTCCACCAGTGGTAAATTCAATTGATTGGACATGATTTGGAAGGGCACACACCTGTCTATATAAGGTCCCACATGAGCTCGAAGGAATTGTCGGTAGAGCTCTGAGACAGGATTGTGTCGAGGCACAGATTTGGGGAAGGGTACCAAAACAATTCTGCAGCATTGAATGTCCCCAAGAACACCAGTGGCCTCCATCATTCTTAAATGGAAGAAGTTTGGAACCACCAAGACTGGCCGCCCGGGCCAAACTGAGCAATTGGGAGGGCCTTGGTCAGGAAGTTGACAAAGAAGCCGATGTTCACTCTGACAGAGTTCTATAGTCCCTCTGTGGAGATGGGACAACCTTCCACAAGGACAACCATCTTTGCAGCACTCCACCAATCAGGCAAGACGGAAGCCACTCTTCAGTAAAATGCACGACAGTTCGTTTGGAGTTTGCCAAAAAGCACGTAAAGGACTCTCAGACTATGAAAAACAAGATTCTCTGGTCTAATGAAACCAAGACTGAACTCTTTGGCCTGAATGCCATGCATCACGTCTGTGGGAAACCTGCACCATCCCTATGGTGAAGCACGGTGGCTTGGGGATGTTTTTCATCGGCAGGTACTGGGAGACTAGTCAGGACCGAGGGAAAGACGAACAACGCAAAATACAGAGAGGTCTTTGATGAAAACCTGCTCCAGAGCACCCAGGACATCAGACTGGGGAAAAGGTTTATCTTCCAACAGGACAATGACTCTAAGCACACAGCCAAGACAACGCAGGAATGGCTTCCGGACAAGTCTCTGAATGTCCTTGAGTGGCCCAGCCAGAGCCCGGACTTGAATCCGATTGAACATCTCTGGAGAGACCTGAAAATAGCTGTGCAGCAACGCTCCCAAATAACCTTACAGAGCTTGAGAGGATCTGCAGAGAAGAATAGGAGAAACTCAGGTGTGCTCAAATACAGGTGTGACAAGCTTGAAGCGTCATACTCAAGAAGCCTCAATGCTGAAATCGGTGACAAAGGTGTTTCAACAAAGTACTGAGTAAAGGGTATGAATAAAGAAAAACCCTTTAATGACTGGTACTGTATGTAAATGTGATATCAGTTTTTTTTATACATTCTCAGAAATGTCTAAAAACCTGTTTTTGCTATGTCATTATGGGGTAATGTGTGCAGATTGATGAGGGGGGGAAACAATTGAATCCATTTTAGAATAAGGCTGTAACGTAACAAAATGTGTAAACGGTCAGGGGGTATGAATACTTTCCGAAAGCACTGTAGATAGCTATGCCTCAAATGGCTTATGCCTCAAATCATTGTTATGATATGATAGTGTTAAATGAGGCTTCACACCAGTATACTTAGAGTTAAGTGCTCCCCATTCATCAAATAAAATGTGAGAAATGGCTGTGATTCAATGCAGCCTGCACTCCCACTAACTCAGGTACTGCTCCCACCCCCATGTCTAGAAAATTCCCTCAACACTTACCCACAAGGAGCCACACAAAATTGGAGTCATGCTTGGTGAGGAACTCATCCAAGTCTCCAAAACTGGGGAAGGTGCTGTCGTTAGCTTTGGCATCCATGGCTACAGCTGTGGCTCAGTATGACAACCAGCACTGAAACATACCAAAGTGGGTCATAAGACGAGTACAGTGATACTCAAAGCAGACAGCCAAACTGTTTCAAAATCCATTCTTATAGGAAAACCCCAGACATAACATTTCTGTTCTGTCCCAGCACTAGAACAGATTCAACTAGTCATCTAATCATCAATACCTTTTCATGGCTGAATCAGGTGTGCCACAAAAATGTGCAACAGCTGATGGACCCTGAAAAACAGAAGTTTTCCAAACTAGTAGACTACATTGTTAAATGATTCTCTTTCTCCCCTTACCCATCTGTCTATCGCCTCCTTTGAATTTCATGCTGTCACAGTTACCAGCCCTTTCAAGCTTAACATCCTTATCATTTATCGCCCTCCAGGTCCCCTCGGAGAGTTCATCAATGAGCTTGATGCCTTGATAAGCTCCTTTCCTGAGGACGGCTCACCTCTCACAGTTCTGGGCGACTTTAACCTCCCCACGTCTACCTTTGACTCATTCCTCTCTGCCTCCTTCTTTCCACTCCTCTCCTCTTTTGACCTCACCCTCTCACCTTCCCCCCCTACTCACAAGGCAGGCAATACGCTCGACCTCATCTTTACTAGATGCTGTTCTTCCACTAACCTCATTGCAACTCCCCTCCAAGTCTCCGACCACTACCTTGTATCCTTTTCCCTCTCGCTCTCATCCAACACTTCCCACACTGCCCCTACTCGGATGGTATCGCGCCGTCCCAACCTTCGCTCTCTCTCCCCCGCTACTCTCTCCTCTTCCATCCTATCATCTCTTCCCTCTGCTCAAACCTTCTCCAACCTATCTCCTGATTCTGCCTCCTCAACCCTCCTCTCCTCCCTTTCTGCATCCTTTGACTCTCTATGTCCCCTATCTTCCAGGCCGGCTCGGTCCTCCCCTCCCACTCCGTGGCTTGACGACTCAATGCGAGCTCACAGAACAGGGCTCCGGAAGGCCGAGCGGAAATGGAGGAAAACTCGCCTCCCTGCGGACCTGGCATCCTTTCACTCCCTCCTCTCTACATTTTCCTCCTCTGTCTCTGCTGCTAAAGCCACTTTCTACCACTCTAAATTCCAAGCATCTGCCTCTAACCCTAGGAAGCTCTTTGCCACATTCTCCTCCCTCCTGAATCCTCCTCCCCCCCCTCCCTCTCTGCAGATGACTTCGTCAGCCATTTTGAAAAGAAGATCGACGACATCCGATCCTCGTTTGCTAAGTCAAACAACACCGCTGGTTCTGCTCACACTGCCCTACCCTGTGCTCTGACCTCTTTCTCCCTCTCTCTCCAGATGAAATCTCGCGTCTTGTGACGGCCGGCCGCCCAACAACCTGCCCGCTCGACCCTATCCCCTCCTCTCTTCTCCAGACCATTTCCGGAGACCTTCTCCCTTACCTCACCTCGCTCATCAACTTATCCCTGACCGCTGGCTACGTCCCTTCCGTCTTCAAGAGAGCGAGAGTTGCACCCCTTCTGAAAAAACCTACACTCGATCCCTCCGATGTCAACAACTACAGACCAGTATCCCTTCTTTCTTTTCTCTCCAAAACTCTTGAACGTGCCGTCCTTGGTCAGCTCTCCCGCTATCTCTCTCAGAATGACCTTCTTGATCCAAATCAGTCAGGTTTCAAGACTAGTCATTCAACTGAGACTGCTCTTCTCTGTATCACGGAGGCGCTCCGCACCGCTAAAGCTAACTCTCTCTCCTCTGCTCTCATCCTTCTAGACCTATCGGCTGCCTTCGATACTGTGAACCATCAGATCCTCCTCTCCACCCTCTCCGAGTTGGGCATCTCCGGCGCGGCCCACGCTTGGATTGCGTCCTACCTGACAGGTCGCTCCTACCAGGTGGCGTGGCGAGAATCTGTCTCCTCACCACGCGCTCTCACCACTGGTGTCCCCCAGGGCTCTGTTCTAGGCCCTCTCCTATTCTCGCTATACACCAAGTCACTTGGCTCTGTCATAACCTCACATGGTCTCTCCTATCATTGCTATGCAGACGACACACAATTAATCTTCTCCTTTCCCCCTTCTGATGACCAGGTGGCGAATCGCATCTCTGCATGTCTGGCAGACATATCAGTGTGGATGACGGATCACCACCTCAAGCTGAACTTCGGCAAGACGGAGCTGCTCTTCCTCCCGGGGAAGGACTGCCCGTTCCATGATCTCGCCATCACGGTTGACAACTCCATTGTGTCCTCCTCCCAGAGCGCCAAGAACCTTGGCGTGATCCTGGACAACAAACTGTCGTTCTCAACTAACATCAAGGCGGTGGCCCGTTCCTGTAGGTTCATGCTCTACAACATCCGCAGAGTACGACCCTGCCTCACACAGGAAGCGGCGCAGGTCCTAATCCAGGCACTTGTCATCTCCCGTCTGGATTACTGCAACTCGCTGTTGGCTGGGCTCCCTGCCTGTGCCATTAAACCCCTACAACTCATCCAGAACGCCGCAGCCCGTCTAGTGTTCAACCTTCCCAAGTTCTCTCACGTCACCCCGCTCCTCCGCTCTCTCCACTGGCTTCCAGTTGAAGCTCGCATCCGCTACAAGACCATGGTGCTTGCCTACGGAGCTGTGAGGGGAACGGCACCTCAGTACCTCCAGGCTCTGATCAGGCCCTACACCCAAATAAGGGCACTGCGTTCATCCACCTCTGGCCTGCTCGCCTCCCTACCACTGAGGAAGTACAGTTCCCGCTCAGCTCAGTCAAAACTGTTCGCTGCTCTGGCTCCCCAATGGTGGAACAAACTCCCTCACGACACCAGGACAGCGGAGTCAATCACCACCTTCCGGAGACACCTGAAACCCCACCTCTTTAAGGAACACCTAGGATAGGATAAAGTAATCCTTCTCACCCCCCCCCCCCCCCCTTAAAATATTTAGATGCACTATTGTAAAGTGGTTGTTCCACTGGATGTCATAAGGTGAATGCACCAATTTGTAAGTCGCTCTGGATAAGAGCGTCTGCTAAATGACTTAAATGTAAATGTAAATGATTTGCATGACATGCTAGTTGTTACGAACTATGAGCCAGGTCGTAAAACTAACCAGCATCTCTTGGGGTTCAGGCGTAAGCTAAGACGTGCTCTCTCGCGGTACAGTCCGACATTGTTTAACCTAGACACTTCCAGATTGTTTACTGAACAAACATAGAAAACGAAATCTATGGATTTCACATTACTGGGCAAGGGCTCAGCCATGGTTGGGCCTGGGAGGGCATAGGCCCATCCACTTGTGAGCCAGGCCCAGCCAATTGGAATGAGTTTATCACAAAAGGGCTTTATTACAGACAGAAATACCTGCCCCCCACCCCGCAGGTGAAGACAGATGTGGAGGTCATGGGCTGGCGTGGTTAAACGTGGTCTGTGGTTGAATGTACTGTCAAATTCTCTAAAATTATGTTAGAGGCAGCTTATGGTAGAGAAATGAACATCCGGTTATGTGGCAACAGCTCTGTTGGACATTCCTGCAGTCAGCTTGCAAATTGCACGCTCCGTCACCTTGACACTTGTGGCATTGTGTTGAGTGACAAACTGCACATTTTAGAGTGGCCTTTTAATGTCCCCAGCACAAGGTGCACCTGTGTAATGATTATGCTGTTTATTCAGCTCTTGATATGCCATACCTGTCAGGTTAATGTATTATCTTGGTTAAAGGAAACATTTGTGCACAAAATTTGAGAGAAGCTTATTGTATGGAACATGGAACATTTCTGGGATGTTTTATTTCAAAACATGAAACCAACACTATACATGTTGGTTTATATTTTTATTTAGTATAGTTTTGAATGAATGGAGCCAACTGTTTCTCAGGCAGGTCATGTGGAGTGAGGCAAGAGTGACACCTCTTATGTGTGTGTGTAAGTAAGGCTGAATGCACAAGCATGGTGTGTGTGTGTGTGTGGTCCAGTTGTTAAGCAGTAAAATCAGAGGTCAGTACAGTGGTGAACACACACACAGAACCAGAGTATAAATCCCTACCTAACCCACCTGAGTTCGCACTGTGTAGAAAAGTTTTAATAAAAACAGGACAGTGCGTGTAGTGAAGAAATTCTAAATGTTTATTACACAAATGTTAATACATGTTAATGGAGAGTGTCTTCGGAAAATATTCAGACCACTTGATTTTTACAGCCTTATTCTAAAATGTATTCAATTGTTGTTGTTTTTCCTTAGCAATCAACACACAACACCCCATAATGACAACATTTTTGCAAATGTGATATTTGTATTTTTAATACATTTACATAAGTATTCAGACCCTTTACTCAGTACTTTGTTGAAGCACCTTTGGCAACGATTACAGCCTTGAGTCTTCTTGGGTATGAAGCTACAAACTTGGAAGACCTGTATTTGGGGTGTTTCTCCCATTCTTCTCTTGAGATCATCTCAAGCTCTGTCAGGTTAGATCGGGTTCAAGTCCGGGAACTTGCTGGGCCAATCAAGGACATTCAAAGACTTGTCCCAAAGCCTGCATTGTCTTGTCTGAGAGCTAAGGATCGTTGTCCTGTTGGAGAATGAACCTTCGCCCTAGTCTGAGGTCCTGAGCGCTCTGGAGCAGGTTTTCATCAAGGATTACTCTGGGGCAGCAGGTAGACTAGTGGTTAGCAATGGGCCAGTAACCGAAAGCTTGCTGGATCGAATCCTTGGGCTGACAAGGTAAAAATCTGTCGTTCTGCACCTGAACAAGGCACTGTTCCCCGGTAGGCCGCCATTGTAAAATTGAATTTGTTCTCAACTGAACGTTGCCTAGTTAAATAAAAAGGTTATATATATTTTTTAATTAAAAAAATAAAACTTTGCTCCATAAATCTTTCCCTCGATAGACGTCCCTGCCGCTGAAAAACTTCCAAAGCATAATGCCACCATGTGCCTTTTTAGGTGTCTTTTGGCAAACTCCAAGCGGGCTGTTGTGTGCCTTTTAGTGGAGAGTCTTCCGTCTGGCCACTGGAGAGCTGCAGAGATGGTTGTCCTTCTGGAATGTTCTCCCATCTCCACAGAGGAACTCCAGAGCTCTGTCAGAGTGGCCATCTGGTTCTTGGTCACCTCCCCCACCAACACCCTTCTCCCCCAATCGCTCAGTTTGTCCGGGTGGCCAGCGCTTAGGAAGAGTCTTGGTGGTTCCAAACTTCTTCCATTTCAGAATGATGGAGGCCACTGTGTTCTTGGGGATCTTCAATGCAGCAGACATTTTTTGGTACCCTTCCCCAGATCTGTGCCTCGACACAATCCTGTCTCGGACCTCTATGATCAATGGAAACATAAGGCACCTGAGCTCAATTTCGATTTTCATAGCAAAGGGTCTGAATACTTATTTACATAAGGTTTTGTTTTTTCTATTTAATACATTTGCAAAAAAAAAAAAAAAACCTTAAGTCGCTTTGTCATTATGGGGTATTGTGTGTAGATTGCTGAGAATTTGTATTTAATCAATTTTAGACTAAATCTGTAAAGTAACAAAATGTGGAAAGTCAAGGGGTCTGAATACTTTCCAAAGGCATTGTAAGCACTGCCGTTCATAAACACTCCTGTGCGTATGAGTGTTAAGTGAAACCAGGGGTGTCTTCATTACTACGATTCTATGCAAAACGTTTTGAACAGAAACCATTTATGCTACTCCAATTGCTGTTAAGTTTCGTCTTGTTCTTAAAATGGAAGCTACAGTTAAGTATTGTCTTTCTAAAAAATATATGTAAAAAAATTAGCTGCTGGATGAAGTTAAGGAACTCTGCAGACTAGATGTACAGAGTGTGGCAAACAAGTCACAGACTATTGAGACTGGAATAGCAACATGTGGAAACCATACATTTAAAATGAACTAATTTCCATTTAAAGACCCAGTGTAGTCTAAAATGTGTTTTTTCCTGTACTTATACAGTTAAAGTCGGACGTTTACATACACTTAGGTTGGAGTCACTAAAACTCATTTTTCAACCACTTATTCACAAACTATGATTTTGGCAAGTCAGTTAGGAAATCTACTTTGTGCATGACAAGTCATTTTCCAACAATTGTTTACAGACAGATTATTTCACTTATAATTCACTGTATCACAATTCCAGTGGGTCAGAAGTTTACATACACTAAGTTGACAATTTGGAAAATTACAGAAAATGATGTCATGGCTTTAGAAGCTTCTGATAGGCTAATTGACATCATTCGAGTCAATTGGAGGTGTACCTGTGGATGTATTTGAAGGCCTAACTTCAAACTCAGTGCCTCTTTGCTTGACATCATGGGAAATCAAAAGAAATCAGCCAAGACCATGCAGCCATCATACTACTCAGGAAGGAGAAGCGTTCTCCAAGAGATGAATGTACTTTGGTGCGAAAAGTGCAAATCAATCCCAGAACAACAGCAATGGACCTTGTGAAGATGCTTGAGGAAACAGGTACAAAAGTATCTATATCCACAGTAAAACGAGTCCTATATCGACATAACCTGAAAGGCCGCACAGCAAGGAAGAAGCCACTGCTCCAAATTCACCATAAAAAAAGCCAGACTATGGTTTGCAACTGCACATGGGGACAAGGATTGTACTTCTTGGAGAAATGTCCTTTGGTCTGATGAAACTAAAATAGAACTGTTTGACCATAATGACCATCGTTATGTTTGGAGGAAAAAGGGGGAGGCTTGCAAGCCAAAGAACACCATCCCAACCGTGAAGCACGGGGGTGGCAGCATCATGTTGTGGGGGTACTTTGCTGCAGGAGGGACGAGTGCACTTCACAAAATACACTGCTCAAAAAAATAAAGGGAACACTAAAATAACACATCCTAGATCTGAATGAATGAAATATTCGTATTAAATACAAAATCACACAAAAATTATCAATGGAAATCAAATTTATCAACCCATGGAGGTCTGAATTTCGAGTCACACTCAAAATTAAAGTGGAAAACCACACTACAGGCTGATCCAACTTTGATGTAATGTCCTTAAAACAAGTCAAAATGAGGCTCAGTAGTGTGTGTGGCCTCCACGTGCCTGTATGACCTCCCTACACCGCCTGGGCATGCTCCTGATGAGGTGGCGGATGGTCTCCTGAGGGATCTCCTCCCAGACCTGGACTAAAGCATCCGCCAACTCCTGGACAGTCTGTGGTGCAATGTGGCGTTGGTGGATGGAGCGAGACATGATGTCCCAGATGTGCTCAATTGGATTCAGGTCTGGGGAACGCGCGGGTCAGTCCATAGCATCAATGCCTTCCTCTTGCAGGAACTGCTGACACACACCAGCCACATTAGGTCTAGCATTGTCTTGCATTAGGAGGAACCCAGGGCCAACCGCACCAGCATATGGTCTCACAAGGGGTCTGAGGATCTCATCTCGGTACCTAATGGCAGTCAGGCTACCTCTGGCGAGCACATGGAGGGCTGTGAAATGCCATCCCACACCATGACTGACCTACCGCCAAACCGGTCATGCTGGAGGATGTTGCAGGCAGCAGAACATTCTCCACTGCGTCTCCAGACTCGGTCACGTCTGTCACATGTGCTCAGTGTGAACCTGCTTTCATCTGTGAAGAGCACAGGGCGCCAGTGGCGAATTTGCCAATCTGGTGTTCTCTGGCAAATGCCAAACGTCCTGCACGGTGTTGGGCTGTAATCACAACCCCCACCTGTGGACGTCGGGCCCTCATACCACCCTCATGGAGTCTGTTTCTGACCATTTGAGCAGACACATGCACATTTGTGGCCCGCTGGAGGTCATTTTGCAGGGCTCTGGCAGTGCTCCTCCTTGCACAAAGGCGGAGGTAGCGGTCCTGCTGCTGGGTTGTTGCCCTCCTACGGCCTCCTCCACGTCTCCTGATGTACTGGCCTGTCTCCTGGTAGCGCCTCCATGCTCTGGACACTACGCTGACAGACACGCAAACCTTCTTGCCACAGCTCGCATTGATGTGCCATCCTGGATGAGCTGCACTACCTGAGCCACTTGTGTGGGTTGTAAGACTCCGTCTCATGCTACCACTAGAGTGAAAGCACCGCCATCATTCAAAAGTGACCAAAACATCAGCCAGGAAGCATAGGAACTGAGAAGTGGTCTGTGGTCACCACCTGCAGAAACACTCCTTTATTGGGGGTGTCTTGCTAATTGCCTATAATTTCCACCTGTTGTCTATTCCATTTGCACATCAGCATGTGACATTTATTGTCAATCAGTGTTGCTTCCTATGTGGACAGTTTGATTTCACAGAAGTGTGATTGACTTGGAGTTACATTGTGTTGTTTAAGAGTTCCCTTTATTTTTTTGAGCAGTGTATATGGATGAGCGACGGCCGAGCGGCACAGGCAAGGTGCAATAGATGGTATAAAATACAGTATATACATATGAGATGAGTAATGGTGAGATATGTAAAAATGATTAAAGTGGCATTTTTTAAAGTGACTATTGATCCATTTATTAAAGTTGGCAATGATTGGAGTCTATGTAGGCAGAAGCCTGCCTCTCTGTGTTAGTGATGCCTGTTTAACAATCTGATGGCCTTGAGATAAAAGCTGTTTTTCAGTCTCTCCGTCCCAGCTTTGATGCTCCTGTACTGACAGTGTCTTCTGGATGGTAGCGGGGTGAACAGGCAGTGGCTCAGGTGGCTGTTGTTCTTGATTATCTTTTTGGCCTTCCTGTGACATAGGGTGCTGTAGGTGCCCTGGAGGGCAGGTAGCTTGCCCCCGGGGATGCATTGTGGGTAGAAGGCGGAGCAGTTGCCATACCAGGCGGTGATACAACTCGACAGGATGCTCTCAATAGTGCCTCTGTAAATGCTTGTGAGGATTTTAGATGACAAGCCAAAGGTTGAAGTTAGGTGACAATTCTCCTGAGGTTGAAGTTGCACTGTTGCACATTCTTCACCACACTGTCTGTGTGGGTGGACCATTTCAGTTTGTCCGTGATGTGTACGCCGAGGAACTTTATTTAAAAAAAAAAAAATCCACCTTCTCCACTACTGTCCCATCTATGTGGATAGGGGGGTGCACCCTCCACTGTTTTGTTGACGTTGAGTGAGAGGTTGTTTTCCTGACACCACACTCCGAGTGCCCTCACCTCCTCCCTGTAGGCTGTCTTGTCGTTGTTGGTAATCAAAACCACTATCGTTGTGTCGTCTGCAAACTTGATGATTCCTAGTCATCTTATCATGGTTGAATGTGGTGGTTCGTACTTTCAGTTTTGCGCAAATGTCGCCATCCATCCAGGGTTTCTGGTTTGGGTAGGTTTTAATAGTCACCGTGGGTACAACATCTCCAATGCACTTCCTTGTAAATTCACTCACCAAGTCAAGGTATAAATCAGTTATTCTCTGAGGCTTCCCAGAACATTTCCCAGTCCGTGTGATCAAAACAATCTTGAAGCGATGATTCCGATTGGTCAGACCAGCGTTGAATGATTTTAGTCACGGGTACATCCTGTTTCAGTTTCTGCCTGTAGGACGGTAGGAGCAAAATGGAGTTGGAACACCCCTGCCCTTCTTCCCAGAGAAATGTTTCTTTCGGTCGGCGCGACGCATGAAGAAACCCGGTGGCTGTACCAAGTCTGACAACATATCCCGAGAGAGCCATGGTTCCACAAAACAGAGAATATTACAATCTCTGATGTCTCTCTGGAAGGCAACCCTTGCCCTAATTTCGTCCACCTTATTGTCTAGAGACTGGACATCAGCGAGTAAAATATACTGGGAAGCGGTGGGTGGTGTGCACGCCTCCGAAAGTCTGACCAGGAGGTCAGTCCGTCTACCTCTTCTGCAACGACGTTGTTTTGGGTCGGCCTCTGGGATTAGATCCAATGTCCTGGGTGGTGGTCCGAACGAAGGATCCGCTTCGGGAAAGTCGTATTCCTGATCGTAATGTTAGTATCCAATAGTTCTTTCTGGCTGTATGTAAAAATGCTTAAGATTTTCTGGGCTAACAAAGAAAGAAATAATACATAACCAAACTAAAAATACTGCATAGTTTCCTAAGGACTCGAAGAGAGGCGACCTTCTCTGTCGGCGCCATCTTGCCAACCTCTTACATGTAGCGTAATATACTGTTGAATATGGAAGTTTACATACACCATAGCCAAATAAACTCAGTTTTTCATAAGGTTATGTCTATATAGGACTCGTTTTACAGTGGATATAGATACTTTTGCACCCGTTTCCTCCAGCATCTTCACAAGGTCCTTTGCTGTTGTTCTGGGATTGATTTGCACTTTTCGCACCAAAGTATGTTCTAGAGGTCGACCGATTAATCGGAATGGCCGATTAATTGGGGCCGATTTCAAGATTTCATAACAATCGGTAATCAGCATTTTTGGACACTGATCATGGCCGATTACATTGCACTCCACGAGGAGACTGCGTGGCAGGCTGACTACCTGTTATGCGAGTGCAGCAAGGTGCCAATGTAAGGTGCTAGCTAGCATTAAACTTATCTTATAAAAAACAATCTTCACATAATCACTAGTTAACTACACATGGTTGATGATATTACTAGTTTATATAGCTTGTCCTGCGTTGCATATAATCGATGCAGTGCCTGTTAATTTATCATTGAATCACAGCCTACTTCGCCAAACGGGTGATTTAACTCGCGCATTTGAGAAAAAAAGCACTGTCGTTGCACCAATGTGTACCTAACCATAAACGTCAACGCCTTTCTTAAAATCAATACACAAGTATATATGTTAAAACCTGCATATTTAGTTAATATTGCCTGCTAACATGCATTTCTTTTAACAAGGGAAATTGTGTCACTTCTCTTGCGTTCGGTGCAACAGAGTCAGGGTATATGTAGCAGTTTGGGCTGCCTGGCTCGTTGCGAACTGTGTGAAGACTATTTCTTCCTAACAGACAGCAAACTTCGCTAAACAGGGGATGATTTAACGAAAGCACGTTCACAAAAAAAAGCACAATCGTGGCGCGAATGAACCTAACCATAAACATCAAAGCCTTTCTTAAAATCAAGCCACAGAAGTATATATTTTTAAACCTGCATATTTAGTTAAAAAGAAATTCATGTTAGCAGGCAATATTAAACTAGGGAAATTGCGTAAAATTAACGCAAGAGAAATTACACAGAGTTAGGGTATATGCAACAGTTTGGGCCGCCTGGCTTTTTGCAAACTAACTTGCCAGAATTGTTCGTAATTATGACATAACATTGAAGCTTGTGCAATGTAACAGCAATATTTAGACTCATAGATGCCACCCATTAAATGTTTTGTTTTCGAAATGACCATTTGACCATATTAATGACCTACGCTCATATTTCTGTGTTATGTTATAATTAAGTCATTGATTTGATAGAGCAGTCTGACTGAGCGGTGGTAGGCAGCAGCAGGCTTGTAAGCATTCATTCAAACAGCACTTTCGTGAATTTGCAAGCAGCTCTTCGCAATGCTTCAAGCAGTGTGCTGTTTATGACTTCAAGCCTGTCAACTCCCGAGATTAGGCTGGCAATATTAAAGTACCTATTATAACATCCAATAGTCAAAGGTTTATGGAATACAAATGGTATAGAGAGAAATAGTCCTATAATAACTACAACCTAAAACTTCTTACCTGGGACTATTGAAGACTCTTGTTAAAAGGAACCACAAGCTTTCATATCTTCTCATGTTCTGAGCAAGGAACTTAAGTGTTAGCTTTCTTACATGGCACATATTACACCTTTACTTTCTTCTCAAACACTTTGTTTTTGCATTATTTAAACCAAATTGAACATGTTTCATTATTTATTTGAGACTAAATTGATTTTATTGATGTATTATATTAAGTTAAAATAAAAGTGTTCATTGTTCATTCAGTATTGTTGTAATTGTCATTATTACAAATATATATATATATTTAAATCGGCCGATTAATCTGTATCTGCTTTTTGTTGTCCTCCAATAATCTGTATCGGTGCTGAAAAATCTAAATTGCTCGACCTCTAGTACGTTCACCTCTAGGAGACAGAACACGTCCCCTTCCTGATCAGTATGAGGCTGCGTGGTCCCATGGTGTTTATACTTGCGTACTATTGTTTGTACAGATTAACATGGTACCTTCAGGGGGTTGTAAATTGCTACCAAGGATGAACCAGACTTGTGGAGGTCTACAATTTTTTTCTGTGGTCTTGGCCGATTTCTTTTGAATTTCCCATGATGACAAGCAAAGAGGCATTGCGTTTGAAGGTAGGCATTGAAATACATCCACAGGTACACCTCCAATTCACTCAAATGATATCAATTAGCCTATCAGAAGCTTCTAAAGCCATGACATCATTTTCTGGAATTTTCCAAGCTGTTTAAAAGCACAGTCAACTTAGTGTATGTAAACTTCTGACCCACTGGAATTGTGATACAGTGAATTATAAGTGAAATAATCTGTCTCGAAACAATTGTTGGAAAAATGACGTATGTCATGAACAAAGTAGATGTCCTAACCGACTTGCCAAAACTATAGTTTGTTAACAAAACATTTGTGGAGTGGTTGAAAAACAAGTTAATGACTCCAACCTAAGTGTATGTAAACTTCCGACTTCAACTGTAATATCAACTCCTGCAGAATTATACATTTCTCGCAGTGAAATTAAACAAATGTACATTTTGTCTCGGGAACACGAGTGGAGAAATATGATTTCTTTCAGCATCTCTTGAGAAAATGTGAATGGGTGTGAAATGTGTTCTTTGACACTTATGCAAGCAGACAGTATTTCAACCTTGACTTTGAATTGTTCCAGTCTTGTGTTGGATAGTCAAAGGCAGCTAGCTAACATAGCATCCCTCTGTTTGAGCATGGTGTTTGAGTAGACTAAACTAGCTAGCTGCATTTTCTAGCTAAGTAAGTGGAAGTAAAACAAATAGATGAAATATAACTCTCTCTCTCGGTTCTCCATTTTTGAAGAAATGAATTTGTTAACTGTTAAACTACTGTCTTTTCTCTCTGAGTCAACTACTCAACACATTGATGCAGTGCTAGGCTAGCTGTAGCTTCTGCTTTCAGTAGTAGATTACGTATCTGATGTCAGCTCATGCTGCAAGAGCTCTGTAGGGTGGAGAACGTCCTCCGGAAGTTGTCATAATTACTGTGTAGCCGGAAGATGTTGAGAACCACGAGCCTCCTAGGTTTAGTATTGAAGTCAATGTACCCAGAGGAGGACACAAGCTAGCTGTCTTCTGGCTACACCATGGTGCTATCCAACAGAGTGCTGTTGAGGACACTGTAGACATTCATTGCAAATCGGTGTTTTGATAAATTATTTGGTGACGTGAATATATTTAGTATAGTTTTATCTAAAAGTATATCTTTAATGTTTTACTATTTTTATTAAATTCACAGAGGAGCATGGTCCTCCCCTTCCTCCTCTAAAGAGCCTCTACTGCTTAAATCTTTCAAGGCAGGCTTAAACATGTTGCAATGGTAAATTGGATGTTTGACAACAGTAAGTGAAGCAACCATCATGACAAATAGTTGTGTCTGGCCTGATGAAATATACTTGACTACATAATTCTGTGACGGTCATAAATGGGAGTATTTCTGTTTGTAAATTAGTTAGCTAGCCAAGAAGGCAAGCTGGCTTAGTTAGCCAGCTAGCTAACGTTATGTGGCTTTCAGAACAAGAGTGTACGACCTTGCACTCTCAATTCCATCACCATTTTCATGATTGCAATGAATACTGGCTGCTGTGCACATCCATGTTTGGGGGCAGGGGGGGTCCCGAATCTATTGTATCCAACGACCAGGGGAGGGTCCGCCGGTAATGATCAACATTTTGAAAACTACTTCAGTTAGTCAGTTAGCAAATTAGCTAGTAACGTTCGCTAGCTAGGTTTGTTTGCTGTGTGGGCACGAGCGCCAGTTTATACACTCGTCCGCTAACAATTATTTTGAGATTTGGGGAATTCTGAGGTCATTAATTTATCTACAAGTTATGGACAAAACACATGAATAGGGTCATTTCAGGTAAACCAACAGACACTTGCAACGCCATGTCTGCCTTTCAGCATCGTTGACAGCCACACGGTTCCCCAAAGCTTCAGGTAAGCAAGCTAATGACGTTTGCTATCTAGACTAGTTAGCATGTTACAACAGCCAGGCCGCACCCAACGACTTGGTCTTTCTCCGTATAGAAAGTCTAAGGGCAAAAACAAATAACACAAACCTTGATATACTTTGTATGACATTCGATTTCATTTTGCTCCAATTGTTCGGGAGTTCTATCCTTTCGTTCTTTTAGACATCCTTAGCGGCTCTCCAGAATATTTACATGCCATCTAGCCAGAGATATTACGGAAAGGAGGAGATAGCAATCCAATTGGGAAATTAATGGATGAACGTATAACCTAGCAGACTATCGACCAATCGCGATCACGTTGTTATGATCCATCGCGCAGATGCTAAGCAAATCCCTTCTCAAAGTCAGGGTGAGTCGAGAAACGTGCTTATTTTACTGAAAAGTAGGCAATTGTACGATTCCAATGCTATACAATATTACATACTGCAAGTTACTTATCTCACATCATGGAAAATATTTGTAATGGTGTACTTCTTGTTAACGAAATTCATGCTACGGCGCCCAATTGACTCCCATTCACTCCTTGAAGGAGAGCTCGCCATGTCCCAGAATCGCCCAGAATGCACCGCACGGTCCATTGACGAAGCATTGGGCAATGTACACAATGGGCGCTAAGTTAGATGCCATTAGAGTTTCCCATCTCCTCAAAAGTATCTCTGATCTAGCTAGTTTACTGGTTTTCCTATCGCAAACACCACATGCAAAGTTCGACCAATGGGTAAATGGTGGTCGATAAATCAACCAATACAAAGGATTTTGTACATCCTACTTGAAGATAGGCATTTATTTCAGCGTATCAACTGTAGTGTGTATTATTATGCATGGGCGCTACCTAGTGCATTGGTTCTCTTTGTTTTTTGTAATGGGTCGCCAACAATCTGTGAGAACTCCTTCCTATTCACGCATGTGAATGTTTACTGGCCTGCCTTTTGGCCAAATAGGTATGTCCAGCCTGCTGGACAGATAGCAAGGTTCGGCCGTCCAGAAAGCAAGGTCTTGTCGGCCAGCTTGATTTAGCAATCTGGCCGGACTTCTTTTTTTTTTAACTAGGCAAGTCAGTTAAGAACACATTCTTATTTACAATGACAGCCTAGCTATCTGGCCTGCCGGAACTATCTGTCTGGCATTTGAGCTATAGACCAACTCCAGATGGCGTCTATTCATGAGTACTGTTCAGATAGAGCTCCCTGGACTCTGTGTTGCTGCAAGTTGGTCAACACCCATGACTTTCATGAGGTACTACATACCTAATGTTATGTCCACACCATCCGTGGGGTCTGTGGTTCTGAGCATGCCGAGAACCTTGTACATACCCATCAACTGTCAGTGAAATGGATGTTCTGTACAGAGGCTTTACACTCTTGGTGAAGCATCATGTTTTAAGTGCAAGCTTTCAGCTTGCGTGTGTATTTAGTTGTATACCACAGTTGAAATTCTGTTACCCTGTTAGGGACTCATCTGGACTAAGATAAATGGTGCGTTTTCCCACTCTGTTGTCCGAAAGACCTCTTTGTTACAGCCTCTCCCATAGGCTGTTTGGCAACCTTTTAGAAAATGAAAGAGAACGTTGGATTACCTTGGTTCTGAGTAAAGTAATGGGTCGCCAAGCTTTCATGGCGTTCCTCCCATCTCTATACTTCAATTGAAGTAATAGTAAGTCACGCCACAGGACCTTTTCATAGTGACAGGTCATGTGGGTACAGTAAAGGTGTGACTGTATACATCTTTATCTCAATCACATTGCGTGACAGGAAGGAGTTCACATGACTTGTTTGGCAACCCATTACTCTACTCAGAGAACCAAGGTAATCTAAAGTTCTCTTTCATTTTTGTAAAAGGTTGCCAAACAGCCTTTGGGAGGGGCTGTACCAAATAGGTCGTTCAGACAACACTGGGAAATTTCAAGGCACATTCTGGAAGACTAGTAAATGTGTGTAAACTAATTGTAGTAAATATGCATTCCATTTTGTATTGACAAATGTTTTTATCATCATGGATGCATTTACAAATGTTAGAGAATAACACTGCATCAGCATGAAGGCAAGTGGGGTTAATAACATTATGGTTTCACTAGTATATACCATTAACCACATCTACCAAATGAAAGCTAGTGAGAAAATACTGTAAGATAAGGCCACTGTGAGATGAGTCAAAGTTGCCACATGAAAGCCTTACACACATTACGATACATTTAGTATCACGTCAAACGGTAATTATGACAAAATAATGTCAAGACAATTCAATTCTATACACGATGTACATGTCAAACTTAAATCTGTCTCTAGTCAACAATCAGCATGAATGCTCAGACATACAGTGGGTAATACATGGTTCATAACCTGGACATGGCTGTTGTGGTCATTCAGTCATAGATAGAGAAAGTACCAATTGTTGTACAATCAGTGTGCTATTATTGATATAAATGGTATCCAAACAATTAAGTTTCACAAATAAAGTGGAGTCCCATCAAGGGCTTGTTGTACAACACAGACATGGAAGACACTAGACTCATGCTTTGAATAAAACAATGAAGATCAGCAGCACAAAGTTTTTGGACTTTAAATGGGCATCATATTCTGGTTGTCATACTGTATTTTTAACACTTCAACCCTCTTTAGTGGACAAAACATGTAACCTAGTGAAGGCAGCTTTTGGACAAGTCATATGTCAATGTCTTTCCCATATCTTAAAAGCTGATAAACATGTCATGAGAGTAAGAGTCAAAAGCTCATGAGCACATCTTGCTCCTGTACACTGGTGTAGAATTGCTTCCCAAATACAAAGGAGTGCAGTCCAGCCCTTTGCTTTTCAGCCAACGCCATGATGATATTCAGGTCGCCTTCCACCATCAGGCCGACGTCGGTCTTCAAGCTGCGCAAGGATCGGAAAGGCTTCTTTCCCTTTTGCCTGTGGGTGAGGAATTCAAACTGTTATCAAAAGTTGTACTACATGGTGTGCTGCGGCAAAAGTCATATTAAAACCAATTACATTTGCTTCCATGGTGAGAGGTAACTCACGTCTCATCTTCAATGTATTTGAGTACATTTACATTTAAGTCATTTAGCAGACGCTCTTATCCAGAGCGACTTACAAATTGGTGCATTCACCTTATGACATCCAGTGGAACAGCCACTTTACAATAGTGCATCTAAATCTTTTAAGGGGGGGGGGGTAGAAGGATTACTTTATCCTATCCTAGGTATTCCTTAAAGAGGTGGGGTTTCAGGTGTCTCCGGAAGGTGGTGATTGACTCCGCTGTCCTGGCGTCGTGAGGGAGTTTGTTCCACCATTGGGGGGCCAGAGCAGCGAACAGTTTTGACTGGGCTGAGCGGGAACTGTACTTCCTCAGTGGTAGGGAGGCGAGCAGGCCAGAGGTGGATGAACGCAGTGCCCTTGTTTGGGTGTAGGGCCTGATCAGAGCCTGGAGGTACTGAGGTGCCGTTCCCCTCACCGCTCCGTAGGCAAGCACCATGGTCTTGTAGCGGATGCGAGCTTCAACTGGAAGCCAGTGGAGAGAGCGGAGGAGCGGGGTGACGTGAGAGAACTTGGGAAGGTTGAACACCAGACGGGCTGCGGCGTTCTGGATGAGTTGTAGGGGTTTAATGGCACAGGCAGGGAGCCCAGCCAACAGCGAGTTGCAGTAATCCAGACGGGAGATGACAAGTGCCTGGATTAGGACCTGCGCCGCTTCCTGTGTGAGGCAGGGTCGTACTCTGCGGATGTTGTAGAGCATGAACCTACAGGAACGGGCCACCGCCTTGATGTTAGTTGAGAACGACAGGGTGTTGTCCAGGATTACGCCAAGGTTCTTAGCGCTCTGGGAGGAGGACACAATGGAGTTGTCAACCGTGATGGCGAGATCATGGAACGGGCAGTCCTTCCCCGGGAGGAAGAGCAGCACCGTCTTGCCGAGGTTCAGCTTGAGGTGGTGATCCGTCATCCACACTGATATGTCTGCCAGACATGCAGAGATGCGATTCACCACCTGGTCATCAGAAGGGGGAAAGGAGAAGATTAATTGTGTGTCATCTGCATAGCAATGATAGGAGAGACCATGTGAGGTTATGACAGAGCCAAGTGACTTGGTGTATAGCGAGAATAGGAGAGGGCCTAGAACAGAGCCCTAGGGGACACCAGTGGTGAGAGCGCGTGGTGAGGAGACAGATTCTCGCCACGCCACCTGGTAGGAGCGACCTGTCAGGTAGGACGCAATCCAAGCGTGGGCCGCACCGGAGATGCCCAACTCGGAGAGGGTGGAGAGGAGGATCTGATGGTTCACAGTATCGAAGGCAGCCGATAGGTCTAGAAGGATGAGAGCAGAGGAGAGAGAGTTAGCTTTAGCAGTGCGGAGCGCCTCCGTGATTCAGAGAAGAGCAGTCTCAGTTGAATGACTAGTCTTGAAACCTGACTGATTTGGATCAAGAAGGTCATTCTGAGAGAGATAGCGGGAGAGCTGGCCAAGGACGGCACGTTCAAGAGTTTTGGAGAGAAAAGAAAGAAGGGATACTGGTCTGTAGTTGTTGACATCGGAGGGATCGAGTGTAGGTTTTTTCAGAAGGGGTGCAACTCTCGCTCTCTTGAAGACGGAAGGGACGTAGCCAGCGGTCAGGAATGAGTTGATGAGCGAGGTGAGGTAAGGGAGAAGGTCTCCGGAAATGGTCTGGAGAAGAGGAGGGGATAGGGTCAAGCGGGCAGGTTGTTGGGCGGCCGGCCGTCACAAGACGCGAGATTTCATCTGGAGAGAGAGGGGAGAAAGAGGTCAGAGCACAGGGTAGGGCAGTGTGAGCAGAACCAGCGGTGTCGTTTGACTTAGCAAACGAGGATCGGATGTCGTCGACCTTCTTTTCAAAATGGTTGACGAAGTCATCTGCAGAGAGGGAGGAGGGGGGGGAAGGAGGATTCAGGAGGGAGGAGAAGGTGGCAAAGAGCTTCCTAGGGTTAGAGGCAGATGCTTGGAATTTAGAGTGGTAGAAAGTGGCTTTAGCAGCAGAGACAGAGGAGGAAAATGTAGAGGAGGGAGTGAAAGGATGCCAGGTCCGCAGGGAGGCGAGTTTTCCTCCAGAGCCCTGTTCTGTGAGCTCGCAATGAGTCGTCGAGCCACGGAGCGGGAGGGGAGGACCGAGCCGGCCTGGAGGATAGGGGACATAGAGAGTCAAAGGATGCAGAAAGGGAGGAGAGGAGGGTTGAGGAGGCAGAATCAGGAGATAGGTTGGAGAAGGTTTGAGCAGAGGGAAGAGATGATAGGATGGAAGAGGAGAGAGTAGGAGAGAGTAGCGGGGGAGAGAGAGCGAAGGTTGGGACGGCGCGATACCATCCGAGTAGGGGCAGTGTGGGAGGTGTTGGATGAGAGCGAGAGGGAAAAGGATACAAGGTAGTGGTCGGAGACTTGGAGGGGAGTTGCAATGAGGTTAGTGGAAGAACAGCATCTAGTAAAGATGAGGTCGGGCGTATTGCCTGCCTTGTGAGTAGGGGGGGAAGGTGAGAGGGTGAGGTCAAAAGAGGAGAGGAGTGGAAAGAAGGAGGAATGAGTCAAAGGTAGACGTGGGGAGGTTAAAGTCGCCCAGAACTGTGAGAGGTGAGCCGTCCTCAGGAAAGGAGCTTATCAAGGCATCAAGCTCATTGATGAACTCTCCGAGGGAACCTGGAGGGCGATAAATGATAAGGATGTTAAGCTTGAAAGGGCTGGTAACTGTGACAGCATGGAATTCAAAGGAGGCGATAGACAGATGGGTAAGGGGAGAAAGAGAGAATGACCACTTGGGAGAGATGAGGATCCCGGTGCCACCACCCCGCTGACCAGAAGCTCTCGGGGTGTGCGAGAACGCGTGGGTGGACGAAGAGAGAGCAGTAGGAGTAGCAGTGTTGTCTGTGGTGATCCATGTTTCCGTCAGTGCCAAGAAGTCGAGGGACTGGAGGGAGGCATAGGCTGAGATGAACTCTGCCTTGTTGGCCGCAGATCGGCAGTTCCAGAGGCTACCGGAGACATGGAACTCCACGTGGGTCGTGCGCGCTGGGACCACCAGATTAGGGTGGCCGCGGCCACGCGGTGTGGAGCATTTGTATGGTCTGTGCAGAGAGGAGAGAACAGGGATAGACAGACACATAGTTGACAGGCTACAGAAGAGGCTACGCTAATGCAAAGGAGATTGGAATGACAAGTGGACTACACGTCTCGAATGTTCAGAAAGTTAAGCTTACGTAGCAAGAATCTTATTGACTAAAATGATTAAAATGATACAGTACTGCTGAAGTAGGCTGGCTGGCAGTAGCTGCGTTGTTGACTTTGTAGGCTAGCTGGCAGTGGCTGCGTTGTTGACACTACACTAATCAAGTCGTTCCGTTGAGTGTAATAGTTTCTACAGTGCTGCTATTCGGGGGCTAGCTGGCTAGCTAGCAGTGTTGATTACGTTACATTGCGTTAAAAGAACGACAATAGCTGGCTAGCTAACCTAGAAAGTCGCTCTAGACTACACAATTATCTTTGATACAAAGACGGCTATGTAGCTAGCTATGTAGCTAGCTACGATCAAACAAATCAAACAGTTGTACTGTAATGAAATGAAGTGAAAATGTGATACTACCTGTGGAGCGAAGCGGAATGCGACCGGGTTGTTGAGTGCGGAAGTTCTATTCGGTAGACGTTGGCTAGCTGTTGGCTAGCTAGCAGTGTCGCCTACGTTAAGGACGACAAATAGCTGGCTAGCTAACCTCGGTAAATTAAGATAATCACTCTAAGACTACACACTCTAAACTACACAATTATCTTGGATACGAAGACAGCAAAGACAGCTATGTAGCTAGCTAACACTACACTAATCAAGTCGTTCAGTTGAGTGTAATAGTTTCTACAGTGCTGCTAATCGGTGGACGTTTGCTAGCTGGCTAGCTGCTGGGCAGAGCAGTGAAGACTACGTTAGGACGACGAAATACGATAATTACGCAATTATCTTTGATACAAAGACGGCTATGTAGCTAGCTAAGAAGAAATTGCTAAGATTAGACAAAGTAGTGTGAGCGCCTTCCTGTGAAGGATCAGCAAGAACTGGGCCAAGTAAGTACTTTGCAGATTGAGACCTGGCTTCAGCATGAATACCTAGGAACAAAACAGAATCAACTAATACAGTTGGCCCTGATAAGCCATTAACGGCTGACAAATGACAACATTTTTCGAACAACAAATATCTAATTGGAAGAACAGAACAGGAGAGAAGAGAGCATACAGGTCGGGGGTGAAGGACTCTTCAGTGTGGATGCCGGTGTCAATGTCGGGGGCGATGTCCTCTTCGCTGGCCGCCTTCCAGAGCGCGCTGAGCGCAGGTAGCGCCGCTGAATGTGTGTGTGCTCGTGGCAGGGCGGCATCTGCTTCACCGTGTTGATGTCCACGTCGATGTGCGTGGTCGGGTAGGGTGAGTACAGCACCTGGCGGAAGGGCAAGACAAAACTGCCCATGGAGTCCTGGGTGGGAGAAAGGCGTGGGAGAGTAATGAGGGGGGGGGTCACAATGTCAAAGTGACAGTCTGTTGTAAAGGTATGAGCGTTTGTTCATTTTTTGAGGCCTTGGTTTGAATAAAGACTTCATTTGCATTACATTTACATGCACTTACAATGGGTTAATATCGATGTGAGTAAAACAAGGCTTTAATGTATCCCTCATTGAACCGAAGCTCTTTATTAGTTTATTATTTGAAACAGGTGTGTTAGTGCTGGGCTGGCACACCCAGTAGGAAAACTAATTTAGAGTGGCGTTGTTGGGTACCTTGAGGAGGCCTTGTACAAACAGTCCTGTGTCATACTTGAAAGTAGAGTCAGCTTTACAGAACCGAGAGCACTTCCTCTCAGCAGGGGTGAGGAAGAGGCACAGCGTGAGCACTACCTAGAGCGCAAGAAAACATATGAATGAATATCAATGTGGAATACCTCCCAACAACATCTGCATTTCCGAGGGAGAGAGAGGATTTGGAGGTGTGCGTGAACCGGTATTGTGGGATTTTGTATGCTGTATTATTTTAGATACACAATAACATATGCAGTCACGTCTGTGTGTATAACATTCATGTTGATACAGCTAGTGTGTGGATGAGTGTGAATACATATGCTGATACATCAGCCAGTGTATGCATGTGCTTAGCACAGAGTATTGGCAGCCTGTCAGTACCTTGTTGACTTTGTCTGGATTGCTTCCGACCACCATGGAGCAGCCACAAGTTTGGAGATGAGAACTGACTGCCCCTGAGAGACGGAGGCAAATTTCATTTGGTGTATTATTTATTAATGACAAGGATGAGAGATGGTCACTTCATATTAATTTAGTATAATGAGAACATGAGCAAGATTAAAATGTAATGAAATGTGTCCTTGTGTGTGTGTGTGTGTGTGTGTGTGTGTGTGTGTGTGTGTGTGTGTGTGTGTGTGTGTGTGTGTGTGTGTGTGTGTGTGTGTGTGTGTGTGTGTGTGTGTGTGTGTGTGTGTGTGTTAGTATTACTATCCTTGTGGGTACGAGAAATCCCCAAAAGTCCAGGGACATTTCCCAGATTCTCACAAATACAAAGGCTATTTTAGGTTTGGGGGTTAGGTTAAGGGTTACATTCGGGTTAGGAGGTTTAGGATTTTGAATGGAAATGAATGTTAGATTCCCACAAAGATCGTAAAAGATTTGCTGTGTGTGTCGGTCATTCAATATCGGTCTCTAAATATCCAAATGAGAGGATTAATCAAATACATCTCATGACACAAAAGTGTTTCCTGACTACTGCAAGAACACTCAAAAGCTGAGTAAATAAATTGTGACTTGCAGTGCATTTGTCATCTCCACAGGCAGCTAAGATAATTGTTTCGACAGATCTGTCAGAGGTGCATAACTGCACTCCACTGATAACTATGACGTAATCACAAATATAGTGTGCAAGGTAAGCAATGTGTACCCAATGTGTACCCAGCTTGGACAAAAAAGCAGAGGAAAGGTGCTAAACTGAGAGAGAGTGAAACATTCTTCAACCCTGTGACTATCCCAGAAAATAAAACCACAGGAGCACTCAAAGTTGTTTCTTGAAAGTGGGAAAGTTAGATTACTCAATTTTTGGTTAAATACGGTGAAATAATAGTTTTGGCCATTGCAAAAATACCAGGTAGACAACTCGCAAGCAGATGCTTCCAATTTTCATAATTACATTTCTATACCAGGTAGGCCTAGGACTGAATCCCAGACAGAGTTTCCTAAAAGTGTTTACTTGTGCAGGAAATCTTCATGATAGTCGTCTCCGATGTTATCGTCATTTAAGATGGTGTCCTTGATCTAGCAATCAGGGACCAAACACGGTTCTTGGTGGAATAATCAACACGAAGGACAAGATACATTTAAAAAATATATATACCTACTATAGCGAGACAAACAGTAAATTAAAGTGGAATAGTGAGTTAACAATTGTCTCATTGATGAATATCAAAATGTTAATTAAAGTTTCAGTTGAGCCTCAGTGGTTAGAACTTTAAGCTTTTTTCACATGAATGATATGTAGGCTTTGAAGTTTTAGTTTCCTTTTCAACGTTATTTTGGGGGGGTGTAACGAAAGCCGTGTGAGACTTTTTTTTTTAATCAGTGAAACTAGTTCGATGTCAGTCTTGGATGTAATAATGTGACAATAGTGATAGTCTCCTTCTCGTGGACGTAACTGTTTAAGAAAAGTTCCTACATAAATAGGTGTGCATAGTTCTACTGTAGTATTTGCAAAGTACTGTTTTGCATGATGAAAGTGTTGCCCAATGTGCATGATCGCTTCAGATACTCACGTCTATGTCCTCTGGGACACTGCGTGTCTTCATGGATGACAGCAGCTCCATGATGGGGACAATCTCTGATGACAGCACTGAAATTATGTTGTAGCCCTGTACGTCAATTACAAAAAAAGGCAAGGCAGGCTTCATGATTCAGGTGTTAGTGCTGACTTACTTGATTTTAACCATTTTGCTCTTTGAGGAGCATAGATCATTCACTTACTGGGTTAGAACAAGAACATCAATTTCCCTAGGAATGGATTGAGAAACACTGCCTTAAGGGGATGGCTTAGTGTGAGGCAGATTTGGAACATGGCGTCTGAATACTTGCCTTCTGCATCCAGATGTGTCCCTTGCGGATTATGTTTTGAGCCGATCCACACAGACAGTGTGCAAGGGCAGGTAGAAGGCCAGCTCTGTTTGCGGCAGGATGATGGACAGGGCACAGGTGTTCTTGTCACCCTTCAGCTCGCCGTCGAAGATGAGCGAGATGATGATGACACCCTTTTCAGCTAGGACGAAGAATTTGACGTCCACGGCGCCGCACTCTGTGCTGCGCAGAATCTCCCCGTTCAGTGTGTGATTGGCCAGGAAGGTGACTTCGCCATCGCTCTGCAACAGTAGTTGCTCGCACCTGGGAGCCCAGATGTGACACACCCGCGGGCCCAGGATGTTGTCCCAGTAGGCAAAGGTGGCAGCGAAGATAGGGCATTCTCCTTTAACAGTCACCTCTGTCTTAGCCACTGTGGGCGACTGAGGTGGGCCTGAAGACATGTTACTGTAACTATTTACTGTTCCTGGGAGGGGAGGTCAAGAAGAAGACTAGACAGGATGAACATAGTATGACCAGGCCTAAGACTGGTTGGTAGAATTATGTAGCTCTTTATTGTTCAACCTGTGTTATAGGAAGATAAAATAAACATGTTAGAATATAGTATCACCTATAATACTGCACTCAAGCACCTTCACAAATACAAATCAATCACCATCAAAAAACACTTTTGAAATCTATTTTGACGGTTTAGGGTTACTGTCTACAGCGTTCAAGGTTCATGTTTTTTAGGGGTTTAATAAATGTGAAACAAACGACGTACTACATTTACATTACATTTAAGTCATTTAGCAGACGCTCTTATCCAGAGCGACTTACAAATTGGTGCATTCACCTTATGACATCCAGTGGAACAGTCACTTTACAATAGTGCATCTAAATCTTAAAGGGGGGGGGGGGAGAGGGAATACTTATCCTATCCTAGGTATTCCTTAAAGAGGTGGGGTTTCAGGTGTCTCCGGAAGGTGGTGATTGACTCCGCTGTCCTGGCGTCGTGAGGGAGTTTGTTCCACCATTGGGGGGGCCAGAGCAGCGAACAGTTTTGACTGGGCTGAGCGGGAGCTGTACTACACATCCTGACATGCCGCATGTCTGAATACATTCTTCTTCTGAGGTTTGACAGCAGTTGGCATCCAATACATGTTGCATTACCACCACCTACTAGACTGGAGTATAACTCCCTTGTACTTCACTGAAGAAAAACTAAATAAAACAAATACCCTACCATCTAACACTACACTCAAATAAATACTCCTCTATTTAGTCCCACTTCAGGCCAACATCCTAAAAGGATGGGACACCACCACTCAACACACCCTGTAACTCTGACATCAAGACTCACACACACAAATACCTCTCTGCAGCTGCCACCACAACCTCTTATCTGCGGCTACGTTCCATCCTTGCAGTACAGTTGATAACCATTGCTATAAAAGACAAAAACCCAATCTTACTGAAGCAAATATCACTTGTTGGTTCATCCCTCTGTATAGGTACAGACAGACTACTCACACCACTCCTCTCAGGATCCCTTGACCCATCATCTACCTTCACTGCCTCAGCATATGACAACTTCTGCATTACACTAACTTTGGAAACCTCAACCTGCCTCTCTAGCACTGGACATTTCTGATCCTCAGCCCCATGGGCACCCCTACAATTAACACAGACCACTACTTCCCCCAATGCTACACATTCCTTTGTTTTATGCCCTTCTGCACACTTCTCACACCTAGGAACCTGCCTCCTACACACTGCTGCCAGATGCCCATAAGCTTGACACCTGTAACAACAATGTATTCGGCACAAGAGGTCGTACAGGATAACTTATATCCTAACATCACTTTGTTGGGCAAATAACGACTTATGATTCACTGCCCACGCCACCCTGCCTTCGTCGCACCAAACGAAGAGCATCACAAACACCGGGAATCTTCCCCTTCAGTTGGTCAGTAATCACTCCTTTCAATGGCGCCCTTTTCTTGAGAGCAAAACAATTTACATCTCTTGCCCCTATTCGTTTAACATGGAGCGCCTGGTTCCTCTGGCCAGCAGAAACACAATTATCACAAGACCACTTCTGGTTACCCTCACCGATTCCACAGCACCAAATGTCGGTTTTCACCCACCCCGAAGCCACAAATGGATCAGCCAAAAGGCAAGAGTCGACTTTTACCAAAAATGTCACTCCTACTGTCACTATCATCTTTATCCCGACCTTCGGTGCAAGCCTCGGGCTCCGAGAACTTCACCACACCCTCATTCATTTACATTTCTCACCCTGCTTACACTTTCTAACATTCTTTTTTAACAAACCATCTCCCTTTTTTAACAGACTCAAGCTCACTCTCTTATCCCTCTCGCTCTTAGACCTCCTGTGCATCCTCATTTTCCTCCATTCCACCTCCGTATTCCAAGTATAAGTCTCCTTGTGATAATATTACACTTCTCCTGACATACATCTTCTTCTTCTTCTTGCCTTGTCAAGGGACGCCATTTAACCGGCTGCCACAATCAGTATGAACCCCTCGGGATGTAGAGCTCAACAGTACATCCCACTTGTAGCCATTTCGTCATGTTCAATTATATCTACATTTGAGAGAGGAGTTACTCACCAAAGTCTCATCGTATTTCAATTGTAGCTCCCATGAAGAGCCAGAGAAGGTTTAGCGTTGAAAAAACAACATAATAATCACTTCCTCATTTGTCAATACTACGTAATTTGCCGTGATGGCACACTGCCCTCTGGCGAAATATTAAGGTATCTAAAAGAGATTATGTCATTTCCCCTGCAAAACAAAATAATAATACAAATTAGGTGGTGATTCATATATCTTTCTGTTTATATTTACTTTTACTTGACTCTTGACTTGCACCTGCTTTACAAACAAACATCACTGCATGAGCAACAGGTATCTGGGTTGCGTTGAGTGAGGCAGGGAGGATTTTTTGTTGTTGAAGGAAGGTCAATGAATTATACCTCCAGCTAGGCCCATTTAAAATTAACTTTTTAATTCCCTTTTAGCCATGTAGGATAATCTTACCCTCACCAATCCATTAGGGGTGGAAATGTGCAACTGACCATATGTTTATATACTGTCTAGGGTAGCAACTCATCCACTCCTCTTCCCAGGGCCTCTTTACCACCCTCTCCTTGTAACGAAGTACAGTACTCACTGTAGATCATCAACAATTTCTCTTTAAATTATTGGGATTGGATTACATCAAACAATATTGGATCATGGAATCCTTGGTTATGTTATGAAATTGTCAGATAAAAGTGTAAAAAGAGTCAGGCTGTGAAAATAAGCTGTTATAAGCACAAATCACATCAACAATCTTTTTCAAGTGATGATAGGACATTTTACTCAGGCTTCTCAAGAGGGTTCAACTGCCATATTTCAAAGAAGAAACTGTGGGTGCTGGGCACAATAATAACCCAGAGCCCTTTTACTCTCATTCCAAATGAGGCACACACACAATCATCTCTGTAATGGTTGGAAACAGAGAACTTCAAAGAATCCAGTCTCAGCTGGCTTAAATCCCTTTTTGACAGCTGCACTTCGACGCCATACTGAAAAACTAACATGCCAATAAACTGTGGATTTTGGATAAGACTATCAGACTGACAATGATCAGAGAAAGACACAGAGCAGGCCATCTCTTAGGCATCATCTTGGGTTAGAGTATTTGAAAGACCAATAACAACACCCATGAATGGACAGATGAAGAATGGTTGCATTTATTCTGTGCTTGTCACTATGTCTCAATTTGTATACCATTGGGAAATGTATTCCATTGCTAGCCTGAGCCACTGATCCCAGCATCTGTCTGATTTAGCCAGGGGGGTCTCCCATCCAAACACTGACTAGGCCCAGCCCTGCTTTAGCTTCAGGCATAAAGGCAGCCAGGGTGGTATGTCTGCTGTTGTGGAGGCTGCTGAGGGGAGGACAACATGGAAATCATGTGTTTGATGTATTTGATACCATTTCACTTATTCCGCTGCAGCCATTACCACGAGCCCGTCATCCTCAATTAAGGTGCTACCAACCTCCTGTGGTCTGCTGTTGTATTCAATAAAAACCTCATCCCACACAGAAAAACAATTTAATTGCTAACATTTGCCTAGGACTTGAGGTAATAGGAGTTTAATGCTAAAACTTTCCATTACTGATAACTGGTGCCTTACTTTTCCATTTAGTCAGTAATTGTGTTTCGCCCTCAAGGCCATGGTCATTCATTCTCACTAATTAGCCATGACCCCCTAAGCACCGCTATGACCTCTCCATCAGCTAAAGTGCTTGACTTCTGCCTCACTGCCTTGACCGTTGTCTGACATACAACCACTAACCAAAATGAAGGAATAGCTGTTTTGTGTCTTCAAAATATGCTCTAAGTTATAGGCCCTGGTATTGCAACCAAAATATACTGATTTCATAAAACTGAATACCTTTGTGTTTTAGCAACAGGAATCATGTATTGAAAAGGCTACACCAGCTCAAGCAAGCATCAATAGAATGGAACTTTTTAAAGCACACTTTTAAGATATATCTAAGGAGAATAAAAGACGGAATTAATCAGAACCTATCATCGTGGTTGTCTTCCTTTATGATTTAGTGTCTGCTGTAGGGGAAAGGGATGGAAAGTCACACTAGCTAATTAATCATTCATACATTAAAATTGTAGACTGTCTAACTGCAGCAGATGTCAAATAAATTAATGAATTAATAATATATTGATAACAAATGAATAACTATGTTAATTTCGTACTTGTCTCCAGTCTCTCTCTCGCCCTTTGTCCTTTTAAGTAAAATACACTGAGTGTACAAAATATTATGAACACATGCTCTTTCCATGACATAGACTGACCAGGTGAATAAAATAAAATAAAACTTTATTTGTCCCACGTGCCGAATTCAACAAGTCTAGACCTTACCGTGAAATGCTTACTTACAAGCCCTTAACCAACAGTGCAGTTCAAGAAGAGTTAAGAAAATATTTACCAAATAAACTAAAGTAAAACATTTTTCAAAAAGTAACACAATAAAATAACAATAACAAGGCTATATACAGGGGGCACCGGTACTGAGTCAGTGTGCAGGGGTACAGGTTAGTTGAGGTCATTTGTACATGTAGGCAGGGGTGAAGTGATAGATAATAAACACCGAGTAGCAGCAGTGTACAAAACAAATGGAGGGGGGGGTGTCAATGTAAATAGTCCGGTGGCCAGTTGATTAATTGTTCAGCAGTCTTATGGCTTGGGGGTAGAAGCTGATAAGGAGCCTTTTTGTCCTAGATTTGGCGCTCCGGTACCACTTGCCGTGCGGTAGCAGAGAAAACAGTCTATGACTTGGATGACTGGAATCTCTGACAATTTTATGGGCTTTCCTCTGACACCGCCTATTATATAGGTCCTGGATGGCAGGAAGCTTGGCCCCGGTGATGTACTAGTCAGTACACACTACCCTCTGTAGCGCCTTATGGTCAGATGCCGAGCAGTTGCCATACCAGGCAGTGATGCAACCGGTCAGGATGCTCTCGATGGTGTAGCTGTAGAACTTTTTGAGGATCTGAGGACCCATGACAAACCTTTCGAGTCTGCTGAGGCGGAAAAGGTTTTGTCAAGCCCTCTTCACAACGGTCTTGGTGTGGTTGGACCATGATAGCTTGTTGGTGATGTGGACATAAAGGCACTTGAAACTCTCGACACGCTCCATCCACTACAGCCCTGTCAATGTTAATGGGGGTTGTTTGGTCCACCTTTTCCTGTAGTCCACGATCAGCTCCTTTGTCTTGCTCACATTGAGGGAGAGGTTGTTGTCCTGGTACCACACTGCCAGTTCTCTGACCTCCCAGGGTCCTTAGCTTAGTGATGAGCTTTGTGGGCACTATGGTGTTGAATGCTGAGCTGTAGTAAATTAACAGCTTTCTCACATTGGTCTTACTTTTGTCCAGGTGGGAAAGGGCAGTGTGGATCGTGATTGAGATTGCCTCATCTGTGGATCTGTTGGGGCAGTATGCGAGTTGGAGTGGGTCCATGGTATCTGGGAAGATGCTGTTGATGTGAGCCATGACCAGCCTTTCAAAGCACTTCATGGTTATCGACGTCAGTGCTACAGGGAGGTAATCATTTAAGCAGGTTACCTTCGCTTCCTTGGGCACAGGGACTATGGTGGTCTGCTTGAAACATGTAGGTATTACAGACTTGGTCAGGGAGAGGTAGAAAATGTCAGTGAAGACACTTGCCAGTTGGATCGCGTGTGCTTTGAGTACACATCCTGGTAATCCTTCTGGCCCCATGGCTTTGTGAATGTTGACCTGTTTAAAGGTCTTGCTCACATCGGCTACCGAGAGCGTTACCACACAGTCGTCCAGAAAAGCTGGTACTCTCGTGCATGCTTCAGTGTTGCTTGCCTCAAAGCGAGCATAAAAGACATTTAGCTCGTCTGGTAGGCTTGCGTCACTGCCCTCAAACTCTGGGTTTCCCTTTGTAGTCCGTAATAGTTTTCGAGCCCTGCCACATCCTACGAGCGTCAGAGCCGGTGTAGTAGGATTCAATCTTAATCCTGTATTGAAGCTTTGCTTGTTTGATGGTTCGTTTGAGGGCATAGCGAGATTTCTTAAAAGCGTCTGGATTAGTGTCCCACTCCTTGAAAGTGGCAGCTCTAGCCTTTAGCACGATGCGGTTGTTGCCTGTAATCCATGGCTTCTGGTTGGGATGTATACGTACGGTCACTGTGGGGACGATGTCAGCGATGCACTTATTGATGAAACCAATGACTAAGGTGGTATACTCCTCAATGCCATTGGATGAATCCCGCAACATATTCCAGTCCGTGCTAGCAAAACAGTCCTGTAGCGTAGCATCCGAGTCATCTGACCACTTCCGTATTGAGCGAGTCACTGGTACTCCCTGCTTTAGTTTTTGCTTGTAAGCAGGAATCAGGAGGATAGAATTATGGTCAGTTTTGCCAAATGGAGGGCAGAGGAGAGCTTTGTATGCATCTCTGTGTGTGGAGTAAAAGTGTTGTTGTTTTTCTTTTGTCTGCACACGTGACATGCTGGTAAAAAAATTGGTAAAACTGATTTAAGTTTGCCTGCATTAAAGTCCTCGGCCACTAGGAGCGCCACTTCTGGATGAGCATTTTCTTGTATTTTATAGAGTTGGTTGAGTGCGGTCTTAGTGCCAGCATCGGTCTGTTGCGGTAAATAGATGACTACGAATAATATAGATGAGAACTCTCTTGGTAGATAGTGTGGTCTACAGCTTATCATAAGGTACTTTACCTCAGGTGAGCAATACCTTGAGACTTCTTTAAAATTAGACATTGCGCACCAGCTGTTATTGACAAATAGATACACACACCCACCCCTCGTCTTACCAGACGTAGCTTCTCTGTTCTGCCGGAGCATGGAAAATCCTGCCAGATCTATATTATCCGTGTCGTCGTTCAGCCACGACTCTGTGAAACATAAGATATTCGTTTTTAATGTCCCGTTGGTAGGATAATCTTAATCGTAGGTCATTAATTGTATTTTCCAATGATTGCACATTAGCCAATAGAATGAATGGCAGTGGGAGTTTACTCGATCGCCTAAGAATTCTCAGAAGGCAGCCCAACCTCCGCCTCCTTTTTCGCCTTCTTTTCTTCAAGCAAATGACGGGGATTTGGGCCTGTTCATGGGAAAGCAGTATATCCTTCATGTCGGACTCGGTAAAGGAAAAAGCTTCTTCCAGTTCGAGGTGAGAATTCGCTGTTCTGATGTCCAGAATTAATTTTCTTTCATAAGAGACGGTAGCAGCAACATTATGTACAAACTAAGTTTAAAAAATAAGTTACAAACAACGCAAAAAACAAAATAGCACAGTTGGTTAGGAGCATCTTAACATAATCCAGGTGAAAGCTATTATTCCTGATTTATATAACTTGTTCACTTCAATCGATGCAGATGAGGGGGAGGAGACATGTTAAAGAAGAATTTTTAAGCCATGAGACAATTGAGACATGGATTGTGTATGTGTGCCATTCAGAGGGTGAATGGGCAAGACAGATGTTTTAAGTGCCTTTGAACAGAGTATGGTAGTCGGTGCCAGGCGCACCTGTTGGTGTCAAGAACTGCAACACTGCTGGGTTTTTCACACACAACAGTTTTCTGTGTGTATCAAGAATGATCCACCACCCAAAGGACATCCAGCCAACTTGACACAACTGTGGGAAGTCAACATGGGCCAGCATCGCTGTGGAACGCGTTGGACACCTTGTAAAGTCTATGCCCAAATTAAGGCTGGTATGAGGGCAAAAGGGGGGTTGGGGTGCAACTCAATATTAGGAAGGTTTTCTTAATGTTTTGTACCCTCAGTGTATATCCAATTGATCTAATAGCTATCGCCCTATGATGGCTATCTAAATACGGCCCGTTGTTCAGTTGCCTACAGGATTGTGTTCTCACACGGCCAGGGCGTGTTCATCCCTAAGATGATTGTAGTCCCCTGCAACACCATAGCTTTACGGCTAGCCCTACCATCCACAGGTAGCTAGTGGCACCTCAATTGGGGAGGACGGGCTCATAGTAATGGCTGGAACATTGATACCATTCCATTCATTATTATGAATCGTCCTCCCCTCAGTAGCCTCCCGTGCTACCATCTCTACCTCTCTCTCTACCCCCCCCCCCCCCCCCTCTCTCTGTCTCTCCTCTCTCTCAGTATTCATAGTGACACTCAATGGGGTCCTAAAGTCTCGGAGCCCAAGGTAATTAGTGAGGGGGGAAATCATCCTGATTTAATGTGCTCAAGGAGTAAGAACCCGGGCTTGATGACGTCATAGTGGACTCTCCCTCCAGTGCTTTCCTCGGATGTGAATCCATATTCTGATATAACAACGTCAATGTATGATTCGATGCGCTTCAATCTTTTTATTTCTCTCATCTTTCACAGTGTGCGTCTTACTGACACTTGCCTTGTTTTAATGGTGAATTGCAAAGGGAAGCGGTGAGGTTAGTGGTCTAGACCCGTGTGAGGTTAAGCAGGATGCTCAAGCTAATGGTGTGCTTGGGGCCTCATTCGAAGTAGAGATGAGGATGTAATTCTTCCTGGCTGCTGTGCGATTATCAGAATGGATGCCATTTGTGTTGTAGGGGATATTATTTGGTCTGTCTCTTTATAGAAACATTTTAAGAAGCGGTTGGAACGTTTCCCTGCATTATTTTCAATTAAATTTATTTTACTGCTGGCACAATATGTTTGCTATAATCCATGTAGAGACACCAAGTTTAATTACAGGCATAAAATAAAGCTAATAACATAATGTTTCCTCTCCAGATCACAAAGCAGAGCATCTCAAATGATTCACAGATGCTTAGGCGCCTGTGTTAGCACCAATCATTAAAGCACTGATTAGTAAATCCTCTTCATCTAAGAGAAATGGCCTACGGATAGGAGACAGTCATATCATCCATGTGATATTTCTCCCTATTCTTTACTGGAGCACTCTGTGGAGAAACAACCGCAACAAAAGTGATAAAAATCAGATAGGTGGGACTTTGATCTTGTCTTCTTGAATATTCCCTGTGTGCATTCTCCAAAGATAGATAAACTTTTAACCATTAACGTGATAGCATCAAGTGCTTTAACAGATCTCTGTAAAGAGAAGGGAGCTGAATGAAAACGTCAGCAGGAGCTGCATTTATCTGAGTGTCAGGAGACCGGGAGATTCAGGGTCGTTGGGTATATTCGGTGTGGTTTTAGAAGAGCGCTGAATTAAACATCTGGTGGGAAAACAATATATACCCATTTGTCATCTTTCCTTGGCCTGCGTCATAGGATCGCTACAACAAACTATCTATACCCTTGCAACAACACACCACGTGTTAGTTTCTAGTTTACATTTAGCGAAGGAGTCTGCACATCTTTGGTTCGCTATTACACTGTCATACAGTTTAGGCCTATGACGTCAAGTAAAAATGAAAGTACTGATATGTCTTGGAAATGACAAAATATTAATGACCACATGAAGCTGTATGATTGCGATTTATTTCCGTTTGAAAATATACCCATAAATTTATCATATGAAAACATTTAAACAACCTTTAACATTGTATCACAACTGGATCACACATGTTGACACCTAAATCCCAGCTTTTACAAAGAGTTGCCCTTAATGTTAGTCTTTTAATACACATTTTTTTTCAACAGTTAAAAACATTTCCACAAAAACACCACAACTTTCAAATGCCATCAATGAAATACCCAGAAACCTATTTTAACCCAAGAGAGGCCTCAGGACATGCCAGCTTGAAGCATTGGGGCCAAAGAAAAATGAGAGGGGATACAATACAACCCATAACTCACCAGGCTGAGATTTGTCCTGTTCAAAGGGGACATTGGCCAGTAAATCTTTGCTAGTGTCTAGTCTAGTCACTGACTGTTTATTTTACATTACATCAGGGGATTTTGCTGGCAGGAAAATCTGCAATTGATTTATAATGTAATAAAAGGGGATTTAACATAAGATATTTATCTTCTGTGTTTTTTTCCAAGCAATAACCAAAATTTTCAGCTGCTACTATTTCTTCAGCAGGAAGATACCTTGAGTTCTTCTAGTGCTTTTAGCTGAAATCCCACTTGAAGTTGTAAATATCGTGTGTATACATTTTTCTTGAGTTGAAGCTCGAGTTGCCAAAATCCCGCTATGCATATCTTGAGGTGGTACAAAGAGGAACAATGGCCTACTTGAAAATATTTATGAAGCAGGTCTCTTGGATATTGTTCGTAGTGATTTGCATGTGCATACAAACATACGTAACACTACATTTTACTCAACAAACACACCTGCTGCTTAGATGGTTATTAGACACAATTTTCTCCAGACATGACAGAGCAATGACAGCTCCACTGTCATCTCAACTTCTCCACGTCACTCCCAGAGACTTCCTTTCTCACCTTGGTGTCACACCGAGTCTACAACATCATTAGTCATCACATCACCAGCGTAGCACAGGCTCAGCACTGTATCACTGCCTCGCTCTCATTGATATGTGGGCTATATAGTATTATATCCAGTGTATTGTATGATAACATCATTTTATATAAACAATTCCACAGTATCATAGATCACTATTATATCAACATGTCCACTGAATCACTAGATCACCTTCATACACCACTATATCGGTACATCACTTTCATTTTCACAACTCCACTGTATCAAAGAAAACTTTTAAAATGATATGCACTATATTTTGTTTGTTATTACCATATGTGTTTGTAAATTTAAATCATTTTCATGTTGACTCGTCTGGGCCCGCTTGTTTCATTTGCCTCCGCTGCAGTCCCATTCGATTTGCGGGGAACGTACTCAATGTCGAAGTTGCTCTTGTGCCTTCCCTTCCCACGACTCCATGCAAACAGGAGGAGGAAACAGAAGATGACCACGCCCAGGAAAGACAGGCAGCCCATGGCTGTGGAGATGATGATGGTCTTCAGGTCTATGGGGTTTGTCATATTGTACAGGAGGGTGCCGTTGGCCCAGGTCCCGTTGGAGTCCGCCAGGAGTCCGCTCTTGTTGGTGTAGAGCGATCTATCGCTGATGCCCAGGCTCTTCACAGCCAGCGAGGCTGACATGCTGGCATTGCCCGCCGCATTACTGGCCACACACAGGTACACACCATTGTCGTGCAGCTCCGCAGCCTTAATCTCCAGGGTGCCGTTGGTATGGACTGTCACCCTCCCGGTGCTTTTGGCTGTGACATAGCGTCTGTGTGGCGTCACCCAGGCCATGGATGGACGTGGAGCCCCGTCTGCTATGCAGTTGAGCCAGACAGGCTGCCCCTCTTCTGTCAGCAGCAGCTGGGTGGTGTTGGGCCCGATCCGTGGCTTGGTGCAGGTCACATACCGTGACACCAGCGGCTCCTTGAGGTCCCGCAAGGGTTTCCCACGGATGCGCTCAGGGGCACTGCACTCGGGCTGGGGGTCAGGGAGCTGCAGCAAGGGTGGCTTCCGGCCACTCAGCAGCCATAGGAGCCGGCAGTCGCACACCAGAGGGTTCCCCCCCATAAGCAGCGTATGCAGGCTGTCAGGGGACGCAAACACAGCTTGCTCCACAGAGTCCAGCTGGTTGTGTGACACATCCAACATGCGCAGGTTTGGTAGTGCCAGGAAGGCCAGGGGTTCAATGTAAGCCAGCTGAGCCCCTCGCAGGTGCAACTCCTGCAGTCGCGGAAGCTTGTCTAGCACCCCTTGCTGGATGTGCTGGATGCGGCAGAAGGATAAGTTCAGGTGCGTGAGGTAGGGCAGGTTGCGTAGAGCAGGGCCGGGAAAAGAGGACAGGTTAGTGTTGGTGACGGTGAGTGTGGTGAGGTTGAGACCGTGTAGCGACAGAGCGGGGAAGACTTCCAGCCAGGGCCAGTAGTCAATCTCCAGGTGGCGAAGGTGGGGAAGTCTTTTGAAGGAGTAGGGCTTCAGGGCACCAATGCCCAGGTGGCGCAGGCGGAGTTCCACCAGGCTGTGTAGGTGCCCCAGGGCATCAGTGGGCACAACAGTCAGGTTGCAGCGCTCCAGGGTGAGGCTCTGTAGGCCCAGCAGGCCAGTAAAGGCCCTCTGGGAGATGAACACCAGCTCATTGTCACCCACCTCCAGAGACATCAGCCTCCGAAGGTCCTGGAAGCCGTGGTCCAGCAGCACCACTAACCGGTTGTGGCTGAGGTCCAGACTGGTGAGGTTGGCCAGGCCAGAGAGCACACCGGCGGGGACCAGCTGGAGGAGGTTGCTGTGGAAGTTCAGCGAGCGCAGGGAAAGCTGAAATTTGAAGGAGCCCGGTTCGACCACGCCTATCAGGTTATCACTGAGGTCTAGATCCTCGAGCTGTAGAAAGGAGGAGAAGTTGTCCGGTGTAATGCTCCGCAGTTTGTTCTTGCTCAGATCCAGAAGCCGAGTCTCAATGGGGATGCCCTCGGGGATGGTAGGCAGTCTTTTGCGGTGGCAGCTGACTGACTTGGTCTGGGCGGAGCAGTCGCAGCGAGCGGGGCAACCCAGGACGCAGCTAACCAGCAAGAGCAGTACAGCCCCGCCCAGAAGAGGGTAGCAGTGGTACAGGGCAGAGCGCCGCATGACTTTTACCCACGCTGCCCTCTGTCACGGCACAGCTTGGTATCCATGCAGACCACCATCACGGTACAGCCCTGCAGCACAAAAACACACACAAAGAGCAGCACATTAGAATATCTAATATGAATTTTCATGCAAAATAGCACTGTTTTTTATAAAAAAAGCAAACAAAGCTTTCCCCCTGCTGCTTTCTTTCCCCCCACCTTCCGTCACTCTTCATCTTTTTCCCATCTCTTGCTCTCACTCCATCCTTTCTAACACTTTCTTTCCTATCACACTATCAACACTTTTTTCCTTTATCAACAGATTTTTGTCAAATGAAATTCAAATCAAGTGCATTGACACAAAGCAATATGCTTAATTGAAAAATGTGCTATGACGTTCAGCTGCATCAGAATAGGACATGGTATCTGTCATGGAACAAAAAAACAGGAGCACACTGTTACAATGCTTGTGGCCAGGACTGACCCTGGTCGCACCTCAGAGACGAGGCAGAGACCCTATTGGATATGCAAGGAGGCGGGAGACGGGAGTTGAACCAGGGGCTGCTCTGTTCCCACAGGAAGAAAATAGAAGGATAGGGAAGAAAATGCCTCCTGGTCAACAGGTTGTTGGCATAGTAGAAGGTCTGAGACGTTTGCCTGAATGCATCTGTTGTGTATTCTATAAACCTTGCCTATTATGGATCCTACTCCGGTTATTATGTCCTGTTACAATTTAAAAATAATAAACTAACACAAAACCATGTCGAGGTGAGCAGATGGTAAGCACAAAGACAGACATACGTGCACATTTCCGCTGAGGTGAGTGACACATTCACTGAAAAGATGGGGTGAGTACGCACATATGCACGTCATGCACACACGCAAAAACACACACAGCACTCATCCCTCTCCCCGACTCTGAAGAGCTGCACTCTGGTGTCTTCACTACCATCTTTCTCTCTTTCCCACCCTTTCGCTCTCCCTTATTATATATCTCGCTCTCTTCAGTATCTATCTGTCTTTCTGTCTCTCTTTCTCTCTTTGCTTCTGCTACTCTACTGTTCTCTTGTCCTCTGGTCCTCCCTTCTCACACATCTTCCTCACACCTTTTCTCTCTCTCTCGCCGTCATTGCCCTGGTAGAAGCCCCATTCTCTATATTCTCCCATCCCCACGGGCTGTGTTTTATCGATTGTGACACAGACACATCAGATACCAGGAATGTAGCCTTTTACAAAGAGCAGGCCGTTGCCATAGCAACCACAAACCCTCCCTCACATCCGCTCTATGTGGTCTGCCAATCAAATTAATGAAAAAAAGAGGACTCGTTTTTTAATATTCTCAAGGTCTGCGCAAAACATGCATTGAATATATTTAAAATCTCTGCTTCATTAACACGCAAGCGTCGAGGTTACAGTGTCTCGAAACTGTCAGCCTGCTTGGTTATTTGTCGAGCTGTCTGATTGCCTACCCGTCTGCTGGTCTGTTAAGTATCTCTGGGTATCTATCTGCCTTTCTTCAAGCCTGTCTGGGTCTGGGTCTTCTTATCCCTCTGCCTTTACCTATCGGGTGTCTGTCTGTCTGTCTGTCTGTCTGTCTGTCTGTCTGTCTGTCTGTCTGTCTGTCTGTCTGTCTGTCTGTCTGTCTGTCTGTCTGTCTGTCTGTCTGTCTGTCTGTCTGTCTGTCTGTCTGTCTGTCTGTCTGTCTGTCTGTCTGTCTGTCTGTCTGTCTGTCTGTCTGTCTGTCTGTCTGTCTGTCTGTCTGTCTGTCTGTCTGTCTAAATGTCTGTCTAAATGTCTAAATGTCTGTCTGTCTAAATGTCTGTCTGTCTAAATGTCTAAATGTCTAAATATCTAAATGTCTGTCTGTTTCTGTATGTGAGTGTGTGTCTGTTTGTGTGCCAATCAGTCTTTCCGACAATCTGTCAGTGAGACTAAGTCTGTGTCTGTATCTGTCTCTATCAGTCTATCAAGTTACCTGTCTATCTGTCTCTCTGCTGGTGTATCTATTGGTCTGTACAGTATGTCAATTAGTCAGTCTTTCTGACAGGATGCCAGTGTGCTTGGTCTGGTCTGGCACATCCTTACTCCCTTGAAACTATGCCAGAATGTTTGTTGCCACTTTGGACCACTAGAATTGTTGGACAATGGAGAACAACCCTGAGAAGTCTGGATAAGAAGAGAAGGGTGAGGGGTCATTCAGAAGTGCAGACCTACAGGGTATTGAGCTTTTTAGGATAAGAGACGCAGTTGGATTTGATATGCAGTTAAACTGTAGAAAATCTGACAGGCGAATGAGAGCCTAGGGTAGACGCATGAGTCACGGTGGGAGAGAGGAAGAGAGAGAGAGACAAAATAAACAGGAAATATAAGAAATTATGAAAAAAGCCTGTGCTATATTGGGTAAAAGACTAATTTTCCTGCTGAGTTTGTAGTTTATACCAGCAACACAAGTTCAAATAAAAGGAGACTTTTAAACTTTTAAAATTATACTATATGAGTGCACACTCACTGACTGTGTTATTGTTCAAAGAGACAACTCATGTTCACTTAGTTTAATTTTACATATTCACTTGCTTTACTTTTGTTACATTTTTCAGTGTTCATACAAACTCAATATAAGACATACTGAATATGTATAAAGAGATATATGAATACTGTGTATTAATATACTGTGTTCTTCACATACTGTAGTTCATTGTAACATATCTACTACTATACATTACCTTTTTGTTACACTGCTTATACACACTGCGTGTTTATATACTGGATTCTTGACATAGCTCACTGTAATATATATACAGTACCATTCCAAAGTTTGGACCACCTACTCATTCAAGGGTTTTTATTTTTTTTAGATTGTAGAATAATAGTGAAGATATCAAAACTATGAAATAACACATATGGAATCATGTGGTAACCAAAAAAGTGTTTAAAAAAATCAAAATATATTTTATATTTGAGATTCTTCAAAGGAGCCACACTGTACCTTATAACGACAGCTTTGCACACTCGTGGCATTGAAGGTAGACCTTGAAATACATCCACAGGTACACCTTCAATTGACTCAAAACATGTCAATTGGCCTATCAGAAGCTTCTAAAGCCATGACATCATTTTCTGGAATTTTCCAAGCTGTTTAAAGGCACAGTCAACTTAGTTTGTAAAGTTCTGACCCACTGGAATTGTGATACAGTGAATTATAAGTGAAATAATCTGTCTGTAGACAATCGTTGGAAAAATTACTTGTGTCATGCACAAAGTAGATGTCCTAACCGACTTGCCAAAACTATAGTTTGTTAACAAGACATTTGTGGAATGGTTGAAAAACGAGTTTTATTGACTCCAACTTAAGTGTATGTAAACTTCCGACTTCAACTGTATATATACAGTAATTTTTGTAATATGTAATTTTTCCAACAATTGTTCTTAAAATTCTTAAAATAAAGTGGTGATCCTAACTGACCTAAGACAGGGCATTTTTACTAGGATTAAATGTCAGGAATTGTGAAAAACAGAGTTTAAATGTAGTTGGCTAAGGTGTATGTAAACATCAGACTTCAACTGTATATATACTGCTGTAGTATCATTCTTACTATATACACTGTTCAAAAACATAAAGGGAACACTTAAACAACACAATGTAACTCCAAGTCAATCACACTTCTGTGAAATCAAACTGTCCACTTAGGAAGCAACACTGATTTACAATAAATTTCACATGCTGTTGTGCAAATGGAATAGACAACAGGTGGAAATTATAGGCAATTAGCAAGACACCCCCAATAAGGAGTGGTTCTGCAGGTGGTGACCACAGACCACTTCTCAGTTCCTATGCTTCTTGGCTGATGTTTTGGTCACTTTTGGATGCTGGCGGTGCTTTCAATCTAGTGGTAGCATGAGACGGAGTCTACAACCCACACAAGTGGCTCAGGTAGTGCAGCTCATCCAGGATGGCACATCAATGCAAGCTGTGGCAAGAAGGTTTGCTGTGTCTGTCAGCATAGTCTCCAGAGCATGGAGGCGCTACCAGGAGACAGGCCAGTACATCAGGAGACGTGGAGGAGGCCGTAGGAGGGCAACAACCCAGCAGCAGGATCGCTACCTCCGCCTTTGTGCAAGGAGGAGCAGGAGGAGCACTGCCAGAGCCCTGCAAAATGACCTCCAGCAGGCCACAAATGTGCATGTGTCTGCTCAAACGGTCAGAAACAGACCCCATGAGGGTGGTATGAGGGCCCGACGTCCACAGGTGGGGGTTGTGCTTACAGCCCAACACTGTGCAGGACGTTTGGCATTTGCCAGAGAACAACAAGATTGGCAAATTCGCCACTGGCGCCCTGTGCTCTTCACAGATGAAAGCAGGTTCACACTGAGCACATGTGACAGACGTGACAGAGTCTGGAGACGCCGTGGAGAACGTTCTGCTGCCTGCAACATCCTCCAGCATGACCGGTTTGGCGGTGGGTCAGTCATGGTGTGGGGTGGCATTTCTTTGGGGGGCCGCACAGTCCTACATGTGCACGCCAGAGGTAGCCTGACTGCCATTAGGTACCGAGATGAGATCCTCAGACCCCTTGTGAGACCATATGCTGGTGCGGTTGGCCCTGGGTTACTCCTAATGCAAGACAATGCTAGACCTCATGTGGCTGGAGTGTGTCAGCAGTTCCTGCAAGAGGAAGGCATTGATGCTATGGACTGGCCCACCCGTTCCCCAGACCGGAATCCAATTGAGCACATCTGGCACATCATGTCTCGCTCCATCCACCAACGCCACGTTGCACCACAGACTGTCCAGGAGTTTTTGTGGATGCTTTAGTCCAGGTCTGGGAGGAGATCCCTCAGGAGATCATCCACCACCTCATCAGGAGCATACCCAGGCGTTGTAGGGGGGTCATACAGGCACGTGGAGGCCACACACACTACTGAGCCTCATTTGGACTTGTTTTAAAGACATTACATCAAAGTTGGATCAGCCTGTAATGTGGTTTTCCACTTAATTTTATTTTGAGTGTGACTCCAAATCCAGACCTCCATGGGTTGATGAATTTGATTTCCATTGATCAGTTTTGTGTGATTTTGTTGTCAGCACATTCAACTATGTAAAGAAAAAAAGTATTTAATAAGAATATTTCATTCATTCAGATCTAGGATGTGTTATTTTAGTGTTCCCTTTATTTTTGTGAGCAGTGTATTTTGGTGTATATACGCATAGATTGTATTTGGATGACTGACACAGTGTTATTTGGTTTGCGAACTGGATTTGATCTGACATTCTTGATGTCTCGTTTCTCGGTTTGTATTATTTATTATTGTGTAGTTGTTTGACATTTTACTACGCTGTTAGGAGCTAGTAACACAAGCGTTTCGCACCCGCTATAACATCTGCTAAATGGTGTATGTGACCAATACATTTGGACTTGATTTGATTTACTCTCAGAACCGCCTCTCCATTTTCTGTGGTTATCAATCCATATCCACTCAATTCCAGATCAGTTACATGACCAGCCAATTAGTGGTTGTGTTTTCTCTTTTTCTGACACAAGTGTACAATGCATGAGAGCACAGGGAGATCCCAATTATTTAATTAGAATGAATGTTCACCAGCCATGTTTAATTATTGATTTACAAGCCATTATTTTGGAATTGTCACGCCCTGATCTGTTTCCCCTGTCCTTGTGATTGTCTCCACTTATTTTCCCCGGTGTATTTATCCCTGTTGTTTCCTGTCTCTCTGTGCCAGTTCGTCTTGTGTGTTCAAGACAACCAGCATGTTTTTCTTGTGCTCCTGCTTTTTCTATTCTCTTTTTGCTGTTCCTCCCGGTTTTGACCCCTGTTTCTGGACTGCCTGACCATTCTGGCTGGCTTGATCTCGAACCTGCCTGCCGCTTTGTACCTCCTGGACTCTGAACTGGTTTTGACCTTTCACCTGTCCACGACCTTTCCCTTGCCTACCCTTTTGGATTATAATACATATCAAAGACTCAAACCATCTGCCTTCCGTGTCTGCATCTGGGTCTCGCCTTGTACCCGTATAGATGTAACTTGCGTGCCTCGGACTTGCTGGAGGGTATTTATTAGACCCATGTTCTGCCTTGCATGATATATGCAGCAATGTGGTATTATCATGCACAGTAGGGCGATTTCCTGCTTACAGAGAACCACAATAATACAATTTAAAGACTGACACTGTTGGCGCTTCACATTGTGGGCATGCCTCCAGAGAGGGTGCAAATCGGGAAGAGCCAATAGTGACTGTCTTGGCAGATTTTAAGTTTGTTTTCGTTGCTCATCCCGTTAAATGATGATGTCATAATCCTAAGTGTGTCTTTGATACTAGTATTACAGACAGAAGTGTGGTGCATGTTTCATCTATGATGTTATTCTACCCACTCTGTCATTGATGTAAATAAATGTACACACAAGCATTGGGAGAATTGCATTCTCTACAGACAGAAGCACTTCTTTGTTGCATTTACAAAAAGTGAAGTCCAAAGTACATTTCATGGCCAAAAGTATGTGGACTCCAGCTCATCAAACATCTCATTCCAAAATCATGGGCATTAATATGTAGTTGTTCCCCTCTTTGCTGCTATAATAGCCTCCACTCTTCTTGGAAGGCTTTCCACTAGATGCTGGAACATTGCTGCGGGGACTTGTTTCCATACAGCCACAAGAGCATTAGTTTGGCCGGGCACAAATGTTGGGCGTTTAGGCCTGGCTGGCAGTCGGCGATCCAATTCATCCAAAAGGTGTTTGATGGGGTTGAGGTCAGGGCTCTGCACAGTCCAGTCAAGTTCTTCCACACCAATCTCGACAAACCATTTCTGTATGGACCGCTGTATGGACCTCGCTATGTGGCAACTCTGTTGGCATCCACCAAACCCATAAATGTCTGTCGGCCTGCCAGATGCTGAAGCGGGATTCATCACTCCAGAAAACGCGTTTACACTGCTCCAGAGTCCAATGGCGGAGAGCTTTATACCACTCCAGCCGACACTTGGCATTTTGCATGGTGATCTTAGGCTTGTGTTTAGCTGCTCAGCCATGGAAACCCATTTCATAAAGCTCCCGACGAACAGTTCTTGTGCCGATGTTGCTTCCGGGGGCAGTTTGGAACACGTTAGTGAGTGTCGCAACCGAGGACAGATGATTTTTACGACGCCACGTGCTTCAGCACTCTGCGATCTAGTTCTGTGAGCATGTGCGGCCTACTACTTCACAGATGAGCTATTGTTGACCCTAGATGTTTCCACTTCACAATAACAGCACTTACAGTGACCAGGGCAGCTTTAGAATAGAATAAATTTGACGAACTTCTATGACTTCTTTGGACACTATTAACAAACCTCCAAACGAGCTTCAATGCCATATAACACTCCTTCTGTGGCCTCCAACTGTTCTTAAATGCTCTTCAACCAATCGCTGCCCGCACCCACCCGCCCGACTCGCATCACTACTCTGGACGGTTCTGACGTAGAATATGTGGACAACTACAAATACCTAGGTGTCTGGTTAGACTGTAAACTCTCCTTCCAGACTCACATTAAGCATCTCCAATCCAAAGTTAAATCTAAAATCGGCTTCCTATTTTGCAACAAAGCATCCTTCACTCATGCTGCCAAACATACCCTTGTAAAACTGACTATCCTACCGACCCTTGACTTCGGCGATGTGATTTACAAAATAGCCTCCAACACTCTACTCAGCAAATTGGATGCAGTCTATCACAGTGCCATCCGTTTTGTCACCAAAGCCCCATATACTACCACCACTGCGACCTGTATGCTCTCGTTGGCTGGTCCTCACTGCATATTTGTTGCCAAACACACAGGCTCCATGTCATCTATAAGTATTTGCTTGGTAAAGCTCCACCTTATCTCAGCTCACTGGCCACCATAGCAACACCCACCCGTAGCACGCGCTCCAGCAGGTATATTTCACTGGTCACCCCCAAAGCCAACACCTCCTTTAACCACCTTTCCTTCCAGTTATCTGCTGCCAATGACTGAAACGAATTGCAAAAATCCCTGAAGTTGGAGACCTATATCTCCCTCACTAACTTTAAGCATCAGCTGTCAGAGCAGCTTATCGATTGCTGCAACTGGACACAGCTCATCTGTAAATAGCCCATCCAACCAACTACCTACCTCATCCCCATATTTGTTTTGTTTTTCTGCTCTTTTGCACACTAGTAATTCTACTTGCACATCCTCGTTTGCACATATATCACTCCAGTGTAAATTGCTAAATTGTAATTACTTCGCCACTATTGGCGTATTTATTGCCTTACCACCTTACTTCATTTGCACACACTGTATACAGATTTTTATATTGTGTTATTGACTGTACGTTTGTTTATCCCATGTGTAACTCTGTGTTGTTTTTGTCGCACTGCTTTGTTTTATCTTGACCAGGTCGCAGTTGTAATGAGAACTTGTTCTCAACTGGCCTACCTGGTTAAATAAAGGTGAAATAAATAAAAATGACAGGTCCACGTTGAACGTCACTTAGCTCTTCAGTAAGGCCATTCTACTGCCAATGTTTGTCTATGGAGATTGCATGGCAGTGCGCTCGATTCTATACACCTGTCAGCAACGGGTGTGGCTGAAATAGCCAAATCCACCAATTTGAAGGAGTGTCCACATACTTTTGTATATTTAGTGTGTATAGTTTTGGTCTGGACTGTAGTTATGAAAAGCTTTTATATTTGGTTAAACCCTTGCTTTCGCTATTTATTTTCTTACATTTGCCCCACAATTATTGTGGTCACATACTACATAGCACACAATATTTATGCACAGTCAAGTCTCAGAATGAGATGATTGCACATGAGAGAGTTCACATGTATGCATTTAGCGCAGCGACTTGAGCAGAACCCATTACATGTTCTGCATGATAACACACATTTGCCTTGCTGACTTGGAGTGAGACGTCATTGGGTTAGACATAATAATATTTTGTGTTCACTTACTGTATAATAGAGATGAACTGCACACATTTACTAACCAATTACTGAGCATTTAGATTAATTTAACAACTGTGATTTAACTGTTCAACTGTAATTTAACAACTGTTTTAGGTCATTTAATGTGTTTAACTGTTTATTAGAATGGTCACCAATATAGTGGAACCTACTATCCATGCAATATATATTCTGCAGAGACAATGCAAGCATAAGAAACCCAGATTGTACAGTATATATAGGTATTTGTGCTTGTGTATGAGACCACATTCCAGACATCAAATCAAATCAAATTGTATTTGTCACATGCGCCGAATACAACAGGTAGACCTTACCGTGAAATGCTTACTTACAAGCCCTTAACCAACAATGCAGTTCAAGAAATAGAGTTATGAAAATATTTACTAAATAAACTAAAGTGATTTATTTTTTAAGTGATACAACAAAATGACATAAGAATGAGGAGGCTATAAACAGGGGTACCGGTACCGAGTCAATGTGCGGGATACAGTGAGTAGCAGCAGTGGAAAAACCTATGGGGGACAGGGGGTCAATGTAAAATAGTCCGGGTGGCCATTTGATTAGTTGTTCAGCAGTTTTATGGCTTGGGGGAAGAAGCTGTTAAGGAGCATTTTAGTCCTAGACTTGGCACTCCGGTACCGTGCAGTAGGAGAGAGAGAACAGACTTGCGTGACTGGAGTCTTTGACAATTATTTGAGCCTTCCTCTGACACCGCCTAGTATATACTGTAGGTTCTGGATGTCAGGGAACTTGTTCCCAGTGATGTACTGGGCCGTACACACTACCTTGTGTAGCGCCTTGTTTAGGAGTTGCCATACCAGGCTTGGGGGTAGATCGTCCAGTTTGTTTTCCAATGATTGCACATTGGCCAATAATATGTAGGGAAGTGGTGGTTTACCAATTGATCAGCAAATTCTTACAAGGTACCCCGCCCTCCTCCCCCTTTTCCTCCATCTTTTCTTCACGCTGTAATGGGGATTTGACCCTTGTCTTGACAAAGCAGTATATCCTTTGCGTCGGGCTCATTAAACATCTTCGTCCAGTTCGAGGTGAGTCATCGCTGTTCTGATGTCCGGAAGCTTTTTCCGGTCATAAGAGACGGTAGCAGCAACATTATGTACAAAATGAGTTACAAACAATGCAAAGAAACAAAATAGGACAGTTGGTTAGGATCCTGTAAAATGGCAGCCATACCCTCCGGCGCCATTATACCAAAATATGATTGCTTCGGAAATTGCAAACAGCAATTTAATGTCCTGCAGAGTGCAAATGTCATCCAGGTTATCATGAGGCTGTTGAGATTTCGCAGTTGATCTGTACGCTTCTGTGCTAATTAGTGTTTGTGCATTCTGAACTTGGCCAATTAAACAGCTCCTTTCTGCACCACTAGACCTGCATGCTCTCAAGCACTGTTGTAGAGTTATCAACTCAGCAGTCTCTCTCTCTCTCTTTCTCTCTTTCTCTCTCTCATACAGCACTGTGGGTTACAAGGTCTGTTGCAGATGGCTTACAGTGCCTCTAGTTTTTGGATTCAAAGACACAAACCAAATATTTGTCTTTTGTTGTTTTCCTTAGGGGATGGGTGATCAAGTGTTATGAGCAAATGGACTTAAAAGGGAATTTTATGCTCAAAAGCAAAGAATTACACATACATAAGCACTGCAAAAATATTCACAAGTGCTCATAGATGTTTAAGTCTAGTCTACCAGCACAGGTCGACATGGAGCATGTCCTACTCACCAGATGCAAGCCTGATGCAAGTAATTATATGATGCAGTAGACCACATATGTCAGAGTCAAGGCCCGCGGGCCACATCCGGCCCGCGAGAAGGTTTTTTACGGCCCCTGGGATGATCTTGATTTGTTATTAGAACCGGCCCGCAGACCGCAGCAAGCCGGCAGCCCGCAGATCTTTTACACGCACCAATACTACATTTCCCACAATGCAACGGTGACGCACCGAGCAGTAGGCTGCTTCATTTCAATATTTATTGGCACAGCAGTTGTCAGCATCACAGTAAAATGAACTTTCAGATACCCATCAAAAATGGCAAAACGGAAGGTGGACACTGAGAACCGGGGGTTTCAAACAAGGTGGGAGTCGGAGTATTTGTTCACGGAGGTAGCTGGAAAACCTGTGTGTCTTCTGTGTGGAGAAAGTGTGGCGGTACTGAAAGAGTATAATCTGAGACGACATTATGAAACGAAACACGCGGACAACAACAAGAATATGGACATGGAACAAAGGCTACAAAAGGCAGAGGAATTAAAACGAGGCCTCAAATCTCGACAGGCTCTGTTCAAAAAAGCCAAATCACAAGGCCAGGCTGCTGTCAAGGCCAGTTTTATTTTGGCAGAAGAGATCGCTAAATCAGCCCGGCCATTTACGGAGGGGGATTTCATCAAAAACTGCATGATTAAAGTTTGTGACGAAGTTTGCCCAGAAAAAAGGCAACTCTTTTTAAATGTGAGTCTGAGCAGAAACACCATTGCCGAGAGTGTCATGTTTTGTCATTTATTATCTTGTCTTGTCCCTGTGCTTCCCATTCTATTCGTTTCCCTCTGCTGGTCTTATTAGGTTCTTTCCCTCTTTCTATCCCTCTCTCTCCCCCTCCCTCTCTCACTCTCTCGCTCTCTCTTCTCTCTATCGTTCCGTTCCTGCTCCCAGCTGTTCCTATTCCCCTAATCAATCATTTAGTCTTCCCACACCTGTTCCCGATCCTTTCCCCTGATTAGAGTCCCTATTTCTTCCTTTGTGTTCCGTTCCTGTCCTGTCGGTTCCTTGTTTAGAATTCACCGTGCTGTGATTGTGTATCGCCCTGTCGTGTCGTGTTTTCCTCAGATGCTGCGTGGTGAGCAGGTGTCTGAGTCTGTCTGGTTCGAGTGCCTTCCCGAGGCAACCTGCTGTTCACCTGCTGTTCAAGATCGAGTCTCCAGTTAGTCCTCGTCATTTCGAGTGAAAGTTGTGTTTTTTTGTTTGTATTCACTTTACTGGATTAAAGACTCTGTTTTCGCCAAGTCGCTTTTGGGTCCTCTTTCACCTGCATGACAGAAGGAACCGACCAAGGAATGGACCCAGCGACTTCAGACGCTCGTTACACTGCCGTCGAGATCCAAGGAGCCATGCTCGGCAGACACGAGCAGGAATTGTCTGCTGCTCGCCATGCCGTGGAGAACCTGGCCGCTCAGGTTTCCGACCTCTCTGGACAGTTCCAGAGTCTACGTCTTGTGCCACCTGTTACTTCCTGGCCTGTCGAGCCTCCAGAACCTAGGGTTAATAACCCACCTTGCTACTCCGGGCAGCCCACTGAGTGCCGCTCCTTTCTCACGCAGTGTGAGATTGTGTTCTCTCTCCAACCCAACACATACTCTAGAGAGAGAGCTCGGGTTGCTTACGTCATTTCACTCCTTACTGGCCGGGCTCGAGAATGGGGCACAGCTATCTGGGAGGCAAGGGCTGATTGCTCTAACAAGTTCCAGAACTTTAAAGAGGAGATGATTCGGGTTTTTGACCGTTCAGTTTTTGGTAGGGAGGCTTCTAGGGCCCTGGCTTCCTTATGCCAAGGTGAACGGTCCATTACGGATTATTCTATTGAGTTTCGCACTCTTGCTGCCTCTAGTGAGTGGAACGAGCCGGCGCTGCTCGCTCGTTTTCTGGAGGGACTCCACGCAGTGGTTAAGGATGAGATTCTCTCCCGGGAGGTTCCTTCAGATGTGGACTCTTTGATTGCTCTCGCCATCCGCATAGAACGACGGGTAGATCTTCGTCACCGGGCTCGTGGAAGAGAGCTCGCATCAACGGTGTTTCCCTGCTCCGCATCGCAACCATCTCCCTCCTCTGGCTCAGAGTCTGAGCCCATGCAGCTGGGAGGGATTCGCATCTCGACTAAGGAGAGGGAACGGAGGATCACCAACCGCCTGTGCCTCTATTGCGGAGTTGCTGGACATTTTGTTAATTCATGTCCAGTAAAAGGCCAGAGCTCATCTGTAAGCGGAGGGCTACAGGTGAGCGCAACTACTCAAGTCTCTCCATCAAAATCCTGTACTACTTTGTCGGTCCATCTACGCTGGACCGGTTCGGGTGCTACATGTAGTGCCTTGATAGACTCTGGGGCTGAGGGTTGTTTCATGGACGAAGCATGGGTTCGGAAACATGACATTCCTTTCAGAGAGTTAGATAAGCCTACGCCCATGTTCGCCTTAGATGGTAGTCATCTTCCCAGTATCAGATTTGAGACACTACCTTTAACCCTCACAGTATCTGGTAACCACAGTGAGACTATTTCTTTTTTGATTTTTCGTTCACCGTTTACACCTGTTGTTTTGGGTCATCCCTGGCTAGTATGTCATAATCCTTCTATTAATTGGTCTAGTAATTCTATCCTATCCTGGAACGTTTCTTGTCATGTGAAGTGTTTAATGTCTGCCATCCCTCCCGTTTCTTCTGTCCCTACTTCTCAGGAGGAACCTGGCGATTTGACAGGAGTGCCGGAGGAATATCATGATCTGCGCACGGTCTTCAGTCGGTCCCGAGCCAACTCCCTTCCTCCTCACCGGTCGTATGATTGTAGTATTGATCTCCTTCCGGGGACCACTCCTTCTCGGGGTAGACTATACTCTCTGTCGGCTCCCGAACGTAAGGCTCTCGAGGATTATTTGTCTGTGTCTCTTGACGCCGGTACCATAGTGCCTTCTTCCTCTCCGGCCGGGGCGGGGTTCTTTTGTTAAGAAGAAGGACGGTACTCTGCGCCCCTGCGTGGATTATCGAGGGCTGAATGACATAACGGTTAAGAATCGTTATCCGCTTCCCCTTATGTCATCAGCCTTCGAGATTCTGCAGGGAGCCAGGTGCTTTACTAAGTTGGACCTTCGTAACGCTTACCATCTCGTGCGCATCAGAGAGGGGGACGAGTGGAAAACGGCGTTTAACACTCCGTTAGGGCATTTTGAGTACCGGGTTCTGCCGTTTGGTCTCGCCAATGCGCCAGCTGTTTTTCAGGCATTAGTTAATGATGTTCTGAGAGACATGCTGAACATCTTTGTTTTTGTCTATCTTGACGATATCCTGATTTTTTTCTCCGTCACTCGAGATTCATGTTCAGCACGTTCGACGTGTC